>NC_090990.1:32500000-33125000 GCF_041146395.1 Eulemur rufifrons
GATTGCCCACTGCATTCTACCCAGGGCAACAGAATGAGACTGTCTCAAAAAAAAAAAAAAAAAAAAAAAAACCCCAAACAAACAAACAAACCAAAAAACACCTCTGTCTCTGGCCCTGGGAAAGGTGGGCATTGAGCAGGGTTCTAGGGGTGCGGATGGTAGCGGGACTAGCTGCCCAATGGTCCATCGCTGGCATTTGAGCAATTCCCATTCTTCACTTTCTGGCCTTCTGGCCGCTGACCAAGGCAGTGGGTACTTTCACAGGAAGGGGATATGGGACCCCGCAGAAGCCGGAGATCTGTTCCTCAAGAGCATAGAAGTGCGCAGCGGAAGATGTGGCCTGGCGCATGATAAAAGCCTAGAATACCAAGTTCCGTTTGACCTCCACACTCAGCAGGGCAGCCCAGGGGCCAAGCTCGGGACTGTGCCATTCCTTCCAGGCCCTACAGGGGGCAGCACTGAGCTGGGCCTGGGGGCTCCGGCCGAGGGCGTGGGAAGCACGCGGTCCACACGCTTAAAGGGGAGTGTTGGTGACAGGCCCGGGCAGAAGCAAGAGCCGCTCCTGCCTCTGCCCTGCGGGCTGGAACGCTGATCCATCTAGTTGCTGGGGAGACGTCCCCAGATGTCCGATCCCATCCAGACTTCAGTCCACGCCCCGAAGGATGGGGAACGAAAGAGGCTCCGATTAGCGGGACTCACAATTACCAAGGAGGGCTGGGGGAGGGGACAGGGATCAGTTGGCCCCTGCGTCCCGGTGGCATCTACAGGGTGACGAGCAGTTTGGCTTGTCTTTAAGGCGTGACCAGGGGGCGGGGCCTCGAAGTGCATTAGGTAAGAGGAGGGGCTTCTGGGTGACGAAAGGCCTGCGAAGGGGCGTGGCCCCTCCGTGACTCGCCGCCAGGAAGGGGGAGGGACTCCAGTGACGCGACGCGGGGAGGGGGCAGGCGTTCATTGATAAAAACGCCGGGCTCCCTCGGGCGCGAGTGCAGCGTAGCAAATCCAGGCAGTGCCACGCGCTGCCGGGGCCGGGCGGAACCGAGAACAAGCTGGGCCCGCGCGGCGACACGCCGCCAGCATGGAGCCCGCCGCCGGCTTCCTGTCCCCGCGCCCCTTCCCACGAGCGGCCGCCCCGCCCGCGCCCCCCGCCGGGCCCGGACCGCCTCCGAGTGCCTTGCCGGGACCTGAGCTGGAGATGCTGGCCGGGCCGCCCGCGCCAGACCCTGGGCGCCTCATTACCGACCCGCGCAGCGGCCGCACCTACTTCAAAGGCCGCTTGCTGGGCAAGGTGGGCCGGGGCCGTCTGGGGGTGGTGCTGGCGGGGGCTGAGGGGGGCTGCCCGGCTTCTTTTCCGGCTCCGGGCCGGTTGGGGGCGCTTGACCTGAGCGCGGGGACGTCTGCGGCCCAGACCCCTCCTCCCCTGGAGCGCCCAGCCTGATGCCCCCACCTCACAGGGGGGCTTCGCCCGCTGCTACGAGGCCACTGACACAGAGACCGGCAGCGCCTATGCTGTCAAAGTCATCCCGCAGAGCCGCGTCGCCAAGCCGCATCAGCGCGAGAAGGTGGGTCCAGGCCCAGCGGAGGAGGGGTGGGGTGGGGATGGTGGCGCGGGAACCCTGGGAGGATGGCAACCCCTGGCCCTCATCGCAGATCCTAAACGAGATTGAACTGCACCGAGACCTGCAGCACCGCCACATCGTGCGTTTTTCGCACCACTTTGAGGACGCTGACAACATATACATTTTTCTGGAGCTCTGCAGCCGAAAGGTGAGGGATGGTGATTTGGGCAAGGATGGGGGTCGGGGAGAGAAGGGAGTCTTCAGACCCAAAGCTGGGGCCCTCAGCGGGCACAGATGGAGGGGGAGGGTCAGGGAAGGCCGACGAGGGGCTGAGGCAGTGGCTCTCTGCAGTCTCTGGCCCACATCTGGAAGGCCCGGCACACCTTGTTGGAGCCCGAGGTGCGCTACTACCTGCGGCAGATCCTTTCTGGCCTCAAGTACTTGCACCAGCGGGGCATCCTGCACCGGGATCTCAAGCTGGGTGAGACTCCTGGGCCAGCAGGGTGGGGGTTGGGGAGGCAGGGAGGGAGGAAGGACTCTGACACACCTCTCTGCCCCCATCTAGGAAACTTTTTCATCACTGAGAACATGGAACTGAAGGTGGGGGATTTTGGGCTGGCAGCCCGGTTGGAACCCCCGGAGCAGAGGAAGAAGTGAGTGTTTGAGGAGAGGGTTGGCCACAGTCTGTGTATGAATGACAGTGTGTATGTGTGTGTGTGTGTGCGAGGCAAGGTGACCGCCTGACGTGTGCACGTCATAAGTGGGGAAGGGGTGTTGGATGGTATGGATATGGGAAGGTGGAGGTCGCAGCCTGGGTTACTGGGACTGGTGGAGGGGGTGAGGGTCCCATAGGTGTGTGACACAGATGGGGAAGTGACCTTGAGTCCCTGATTGGGGGGTGTGTGGATTCTTGGAGGTGTATGATTGACCCTGTGTGAAGGGGGAAGGAGACATAATGCATGTGTGTGTGTACACATGTGTGTGTGTGGCAGATTGGAAGTATGTCAGTGGTGGGATGAGATACCCTGTGTGTGTAAGAAGACCCTCCCTGCTGTGGCCACTGTACTGGGTGTGTGTGACACAGATAGCATGTGTGGCAGATGAGTGTTTAGGGGGGATGTGACAGCTGGTGTTGTGTGTGTGGCACAGACCGTGGGAGGTGACAGCCTGATGTGTGTCTGACAGACGAGAGTGGGGGAAGGGATCAGTGATGGACTCTCTGTTGACCCTGGAAGAGGGGGCTGGGCTGGGGGTCAGGGCCTCCTCCATCCTGAAAAGCAGCTGAGCAGCTGGGCCAGGCGGGTGGGTGGGGACTCAGCTGCCATCCCCAGCATCCATTGTCCCAGGACAAGCAGGAGCTCTCTGGCCTTTGGTGACAGGCAGCTGCTTTGTCTGGACTCGTAGCGGGGGAAGGGAGAGGGGGCTGCTGGGCTGGGTCTGAGCCTTCCCCTCTCCTCCTCCCTACCATCTTCCAGGACCATCTGTGGCACCCCCAACTATGTGGCTCCAGAAGTGCTGCTGAGACAGGGCCACGGCCCTGAGGCAGACGTGTGGTCACTGGGCTGTGTCATGTGAGTCCCTGGGTCCTGGGTCAGCAGCAGGAAAGCGGTGGGTGTGGGGGGGCATACCCTCCACTTACTCCTGACCCCTCATCCCTGCCCCACAGGTACACCCTGCTCTGCGGGAGCCCCCCCTTTGAGACGGCTGACCTGAAGGAGACGTACCGCTGCATCAAGCAGGTTCACTACACGCTGCCTGCCAGCCTCTCATTGTCTGCGCGGCAGCTCCTGGCCGCCATCCTTCGGGCCTCACCCCGAGACCGCCCGTCTATTGACCAGATCCTGCGCCATGACTTCTTTACCAAGGTATGTGGCTCCAGTCTGCATATTCCCAGGGCATTGAATGGGGGCAGGTGACAGGTCCTCTCGGGCCTTGGCCTCTCTTCTCTGTTAACGGGGCTTCCTTCCCCAGGGCTACACCCCTGATCGGCTCCCTGTCAGCAGCTGTGTGACGGTACCAGACCTAACACCCCCCAACCCGGCTAAGAGTCTGTTTGCCAAAGTTACCAAGACCCTCTTCCGCAGGAAGAAGAAGAGTGAGTCTGGGGTGTCAGTGGGTGAGGGTGCAGAGCAGTTACATGCATTTCGGGGGCGGAACAGCATGGAAGCCTATGAACTCCTGGGGAGAGTGTGTCATACGGGCACTTGGGAAGGCCTCTATGTCATCACTGTGGGTAGCAGTGGGGCTGGGCAGGATACTGAGGGCCGTGTCACCCCTCATCCCCAGGTAAGAACCATTCCGAGGAGCGGGACGAGGTCTCCTGTTTGGTGAGCGGCCTCGTGCACACGTCCATTGGCCATCACGATGCCAGGCCCGAGGTGAGGTGCTCACGTGGGCACTGTTCCCCTGACTCACCCCCACCCTAGCAGCTGAGGGAAGCCTGGGATAAAAGAGGGTGGTGAAGCATCCAGCCTCGTGGTGGCCTAATTGGCTGTGTCTCATTAGCCAGGCACAGCTGACCTGGGGTGACCCGGGAGCCAGGGCAGGGCTGGGCTGTGGACTCTCGAGGATTTGGATTTCAGGGCCTGGCTCACTCCCTTTCCCTACCCAACCCTCTAGGCTCCAGCAGCTTCTGGTCCAGCCCCTGTCAGCCTGGTAGACACAGCACCTGAGGACAGCTCACCCCGTGGGACACTGGCAAGCAGTGGAGATGGTGAGGAGCCAGGGAGGACGACAGGTGTTAGAGGTTGCTGGGGCTGAGATCAGGGGCCAGAGGGAAGGAGCAGGCAGGGGACCTGGCCTGGGTCCTGGGGGCTAATGCTTAAATCTCACTACCCTGCTCCCTTCAGGGTTTGAAGAAGGTCTCACTGTGGCCACAGTGGTGGAGTCAGCCCTCTGTGCTCTGAGAAACTGTGTGGCCTTCATGCCCCCAGGTAAGGCTGGGGTCTGGTGCATGTGGTGGCAGTTCTGTGGCTGGGAGACCAGAAGCAGGGCCTCACTCTCTCCTCTCCCATGACAGCGGAACAGAACCCGGCTCCCCTGGCCCAGCCAGAACCTCTGGTGTGGGTCAGCAAGTGGGTTGACTACTCCAACAAGTTTGGCTTTGGGTATCAACTGTCCAGCCGCCGTGTGGCTGTGCTCTTCAACGATGGTACACACATGGCCCTGTCGGCCAATAGAAAGTAAGTGTTATCATGGGGTACCTGGTACTCAGGCTTATACCCAGCAGGGCTGCACCTTGGTGCATGCCCCTGGGCTCAGGGGCCTGCGGTTTCTCAGGAGAGGGGTGTTGGTGCAGGGCTCCCTCTGACCTCTGTTTCCCCCTTCCAGGACAGTGCACTACAATCCCACCAGCACAAAGCACTTCTCCTTCTCTGTGGGTGCTGTGCCCCGGGCCCTGCAGCCTCAGCTAGGCATCCTGCGGTATTTCGCCTCCTACATGGAGCAGCACCTCATGAAGGTGTGAGGGCTGGGGTGGGGCACTTTTGAGGACTAACACATCTTGACCCCTTCTGATTCCCCTTTGGTGGTGGCGGGGCTCAAAGCTAGAGGCTAAGGAAGATGTCGGTGAGGAGGAGTCTGCCCAGTGACCCACCTGTCCTTGCTCCCAGGGTGGAGATCTGCCCAGTGTGGAAGAGGTGGAGGTGCCCGCCCCGCCCTTGCTGCTGCAGTGGGTCAAGACGGATCAGGCCCTACTCATGCTGTTTAGCGATGGTACCGTCCAGGTAAAAGCCTGTCCTGGAGTTGATGGGGAAGGTCTGGGAGGCCCAGGGTGCTGGGGAGGAAACTGGGCCTGGAGTGTAGGCCCTGATCACTGTCACCCTCCTGTGCACAGGTGAACTTCTACGGAGACCACACCAAGCTGATCCTCAGTGGCTGGGAACCCCTCCTTGTGACTTTTGTGGCCCGAAATCGCAGTGCTTATACTTACCTCGCTTCCCACCTTCGGCAGCTGGGCTGCTCCCCAGACCTGCGGCAGCGACTCCGCTATGCTCTGCGCCTCCTCCGGGACCGCAGCCCAGCCTAGGCCCCAACCTGCAGAGCAGGCTGCAACCCAAGCCCTCAGGCCTGAGGCCTATGGCTATAAGGCTCTAGCCTTTACCTTTGTGGCCCTTCCCGTCCCTTTGGTGCCTCACTGGGGGCTTTGGGCTGAATCCCCCAGGGAATCAGGGACCAGCTTTACTGGAGTTGGGGGTGGCCTGTCTGTCCTCTGTTGCCTACCCTCTCTCCAAGATAAGCCTGAGCCTTAGCTCCCGGCTAGGGGGCGTTATTTATGGACCACTTTTATTTATTGTCAGACATTTATTTATTGGGATGTGATCCCCAGGGGGGCCTCCTCCTGGGATAATAAACTGTTTTGCAGAATTGGAGGCCTGCTCACTCATAGTAAAGCCCATGGACCGTGGCCACCGCGAAGAGCGAGGCATTGATGTAGGTGGCCGAGGCCAGCCCGTCCGTCGCCGCGTCCCAGAGCGAGCGGCTGACCACGTGCACGCCCTGGCCTACACGGGGCCCCAGCACCACACTGCACACCAGCTTGTAGCGCGGCGGGCTGAGCTCGCGCAGGCGTACGCGCACCTGCTCGCAGAGCTCGCGGGCCAGCCGCCCGGCCTCAGCGCCCGAGTAGCACGTGTCACACAGCCCTGCGGCCAGCGCCGCCTCCAAGGCACGCTGTGCGCGCCCAGCCTCCCAACGCTCCGCAGGCGCCGGCTCCGTGCAGTAAGAGGGTGCAGCCCGCAGGGCAGGCACCAGGGGCAACCTGGAGAAACTGACCCGCGAGGCTAGAGGGGGCACAGGGCCCAGGGATGGTCGCCGACCCCCAAGGCCCACGCCTGGACCGGCCAGCGAGTTGCGGCGGGAGAAGGAGGCAGCCAGACCCAGCATGGAGCCACGGCGAGAGACCGGGCCCAGACCTGCGGGTCGGGCCTCATCAATGCTGGGCAGGCGGCCTCTGGGCCACGTTGGTGGTAGTTTCGGCCCGGGGTCTTTGGCAGTCTCCTCCTCCTGGCACCCGGGGGGCAGAGGCCTGCCAGCCATGGACCTGCTGGAAGACCCACACTTAGAGAGGGTGGCCTTCACTGGCCGTCTCCTACCCTACCCAGTCTCTTGCTCAGTGATGTCAAGGGTTACTACCCGCTACCCGCTTCTTACCTGTGTTTTTGGAACAAGTGTATCAAATAGTCCAGGGCTGCCTGGGTTTCTAGGTGCTTACAGGGGTAAAGGCTGTTAGGGACATAAACAGGAGAAGGGACGCTGCTCAGACTATGATCCTGAGCTAGTCCCTGCCCTCTGCCCACTGAGCTCCACTTGCACTGGTTAGCTAGGTGAGCTCTGCACTTCCTTTTCTCCCTTCCACCTGACTTCACCAGCAGGAGGGGAGATGTAGCTGGCCTCTGTCTCAGCCTGGACTATGGAAGTGGTGCGCCAACTGCTAACCAGGAGATGTGGACAGATCTAACTTTTTCAGCCCCACAGATCCTTCTGTCCCTAGGGTATTGAATCCAGTCACCTTCCACCCTAATCTGCTCCAAGGTGGCTGGCACAAAGATCTCTCCCTCAACTGGCTGAGGCTGGAGGCAGGCGACTCATGAAGCTCCTTCTGCCTTCCACCTCTGGCTTCTGACCCCACCTCTCCAGAATCGGTCCTGGGATGGCTGCCCTCTTCTCCCGAAACTCCCTCAGGCACCTGAGTCATCTGCAAACTTTGGCCTTCGATCTCTCTCCCGGCTGGCTCCTCAGCCCTTGCCCAGCTGGCCTGGCGGTGGGAGGGGAAGGGCCTGTGTTGTGGGGTTGCCATGGGTTGCTGGGGCAAGTACTCCTCCCTCCCAGGATCCCTCCCTGCAGTCCAGCTCTGCCTTAACCTTAGAGTGTTACTACTGTGAGCACGTGCTGAATGTGGGGTGCCCCTGAGTCATCTCAGAGAGGGGGGCAACAGGGGCTTGGAGCTCAGGGGCACAATGCCACAGGGGGACGAGAGGCTCTGAACAGAAAGGTGTCCTCCTGGCTGGGCCTGGTGGGTCATACTTGTAAGTCCTGGCACTTTGGGAGAGGCAAGGGGATTCCTTGAGCCTAGGAGTTTGAAGTTGCAGTGAGCAGTGATGATGCCACTGCACTCCAGCCTGGGTGACACAGTGAGACCCTGTCTAAAAAAAGAAAGAAAGACATCCTCCTACCCCAGGGCTCTTGAGTCAATGTCCATTGCTCCCCTTGTGAAATAGCCAGATGACTGGCCATTTGTGAACAAGTCACAGGGGCCTGGGATATGGGGGAGAGACCTTGAGGCTGCGGGGGTGGCTGCTCAGGAATCAGGCCCACAGGAAGGAGCACGTCAGGGCTCTATCGTCTCCTCATCAGCCTCAACAAGGACAAACATTTCCGCTCCAGGCGCTGAGCTAGGGTGGGGCTTGGATGACTTCCTGGGTTCAGGGCTGTGCGTGGGGGAGGGGAGGCCCATTGGCTTGCCTGGTGGGAGCCAGGCCTGACGCAGCGGTGACTCGGTGGTGAACCCAAGTCCAGTCCCCTGACCCTTGCTGATCCAAGTGCCCTAAGGCTTGTCCCCAGCTGGCCACACCTCTAGTGTGCCCTCCCCACTTCCACCCTCTGTTGCATTTCAGGGATGCCAGAAGCTGTGACGTCTCTGTCAGAGCTGACAACTCCTCACCTGACCCCGCTTCTGGGAGGGATGGGACTGTCCCCTTCCATACAAGAGGGGCGGTCTGGGCCCTGGAAACCATCCCTGGGGGTGAGGATTTTCCCGTATAATGGGGGTTCCCCAGCCCTGGCTAACCTGATCCCACTGTGTGTCTGCGGAGGAGTGGAGGAGGGAAGGGTTAGGAGGGCAGGGAGTTTGAACAATGAGGCCAGGGCAGGCAGGGGCTGGAGTCGGACTCCACTTAGGGTCCCTCTGAGGGCTCAGCTTTCCCCGGGCCAGCAGGGGAGGATGGGCGGGGCCTCTTCTCTGCCGGGCTCCAGTTTCCATGGAAACCCACAGGCTTCCCACCCCGTGGCTGGCGGCTGGCGCGGGCAGGCTCCCAGCCAGGCCGCATCCGCCAGCCTCTTCTCCACCACAGGCTGCTCCAGCCCCGATTCCTCCTGGCCCTTCCCCAGGCCTGTTCCTATCCCGGAGCCCCTGGCCTCTGATGCCCTCTTCCTTCAGGATCCTGGGCCTCCCGAGCTCCTGCCCCTCCGTCTCAGGCCTTCCTAGTCTCGCCAGCTCTAGGGCCAGGCCAGGCCTCCTAGGCCGCTCTCTCCCCACTCCATGGAGGGCCTGGGAATGGTGGTGTGCGGCGAGGCCGCGCCCTTTTCCACAGCACTCCGAAGCCTCGTCAACAACCCCCGGTACAGGTGAGGGGGCTGTCTGCGGGTTGTCCCGGGGGGCTCTATTGGCCCCATGACGCTGAGGAGGCCCTGGGGGAACAAGAGGTGGCAGTTAGAACCTGCCTTCCTCCCTGGTGGACTCAGTCTGTGGGGAAGTCAAGTGGAGACAGTGGCTTCTGGTCACGAGGTGTCCGTGGTGTCCTGAGAGCCTGAAGTGGGGACAATGGGGGCGAGAGCCCAGAGCTGCTGTGTGAGCTCAGGCAAAGCGCTCCCCTTTTCTGAATCTCAGGCTGCTGGCAGAAGAGAAAGATCCTCAGTCCCTTGGATCCTGAGGGGTGGGAGGGGACGAGTCTTCCTTCTCCCTCTTAACACTCAGCTTGGTGTCCAGGCTCCTTCCTGGAAGAAGCAGAGGAACAGATGCCCCTGTTCTGGGAACTGGGGGTTCACAGAGGAACAAAGCTCAAGGGACTGAGCCAGAGTCCCAGGCAGGAAGTAGTCAAGGGTGCTGCTGCTCCGAGCCTGTCCAGGATGCTTGTGTCGCCTGAAACTAGGGATAGAGCTTACAGGGGACAGGGTTGGTCAAGAGAGCTAGAATGAAGCTTTCTGTCCCCACTGTCTCAGAGCTAGGCTCCTCCCCCATGGCTGGTGACTCCTATAATCCTGCTTCTTTGGGGGTCACAGTCTGCCGTGAGTAGTGTGAACCCAAGGCTTTGGACCTGGGACTGGGAGGCTCCAAGAAGCTCAGGCTTCACCTGCCTTCTATCAGAGGCCCCGTTCAGAGGCCCACAGGCTGGAGCCGGAAGTGATTGTGAATTTGGAAAATGTGGTCTGGCCTCATGATGGGGCATCACTGCCGTGTCTGTTTGCAAGTGCACACTCTGCACCCCACACCCCCACACCCTCCTGCCTGGAGGAGGGCTGAAAACAGCTGAGTTTGCAGCCAGTGGAGGAAGAGCCAAGAGGTGCTTTCCTTCCCCCAAGACTCAGGCTGGGGAGGAGAAGGGTAGGTGGGATCAATCTTGCTTGTGTCAGCCTTGGCGCCCCTTCAGTGATCAAGCATAGCCACCTCCTCTGAGATCTGAGGTTTAGAATAGGAAGTCACTTGCCTGCAGTACCATCTGGTGGAGCTGGGACTAGAACTCAGGCCTGTGTGTCCCACACCTTCTGCTGGAAGTACTAAGCCCTGTGTCTTACATTATAGCTATAGGAAACCAAGGCCCAGAGTGGGCAAGGTAAAGCCCAAGGTGCACTCTAGACTGGGGCCTCCTCTGCCCTGGCTCTCTGCCCCTCTCTCCCACAGTGATGTTTGCTTTGTGGTCGGTCAAGAACGGCAGGAGGTATTTGCCCACCGGTGCTTGTTGGCCTGTAGATGCAGCTTCTTCCAGCGACTTCTGGGCTCAGAGCCGGGCCCCAGAGTGCCGAGTCCCGTGGTGCTAAGCACTGTGCCAGCTGAGGCCTTCCTGGCAGTGCTGGAGTTCCTGTACACCAACAGTGTCAAGCTGCACCGCCACTCTGTGAGCCCACTGAGCAGGGGCCTGGGTGGGAGAGGCTGGGGATGCAAAAGGCAGGAGTTTGCCCATCACACTGTGGGCTGCTGGACAGGGGAAACTCCCTTCTGCTCCCCAACCGCCCACTCTGCAGGTGCTGGAGGTGCTGACGGCAGCTGTGGAGTATGGGCTGGAGGAACTGCGAGAGGTGGGTTTCTGTGCCAGGTCTCTGTCTCCTTTCCCTTGCCTGTCATGGGCCACTTCCCACCCTGCTTCACACACACTCTGGCCCAGAGAGGAACGTGTGCCCACACAGAGAGGAGTATGGGTATCTTTCTGTGTAAGCAGAGCATGTACATGTGCCTATGTGCAAAAGGATTCTTGGGTGCCCTGTGTGCTGTGGGGACAGCAGGGGTACTTATGGCTGGTGCTGGAGATACAAGGATAAGTCAGCCTTGATCCCTGTTCTGACAGACACATGGAAACACTGAACAGGGTGGCATAAGAAGTGTGATAGATGAGGGTGAATGGTGCTGAGACTGTGTGGAGGGTCTCCCCAGTCCCACCACCAGGGAGAGGAGGAGAAGACTTCTTGGAGGAAGAAACATTCGTGGTGGATCTGGTAGAACAAATAGGATTTTGTAGCCAGGTGTAGCAGCTCATGCCTGTAATCCTAGCACTTTGGGAGACCAAGGTGGGAGGATTGTTTGAGGCCAGGAGTTCAAGACTAGCCTAAGCAACATAGCAAGACCCCCCATCTCTATAAAAAATTTTAAAACTTAGCCAGGTGCGGTGGCACGTGCCTGTAGTCCCAGCTACTCAGGAGGCTGAGGCAGGAAGATTGCTTGAGCCCAGGAATTCGAGGTTGCAGTGAGCTATGATCACAC
Organism: Eulemur rufifrons; assembly: GCF_041146395.1. Taxonomy (NCBI): domain Eukaryota; kingdom Metazoa; phylum Chordata; class Mammalia; order Primates; family Lemuridae; genus Eulemur; species Eulemur rufifrons. The sequence continues at coordinate 32,511,248 of NC_090990.1, forward strand.
CCCTGCACTCCAGCCTGGGCAACAGAGTGAGACCTTGTCTCTTAAAAAAAAATAGGATTTTGTTCAGAGGGGCAGTGGGAAGATGGCATTCTAGTCGCAGAGGCACCAAAGGAGCTAGTGAGACATTTGGTGTGGCTGGACTAGGAATTGGGGTGTGAGGAGAGGGCAAGGTGAGACTAGAGAGGGTGCCCAGGCTGGTTCATGCAGGGCCTTCAAGCATTTGGACTTCTTTTAACTAGAGGGCAGTGGAGACTCGGTGAAGGTTTCAGGTAAGGGAATGAGGATTTGGCAGCTAAGGGAGAAGGGACTGGAAGAGACGGGAAGCACCTGCCAGTCCAGCCAGGAGGATAGTGCAGCAGTCAAGAGATGATGCGGCTCATGCCTGTAGTCCCAGCTACTCAGGAGGCTGCTGAGGCAGAAGGATCACTAGACGCCAGGAGTTTGAGACCAGCCTGGGCAATATAGCAAGACTCTGTCTCTAAAAGAAAAATTAAAAAAGAGATCATGTGTGGCCATGATGGGAGTGTGGGGGTGGCAGTGGAAGCCCAAGAGAGAGGTGGATGGCTCTGAAAGAGGAGCTCGACCTACAGGATCCAGTGTTTTTCTGCATGTGAGGATGAGAGAGATGTCATGGATGAAATTTCAAGCTTCTGGTAAAAACCGAAGTGTCCTGAGTCAGGAAGGAAACAAGTAGAGGAAGATAAGCATCCTGAGAGAAGGGGAGAGTGACGTTTTTGCATGGCTCTTATCTGGTCTGGTTACTGGTGAATGTGCTAGAAGGTGAGTTGCTGGCCTTGGCTTTGCTCGTCTCCAGTTCCTCTGAGCTTGCCTTCTTAGGCTCTGGCAATTCCCTGCCACCCCTGGCCTGGGAGGTCAGGATGGGCCTGGGGCTGCTAGGAGCCTGGGTGGCTCACTGTTCCAAGCTTGCTCACTGCTGCTGGGGTGGGACTGGGGTCTTGGAACAGGGATGCCTCCGCACAACCCACATTCATTTCTGTTCTCAGCTGTGCCTGGAGTTTGTGGTGAAGGTGCTGGATGTGGAGTTGGTTTGTGAGGCCCTGCAGGTGGGTGCTGTTGGCCGGGCCTGGGAGGAGTCTGGCTTTCAGTATGTGAAATTGAATTCCCAGGTGCCAGGAGCCTTGACCTCCACACTTTTTCTGGCCTGGAACAACCTGGGTGTATGGGGGGAGGGGTGGGGAGGGAGTGACCAAGGATGTTTGTAGGATGGACTCAGTGCCCAGAATCCCTCAGATCTGGGATCTGGGGGACATCAGCAGGGTCAGATGTGGGAGCAGGATTTGAAGAGTCTGGAGGTCTCTGCTGGTCTCTCAGGGCTGGGGGACGGTTCTCTGCTGGCCCCGGGGAAGGGTGTAGTGCAGAGTTTAGAAGCCAGGTGTAGGCCTCGGGTTTGAAGGACATAGCACAGTCTCCTGTAGCAAACAGCAGGTTGTTGAGTAAGTCCACCTACATGTACCTGTGCGAATGGGGGCCTTCACTGGATCTAGTTTCCTGGGAGGCCACAGGCCCTGTCAGCCTCCCCAACTAGGGCTAGGGTCAGGCTCACCATGGTAGCCCCGGTGTGAAGGGCTGGGCTATGTGGCCTCTCAGTCTCCGACCCTCGTTCTGCTCCCAGGTGGCTGTAACCTTTGGCCTGGGGGCGCTGCAGGAGCGTTGCATAGCCTTCATAGAGGCCCACAGCCAGGTACAGCTCCTTATCTTCATACTCCTGACCCCACGCACCCCATTCTGCTCCTCCCTGACCCATACGCCGGCCCGCAGGAGGCGCTCCGGACCAGAGGCTTTCTGGAACTGTCGGCGCCCGCGCTGCTGCCCCTGCTGCGCAGCGACAAGCTCTGCGTGGACGAGGCTGAGCTGGTCCGGGCAGCCCGGAGCTGGGCGCGAGTGGGCGCGGTGAGCTGGGGCTGGGGGAGCGCGAGGGCGCTGAAGGAGTTGCAGGCTGCGGGAACCCGGAGAGCGGGCGGCGGCCTGGGCTCAGGGCTGGCGTTCGCAGGCGGTGCTGGAGCAGCCTGTGGCCGAGGTGGCGGCCCCGGTGGTGAGAGAGCTGAGACTGGCCTTGTTGGCTCCAGCAGAGCTGAGCGCCGTGGAAGAGCAGAACCGGAGGGAGCCGTTCATCCCGGTGCGGACGCGGGCAGATCCACCCGGCAGCGTGGGGTCAAGGCGCCGAGAGGAGCGCGGGGGCGGGGGAGGTGGGGACGGCCCCTTCGGGGCGAGGGGGCACCACAGAAGTCCACGGTGACCGGCCTTGCTCTGCAGGTGGAGCAGATCGTGGAGGCGTGGAAGTGTCACGCCCTGCGGAGAGGGGATGAGGCTCGGGGCGCCCCTTGTCGCCGCCGGAGAGGCACCCTGCCCCGGGAGCATCACCGCTTTCTGGACCTGCCCTTCAAATGACCCAACGCCAGGATTTCGAAGACTCCTGAGCCTGCCCCAAACTACATCTCCCGACGTGCTCGGCGCTCGGAGCGACCTTCTGCTCCCGGCATGCTCCGCGAGCGGGGCGCGGGAAGGACCCTTCTCTGCCATGCGCGGCGCCCCGTGCGTGGGTTATAGGGCGGGGGCGAAACGCGTAAACGAAGTGTTTTTAGTCGTACGCCTTTCCTGTGCGCGCTGACGCTGGACGTTTTCGTTCACCCGTCTACTCTGATGACTCTCACGTATCTATTCAGCTCAGCTCCGTCTTTAATTCCAGACCTGTCTCCTGGAGATCACTCCTTGAGTGCCCCACAAACACCCCAGTCTCAGTGCAAAATTGAGCTTCCCTTCTTTACCCAGCTGTGCCCCCATCGTGTTTCTCATTTCCGTGGTTGCCCACGCCAGAAACCTGGATTGCATCCTTATCTCTCTTCCTCACCCTTGCCTCAAGTGTGAGGTCGCTCTACTTTCTAAGAGACCTTTCTAGTTGGTTTAGTTTTCCAAACCACGGGTTCAGCCTATCCTGACATGTCTTGTTAGTCTTTCTGCCTTCACTCCATCGTACCCTCAGTCCGTTTCCCACTCTGCAGCCACACCTGAGATCTCTGTCCTACTTCTCTTATTAATTCCCCCGTTGCCCTCCAGGACAAAATACAATCTATTTCACTTTCAAGACTCCCAAAACTACTAGTGGTTCCTAAATGCTAGCTCCTCTCAAACACTACCTTTTGCATAGATACATTCATCCCAAAGGTGTTAGTTCTCTAGCTCCAGATTTACTCTCTTGGTTATTGAAGACTCCTCTGCTCTCTCTCATTCATCATACATCTTGTCTTCCTGAGGACCTGAATCTCTCTGGAGGAAGGTCCCTGGGGCCTAAAGAGGTGCCTTATTCATTTCTGCTTCCTCAGCCCCTGTCACATAATGAGTGCTCTGTTAATGTTAAGTTAATGACTTTTATTTCCTTATTTAAATGCCACTTTATTCCATAAAGAATTTTAAGGGGCCTGTAAAACAATATACCATCAATCTAAAATGAGAGACAATTGACTGTTTCGAAGAAAATTAAGTTAGATTTCTATCTCAGGGACTTTATACAAAAATATATTGCATATGGTTTAAAGATACTTATTTGGTGTTCTCCCGAGTGAATGAAAATGTGGTTATTCAGTAGTACCAGTGCATGGCAACATTGTTGGGAGAGTGAAAATTGAAAATAATCTATATGTCCATTAATAGAAGACTGGTTATATTAGCTATGGTATATGTCTACAATGATATGGAAAGATATCCATGATCTTTGGTGAAAAAAGCACAGTGCAGACCAAGTACAGTGCAATTGCTTTTGTTAAAAGAAAAGATAGCATAGTGATTGCGTGTTTTCTGGAGCCAGGATGCTTGTGTTTGAATCCCAGCTCCACCACATAATGGCTTTGTTACTTGACTTAGGATACTTAATTTTTTTTTTTTTTTTTTTTTTTTTTTGAGGCAGAGTCTCACTCTGTTGCCTGGGCTAGAGTGCCGTGACGTCAGCCTAGCTCACAGCAACCTCTAACTCCTGGGCTCAAGCGATCCTCCTGCTTCAGCCTCCCGAGTAGCTGGGACCACAGGCATGCGCCACCATGCCCGGCTAATTTTTTCTATATATTTTTAGTTGTCCAGCTAATTGCTTTCTTTTTTAGTAGAGATGGGGTCTCACTCTTGCTCAGGCTGGCCTCGAACTCCTGAGCTCAAACGATCTGCCCACCTCGGCCTCCCAGAGTGCTAGGATTACAGGCGTGAGCCACCGAACCCGGCCAGGATACTTAATTTTTATCTACCCCAGGTTCCTTATTTATAAAATCGAGCTAATAATAGAACCTATTTAGTAGGGTTTGTTAGGAAGATGAAATTAGTTAATTTTGTAAAATACTTAGAACTGCAGCCAGATGTGGTAGCTTATGCCTCTCATCCCAGCTACTCGGGAAGATCACTTTAGGCCAAGAGTTCAGGACCAGCCTGGACAACACAGCGAGACCCCCCCCCCATCTCTACCAAAAAACAAACAAACAAACAAAAAACACAAAACAACAAGCAGAACTGTAGTTGGACAGATTAAACACTGTATACGTATAGAAAATAAACACATTCATTTGTTCCGTAAGTATTCATTGAGTGCTTAGTGCCAAACATTGATTTAGGGTCATGGAATACATCAGAGAACAAGTCAAGTCTTTCCCAAGGAGCTTACATTCTAGAAGAAACATACAATAAACAATTAAATAAATAAATGTATGACATAATTTCAGAGAGTAGTTTATGCTATCAAGAAAAGTAAAGCAGGTTAAAAAGATAGCGATTTGGTGGGAGTGGGACTGTTGCACACAGCATGGTGAGAGTAGAGCTCCCAATACCATTTGACAAGAGATCCGCAGGGAGCCACATGTCCTGGGGAAAGGCATTGGAGGGGGTTGTGTATGAGAGAGTGGTGTGGTTGGATTTATGTCTTTTTTATTTTGGATATTTATAGCAGCTTTATTTGTAATTGTTAAGACTTGGAAGCAACCAAGATGTCCTTCAGTAGGTGAATGAATCAATAAACTGGTACATCCAGTTAATGAAATATTGTTCAGCATTAGAAAGAAATGAGCTGTCAATCCATGAAAAGACATGGAGGAAACTTAAATGCACATTACTAAGTGAAAGAAGCAAAACCGAAAAGGCTACATACTGTAAAAAAATATTTTGGCTGTTATGTGGAGGATTGGGATGGAGGGGGAGGGAAGGAGAGAGGAGAAGAGTGGTTAGAATGGTCTAGGGAGAAAAGTTAGGAGGCTATTGCAATAATTCAGCAAGAATGGGAGAAAGTCAGCTGGTTGCAGTGGCTAATGCCTATAATCCCAGCACTCTGGGAGACTGAGGTAGAAGCATAGCTTGAACCCAGGACATTGAGGTTACAGTGACCTATGATGATGCCACTACACTCTAGCCCAGGTGACAGAGTGAGACCTTGTCTTAATTAATTAATGAAATAAAAAGGTGGAGGAAAAATCACTGCTAACAGTTTTTTTTTTTTTTTTTAGACAAAGTCTCTGCTGCCGGGGTTAGAGTGCAGTGGCGTCATCATAGCTCACTGCAACCTTAAACACCTGGGCTCAAGCAAGCCTCCTGCCTCAGCCTGCCGAGTAGCTGGGACTACAGGTGCACACCACTACAGCCAGCTAGTTTTTTCTATTTTTAATAGAGACCCTCTTGCTCAGGCTGGTCTCAAACTTCTGGTCTCAAGTGATTCTCCTGCCTAAGCCTCCCTAAGTGCTAGGGTTGCAGGCGACTGCCACCTTGCCAGACCTTTGCTAACAACTAGTTGTTAGGAATGGAACTAGGGAGCCACACAGGAGTGATAGATTTGTCCCTTCTGTGCATTTCTACCCTAAAAGGTCAGAAGCAATAATGGCAAATAAATGTTATCTTCCCTTCCTGACCTTTAGCCCTCACATCTGCAACTAACAAATAAAAATAAGGTAAAATGAAAACCACACCAAAAAAACACCATGGTAACAACTGTGAAGTCAAAAGCCAAATGACACAAGACACAGTAACTTCTACACTTTAACATTACAAGTAGCCTCATTAACAAAAATGAGGCTCAAAAATTGTATTAAAACTCAAGACTAGTCCTCTTCATGGAAATCTTTAGTAAAAGGCGAAAGATTTATACGATCTGAAGAGAAACCAGAGTGTAACTGTGCTTTTCTGCTTCAAACTTCCCAGAGAGAGCTAACAACTTGGTTGTGGTTGCTCAATGCTTGCGCGGTGCGCCCTACCTGCATGCAGTTTATGTATATACATACTGCTAACAGGATTATGTCATGCACTAGTGGAAAAAACCCCGCAGGGATGGAGCTTGCTCAAGCACCGTGAAGCTGTCTTTTCGTGGTGTACCATGGGTATGCAAATACAGGCGACTCTGGGCTGGTCCGGAACACCAGCTGCTGGGTGTGGCGGGGCCTCTGCTTCCCTTACTCTTCTCCCGGAGGTGTGGGCGGTGCCGGGTGCTGAGTGCCTTGCTTGGGCTGGTATTGGAAAGTATTAGTCGCAATTCTTCAGTCCTGTAGTTCTGTACCCGTAGTGAGCCCCCAGCCCCAGGGAGATAGAAGGGAAGAGGCCAAACACACTTAGGGGAGGTGGAACCACTTAGGAGGGATGTCACCATCCCCTCCTGGAGGAGATGGCATTCAATTCATCATGGATGATTTGGAGTTAGGTCAAGGGGAGGAGGGTAGGTGTTCTAGGCAGAAGGAATGACCTATGTAAAATTATGGAGGTGAAGCCCAAAAGTAATTCAGCGTGTCTAGAGAGTGGAGTGTGGGTGTATCTGAATGAGGGTGTGAATCTGGTGGGGACGCCTTCTGGGGTGGGCGGTAGGCAGAGGCTAGATCTTGTGGGGCCTGGAAAGGGTTTGGGTTTTATGTTATCAGTGATGGGGAAACCATGGAAGGGTGATGAAGTCAGAGGGCTGAGCAGTGCAAGGTGCAAGGTGCCACATAGGGTGGGCTGCCTTGCGAGCAGTGCTGGGACTTGGCCCCTGAGACTGGATGTGGTCGGTACCCCAAGACTGCCCACTTCTGGAGTGGTCCAACTCCAACTGACTAGGTTCCCTTAAGCTGCTGCCACACCAGGACACCCTTCTTTGTCTCAGGATTGCTCCCTAAGCATGCAATCAGAGCAAAAACTCTTGGCATAGCTACCATACAAACCACAAAAATAAACAGAAAGCATCCATGGGATGCCAGGTCATTTGTTGCATAAATGATTTCATTTAAAATCCTGAAAGAAAAAAATAGTACCCTCTAAGATAGGCTCTAATCTTCCCATTGCATAGATGAAGATGCCGAGAATCAGTGAGATTAGCTAACTTGCTAGTAAGTGGCACAGTGGGCTGACATCCTTTGCACTGTTCTGGCCTGGTCAGCTCTCCCTGTCCCACCCAGAAGCCCCTCCCTAGTGACCCAAACACGACTGGACCGAAATCCAGCCTCCATCCCCCGGGCCTGCTGGATGCACTCCCTACTCCAGCTTCTAAGCTGACTACCTGCTTGTCTTTAGTCTTTTTAGGCATCTTAGTGTTGATTCAACTGCAAAGGCCTTTTTTTCTTTTTTCGTAACTTTTGGTCAGAACTTGATTTTCTGGCCTTTGTCTGGGTGGGGTGGGGTGGGGTGGGATGTGAGAAGGCAGTGCTCCAGAGGTGGGACCATTTCTGGTGAGTGGGTGGTTGGAACCCAGGGTGTGTATGTGTATCAGCTGAGACTGAGCCCAAGGAGAGTGGGGGAAGGGCAATAAAAGACCTCCCACCCCAGTGGGTGAGGCCATGCGCTCTATTCCAGGGTTGTGGCCATTCTTCAAGGCCTTTGTGCAGTGGGGCTGTTCAGCATTCACAGAACAAACAGCTTAAATTCAGTGCCCTCATTAGTTCCCCATGTCATCCACTGGCGGCCAAAGATGCCTCCCAGGTGTCAGGCTGGCTGCTGACTTACAGTGGCCTCTGCCTCAGAGGTTGCTCTGGGCCCTGGCTCCTTGACCTCAGTCCACAACCTCCTGAAATATCTCCCCAGACCCTGCTGCCCCATCTGTGCTTCAACTGGCTACTTTCCCGATCTGCTTCCCCTTCCCCTTCCACCTGTTGCATGGCTGTGTCCCTCTGCCGTGCCCGCCTGTGCAGATGAAGCAGGAAGGCAGGAGATGAGTCTGGAGAGGTGGGCAGCGCTGGATGATGATGGCTCTGAAAGCCACACAGTAGCGTTTGACACCAAAAGAATTTATGTCATTTTGTATACTAGGCACTTAATCCAGATGGTGTTACCAAGTATATGACAAAATTTCAGTCTAGGGTCCTTCCCAGCCAGAACTAGTGAAGGGTCGGTGGAGGTCCCAGGACCTCAGGCCCTGATACCACAGAAGCCCCTTCCCATATCTAATCTTCACTGGCAAACTCCTAACTCTGAAAGAAAAGCACCAAAGTCATTTGAGATGAGTTCACATAGAATATATTTCATTCTTTAAAAATAAAACTTTTAGCATAGCTAACATCTATATATACTACAAAAATAAACATCTTCATATAAATAATTTATGTGGTAGGAGGTGGACAGGGATACAGCCTACCCAGGAGTCACCGACTGGCAAAGGGTGCTGGAGGATCCCTCAGGCTGGGCCTGCTGGCTGGGCAGCAGGGTGGGGCAGGCAGGGGACAGGGCCGCACTGCAGCCTGAAGTGCTGGCTTTCACCCCCATGCGACACACAGGCCTGGGTGTGCAAGGCTGCTCACAGCCGAGGGGGTGGCTGTTCTGTGTGGGTATCAGGGAGGTCCGTGACGGCCGAGTCAGGGGAGGGGATGCAGACAGCAGCACGGCCCTCCAGGGGTCTGTCCTGCATTCAGTACCCCACCCATTGCTTCCCAGTGACTGTGGCCCAAATAGGATCTCCGTGCTTCAGCTGCTCCTTCACACAGTGGCTGGGCATGGTCCTCTAGAACTGAGGTTACCAGAGCTGGTGGCAGCTGGGGTGGCAGAAGGGGACCAAGTGGGCTCATCAGAGGCTGGGTGGATGTAGGCACCAGGCAGCGGGGGTGGGTGGAGGGCCACAGTCATGGAGGTAGTCACTCTGGCAAAGCTCTGGGGCAGGGTGGGGGACACGCCCCACCTGAGCCCACCTTCCTGTGGAGCCCGGGGGCTCAGGACCTTAGGGCTCTCCTTGTACATCTGTACAACCTGAGAAGAGACACCAGTCCCAGTGAGCCCAGGGACTGCTGGGGCCACAGTCCCCTGCAGAACCTCCCTGGTGATCACTATGATTGTTGGGAAGCTGGGGTCCTTCTTGGCCTCCAGCAGGACATGACAGCTGACAAGTGACAGGATATCGAGGCCTGGTGCAAACCCTGCACCTTGCTCTGGATCCTGAAAGGCTAAGGTGGGTACCGTGAAGAAGCCAAGAGGGCTGAGGGGCAGGAGCCTGGTGTCTGGGGAAAGGAGGAGGTTACCATCTTCAGGGCGTGGCACCTGTTAGGGAAGGCCCTGGCTCTGTCCCTTGCCTTGCATGTTCCTACCCAGTCCCCTGGGCTGGGGGCAGAAGGAGGCTGTGGTCACCTCTGGCGGGGGGCCCAGGATGGACAGCAGCACAGGCAGCAGCACAAGTCCATGGAGGAGGCCCAGGAGTGTGAGCACTGTCAGCACCACGAAGAAGTACCTAGGTTGGGGTTGGGGGGTCAGCCTGGGCAGGCCTGAGGCCACCACAGGCAGGCCCTGCCTCCTTGCCTGAGTCCCCCCTTACCTGACGATGAAGTCAAAGTTGGAACCAGCAAGCATGAGCAGACCCAGCAATGTGGAAATGGCCCCATCAGTCACAGGGGCAAATGTATGCTCGAGGGCACGGGCTGCCCGCAGGTTCCGGCTACCCTGGGTGGTCAGGAAGCCCTGGGGAACAGAGTGGTCCTGGAGCTGCTCCTCTGCCAATCGTGGCCAGCTCATCCATGTCCCCAACTGCATCTGTCCCCAGGGCTCACCCATACCTTGGCCCACAGAAGGCCAGGTGAACTAAATCCATGGGAAGCATGCATGAGTCCATTTAGGTTACACTGTATAGATGTGTCTGGTGAGGTTAGACACAGAGAGGTGTACAAAATAGGGTGGCCAAACTGTAGCCTGTCATCTGTTCTGTGAATAAAGTTTTGCTGAAACACAGCCATGCTCATTAATGTATTGTCTATGGCTGCTTCTGTGCTATGGTGGCAGAGTTGTAACAGAGACTCAGTGGCCCACCAAGCCTGAAATAGTTACTGCCTGGCTCTTTACAGAAAAAGTTTGCCAACCCCGGGTCTAGAAGGATGGATGCCAAAGTGATAAGAGTTACTCCTCAGGATAGCATTTCAGAGGATTTCTAACTCTTCCTTTGTACTTTTCTGCATGCTGGCTTTTTTGGTTTTGTTTTCAAGGAGTATATATTGTTCTTAGAATAATAATGGGACTATTGGGGTGGGGAGAAGTGAGCTGTTTGTGGGGTCTGATCAAGTTTGTGTTGATGCTTCCAGAAGGTCTGTGGCCAACCCCCAATTCCTCTGCCAGAGAACATGCAGCTTTGGGAAAGGCCTGTGCCCTCCTCAGTTCTAGTATTCTTGTCTTAAAGATCCCTCCGTTAAACCCACATTGCCATCCAGTTACCATCCCATTTCCATGATTCCCTCCACAGTGAAGCCATTCAAAAAATTGGTTCCCATTTTCTTACCTTCCATTCTGTCCTTAAACTTTGTTCACTCCTCTCTACCAAAATGGGTGCTTATTTATTTGTTTACTGACTACTTTTACCCCCTTAGAATATAAATTCCTTGGGGCCGGTGCGGTGGCTCACACCTATAATCCCAGCACTCTGGGTGGCCGAGGCTCGAGGATCACTTGAGCCCAGGAGTTTGAGGCTGCAGTGAGCTACGATGATGTCACTGCACTCTACCCAGGGCGATGGAGGAGACTCTGTCTCAAAAAAAAAGGAAACTGAATCCCCCTTCTCACTCCCCCCCTTTTAAAAAAGGAGAAAAATAGTAAGTTCCTTGGAAGTAAAGACTGTATTGCTATTATACACTCAATTCTTAAATAGTACCCAGGACACAGTAGGTGCCTGAGCAATATTTGTTGAATACTGAATGGCTGACCTGTCCCTCCCCTGGGTGCCTGTGCTTACCAGAGCCACATGGACTGTGAACTCGACACCAATCCCTACAGATGCTACGAGGATCACCACGGGGATGGCGCTCAGCTTGATGCCCAGGAAACCCATGATACCAAAGAGTTCCACGGTCACCATCGCCAGGACCAGCACCTGGGAAGGCAGGGCTCACGCAGGGCTCCTGGCAGGAGCGATTACAGGCAGGCAGGGGGTGCCGCTGGGTGTCTCTGACCCCACCCCTGAAGTACTCACTATGAGGCCAGCTATCCAGGGGTTGAGTAGCAGGAGGGCACAGACGAGGAACGTGCACACCAGCAGGATGCAGACAGCCAGCAGGAAGCAGTGCCGCAGGCCCAGATACTGCTCCCAGAAGAGGAAGGGGGAGCCGCTGGGGTAGGCGTGCACCCCGGCCTGGCCTGCCTCTGCGCATGCTGCCCGGGCCCCCTCAATGGCCTCCACAAAGTCTGCAGTCTTCTGGAGGCCATGCAGCAGGAAGGGGAACTGGGCAAACTCCAGGGGCTGAGCTGGTGGGACTGTGGAGGGGAGGGGAAGGGAGACGGAGGGGGACAGTGAGCACAGGGAACAGTGGGCAGGGCCTCAGGGACAGGGCCTTTGTGGGCTGAGGTGAGGCTGAGGCTCTTGCTGAGCTCCCCCCAGGACTCACTGCGAAGGTTCTCCCCGGTGGTGTCATATTTGTCATGCAGCCATTCAGGAGGTGGGGGGTAGAAGTTGGCCTGTGAAGCTGCCAGACCCAGGGGGTCACTGCTCACCCACACAGTTAGCCCCATGTAGAAGAGCTCTGGTGGAATCAGTCCCTCTTTGTCCACCAATTTCCTCGTGGTCAGCTGTGGAGGCAGAGAGGGCTGAAGACCTGGGCCCACGAGGCCTGGGGCCCGCTGTGCTCCCTGACCTCTAGCCCTCTCCCAACCTGGCTGAAATTTAGAGGCTCCTGGGCATCCCCCGTCTGGATGAGCAGCTTGTAGGCCAGGGCCCCGTCCTCAGAGCCATTGCGGTATGAGTAGCGGGTAATGCGTCCGGAAGCCCAGTCCTGGTCAAAGGCAGCCTGGATTCCTGGGGGAGAACAGGATAGGGTACAGTTAGCCTGTGGCCCCAGGGGGCTTCTCCCTGCAGCACCCCTCCCTGCAGTCTCCTTGCTTCTTACCCTGTAGCCAGTTGCGGTAATAGTGCAGCCAGGTGCGGGGTGCCTGGGTGGCGGGTGGGGGCAGCACAGCCTTGAGGGAACTGAAGCGCTGGTGCAGATCAAAGAGGGCACGTTGGGAGTGGGCGTAGTCAAAGCCACCCTGGGTCACCAGGGCCACCTCGTACAGGGAGAAGTACGTGAGCTGGGCGCTCAGGAAGGCATGCTCCTTGGTGCCCCGAGGTACCACATCTGTCAGGGCCAGCCCATCCTGCACCAAAGTGGCTCCGTAGAGGCTCAGGCCCAGAAGAGCCCCAAAGAGCACCAGCACCATGGCCTGTGGGAAATGGCAACTAAGCTGGAGGCCTGGGGCTACCCTCCAGCCCAGGTGGTGGGCTAAGCCCTCTGCCCTTCTTGGGGCCCAGAGACACTAAGTCTCTGCCTTGCCCTACCTAGTCTTACCTTGGCGTGTGACCGGAGCAGCAAGGGTGCAAACTGATAGCGGGCGAAATGTGCAAGTGTCCAGCGGGCACAGGGTAGGGACTTGCAGGCTGCCTTCTGTCTTGTCTCCTCTTCCTGGCCTAGAAGGTCCCGTGTGGACCCTCCAGGGCTGAAGAGCTCAGAGCCCAGTGGGTCAGAAGGTGAGGGCACTAAGTGGGCTTGGGGAGGCAGGATGGTGACCACATGCTGGCTGCTGGCTTCACAGTGGGTAAAGGCTTGAACTGTGGTGGTCAGGTGGGCAATGCCCACTGGTACTGTCCTATCCCCCAGTTCCTGAGGCAGAATCTGAATCACTCGAGCAGAGCAGGGGCTGGAAGGGGCAGAGAGAGTAGATGACAGGTCTGTACCTTGAAATGCTGGTAAGGGGATAAGCAGAAGGCATCAGTGGAAGAAGGGGAAGGGTACAGGGATGGTACCTAGAGAAGCAGCAAAGCACATCAAGGCGCTGGCAGTGGCGCCGGCGCAGGTCCAGGCTGAGGATGGCTGGGAAGACAAGCAGCACGGCTGCAAAGTTGCAGCCAACCACTATGGCCGCCTAGGGGATGGACAGGAAGGGCACAAAGGCTGGATGAAGTCCACCCCCAGATCCACCCCGACCCTGGGCCGGTCCTGTTCTTTCCTGAGGCCTCACCTGTAGGGAGAAGGCCCGAAGAGCAGGGATGGGAACTAGGGCAGCCATGAAGAAGGCAACCATGTTGTTGATGGATGTGAGTGCGACACTGGTGCCTGTGCGCTGCAGACACTCGCCCGTGCGCTCCTGCCAGAACAGAGCAGGGATGTGGCCTCAGGTCCCAGGCAGGGGGCCGTGTCAAGGTCGAGTGAAGGGGAGGCTCAGGAACTTGGGATGGCAGAGGTGGGGTAGTAATAGCACAGCAGGTAACATTATTGAGTACCACGTATGTGTCATGTGCTGTTCTCAGCACTCAACCTGAATTATCTCACTGATCCTCACAACAATCCTTAGGACACAAGCACTATTATTACCCCTGTTTATAGATGGGTAAACTGAGGTACACATGTAATTGGTAACCCAAGGTCACTTGAACCAAGAGGCTTTTATTTTTTTTTTTTTTGAGACAGAGCCTTATTCTGTTGCCTGTGCTAGGGTGCAGTGGCATCATCATAGCTCACTGCAACCTCAAACTCCCAGGCTTAAGGATCTTCCTGCTGTAGCCTCCCAAGTATCTGGGACTATAGGTACATGACACTATGCTCAGCTAATTTTTCCATTTTTCTGTAGAGGCAGTGGCTTGCTATGTTGCTCAGCCTGCTCTTGAACTCCTGGCCTTAAGCAGTCCTTCAGCAGTCCTTCCACCTCAGCCTCCCAAAGTTCTAGTCTTTTTTTTTTCTTTTTGAGACAGAGTCTCACTCTGCTGCCCAGGCTAGAGTGCAGTGGTGTGATCATAGCTCACTGTGGCCTTTAACTCCTGAGCTCAAGTGATACTCCTACCTCAGCCTCCTGAGTGGGTGGGACTATAGGCGTGTGCCACTATGACTGGCTAATTTTTTATTTTTTGTAGAGATTGGTAGGAGGAGGGTCTTGCTATGTTGCCCAGACTGGTCTCAAACTCCTAGCCTCAGGCGATCCTCCTCGGATGGGGCCAGGCTGGAGGATGAGGCCTCACCTGGAGAGGGGTGCCAGGTGGAGCCTCCGTGAAGGCATGTGCCAGCAGGAATACGTCGTCCACACCGATTCCCAGTGCCAAGAAGGGCAGCACCTGGAGGGGCAGAGGGGTGAGCGGTTGGAGGACTCGTGCAGCCTGGTGATAGCACCCAAAAAGGTCTGTTCTGCAGTCCTGGTATACCTGGGTGGTGGCAGCATTGAAGGTGATACCAAGTAGGGCGCAGAGCCCAAGGCCTGAGGCCACTGCCAGGGCCACCAGCAGCACCCCAGCAAGGCCCACCGCACCCTGGGACTGGGCACAGTCCCACCGCAGCATTGTCACACAAGCATAGGCCAGCTGTGGGGAGAGAAGACAGTGTCAGATGGGGGCTCCCAGGCTGGGCACTGGGTAGAGGAGGGGGCAAGGTGCCAGGAGCAGGACCCACCATGAGCAAATAGCCTCCCACCACACGGGCAGCACTGACTTCAGAGAACGCATGCAGGATGTCGTCCAGGGTGGTGGAGGAGAAGGCATGGATCTGCTGGGACGAGTTCTCAGGCAGGGCCTCCTGGGCCAGCTGGAGAGACAGGCTGGATCTGAGGGCGTGGGAGGAGGGGGTGGCCTCAGGGCACTCCTCCTTGTCCTTGTCCACACTGACCTGCACAAAGCGCCGCTGCCAGGCTTGTAGCACTGTGCTGGCCTGCTCCTCACTCCAGCCAATGTCATGTGTCTGGTAGTCACCCCGGAAATGCTCATACAACTGGCGGGGACTCATCAGCAGGAAGGTGCTCTGCAGGGCCTCTGCCCTGGCGGGGAGTCGAGGAGAATTAGGGTCAGAAGTGGCCCAAACGCCCAGGGAGGAATGTGCAGGGGGCTTTTGCCAGAGCTGCCTGGTATCAAGAGAGTGGATTCCCATGCACACAGTCCCCTTGCCAACTCCCAGGGGAGGCCCTACCTCAGCAGCTGTCCTTGGGGGTCTCTGGCCATGCCTCCCAGCAGCAATTCCTCTTGCCAGTGCATAAATTTGTGGGAGAAGCCGTGGCAGCCCCCGCTCAGCTCCTGAGCCACATTGGGAGCCTGGGGGGTGGGGGACAGGGGAGGAGTTTAGTACTCAAGGCCCTGGCTGTGGATAACTGGGTATCCCAGGGCTTGTACCTCCAGGAACCAAGCCTGCCACAGAGCTCAGTAGGCCTAAAGTATTGAGAACTAGTCTCCTGAGCCTCTTGACTACTTTTTAAGAATGAACAGCTAGTGTCCTGCAGATCGGAGGCCACAAGAGGGAGCAGAGGCCTGGAAATAGGCTGCTGGGAGAGGGTGGCGTAACTGGTGGGTTTTGAAAAAAGTACCACATTCACAGGACCACACAGACTCTTAGAAACTAGGTATGATATGCCTGCTTAGCTATTTTGTTCTTAGTTTTCACATACAATTCTGTTTTGATAAAGTCCAGCCTTGTCTGGGCTTAGAAAAGGAAAAAGGGGTATCTATACCTCCTGAGGGCTCCTTAGGAGGACTGAATGGGAATGGAACACTCCAGGGGTCTAGCACAGTGGGGCAGAGTAACCATGTCCAGGAGATGGGAGCAGAGCACAGAGCACAATCAGCTCTCTCAGAACAGGGAAACATGAGCGGGGAGAGGGAGGAAAAGCAGCCTTTGCCTGGCAGACCTGGTTGGAACCCACCTGCCTGCTGTGATGGTTGGGGGCACTAGGTGGGCAGTGGAGGTCGTCAGGGTGCAGACAGGGCCGCCCCACATAGGCCTGGCCCACCTGTGCCTTGTCTAGCAGCTCCCGGAAACCCTCAAGGGAGGCAAAGGGGCCCAGCTCCTCTAGCAGCTGCTCCGGATCCAGGTTGGTCCACTGGATATCGGGGCGGCCCCTGGGGGGAGAGCCCATGGTTAATGAGGGTCAGGGATCAAAACCCAGCCTCCAAACTGCTGCTCTGGGACCCATGCGGTAGCCCACCCCCCTCTTATCTGCTAATTTGTCCCACCATATGGAGGGTCTGCAGGGCTCAGCTTCTCAGCGCTGCCGGGCTGCAGCAGCCCACCAGGTTGCTGCAGAGAGCTGTGGGTGGATACAAGGGGCTGAGGTGGCTATCAGGATGGACATACGTAATACATAGAAAGGGCCAGAAAGCCCCCACTGAGCCCCCTTCCAAGCTGTCTGCTTGGTTCTAATATATAACTATACAGGCACCCGCCTGTAACAGGTTTTTTTTCTGGCTTGGGCAACAGCTTAGCTGATACCTAGCTAATTCCCCCCACTCTCTTTCTAGGAATCCTTTTTCCCCATTGCTCAGATCTTACAGATCTTTGTGTTCTGTTTTGTCTAAATAAGACAGATCTTCCTTTCCTTCAGAGGTAAGGAGAAGGGGGATGTGGAAAGAGCCCTGGGGATGCCCACGCTCTGACCCTGGCCTGGAGGTAAGTAGGAATTAGAGGTAGTTAGGTTTTCATTGTCCTCTTTGCTCCCATCCTCCCGTCTGCTGGGGAAGTCCCTGGTGGGAGATGAAGCAGGGCCCGGGAGTGGCTGCGGGACACTCACGGCAAGTAGGCAGAGCCCCCTTGGAGTTTGGCTCCCTCCCAGAAGCAGTCGAGGGGAGTGAGGATCACACACGGAAACAGCTTCTCAATCATCTGCCAGGGACACCCCAGGACACATCAGTCCTGCCCTTGAGCTCTTTCCCCATGACCTTTGTAGGCCCTCTGGAATCCCCCCTCACTTTTCTTTTCTGGTTTTTTTTTTTTTTTTTTTTTTTGAGACAAGGTCTTGCTCTGTTACCAGGCTGGAATGCAGTGGTGTTATCATAGTTCACTGCAGCCTTGAACTCCTGAGCTCAAGCGATCCTCCCACCTTGGCCTCCCAGAGCGCTAGGATTACAAGTGTGAACCACCACACCTGGCCTCCCCTTACTTTTAATCCTCCCAAGAATCTCTCAGCAAAGGTTCCACCTCTATTCCGCCCCAGGGAACAGCTCGGGATACTTACGCGCTCAATCATTCCATTTTCAATAAGGGGAACTCCTGACTTGTAGCAGATTTTGTTCAAATCCCAGGACCTGCAATAGCCAGGGGTCCAGGAGGTCAGCAGAAGAGGGGAATTCCCACTGCAGAACTGCCACGGCACACTTCACCCCGCACTTCACCCCCTCACCCCCAGGGCCTCGGCCAGACTCACTTTCCATAGAGTGATACTTGCACTTTACTGGCAGTGAGGGCTGCCTGGAGGTGGAGGCCAAGTGCCTCAGGCGTGAGGATGTTCTCTCCCTCCTGGCGTGTAGTCTGTATCAGCATCTGAGAGGTATATGCAGCCTCCTCCCCCAGCTTCTCCTTGGTGTAATGCAGCTCCTGGCTCACCCGGCTGCCCACTGCCAGAGCAAAGAGAGAAAGCTGTGGGGAAAGCGCCTGGCTGGTCAGAGCTCTCGGGGAGGTGAGGTCCTAACCCTGAGGCCTGGGGAAGTGCAGCCGAGAGGAGCCCCTGCCTCCTACCTGACGGCCAGGCCATGGCCCAGGCTGACTCCCCAGGCTCCTGTCCCTCTTCTCAGAATCTGGAACTTTGCCAGGGGAAGTGGAGAAGCCTCAGTTGTGTGACTCTCTGATTTCTTCTGTGGTCTAGGGCAGCAGTCCCCAACCTTTTTGGCACCATGGACTGGTTTCACGGAAGAAAATTTTTCCCCAGATGGAGGGGGTGGGGTAGGGTGGCGTGGGACTCAGGTGGTGAGTCCCATTTCCAAACAGGTCATGGATCGGTACCGGGCTGTGCCCTGGGGGTTGGGGACCGCAGGTCTAGGGTTTAAGCATGAACCATGTTGTCTGGGATTAGGACAAAAACTTAAAAATGAAAATCAACACAAGCTGGGCCTTGGCTGGGGTTATGGGAACATCCTGGAGGGAGCCCTTACTCAGTCCCTCTCAGCTCTGGTAGGAAGGACAAGGAGGACATCCGGGGCCAATAGGGAGGCTGCCATTGGGAGAGTGTCCTAAAAGAACAGGTCTAGGGCTGGGGCTGGTTCTCAGTTCAGATCGCTCCAGACAGTGATTTATATCCACACACCATTCTGCAAACTGCTCTGGGAAGGGGGCAGGGATGGGAGTGCCTGGTAACAGTGGGCCCTGCATTGGCCCAGGCAAGGGGAGGATCAGATGGCCTTTCAGCGTGATGTTCCCACTCAGGCAAGATGTATGTGGAATAAGCTCATGTTCCTGGCAGAGGTGAAATCAAAGTGGGCCACAGGGAAGGAGGGGTTCTGTTCCCTTTCACCATCCTCACTGTCCAGGCTGCCTTAGTCTCCTTGATCTTAGAGTCCCTCAAATCCTGTATCACGCTGGCCATGGAGTTGTGCTCTATAACTGGGGCCTGGGGGCTGCAGGGACACTGTGAGGGTATATGACCTAACTGTGGTCTGGAGGAGGGTGAGGGCCAGAGCCAAATCCACCCCGCAGGCTTTGTGAACTTTGTCTGTTCTCAGACCCAGTTCTGCTTCTACCTATCTGGGGGTCTCTTCTTGTTGGTCACCGCTACCCCCTGTGACCTACAGGTACTGCTTCTCTGAGACTCCAGTTCCATCTAGGATCACCATGTTTCCCAGTCTCTTTTTTAAACCCACACAATTTCCTCACCACGACAGCCCCAAACCCTTGGTAACCCCCAACACATATTTACCTATATGCTCACACCTCCCCTGCCAAGTCACATTCCTGGCCCTCCCCTCATGAATACAGTCTCGAACAGCCATCCCGCTCCTCTCCCCTGTCAACTTCTACCTCCTTTTTTCTTCCTTCTCTGACTCTTCCCTACTCCTGAGTCCTTTCCCAGGCCTGTTCCGCAGTGTTTATTTCACAGGTTGAGGCAGAGGTTGCTACATGGAGAGAAAGGAGGGGAGGACAGAGATAAGCTCCCCATAGCAAGTGGGTTTGCTGAGGGGAAGGAGGCATGGGAGAAGGAAGAAACCCAGAGATAGCTGATAAGAAAGCAAGAAATAGAAACACTGACGACTTAAAATACATCAAAGAGAATAAAGAATCCTCAGGGTGAAAAATGAGGAACAGAAAAAGATAAACCTCAGCTGACAACGATGATGACAGATATGAAGACAGATGAACTGGGATGTATTGTGCAAGCAGGAAGACACGATGAGCATAGGGGAGGGGACAAAGGCTCCGTACAGACCTGACTTTGAGCCTTGGCTCTGTGCCTTGGGCAAATTACTTATTCTCTGAGTCTCAATTTTGTCATCCGTAAAATGGGGACAATAACTACTTTGTAGAATTAGAATCAATGCAGCCAAAGTATTATACTTAGGAAATTGCCCGGCACATAGTAGGTACAGATATGGAGTTGTTATTCAATAGTTGCTGGTAGTGAAATGATGTGACAGAAAAATGAGAAAGAACTGGAGGAAAAAAAGATTAGATATGTACGGAAGAAATAGAACATGGGAAGGAGAACATTAAAATCAACACATTTGTTGGCCGGGCGCGGTGGCTCACGCCTGTAATCCTAGCACTCTGGGAGGCCGAGGCGGGTGGATCACTCGAGGTCAGGAGTTCGAGACCAGCCTGAGCAAGAGCGAGACCCCCGTCTCTACTAAAAATAGAAAGAAATTATATGGACAACTAAAAATATATAGAGAAAAAATTAGCCGGGCATGGTGATGCATGTCTGTAGTCCCAGCCACTCGGGAGGCTGAGGCAGTACGATCGCTTAAGCCCAGGAGTTTGAGGTTGCTGTGAGCTAGGCTGACGCCACGGCACTCACTCTAGCCCGGGCAACAAAGTGAGACTCTGTCTCAAAAAAAGAAAAAAAAAAAAAAACAAAAACAAAATCAACACATTTGTTAAAAACTTTCATATCTTTACAAAAGGGAAAATACAACTGTCTAATCAACAGAAAATGAGTCCACCTTATAAATAATCCTACAAATGTAAATTAAAACAGCAATAAGTTGCCATCTATTAAATTGGCAAACATTTTCAAATTAGTAGCACCCATTGCTAGATTACAGGAGTATACTCTAATCCACCCAAGGAGTGTAATTTGATATACTATTTGGGGAAAGCAATATTGCAATATGTATGCTCATAATCTTTGATCCAGAAATTTCACATGTAAGGGCCTATGAGCCATTGTAGGGACTTAGGCTTTCTCTGAGTGAAGTAGGAGTTATGGTAGGTTTTTTTAGAGGCGGGTCTTGCTCTGTCACCCAGGATGGAGTGCAGTGGTGCAATCACAGCCCACTGCAGCTTCTGAACTTCTTGGTTCAAGTGATCCTCCTGCCTCAGCCTCCCAAGTAGCTCGGACTAAAGGGGCATGCCACCCTGCCTGGCTAATTTTTATTATTTTTTGCAGAGATGGGGTCTTGCTATGTTGCCCAGGCTTGTCTCAAACTCCTATCCTCAAGAGATCCTCCGACCTCAGCCTCCCAAAGTGTTGGGATTACAGGCGCAAGCCACTGTGCCCAGCCCATGGTAGGTTTTAAGCAGAGGAGTGAGATGGTCTGGCTTTTTAAAAATCACCAAACAATGTATTCTGGAGCCGAGTCATGAATGATGAGTAAGAGCTGGCCAGGGGAAGAAGTCAGGAAAGGGGTTCTGGACCAAGTGTGTGCAGGGGACTATCAAAGGCTCAGCATTGCAGTACTGCTAAGAGTGAGCCAGGGAGGAGCCAGTGGCAATGCTGGAGAAGCAACTGAGTCAGATTACGGAGGGGCTAGCATGTGTGCTATGGAGTTTATATTTGATCTCGGAGACTTCACAGAATTTGGCAGAAATCAGGAGAAAGGCTCTAAGCAGGGGACTGACTTGGCCAGACTAAATTACACCACAGGGGGGCGGTGTGGAGGCAGTTTTGCTGGTGAGGCTGACAGATCTTTCAACTCCCGACTTTCTAACAGACCCTGATTTTGGTGGCCACCTTCTGAAAGGCCTAGTGATTAAGGACAGCTGGGATCCTCCCCAGCATCAGAGGGTGACACTTGATTAGTATAAGAAGTCAATTACAGGCCGGGCGCGGTGGCTCACGCCTGTAATCCTAGCACTCTGGGAGGCCGAGGTGGGCGGATCGTTTGAGCTCAGGAGTTCGAGACCAGCCTGAGCAAGAGCGAGACCCCATCTCTACTAAAAATAGAAAGAAATTATATGGACAGCTAAAAATATATACAGAAAAAATTAGCCGGGCATGGTGGTGCATGCCTGTAGTCCCAGCTACTCGGGAGGCTGAGACAGGAGGATCGCTTGAGCCCAGGAGTTTGAGGTTGCTGTGAGCTAGGCTGACGCCACGGCACTCACTCTAGCCTGGGCAACAGAGTGAGACCCTGTCTCAAAAAAAAAAAAAAAAAAAAAGAAGTCAATTACAGTAATTCCATTGCCTTTGCCAAGTGAAGCATTTCAGCATAGGATGCTATGTGGTTCTTGCCAAAGAAACCAGATGAGAAGTCACTGAGGGGCTTCTTCTTTTTTTTTTTTTTTGAGACAGAGTCTCACTCTGTTGCTCAGGCTAGAGTGTCATGGCATCAGCCTAGCTCACAGCAACCTCAAACTCCTGGGCTCAAGCAATCCTCCTGCCTCAGCCTCCCGAGTAGCTGGGACTACAAGCATGTGCCACCATGCCCGGCTAATTTTTCTATATATATATTTAGTTGTCCAGCTAATTTCTTTCTATTTTTAGTTGAGACGAGGTCTCGCTCTTGCTCAGGCTGGTCTCAAACTCCTGAGCTCAAGTGATCCACCTGCCTCGGCCTCCCAGAGTGCTAGGATTACAGGCGTGAGCCACCATGCCCGGCCTTTTTTTTTTTTTTTTGATAAGCTTGTTAGACTGAGAGGCTTCTGATAAATTTTTCCTCACTTTCAAAAAAGGATGCAAGACAGGCATGACTTCCTTTTTCTACCACTGCATCAGCCACTTTAGGATAAGCCTGAGGACAAAAATCCAATAAGCTGAAATGGCAGAGGAGAAAGAAAGAAACTGGGTCCTTGCTGATGTCCTTGGGCTGCTAAATTAACCATCCCGGAACATCTCTACTGCCAGACTTCTTGTTACAGAGAATAATAAATCAATCTTCCTCCTTCCT
Source organism: Eulemur rufifrons (assembly GCF_041146395.1). NCBI lineage: Eukaryota > Metazoa > Chordata > Mammalia > Primates > Lemuridae > Eulemur > Eulemur rufifrons. Next base: position 32,533,683 of record NC_090990.1, read on the forward strand.
TTCTTTCTCCTTCCTTTCCTTTCTTTCCCTTCCATGTGGCTAAAAGCGTTCTCATTGATATAATCAGGAGTGTATTGCCAGAGATTCAAAAAGACCTCAACTAGAACAGTGACAAGGGTGGAAAGGATGGGTCTAATGTGAGAGAGGTTAAGAAGGAAGAATCTACTGGTTTAGTAACCAATTAGGTGAGTGAGAGGAACTGAGGCTGACTCCCAAGGTATTTGAGTGTATGGTGGTGCTACCAGTTGATACGTGGCCATCCAAGGACAGCTCTAACTTCAAGCTGTCTCTATCACTGTTCCTGTAAGTACTAGTTGGGCTATATGTTGTCATTTTTATTTTAGACAACAATCTAAGGGGCCTCTGAGCCCTTCAGCTTTAAAGTTGGCCAGGAAAGACAAGCCGTGTTCTAAGTCTCACCACGGCAAAGATGGGGAGGACCCTGAACTCTGGCCCAGAACTCTGATAGCCAATGTCCTGTTTCTTCCTCTGCTTTCTGTATTAGCAAAATGGGAAAGGAACAGGGACTACTCTTTAATCCTCACCTCGATCAGCTCGTCACTGTCTAGGGCATTGTGGAAGAAGCCACAACTACAAAGACAACTACAGATCTACAGAGAAAAGATCAGGTCAAGATCACTGCTTTTATCTCACCCCCAGCCAATACAGGTCAGAGTGATATTCTGAAATAAAGGAAAAAAAAACTTAGGAATTGGCTACCACCCTCTTATAACACCCTTCCCCAAACAACAGCACAAAACTGGTAGGGTCTAGCCTCTCCTATGTTAGAGTATAGAAGAGAGAATGAGGAGGCATGGAGGTTCAAACAGTGTTTAGATGAGGAAGAACGGGGGAATGGAGAAAGAGGAAGGGGAGGGAGACTGCCTCTTTTGTGGCAGGAAATCCAAGAGTCATTTGGGACCACCCAGGCAGCAGTGGTGTGGGTGGGGGCATGAGCGTGTGTGTATGCACATGTGTGTCCTGGGGCTGGGGGCAGGCAGGCAGGCACAGAGAAACATCTGCTCTGGACCCTAGGGCTGCCCTAGAGTGTGTATGTATGTGAGTGTCTTGCAGAGGGCTGGGGGTAGGGTGGGGATGGCGTGTGGGAGCCCAACAGGCAGGCAGGCTCCAAGAAACATCTGCTCTGGATCCTAGGACTTGCCAGTATTTGAAATAACTCAAGGGTGTGAGACTCCAACCTGGTCCCTGCCTTTGGGTATGGGCCAGGGCTGGGGGAGGTCTAAAAAGCCCACAAAATGCAAATTTTCCAAGAACAGAGTGGAGTTTGACTCTGTCAAAGGGCCGCCATATGAAACCAGTCCTCAGGAAAGAAGAGCATCGTGTGAAATTATTAATAAGAAATCATTATTATTTAATGCTTCCTTAAGGAAGTAAGGATTTGGTCTCATCTGACTCTGGCTGTTGCCTCAAAAGTGTGGATTCTGTGCTGCTTTTCCATTAACTGGTTGCAGGGGGCCTGGGTACATGAGCCCTCTCTGGGGATGCTTGGCCAGATGATTTACTCAGTTTCCCCAGCCTTCCAGTCCTAACTTTTATGATTCTTGGTCAGAAGTGATCTTTCCCTGCCTTCTCTTATATAGCATATCCTGCTTTGTATTATGTTGTAGCTATCCCAGAACACATTTTACTTTTCTTGCTACTGAAAGATGGGTCTTGTTTTAGTTGCCTTTGTAAACTCTGCTGTTCATGTCAAAAATACACATAGAAAGTTGGTAATAAATGCTAAATAAACACACACATAATCACAAATATTCTGTACACTTATTCACAAGATCTACCATCTGCAGATGTCCACTTACGGGTGTGGGAGGGAACAGTGCTCCCAGATGCCCAGGTATACAGGCTTTGGCCAGCAGGTCCCCCTGCAGCACCAGGGCCAGGCCTACTAGGGCTCAGTAGCTAGGTTCTTGCCCTGTTTTTGTCTTGGGCTCACCATACCCAAGCAGCTATGGCCAGTGTCCACAAACTCACCTTCTACCCAGAGCTGTTCCAGGTCTGTTTCAATAATGGCGACACGGAGACCTAGTGCCAGGGCCCCAAAGGCCAACAGTCCCAAGAAGAGCACTTTGCCACAGTGTCTCTGGATTCCGCAGCCCAGAGAGAAGAGCAAGCCCTGGAAGTAAGCACGAAGCCAGAGCGGAGCCTTCAGGCTCCCAGCTAGGATCTGGGATGGAAAGAGAAGGGTCAGCCAGGCATCACTGGAACAATGCATGAAATTCCTCCCCTCACCCCACAGATGCTCTGCCAAGCCCTAGCTTCTTCTTTTTTTTTTTTTTTTTTGAGACAGAGTCTCACTTTGTTGCCCAGGCTAGAGTGAGTGCCGTGGCATCAGCCTAGCTCACAGCAACCTCAAACTCCTGGGCTCAAGCAATCCTCCTGCCTCAGCCTCCCGAGTAGCTGGGACTACAGGCATGCGCCACTATGCCCGGCTAATTTTTCTTTCTTTTTTTTTTTTTTCTGAGACAGAGTCTCATTCTGTTGCCCAGGCTAGAGTGAGTGCCGTGGCGTCAGCCTAGCTCACAGCAACCTCAAACTCCTGGGCTCAAGCGATCCTCCTGTCTCAGCCTCCCGAGTAGCTGGGACTACAGGCATGAGCCACCATGCCCGGCTAATTTTTTCTATATATATTTTTAGCTGTCCATATAATTTGTTTCTATTTTTGGTAGAGATGGGGTCTCGCTCTTGCTCAGGCTGGTCTCGAACTCCTGAGCTCAAACGATCCGCCCACCTCGGCCTCCCAGCCGGCTAATTTTTCTATATATATATTTTTAGTTGTCCATATAATTTTTTTCTATTTTTAGTAGAGACGGGGTCTCGCTCTTGCTCAGGCTGGTCTCGAACTCCTGACCTTGAGCGATCCACCCGCCTCGGCCTCCCAGAGCGCTAGGATTACAGGCGTGAGCCACCGCGCCCGGCCAAGCCCTACCTTCTTGAGTTCTGGATGCAGGACAGGGAGCACCTACACCGACACAGGTCCAAACCTGCAAGATTTAATACTCCCACCAACACACACCTGAGGAAGGCACAGACCTGTTTTCTAAGAGCAGGATACATACATACACACACACACACACACACACACACACACCCCTGCTGTCAGGTGAACACAGAGGTGACCTCACAGATGCTCTTATTTTCACTGGCCAGATGAAGACGAGACACAGACACAGACACACAGGCACACACACACACACACACACACACACGTTGCCTGGCTGTGCTCTCACTAGTCTTCAGATACCCAATGACACTTGGCACTTAAAGACATCACACCTTTCAGAGGCCCGAGTGACAGACCTGGCCCCACTCTTCCTCCAGCTTCCCCTGTACTCACCTGGGGTGCTATGGTTCGAGTTGGGTGTGTGTAGCTCGGGGGCAGCTCCCCGAGGGGCGACGGCTGAGCCATACTGGCGGGGATGGGGCGCTCCCATAGGCTAGTCCGGCCCCCCTGTACCGCTGGGCCCCGCGTGGGGATTCAGTGGGGCCGCTAAGGCGCGGGCGCGGGTGAGGCTGTGGCGGGGGTGGGTGTGCGGCGGCGGCGACTTTGGGGAGCGCAGGCGGCGCGGGCCCGGGGCCCGGGACTCGCCCACTCGGTGGGCCGTGGACCGCGGCGGCCGGAGGAGTGGGTCTCGCGTGCAGGCAGAACTGCCGGCCAGAGATGCACAGCACCGCTGGAGGTGGCTTCCGCAGTGCCCGAGAGGTGGCTGGAGCTCCAGAAAAAGGGAGCGGGCTGGGGAGACGCCCTCCCATTGGCTGAGGGGCCGGCAAATTACCCGGAGCGGCGCGGCCGGATCTGCTGCTAGGTAACGACGCCGCAGGGGGCGGGGCAGGAGACCACCCAGGCAGGGCCACCCCTAGCCTCGTCTCTGCCCGCGCTCGCGGGGCCCCTCCGGGAGGAGCAAGGAGGGAGATCCCGGAGAGGCGCCGCTCTGGCCAAGTGCAAGTCAGGAGAGGCCGACGGTGAGAAAGGGTGTCTGCTGGCCCTGTCAAGGCCACACTTTCTTCCCGACCCAGCCAAAACCCAGACTCCTCCCTTCTCTCCCTGCTTCCATTCTTGCCCCCTTCAGTCCACTCTCTCCACTGAGGCTAGGGGTATCTAACATGCAAATATGACGACAGTTCCAAAGCACAAGGTCCACTTGGAGCACAGGGCCCGGTATGACCTAAAGCCTTCTCTCCCATAGGTCCCTCACACCCACCCAGTGTTCCTTTCGGCCCTCCAGAGCCACCTTTAACTTCCTAAACACACCATGTTGTTCCATGCGTTTCTGCCTTCCGACCTGTTGTTGCCCTTTTGTTTTGGCAGATAATCTTAAAAATCGAACTCAATTACCCCCTCTTTGAAGCCTTCCTTGCATCATGCTTCCCTTCCGGCAGATGATTGCTTGGGTTCCTCATTACACTCAATTTATATATATATTATTACATTCATGACACAATAATTCATGTACTTAAAAGTCAGCCTTCCTCAGTAGACAATAAGTAGGTGCTCAACAGTTGTTGAGTATGGCACTAAGAGTTGCAGAAACCAGGGTGTAAAGGACTGGAAACAGGGAAGAATAGAAGGAACAGTCCCTCTATTAAACTTTCAACTGTTGCATCTGACTGTGCTGTTTCTGTCCAGTTCCAGTTCCTGACTGATAAACCCTGAGTGGCAGAGTAGGGCAAAATCCATATTCCAATATATAAAGTTTGGGAAAGAAAAAAAGAATCTCCAATAAACTCATTATTCTAATACAACTACTATTATTTCTGGCCAATTTCTTGACCAGTTCTTCCAGACTTTTTATCATTACGTCATAAATATTTCATGTTACTACACAGTTTTTGTAATCAATCACTTGGAGAATGTCCTTAGGACAGATTCCCAGAAGTGGGGTTGTTTGGGTCAGAAAGTATGAACATTTTTATGGGTCTTGCTAAACATTGCCCAATTGCTTTTTGAAAACTCATGCACATGCAAATTAACATCATCTCCAGAGTCTCAGTTCTGGGGAAAAGGAACATTTAGGTTGAAAGGGTAAACACCTAATAGAGTTGCTACTTCCATTTGTCCTTTCATCCAGCAAAATGCCTGTGGAGGAACTAATATGTCTGTGATGCTGTTGGCCAACGTAGTAATTGTACATAAAAAGCAGCTTATGTGCATAGTACTTTCTTCCTCCCTATCATAGAGAAATGGGTCCCACTGTGGACAAAGTATACCCCCAGCAAGTCTCTAGAAACAGCCTCTAAATTACTCTATATGGGACCCTAGATTGCTCTTGGGGCTATAACTAAAGACAGAGAATGGCCTGGAATCAGTACTTGTTGTTATCAGGACTACAAGTACTGATGCTTTATGTAGTTTTTTTGTTTGTTTTGTTTTTTTTAAATTTTTGAGACAGTGTCTCACTCTGTTGCCCTGGTAGAGTGCAGTGGCATCACCATAGCTCACCGCAACCTCAAACTCCTGGGCTCAAGTGATGCTCCTGACTCAGCCTTCCAAGTAGTTGGGATTATAGGCACATGCCACCATGCCGGCTATTTTTTTCTCTTTTTGATAGAGATGGGGTCTCGCTCTTGCTCAGGCTGGTCTCGAACCTGACCTCAAGAGATCCTCCGGCCTCGGCCTCCCGTAGTGCTAAGATTACAGGCGTGAGCCACTGCACCCGGCCATAAGTAACTCTTTTTTTTTTTTTTTTTTTTTTTTGAGACAGAGTCTCACTCTGTTGCCCAGGCTAGAGTGAGTGCCGTGGCGTCAGCCTAGCTCACAGCAACCTCAAACTCCTGAGCTCAAGCGATCCTCCTGTCTCAGCCTCCCCGAGTAGCTGGGACTACAGGCATGTGCCACTATGCCCGGCTAATTTTTTTTTTTTTTTTCTATATATATTTTTAGCTGTCCATATAATTCTTTCTATTTTTAGTAGAGATGGGGTCTCGCTCTTGTTCAGGCTGGTCTCGAACTCCTGAGCTCAAACGATCCGCCCACCTCGGCCTCCCAGAGAGCTAGGATTACAGGCGTGAGCCACCGCTCCCGGCCCATAAGTAACTCTTGAGTTCTCCTTCCTTCTTACCAGACTCTGCAAGACATAAGGTCCTTGGAGAAATAGATTTGTAATAAACTGGGCCTTGGGACTATGCTTCCACCACAGATCCATCACTGCTAATAATCGTGGCAAAGTCCAACATTTCTTTGGATGCTTCCAAGGCAGGGTCGGCCTACTGAGAAAACCTCTTGCTTTGTAGTCCTAAGATCAGTGTGGGAGAAACTGGTCTGCAGTTCTAGCCTTTCCAACTTAGGCCTAGTGCCCTTTGGCTACTCCAAGTTCCAAAATGACCTTTCTACTTCCCAGTAAAATGACTTCCTGAATACAACTGAGCTCAGCCAGAGCCAAAGCCACAGACCCCACATAATTAGGAAGGGACAGAGGCTCCACTTCTCTCTCTGCAAGCGGCTTCTTTCACAGTGAAACATCTTATTTTACTGTCACTTCCACTGGAACTGGGTATGTGTTTTGGGCCCAAATCAGAGACATTCTCCAAATAACAAAGAAGAAAAGCAATGTAATTAAATTCATTATCACCAAGGATTTTAAATCTAATTGTTGATTCATGAGACAAATGTCTTGGGGTCACTCATGTGTACACTCCTTTGCTGAGCTCTGACGTTGCAGGGTACTTGCTTTTTAGTTTATAGCCTGAAGTGGAGTGCAGAGACCACAAGGGAAACCACTCTGAGCTGGGGTATTCAGCGAGGTTTCTAGAAGTGAGAGGAATTGGATGGAAGAGATGGGAGGATGACAGAATCCAAAAGGAGAAGACACGGTTCAAGGTCTGAATCTTTCATTTACTGTTTGTGAGATCTTGGGCAAATCACATAATCTCCAATATTGACATAAGGATAAAATAATATATATTGCTGAGGAACAGTGCTAGGAAAAGTGAGGTGGAGTATACTCACATACACACAGTGTTGGGGCAAGTGACCAGTTTGACTTCAGGGGAGGGTCCATGTGGGAGTTAACGGAGGAGCCAGTGTAGACCTTCTTTCCCTGGCACCCTCCAGGCTTCTCACCAGCTTTTTGCTGGCGTCTGTTATCCGGGCCAGGCAGGGTCAATGACCCTGAGATGTGGAGGAGGGAAGTAAGGGCCCCGGGCAGCCCTCCTTCCCCCATTACATGAAGGGGCCAAGCCTCGGAAGGTATGCCCCTTCTCTGTGGGCAGCTTTAGGCCAATAGCACCTATCAAGTATTTGGTGCCAGAGACTGATTGTAGCCAGAGATTAGAGAGTGGCCCTTCCCTCTGATTGTGGGGGAGGGAGAGAGGCTAAGAACCAAAGCAGCATCTCACCATGGCAGAAAGGCCCCTGATACAATCATCCTGGGTGGTGGCAGACAGCTCAGGCCAAGGACAGGTCAGCCTGGCCTTCAGTAGGTGTTCTGCCCAGTCTCTCTCCCTCCTGGTAGGCTCCGCCAGAACAGAGCTTTCTAGACCTTCTGTCTGGGTGGTCCTTCCCTCCCAAATGGCTCTCCCCCTTCCTCAGACACATTTAACTGTTTAGAAAGCAGCATACAAATGACTGGTTTATGTACCTCCTTAGGGGTAGAGATGGCTGTGAATAAAGGAAGTATATCCCTGCAATTCTCTGGAAATAGAAACAGCTTCTAAACTAGGCTGTGCAGGCCCCTAGATTGCTCTTGGTGTCTACAGCTAAACACAACTTCCCTCCCTCTCCATGGGGTATGGCAGTAGGATAGATAGAAATAGTAATACAGTGAAGCCTAGGAAGAAGTTTGGCATCTGGCCTTGAGAAATGGCTTGGAGAGCAATCTTGCCAGTCAGTCTCCGTATAGGCTCAGGGAGCTCTTGCCAGCAGGCAAGGGGGAGGTGTTACTAGGGGAGGGGGTTCCTGGAGTAGTAGCCACCAAATTTTGTCTGACCTGGCAAGCTCTGGGAACCCTGTTTCTCAGGACCTCTCCAGAGTTCTCCCTGATCTGGCATTGAAGATCTCCTTTCTCCTTTCTCTACTTCCCTCACTGAGCATCACGGGGAGAGGCAGGGCAGACCCTATCAACTCTTCTGCCTGCCTGGCTCTTCTGGCTTCTGTCCCATGGGGAGGTGGCCGGCTAGCAGACATTCAGTTGCTCACTATGTTTCAGACATAATTCAACCCTTCTGTAGCTGCTGCCAAAAGGAAACAAAAACTGTCCCTGCTTTCTGGCAAATAGGGCAAAGAGAAAAATCAAAGCATCTTGGGTACCCAGTCAGTCCTAAAGTTGTTAGAGAAAATAGCAGCAGTGTCCTGAGCTGGGGGCTGCTCTCAGGTGGGACTCAAACTCAGCAAGACCTTCCTCTGGGGAACGCTTACCTTTTCTGTTTTCTGCAGCTCTCTCCTTTCCTTGGTACAGAGGCTGTTTGATGGGCTTGTGCAGGGGGGAGGCAGAGGAGAGGTTTTTCCTCTACCTCACTGTCATGGGTTCTAAGGGCTCAGTGAGGAAGCACAGGATGGCCTATAGCAGGGCTCTGGGGCAGTTTCAGCAATCCCTTCTCCTCCTCTACCCCACCCTCTCTCCAAATCTACCCAGCTCCATCCCCTTTTTTGTGGTCAAAGAGCAGTCTTCTGGCATCTTGGGACACCCAGACCCTAAGGGCCAGAAAATGCTGAGAAAGAGGGCAAACTCTGAGAATAAGAAGGGCCACTAAAAGTCATCCAGTCCTGGCCAGGTGCGGTGGCTCATGCCTATAATCCAAGCACTTTGGGAGGCTGAGGCAGGAGGATCACTTGAGGCCAGGAGTTTGAGTCCAGCCTAGACAACATAGTGAGACCCCATATCTACAACATAGATTTAAAAAATAAGCCAGGTGTGGTGGCTCATGCCTGTAGTCTTAGCTACTTGGGAGGCTGAGGCAGGAGGATTGCTTGAGCCCAGGAGTTCGAGGCTGCAGTGAGCTAATATTTCAGCACTGCACTCCAGCCTGGGCAATAGAGTGAGACCCTGTCTTAAAAACAAACAAAAATTCACCCAGTCCTAACTCTCATTTTGTAGATCGGGAAACTCAAGAGTCAGAAGAGGCAGTGATGTGGCCAAAACCAAAAAACACTAGTGGTCAGGTCTTCTTCCACCCAGCCCAGGACTCAAAATCTCCAGCACCATCCAGGCCCCACTCATTTAATTTCAGTTCCAAAGGGGGACTGCCTTGGGCACTACCATAGTTCCTTATCCCTACCTCCTCCTCAGTCCCATGGTTTCAACCACTTTTGCTAGGCCATTTCATTTCCTGCCTGATTAGGGCAAACTTTCAGGAACCTTGTCCTGACCAGGGAGGAATGTGGAGCTCCAGGGCAGCCAAGAGCTGACAGAGGTGGAGATCCCCCAGGGTAGGAATGCTCATCTAGTCTCTCACAAGTTCAATGACTAAGATCAGGCAAGATTACTCAAGTAAACTTGAGAGCCTTGAGATTTTTGAAGCAATGTAGAAACCAGTATTTCAAATCAATCTTCATAATTACTGCCACCCACAGTGAGGACATCAAGAGAAACCTTTACTTTGATAATTCTAGGAGGTGAAATCTCACCCCAGAAGCACTTTTATCTTTCAGCAAACACCTGCAGGTTGTAAAAACATTGCAGGGAGAGACAAGAGCAGAGTGAACCTGAGTTTGGGGGGTGGGGTGGAGGAAAGATGGATCGGACTCTCGAAGGGCTGTGAATATGGAAATCTCATTCCTCAATTATCTGAAGCAGGAGGGTCTGTATAATTACGATATAAAGGAGTACAGCTGGGGAAGAGTCAGAAAGAATTTCAAACCACAATACAGGTTCTTGGCTCTTCCTTCCCAGGTTAGGGAGGGGTTTGGCTTAGCTCAGACCATGGTCTCAGACCATGGCTCTCCATGCTCTTGCCTCCACTAAAACCTATGAGGAGAGGCTTGTTGGCTAGCCAGGGACTGCCTCCTGCTTGCTTTGTGTCTCCAAGGGGCAATAGCTGGGCTGAGGAAAGTGGCTAGAGGCTGGGAGGACAGGGAGTGAATGGTAGGTGTGGAGGGTGGGGCTGGGGGGTGGAGTGGTACTGGGGCTGAGAATCTGTGTGGCAGGCATGGGAGCAGAGAATGGTAAGTCCTGGGCTGATGCTCAGGGCTGGTATTGACAGCAGCTAGGCCTATGGGTCTACAAAGCCTGATTAGTGTCAGGGACTGAAGTACTCCCAGGTCCTTTTGGGGTGGGAGATGCTTTATGGACTGGGTGGGTCAGTCCATCAGAAAGTAGCCCTCCTCCTAGGAGCTTTACTATTGGACAGCTGTTGCTCCTTCCTGATAACCTTGGTGCATGAGAGTTAGGTCATTGTGTCTCTTCTGTTCCACACACTTGCTCTAGATGATCTTTATCACGTGACCCATGAACATACACTGTGTATACCTGCAGCGCACCTGCTGCGGAGATTGGGACTACTCCACAAGTCTCCAGCATGCCTTTGGAAGCCCTTCTTTATTGGGAAATAAATACAGAGTCAAATAGGTGGGCCAGCCAACATCTGTAGTTTTGGGGACCAAAAGGAAGGAGTCTGACGTGCTCAGAACTCAAATCTCCATGAGCTGGTCATTCCCCACGATCACCTCGTTCACTCGTTTAGCTACAAAAGAAAAAGAAAAGGTTTTCTGAGAACTGGCAGCAAAAGATGTCATTTCAAACCAACTGCTTCTAATTCTGTGTTCACAAACATTTATTCCTCTCCTATTGAGGCTCTTTGAGAAGCTCTTGGGAATACAACTCGCCAAAGGGGCTATGAGAAAGATAGCATCTTCCTACACAGGAGGATGGGACTGACTCTATACCTGCCTTTGGTGAGGCTTTACACATGAGAACTGGAGCTGGGTCTTAAAGAATAGATTGAGTTTTTACAGGCATTCCAGGCTGTTAGAGTGGCATGGGCAAAGATAGTGCAGATGTGAGAAAGGTGAATATGAAATACTGTAGTGTGGCCAGAGGATATGAAATGAGGGGAAAAGGATAAATGAACAAATTCAAAGAAGAAGGGGAGATACCTCATATATAATATAGAAGTAATACCACCTACTACATAGGGTTGTTATGAGAATTTAATGAGTTAAAGGATAAGCAGGTGCTCAATAAATAGTGGCTATTATTATTTTCGTAAAGTCCAAACACTTAGGCCCTCCATGACCTGATCCTTGCCTACCTCTCCAGCTTCATTTCCCACCATTCTCCATTTATACCAACAAGCCATACTATTTTATGCCTTTAGACCTTGGCATATGCTATTCCCTCTGCCTAGAATGCTGCTCCCCCATTTTTTCCCATAGCACTGTTATTCATCCCAAATGCCCTAATCCGGCACCTCTAATATGTGATGCCTTCCCTTTTGAATTATCCATTGCCTGCTTTGTGAAACCACTGAACCTAATACATATCTCTACCTCTACAACATTATATCATTCTCCTCTACTTTACTATAAGAACAGTGAGGGCAGGTAAGGGACACTGCAGTTATGATTATACCCAGGTGTCTAGAATAGCTACTACCACATGATGATTTTAGAGGTTCTGGGTAATGACAAGCATAGGGTATGGTCATGTAAGTGGAGACCTAAAGCTGAAAAAGAGGTGCCGACTGGTATAAGAGAAATTATGAAGCTAGGGGACTGGATAGTTCATTGATGAATATGTTTAAGCTGACCAAAATGTTGGGAAAAAGTAAGGGAGGGGAGAGGAAGACTGTGAACCAGGGGCTAAAGCCATTAACAAATTTAGGGAAGTACCCTGGAAGCTGGTCAAAGATAGGGTGAAAGGTGAGAAGAACTATGGAAAGCTTTCAAGGAAAAAGAGCTACAGAAAGGAGGCAGTGAGCCAATGGTCTGGAAGGGGCAGGAGGGAGCTAGGGGCATGCTATCTGCCTCTGCCTGAAGGTATGGTGCAGACTAGGGAACAGGAGAGTTTTCCAGTCTTCTGTTGGTTCATTTTGAAAAGCCTGACCAGTTGGCTGAAAACTGATTGTTTCCGGCCTAGCTTCCCATGGCCTATAAAGGTGTAACACCCTTTCTTGTTATACTTGGGAGCTCAAGTGTGACCCTGATAGATGAGGTGGAAATTTTGGCTTTTCTGAGGCTCTACTTCAGCCCTAGAAGGCTTTGGTTTAGCAAAATGAAGATCTCTGATGACAGGAGACAGTCTGATAGTGAGAGATGTTTGCATCTGTTCATACTGCTGGGAGCATCCTTCTGCTCTGTCAGTAAAAAGTGAGTTTCTGACTGAGGCTTTGGAAACATTGAGATTCAGATGTGTTTCCTCTTCTGCCTACCTTTCCAGCTTTGTTTCTTGCTATATCTCCCTTGTACCCTATACTCTAGGTTTTCCAAATGACTTGCAGTTTTTTATCCCACTGGACTTTTTGCCTTTAGGTGTTTGTATGGTTTACCTTTGCTTGAAAGGTTCTTCCTCTTTGTATATTTGGTAAATAACCAAAATTTTCAAGATTTACCTTTAATTCCTTCAAGATGGTATTCCTGCTTCTTGTGCAAGTCCTTAATTAACCCTGACAGCCTCCTACCTATAAAATTTTACTATACTTATTTCTTTACTTGTCTGTCCCTCTATAATAGACTATGACCAATTAGGCAGCAAGAAGTATCATAAAGATGAATAAAACCCCTAACCTACCAGTGCCTTGAATGGTAGGCAGTAATTAATTTGCTGAATGTGTGTGTTTTAGGGGTTATGTGAGAGCACAGATGTAGGAAAAGGAGCATGTATGGAAGAAAAGGCCTCCAGTCTTTGTCAAGTATATAATTCATACATCTGGTACAGCAAGGGGGACTGGGTGTCCAGAGTAGCCTTAGGCTTATTTCTCTTTCTCCAGCAGAAGAGAAGCCTAGTTATAGGTCTTTCGCAAAGTTTGCCATTACTGCACCATATTGGACAGGCCCAATCTCATGTGGGAGGAAAAGGATAGGAAAGGGAGGAAGAAAAGGAGACAGTGCAGAAAAGGCAAGAGATTCTGAGTCACAAAGACTTGGGTTCTAATTTGACTTTAAGCAAATATTTGTCTGGCTTTCAGCAAATTATTTCATGTCTTTGGGCTTTAGTTTCCTAACAAAGTTGTGGATCTTCAATAGAATAACTATCATAAAAAGCCCATCATAGTGCTTTGGTTAAGTATTAAACAGAAGTTACAGAATAGGGCTAGGTCTGGCCTGTGTACTCTTGTCTTAGGAGGTGCTTCATAGCCATCTTCTTCTTCTTCTTTTTTTTTTTTTTTGAGATAAGAGTCTCACTCTGTTGCCCTGACTAGAGTGCCATGGCGTCAACCTAGCTCACAGCAACCTCAGACTCCTGGGCTCAAGCAATCCTACTGCCTCAGCCTCCCAAGTAGCTGGGACTGCAGGCATGTGCCACCATGCCCAGCTAATTTTTTCTATGTATTTTTAGTTGTCCAGCTAATTTCTTTCTATTTTTTTAGTAGAGATGGGGTCTCGCTCTTGCTCAGGCTGGTCTCAAACTCCTGACCTCAAGCAATCCACCCGCCTCAGCCTCCCAAGTGCTAGGATTTACAGGCATGAGCCACCGCCCCCGGCCTCATCTTCTTTCAATGAGAATGGGGAGGAGGCCCAGATAGTGCTGAGGCTGCTAAATTCCCTTTGGCTGTGGTTGGTCCTGGAGTGTGACTGTCAATCAGGCTCCACCCCCAAGGTAAGACTGACCAAAAAAGAATAAAGGAAATACTTCTCTGGCTAGTTCCCCAGGGCACCTCCAAAAGCTCCTGTTTACCCTTTATCTCTCTATACCTGTGAGTCAGCTTCGTCATCTCTCATCTAGACTCTGATATTTACTCTTCCTTCATTCAATTTCTTCCTAGTTTCCAGGGACATTGGGCTGTTCTGAAGATAGCCCCAGTTCCAATTAACACTCTTCTTGGACCTCAGTGCTCCAGAATGAGGTGTCTGGCTGGGGAAGACAACCCTTTCTTCAGCTCTGCCGGGCTCAAATAAACACCTCAACCTTTCCCGGCCCTCCCTACTCTCTCTCTTCCCTCTGGGTCAGCTCTTGGCCTGGCAGTGAGAGAATACCTTGCTCCCTGGGCTTCAGGGGAGAGAGACATGGCATGTTGGGGGTAGATTTTCATGGAGATGCAGTAAGTTGGAGAAAACCTGCAAGAGAACAAAAAGTAGAACTAGTGCTGCCAGGCCAGGGGTGGGAATATGCTCTAGTAAACACACTGGAAAATCTCTAGGCTGGAATCAGATTGGAAAAGATTCCAAAGGGAAGAGTACAAAGGAGGATGGTGAGCTGGGAAAAAACAAATGGAATAGAAGGGAAAAACATGTCACAGATGAAAAGCAGGAAACTGGGAAGGATTCCTGCTAGCCAGGAGGACTTGACCTATGTCAAACATATGTTAAGACTCTGACCTATGTCAGGTCTACTTTCATGGCCAAAGGACTGATCACTGTGGTCATAGGGAAGAGATCCAAGTTCTCTCACTGACAGTGAGAAGAGACTCAGATGAAGCATCCAAGTAGAGTTTTCAGGATTTGACTCTTTCTATTGCTTGAGCTGGAGGTCAAACTTGGCTTCCAGGAGTTTTGCCAGAGATAATCACTAAGAGTGCTGGGGTGGGGTGAGAAAAGCCAGAGTTGTTATGAAATGGCTTATTCTCTTGGTAGTACTAGATGACAGCAGAGAGGCCTACCCGGGGTTATGAGAGGCACATGCTGGGGGAAAAAGACTGCTATGGATGTGGTGACTCTCTGGTATGAAAATAATTGGAATTTGGAGAGGGGACTGCATTACTTCTTAAGATGAATGTTTTTTTCCTGAAATCCCTCCACGTGAGGAAGACTGACTGAGGACTTTGTCATCTATTTAACTCTTTGCTGGTAAGGAGTTGTTGGTGTTTGTCTAGGTCATCCATAGTAACAGGTCTTGAGTGCTGTATTGATGGCATGGAATTTGCTTTTCCCATATGCCTCAGCCTCAAAGAAAAGTGATAGTGGAAACAGCCAACTGGCCAGGGAGTGTCTGTGGCAGGAAGGCACTGGCCACTGTGCTGGATGCATTTGTCCCTCTAGCACAGGATAGAGAGCAGAAAGTGGTGGGACTGTCCAGTTTAGAGTCCAGATGACTTCCCTGGCCACCTGTCCTTCAGGAGGACCATTAAGGGGTCTCCTTGCTAAAAAGTGAGCACATAGTGTTAGTTAAGACCAGAAAGGCCAGGAGATGCTGAAGCCCATCTTATGATAATTGCAACCATCTCACAGAGGCCTTTTTTGGAAATTTCTGCCCTGAAAACCCCCCAAATATGCTTTATGGATCCAAAATTCATTCATTCATTCTTTTTTCCCCCCTCTGATCATCAATTAATACTATAAACCAGGACCTGTTCTGAGAACTAGGGATACATATAATTAAGACAATCCTTGGCCTTGAGGATCTAAGTCTAGTAGGGAAGGAAGATTCATAGATAACTGCTATAACTTTATGATACATACTTTAATAAAAGTGTGGCAAAGTCCAGGGATGCAGAGGAAAGAATGCTCAGCTCTACTGTGGGGAGTCAGGGGAAGAGTCAGAGAAGATTCTACAGAGGAGAAAACACTTGTGCAGAGAGGAAATCCAGAGAGAAGATGTATGCAAGAATATGGAGAGGTACAACAGCACAGTGTGTATGAGAAACTCTAAGTCCCTCGGTATGTTCAAGGAGTAGTGCGTGCTCCTTAAAACATTTAACTGTATGTAATTCCCTACTGCTTCAAGGATATGAAGGTTTTAAAGTAAGAAAATATAAAATAAAAATTTAAATAAAAATTAAATTAAAACCTCCCACATTTAACTGTATGTAATTCTTCCAATAATCCTCCAAGGTAGGCATTATTGTCCCAATTTTTCTGTTAAGAAAATCTGAGGCTTCGAGATAAAAAATTTAACCTAGTGCACAACCAGTGAGTGGCATGGCTGAGATCTGAACCCAGGGTCTGTTTAATTCTAAAGCCCAAAAGGGAGGCACATGACTTTAAAAAAGGGAAGGAGGAAAAAAAAAAAAAAACGAAAGAAAGCCTCTGTTTACTGGGGAGAAGGAAAATAATGTGGCTTCTACAGAATTGGTGGGATTAATTCCTTCAGCAATTCTTCTTCCCACCTACTTTAGGTTTAGGAATAATTTCAAGAGCAATCAGCCAATTTTATTGTTCTTGAGCATTGCCTACACTTTGGTTAAAAAGATTCAGTCAAATTAAGAACAATTCAAATTTTCCCTGCCCAGCAGGGAAACTCGGGTCTTTGTATGTCTCTCAAGCATTATACGTCTTTTTACAGGCTACGGAGCAGAGCAAGCTAACAGCACAGCTTACAGACTCACCTCTAAGCGGTTGAGAACAGCTCAGTCTTATAACCCACTAACCTTCTACCAGGCCAGGAATCTGTAGGACTACCTCCCTTAAATATCAAGTCAAATGAAGTGCTCACAGACTTCAAGAGGCCAGAGCTAGTTCCAGAGCTCTTGCTGCATTACTGGCCCTTCTGTCTCATGTCCAAAAGCCATGGTAAAGTACTGGTGCCAATCTGGGCCATAAGAACTATTGGCATGTTTTCAATTTTTTATAGCAATGCTGCATGCATGTATGAGCTTATCTACAAGACAAATTCCTAGAAATGAAACTGTTAAGTCAAAGTTAAAAAATTTGACAATGACGATGTCATCTTTCTCTTCAAAGAAGGCTTTATCAGTTTACGTTCTCACCTGCAGTATATGCACCTGCTTGTTTCCTACATCCTTCCCAGCATTTAGCATTATCAGTGATAGTGTGATAGGTAAAAAGTGGCATCTGTGATTGTAAATTGGGCTCTGATTTACCTTTGGCTTCAATCCTCTGGCCACTTCCAATCAAGCAGTTTTTGATGTCTGCTCCCTTCTCAATCACAGCATTGTTGCAGATGACGCTGCCTTGGATGTTGCTTCTGTAACATAGTAACCAAGTTAGGGAGTACCTAGGGCTCTCATCCTCCTCCTCACCACTATTGGCTGAGTGTTCTGGCTCCTCCCTAGTCTAGGAAAAGCTGGTCAGTCCAGTTAATGGCTACATGCCTCAAGTTATTAGAAGACAGAATGGTAGGCCAAGGGAGGACCTGGCTTTAGAGAAGTCCAGCATTGGGATATACTCATAACGATTTTTTCTTACGGCCTGAACAGATATTCTCACTTCAGTTCTTTAGGACCATAGACCTAGAGGTCTAAATTCCATCCAAACTCTCCTCCTTTGGTCTAGGGGTGGAAGCGGGGGCTGGTCCCTAGGCTGACTCATCACTCTTGCTTCTCATTTAGGAATATATACCAAATTTCATTTGAGGCTCTGAAATTATGAATCTTCACAGGAGGTCAACTATGGAAAATATGGGTTCCCCACAGCTTTCGCCACAGACTGGTTAATCAAAGCCATACTCATTCAGGAATAAAAAAAGATTTTTTAAAAGAGATGGGATCTTGCTATGTTGCCCATGCTGGCCTTGAACTCCTAGGCTCAAACAATCTTGCCTCAGTCTCCCAAGTAGCTGGGACTATAGGTGCATACCATTGTACCCAGCTAAAAAGGATATTTTTATTTTATTTTTTTCTTTTATTATTTTTTTCAGAGGAAGACAACTGGAAAAAGGATATTTTTAAAACCAGCTCTATTTCATATAAAAGACTATTCCACATCCTAAAGCACATTCCCAGGAGCAGCATCACTGGCCCTTAGCATTTAAATGAATTTAAAGAGCATCTTCCTGGTTCCTGAAGACTGGTAGGTGGGAGGAAAGGTCCTTTTGAAAATCATCACTAACATTTATTGCACATTTATTCTATGCCAGGTACAATGCTAAACATATACTCTCTGTACATTTTTCTTTTAATTTTAAAAACTTGTCCAGGCTGAATTTCAATTCCTGGCCTGAAGTAGTCCTCTCACCTCTGCCCCCTGAGTAGATGGGACTACAGGTGTGTACCACTGCACCCAGCTGTCTGTGTACATTACAGGAGTGACTTTTATAAATCTAGCCATTTCATCTGAGAAATCACCTGGGTAGTGTAAAAAGATAAACAAAAACACTCTCAGTGTCCTGGCCCCCATCAATCATTTTCGTAGGTCTGGGATGGGAGCTTTATGTTTTTTTTTTCTTAATTTTTTTTTTTTTTTTTATGCAGTGGCTGCTGCAGTCACAAGTGGCCACTGCTCAGGAGCTTTATGTTTTTAATTAGAAAAAAACCTTCCTAGGCCAGGCACAGTGGCTCACGTCTGTAATCCTAGCACTTTGGGAGGCCGAGGCTGGAGGATCACTTGAGGTCAGGAGCTCGAGAGACCAGCCTGAGCAAGAGAGAGATCCTGTCTCTACTAAAAATAGAAAAAATTAGCCAGGCGTCATGGCAGGTGCCTGTAGTCCCAGCTACTCGGGAGGCTGAGGCAGAAGGATTGCTTGAGCCCAGGAGTTGGAGGTTGCTGTGAGCCAGGCTGATGCCACGGCACTCTAGCCTGGGCAACAGAGCAAGACTCTGTCTCAAAAAAAAAAACAAAACAAAAAAATACCAACAAAAAACCTTCCTAGATGATTCTGGGAGTACCATTTTTATCTCTGATGCAGAGATAATCACAACCACATTTTACAGATGAGGTTAACAGATTTAGAGCATTTAAACCATTTACCCAAAACCACATTACTGTTAAGTAATGGATTCAAATCCAGGTCTGCCTGACTCCAGAATCCATCATTTATTAATAATGTAATACAAAGAAATTAAAAAGAAAAAAGACTGGAGGAAACCTAGAACTGCTCAGTTGCTATTCTGAGTTGAGATGGCTTAGCGGAAGGAGCTCTTTTCTAATAAGGGAATATTCAATACTCCTGAGTCAGAAATGGGAAAAGTATAAAATGGGTAGCTGAATGGGGAGAAGGAGGAAGATAGGAGGGTATTAAGCACCCTTTTAAACAAAACAAAACAAACCAACTAAGGAAAAATCCTCAAACAACCCAGGAGGCATGGGGTGTGGAGAAGAGGACATTCCAAGGACTGAAAACACTGATGCACACGCCATTAAAAAAGATCCTTCCTAAGTGCCAAAATTTAGTAAAATGCAGAAAGGAATTCTAGCACTTCATGGCATTCCAGAGTCTTCTTTATCTCTATTCTTCTAGAAGGTTAAAGCCTGTTGGAAAGTAGCAAAAGGCCAAAGCCATAGCACCTCTGTGGTGTAGACTAGAGATGGGCAGAGATAGCATTAGTTTGCTTTTTGGCACAGGCTCAGGATACACTCAGTGGGTGGGCTTTACGGGACCTTCCAGAGGTTTCCAACTTGCCTAATTTTGCAAAGTGGTCCAGTCAGCAGTTAGGGTGGTTCCTGCTCCTTGGGGGAAATTCCCCCCAAAAGGATAAGGAAGTATAGAAAGCATTAGAAATAGAGGCTCCTGGAACAGAGCTGGCTTGCAACTGGCTACTAATTTATCACTGAAAAGTCTCATTTCTTTTTCCAAGGTAGTAGTAGGGGTATGCTTCCTACTCAGCAGTTTAAGAGCCTAAGAATGCATGCTCTGGAGCTAGGTAAGAGGTAAACGTAGTCAGCAGACAAAAAACAGCCAACAGGAACTCAAGCAGCCATAATTAGAGACAATTAAATGTCTATTTTGGAACCTGGGATATAAGTGGGAACTGTTTCTACAAGGAAGAGGCTGGAATGATTGAGGTCAAATTTCCACAGCAACAGATAGGTTTTCCTTATGTTTAGCAGGTCTGATTGAGGTCTTCAAAACCCTCCCATACTGGTTGATTTATCTAGTTAGTTAATTGATTTTATGTATGTATGTATGTATGTATGTATATTTGTTGGTTAGTTATGACAGGGTCTCCCTCTGTGCCCAGGCTGGAGTGCAGTGGCGTGATCACAGTTCACTGCAGCCTCGAACTGGCATGATCATAGCTCACTGCAGCCTCCAACTCCTAGGTACAAGCTATCCTCCTGCCTCAGCCTACCAAGTAGCTGGAACTACAGGCATGTGCCACCACACCTGGCTAATTTTTGTTTTTTGTAGAGACAGCTTCTCACTATGTTGCCCAGGCTGGTCTCAAATTCCTGACCTCAAAGTGATCCTCTCACCTTGGCCTCAAAAAGTGCTGGGATTACAGGTGTCAGCCACCGTGCCCAGCCTTATTCAGTTTATGTGTAACACTTTTTGAGACACATAAACTACTATTGTAGAGTCTGCAGATATGATAGGGAAAAATGGGTGGGTTGATGGAAAGCTGCTGGCTCTCCTGAGGCTCCCGGTCAGTGCATCTGTGGAAGGCTTTGAGATGAACATCTGACAACAGCTTACTGAGTGTCAAGCTCTTTTCTGACCATTTGTCTCCTCAACTATTTCCCAGTATCACTTCTGTGGTCAGAAATCACCTCCCTTAGCAAGGCTGAGGTATTTTGGAGAAATTTCAACCCAACACACATTTCCCTCATCCAGAAAGATACTCCAAGATCAAGAATTTTACTGGAAGTGTGACTGCTCATGCTAGAGGGGATGGACAGATAGGACTATGTCAAACAAGCCTTCTGTAGGTTGCCGATCCACAGCAAGGACTCTGCCTTTTTTGATTAGTGCTGAAGGAGGGAGGAGAGGCGAGTTCCTGTTGCCGAAAAACAGAACTTGCCTCAGTACCAGAACTACAGTTTTTGCATTCTACTTTTAACTCTCAGCTTGGCACTAAGGACTCTACTGTGCTTAAACGTGCCTAGCTGTGTTCTTTAAGAAGCTGCTAAGTGATGGCTGAGATTAATGGAGACCTGGTCCTCATTTCTACGTGGTGTGTTCAAATTTTAAGCAAAGATTCAGGCATTGGGAAATTACCCTGAAAACTGTAATGCTTCAGTGGAGATGGGCCGTAAGAAAAAAAAAGAGGTCTATAGTAAGATCACTACTTGGCCAGGCACACAACACCTGAGGAAGCCCTGACTGGGGAAGCAAGAGTGCCTCCAAATTCTTGCTCCTCTTCTGGCTTTAGTTCGGACTTTCTTTGGTTCATTCTAGGGAATACAAGGAACTCGCACATACCTAAGGTCTAATACATCTCAGTCATTGTACAAAACACTCTACATTCATTTTATAACTTAATCCTCTCAGCAAACTTACAGGGACGATGATATTTATTCTAATTTTTACAAAGAAAATTGAGGCTCGCGGAGATTAAGCAGTAGGCCCAAGCCTGTACAGTGGTAAGTGACTCTCCATTGTATCATGAGCTCCTGCCTCAGCTGTTGACTAGGCAGTATTTGGCAAAGGGCCACGAAACTACTCAGTAACACTGAGGACAGACAGGTCTTCTCCTCTGGAGATTAGCTGGCAGGCTTTATAAATCTACTCATAATCCTGGAAGAAGAGTATGGAACTGGAGCTACATGTAGCTTTTCTAGGTATGTGATTAAGGTCTGCTTTAGGCCAGCTAACCACTTTAGCTCAAAGATGATGGCTCAGTCACCCATATCTCTCCACTGGGGAGCCTCTTAACCTTAGCCCATGGGGCCCTGGTCCAAATGTCCCTCTAGACAAAGAATCATGTATTATTTTTTATAGATTGATTGATTGACAGGGTCTTGCTCTGTCATCCAAGCTGGAGTGCAGTGGCATCATAGCTGACTGTATTTTGAACTCCTGGGCTCAAGTGATCCTCCTGCCTCAGCCTCCCGAGTAGCTGGAACTACAGGTGTATTCCACCATGCCCTGCTAATTTAAAAAAATTTTTTGTAGAGACAACGTCTCTCTATGTTGCCTAGGCTGGTCTTGAACTTTTGGACTCAAGCAATCCTCCTGCCTCAGTCTCCCAAAGTGCTGGGATTACTGGTGTGAGCCATCCCACCTGGCCTTTAGGTACCTTCCCTTGGTCATATTTTCTTCCTTCCCCACTAGGGGTAACCATTATTTGACTGTAGTGTTTATTGTTCCTAAGTATTTTTATTACATATATTAAACATGTAGTATTGTTTTGGGTGTTTTAAAATTTTATATAAATTCTATCACCCTCTATGTATTCTTCTGTAACTTGCTTTTCCCCCTTCAACATCACATTTGTGAGATTTATCCAGGTTACTTCATATAATGAGATATAATACTTGAAGAAATATCTTTCTTGTTTCTGGTCACTCTTGCTCTTGGGTCCGCTAAATGAAAATGTACTGGCTCCACCGTGCAGGTTGA
Organism: Eulemur rufifrons; assembly: GCF_041146395.1. Classification (NCBI taxonomy): domain Eukaryota; kingdom Metazoa; phylum Chordata; class Mammalia; order Primates; family Lemuridae; genus Eulemur; species Eulemur rufifrons. Next base: position 32,555,909 of record NC_090990.1, read on the forward strand.
AAATTTCTTTTAGTTCTATGTGCCTCCCTTCACTATAAAGTTAGTGGTGAGAAATGTCTCCCTCCTAAGAAATCTATGTCCCTTATATTCCCTAAGCAGAGACTAAAAGAGAAGTTTGGAGGGAAATCAAAGCAAAGATGTAATCACCAAAGAATTAAGTTGTAGAATTCTTCACCTAAGAAGACAGGTTTAGTGCAAATGGTTTAAAGGTAGGAAATGAACCCAAAAGCCATTAGAAGCCCCTTAAGTCTAGGGGATCTTCCCCAAGTTTCATAATTTGGTGTTTTCAAGAGTATGACTGAAGAATCATAGAATTCTTTTAACAATTATGTTCTTTTTTGCAACTCTAATTACCTCTAATAGACCTATATTTAAGAGGATTCACTTTTATACCTTAAACTACCCATTTGTGGGGTTCTTTCCTTCCTTCCTTCCTTCCTTCCTTCCTTCCTTTCTTTCTTTCTTTTTTTTCTTTGAGACAGTCTTGCTCTGTTGCCCTGGGTAGAGTGCAGTGGCATCATCATAGCTCCCTGCAACCTCAAACTCCTCCTGGGCTCAAGTGATCCTTCTGCCTCAGCCTCCCGAGTAGCTGGGACTACAGGCACATGCCACCATGCTGAGCTAATTTTTCTATTTTTTGTAGAGACAGGGTCTCACTCTTGCTCAGGCTGGTCTCAAACTCTTGACCTCAAGTGATCAAAACCTCACTGTACCCATTTGTTAATAGCTTATTTTAATAAGTTTCATTTTCTACTTGGCTACATCTTCAAGTAGAGTTTCCTAGAGGATTCATGGGTGATGCATGTCTTAAGCCCTGGAATATTTCTGATGTTTTTATATATCAACCATAATTTGACTGGCTATAGGATTCTTAGGTCACAATTGCTTCCTCTTCAAATTCTCTAAATGTTGTTCCACTGTCTTCGGGACTTAAATATTGTCAAGAAAAAGTCTGAAGTCAGCCTGATTTTCTCCCTTCTATGTGCCTTGATAGATTTTTTTTTCCCTTTCAGTTCTGTATGCCTTGATAGTTTGCAAAAACGTTGCTTGCCATTTTTCCTTTGGTTCATCTATGTTCCTTTTCCTCATGCTGGATGAATCTTGGTGTTCTCTTTGGATTTGATCTAAATTTCATTATATCTTACAGATATTCTTTAGCCTATATATGAACATGTGGCAGTTATCTAATTTTATTATAGATGAAGCTTCCATCTCTGGTTTTGTTTTTTTCATATGAAAAAAAGCTCAAGGTGAGCTTCAAAGAGTGAAGCACTTGCTCTACTATTTGCTCTAGAAGTAGGCAGGGATCTCTTGATAGGTACTCAGACAATTACAGTAGGGGGGGTCAAATCAGAGATCTCCATTTTTCATTCAGTAAATACTTACAAGGTATCTAATATATAAAAAGTGCAGCGTTAAGGAGTTAGGGGATACGAAGTCTAGGAGAAGAATTTCTATACTTAAGGAATTTATAGTCTGGTTGAAGAGAAAAGAAATATACAGTAAATGCCACATTGCCACAGGAGCATAAATAAATGTTACAGGCACATGGAGCACAGAGGTAGGGGAAATAATTTCTGGCTAGGACAATTCAAGAAGGCTACATGGAAGAGGTGGAATATGAACTGGACCTTTAGAGATGGGTAGGATTTCTATAGGTAAAGAGGTCTAAAGAGAGGCAATTCAGGCAAAATGAATGTCAGGAATAAAGGAAAGTGGAAAAGTAAGGGATCCAGTGGGCGGGGAAGTCAGTTGAGTGTAGCTGAAGGGCACACTCAGGGTAACAACGAGAAGCAGTAATATCTCATCTGGCTCTGAAGGCTGCACTTGCTAACTTTAGAAAGCACAGAAAACTTAGGTGAAACCCTGGCTTTCCAGTCTGCCTGCACGTAAAGGTGCTACTCTAGACTGCTGATTTGGTCATTGGCCTTAGACTAGGGGAAAATGCAGGAGATGCTGTTCAGGACCAGAGGACCAAAGATGTAGAACACAGGACTGACACTCAAGCCTTGACAATGAAGTTTTCACTAGACTTTGGATTCCTAAGCATCAGCTGTCATATAAAGTAGCAGAAATGAGAAAGATGGGCAGGAGCTTTCTCTGTATAGTCTCGCCTACGCTTTCTCCAAGGTGGTCCTATTAGCATCCCTTAATCCCTGAGGACGTTGGGCAAGCATCCAAGCCACTGTCCAGAAAGCTCAGCAGCCCACCACTGCTGGCAGAGACAAGCACACCAAGAATGTGAGAAAATCCCTTCTGACAAAATTTATGCTCCTACCCTGCCACTCAGTCCAGACGTAATAGCAGCAAGGTAATCAAGTCTCACGTGACTGCAATTTAATTACCTTTCCCAAATTTACCATAAGTAATTAAAACCAAGTGACGCCAAAATAATAGGAAAAAGTTCATATGGGATACAGGATGTCTGATCTTATCAGCAGGAGATAATTTGCAGGATTGGGTAATCTCTAATGGCCTTCCTAGTCATTAGCCCCGTGTGGGCTGCCTATAGCTTTACCTCAACCTTTTTATTTAAATAAAATAGCAGCAGCAGCCATCTGAACCTTTTACTGTTTCCCCAGCTAGAAATCTCATTAGGTCATCCAAGTTTCTTAGGGGGCTGTGGTTTCCTCACCGAGTCTCTTCATGTCTATTAGGACACTAACACTGGACTTTAATGTGGTGCTAGAGAGCTGCTCCTTTGCCCACCCACAGGAGGGGAGGGAGAGGTTGCTAATTAGAGCAAAGGGGAAAGTTATGCCACTGTCTTCCTTGGAAGGTCTGAGACAGGATGAGAAAGAGAATGGAAGGCACAAAGCCTCATGAGTTACTCTGGAACCAGGTGATCAAACGGATGAAGGTAAGTGTAGTTCTGGTTTTCAAGAGAATGGTGATGTCTGTCAGCCTTAGGCAGGAGTCTGAAATGGGACATGGAGTAGCAGGGGTGCAATTAGGAAAAAGTATGGAATGCTACAATTTATTTATCTGTAAAAATGTAGTGGTTAAATTGGATGACATCTAAGGCCTCATCTCAGTCTAACAATCCAGACTCAATGTTGGAGCCAGATCATGAGAAACTATAAAGTTTCAGCTTTCTTCTAAAAGTAATGAGAGCCTTCAAAAGTTTTTTTTAATAGACCAGGGATATGATCAGAGATATTCTTTAGAAAGACAACACTGGCAACATGCCACCTTTGTGAAGCGAATAAAGTAATAGTAATAATATAAATAAAAATAGCAACTAACATTCTATGGTCCCAGCAATGTTCTAAGTGCTTTACATTTACTAACTCATTAAGTACTACCAATAAACCTATGAGGTAGTTCAGTTTTACCCCATATTATAATGAGAAAACCAGGCACAAAGAAGTAAGACCAATTCTCTAAGTGAGTAATAATCGATAGACCCAGGATTCAGTTTGCTGCCTGACTCCAAAGCTCATGTTCTAATCCATAGGAGCAATGGTAGAAGGGTGGATTTGGAAGAGAAAGGAAGAAAGATAGAAAAATAAGATAGAGAACACCTCAATGATTCAGGAAAGAGATAAAGATTTTATCTCTGGGTCTGACCTCTTCTCCTAACCTCTGATCACAAACTGAATACTAGACACCTCCACACACCTGGATATCCTATGGGCACTTCCAACCTTTTGTGCCCTACATAGAACAGACTTCATCTCCCCACAAATCTGCCCCTCCTTCCTCATTTCAGAGAGTGCGTCACCCTGTACCCTGTTTCCCTAACTAGAAACCTGGGCTTCACCTATCAACTGTCCTCCTCCTTACCCCATAAATCTCTTCCTTGCTCACTCCATGTCAGTCTCCTTAGATTACTTTTCCTATATCTAAAATTGCTGATGTTCCCAAAGGTTTTGTCTTGGTTTCTTTTCTTTTCATGCCACACACTCTCCCTGGGTGATCTCATCCACTCCCAAGGCTTCTGTTACCACCTTTATGCCAATAACTCCCAAATTTGTACCCTGAGCACAAGCTTCTTTCCTGAGTTCCTGTATATTGAAGCCTCCTGCACATCACCATGCACTGAACTTGTCCCAAATGGAACTCATCTTTCCCCACCGCCAACCCTGCAAATGTTGCTCATTCTCTACTGATTTCTATCTTAGTAAACAGCACACCAGAAGCCTTATCGCTCAAGCAAGAAATCTGATAGTTTTCCTTAATTTCTTTTTCACCTCATATATCTAGGCAGTCACCATGTTTTTATAGTTTTTATCACCTTATTACCTCTCTTCTCCATCTCCACTGAAATGAGCCCTTAGTTTAGGACCTCTTCTATTTTACGAGGATTATTTCAATATTCTTCCTGCTTCCATGTTTACCCTCTTCAGACCATCCTCCATACCACAGCCCAAATGATCTTCCTAAACTGTGAATTTAATCATGTTATCACTTTGCTTTTTTTTTTTTTTTTTTTGAGATAGAGTCTCACTCTGTTGCCCAGGCTAGAGTGCCGTGGCATCAGCCTAGCTCACAGAAACCTCCAACTCCTGGGCTCAAGCGATCCTCCTGCCTCAGCCTCCCAAGTAGCTGGGACTACAGGCATGTGCCACCATACCCAGTTAATTTTTTTTCCTATATATATTTTTAGTTGTCCACATAATTTCTTTCTATTTTTAGTAGAGACGGGGTCTCACTCTTGCTCAGGCTGGTCTTGAACTCCTGAGCTCAAACGATCCACCCGCCTAGGCCTCCCAGAGTTCTAGCATTACAGGTGTAAGCCACCGCGCCTGGCTATCACTTTGCTTTAAACTCTTAAATTACCATTAGCTACCAAACTCGTTGGGGAACAGTCCATGACGTGGCCCTTATCCATCTGTACAGCTTTGTCTCTCCATTCCTCTATGAAGTCTATATTCCTGTTATTATGAATGGTTTAGCATTCTTTCATATAATAAATACTGACTGAGTTCCTGTGGGCCCTCAGGATATAACAGTGAACCAGAAAGATAAAGTACTTACATTCTGAAACTCAATACTTGTGAGAGACAAGTAAACAAGGTAAGGCTAGATAATGATATTGCTATGAAGGAAATAATAAAGCAGGCTGATGTAATGGTGATTAGTGGAACAGGTTACTACTTCTGATAGGGCAGTGAGGGAAGCCTCCTCTGAAGAGGTGACATTTGAACTAAGATTAAAATAAGGAGATGTTTCTAGAGTACGATATGCTCTCTCATAGTTCACATTCTTCATGTAACTAGAACATTCCTTTCTCCAGTTCAGGTGGCTCTAATCATTGTTCAAGATTCAGCTCAAGGGTCATTTCTTTAATCAAGTCTTTCCTGATCCTTTCTTCCTTTGTGACCATAGAGATTTCTACCATAGCACCTATAACTTCTTATTACATATAGTCTATAAATTCCTTGAGGGAAGAGATTAAACCGTACATAGTTTTATTTCTTTTGCTGCCCAGCACAGTCTTCAACATAGAGTGAGTCCTTTAGTGTTTAAGAAATCAGTGAAATATCTGAGATGGGTCTCTATCAGTTATGTGCTAGAGTGCACTTGTCTCAGTGTAGAAGAGTAGATTTTTTTTTTTTTTGTTGTTGAGACAGAGTCTCACTTTGTTGCCCAGGCTAGAGTGAGTGCCGTGGCGTCAGCTTAGCTCACAGCAACCTCAGACTCCTCGGCTTAAGCGATCCTACTGCCTCAGCCTCCCAAGTAGCTGGGACTACAGGCATGCGCCACTATGCCCGGCTAATTTTTTCTATATAGATTTTTAGTTGTCCATATAATGTCTTTCTATTTTTAGTAGAGACGGGGTCTCGCTCTTGCTCAGGCTGTTCTCGAACTCCTGACCTCGAGTGATCCACCCACCTCGGCCTCCCAGAGTGCTAGGATTACAGGCGTGAGCCACCGCGCCCGGCCATGAAGAGTAGATTATTAACACCTCTTCTCAACTCAGTGTTCAGTGATATTATTGGCCATAAGGGAAGAATTTATACAACAGAAATTAGCAGATGTTAGAAATCAGGTCACTTATTTTTTCCTTTGGAGAGCTGGTTGTTAACAATTTATCAGCACACCACTAGTAGCAGTGTACCACAAGACTCTGGCTTTTTTTTTTTTTTTTTTGGCAATTAGAGTTAGTAGTTAAAGCAAATAGTTCTGAAGGTTTTATTATAAAAAAACAACAGTCCGCTGCTACCCACTACTCCACATTTCCCTCTTCCCAAAGGCAGCTCTTTAAGTTCTTTTTGCTGAGTATTTCAGTATTTACTTCCATGTCTTTAGGTATTAACATACTTGTGTTACTATTTCTTGATTTTTCAGTTTTAGGCACTGTCAATGGACTTCCCACAATGAAAGATAAGGATTTAGCTCTCCTTTCCCCAGTGTGCCACCTTTCCCTTCCTATCCCTCATTCTTTCAATAGAGTTATAGTATAACTTTGGTCAACAGTGTTTACTTTATTATGACTGTGTAAATTCTATCTTGTAGCTGAGCCACATAGGATGTCTTTTCATTTATTATGCAGGTTGAGTAGCCCTTATCTGAAATGATTGGGACCAAAAGTATTTAGATTTTGGATTTTTTTTTAAATTTTGGAATATTTGCATTATACTTACCGGTTCAGTATCCCTAATCCAAAAATCCAAAATCTGAAATATTCTAACGAGCATTTCCTTTCAGTGCCATGTCGATGCTCAAAAAGTTTCAGATTTTAGAACATTTTGGATTTTTGGATTAGGGATACTTAACCTGTACAATTTTTTTGTCTTCCCAGAGTTAATAACTATCTTGTTTTGTTAGATGGTAATCTATGATATCACCAATTCAATCCCAAACTTTTAAACAGTTGGCTAAATCTCCTTTCAATATGTTTGTATGTTTCTGGTATTTTATTAGTTTCATCTTCCTGAATAAGTCCTTTCTGGTTCTTTGGTTTTTTTCCATTCTGGGTTAACTGTTCCCTTTATGCCTCATGCAAAGCTATCATCTTCATCTCCCTTCATTGTCTTCCTATGGAATTCTTTTTGAGCTTTTCTGAGTTGAATCTGTTTCTTATATTTTTCTTCTTGGTTTACTCTTCATTGTGGTGGAACAAATCTTCTAGTAAAGTTTTTGAGATTTTTTTATATCTGAAAATGTTTTTATTCTACTGTCACATTTGCTTAACACTTTGCCTTGGCATACAATTCTAGACTGAAATTAACTTTCCTCCACAATTTTGAAGGCATTGTTCCATTATAGTTTCTATTGTTGCTACTAATAAGTCTGTAATAAGTTGCTACTAATAAGTCTGTAATAAGTCTGGAAATCTGTAGCATGTTTTGTCTCCAGTGTTCTGAAGTTTCAAAATGATGTGGACTTATTTTTACCCATTGTGTTTGTTGGGCACTTAGTGGGCCCTTTCATTCTCTTAACTTGTATCTTTCAGTTCTGGGACATTTTCTTATATTCTTCCTCTGTTTTTTCAATTCTCTTTTTATGGAACTCCTATTCAGATAATGGACTTCCTGGACTAGTCCTCTAGTCTTTTTTTTTTTTTTTTTTTTTTTGTTGAGACAGAGTCTCACTTTGTTGCCCAGGCTAGAGTGAGTGCCGTGGCGTCAGCTTAGCTCACAGCAACCTCAAACTCCTGGGCTTAAGCGATCCTACTGCCTCAGCCTCCCGAGTAGCTGGGACTACAGGCATGCGCCACTATGCCCGGCTAATTTTTTCTGTATAGATTTTTAGTTGTCCATATAATGTCTTTCTATTTTTTAGTAGAGACGGGGTCTCGCTCTTGCTCAGGCTGGTCTCGAACTCCTGACCTCGAGCGATCCACCCGCCTCGGCCTCCCAGAGTGCTAGGATTACAGGCGTGAGCCACCACGCCCGGCCGTCCTCTAGTCTTATTTTCTTTTCTATGTTCCACCTTTTTGTCTTTTTGCTCTACTTATTTAGGAGTGGGATCTAAAAATGCTGATTGGAAGCTCTGAGCATAAAAATAGAATTTGCCATCTGTAAACTTCACTACACGGTGATCATCTGACTGTGCTGTTAGATAGAAATCTCTGATACAAATAAATTTATGTTTTTCTTCTTGGGCTAGCCAGATATTTGACAAGCCTCTTCCAAACTCCTAACTGAAGGCATTATGGGAAGTTGGGAAAGTGGGCTGGGTGGAGAACAAAGCTCAACAGCCAATATCTCTATATATACCAACTTTCCTGATTTTTATTATACTGTCTATTGTCTTCTACTAGTCATTCTTCCTAAAGAGTAAAGGCAGCTCCTCTCCCTAAAGTGCTTCCCTAATCTTTTGCTGGCAGCTGTGAGAGATAATTCAGTTTTCACTGGCCTTGTGGTCTTCCCCTATCCTTTTCTCCTGTCAATTCCTGGACAGAGAAATCAACAGATGTCAAAGCTAGAATAAATCTCAGGCTGATCCAGCCCAGGGGTTTTCAAAATTAGTTTTATGACTCTCTTACACATTCTACAGGAGGGACAAGTGCCCCCTCCCCACTGTATTCAGAGCAACTATGATTTTATTGGTTCTAAATATTGAGTTTCTACATAAGATTTTTTTTTTTTTTCTCCCCTGCCACTTCAGGAAAGATACGTAAGATTTATCTTAAGAAAAAGTTCCCTTGGCCGGGCGTGGTGGCTCACGCCTGTAATCCTAGCACTCTGGGAGGCCGAGGCGGGTGGATCGCTCGAGGTCAGGAGTTCAAGACCAGCCTGAGCAAGAGCGAGACCCCGTCTCTACTAAAAATAGAAAGAAATTATATGGACAACTAAAATATATATATACAAAAAATTAGCCGGGCATGGTGGCGCATGCCTGTAGTCCCAGCTACTCAGGAGGCTGAGGCAGTAGGATCACTTAAGCCCAGGAGTTTGAGGTTGCTGTGAGCTAGACTGACGCCACGGCACTCACTCTAGCCCGGGCAACAGAGCGAGACTCTGTCTCAAAAAAAAAAAAAAAAAAAAAAGAAAAAGTTCCCTTTATAAAAAGCCTGAAAACCATTGATCTGGTGATATCATTCCTTTTTCCCACCACCTATGCTTGCATTTTATATATAGAAAAACGTGAGGTCCACACAGAGGAAGAATCTCATTGAACATTATTCAAGTCTCCTCACTCCAAGTCCAGATTGTTCATGAACCAAGATTTTAGGATACTCTAAAGTATCTCCAACTGGGGAAGATTCTCCACAACTTGTAGAGAAGCTCTTCCTCAAAAGCAGTGTATATCTTATGTCCACTCCTCCTAGGCCTCTGCCTTCTTCAGGGCTGCTCTGGGGTACTGAATAGGGGAAGGTGACTCTTAGGAATTGGTGCAGTGTCATTCCAGCACTGCCAGTGGCTCACTATTATGGCCATCCCCATCATGTAGGATACCAAGACAAGAGAAGGCAGCTTCTCCGACGACCACAATTGTCATAAATATGAGAAGCACAATGGAAATGCTTTGAGAAATCATGTCATTATGGAGGCAAAACCAAGGCCATAAAGGGCCTTGACACTACTTCTTTCTTCCTTTTCCCTTTCCTTCCCTCCCCAAGGTGAGCTGTTTCCCGGGCTGGATTGCATTCCAAAGCCTTCTAAGTGTAGCAGGAGCTTTGCCTCGAGTAGGAATAAGGGGAAACATACCCTTCCTCCACAGTGACCGAATTCATGAGAAGGCAATTGGTAATAGTCACTCTATCTCTTATGAGACAGGATGAACCAATGACTGAGCGCTTAATGGATGACTTCTCTCCAATCTGTGTATCTGGCCCAACGAGGCTGTCAACTCCAACCTGCAGAAGGCAAATATAAAACCTTGTTCATCCATCTCAACTGATGTAAACCTCCCTCCAAATCCCTTGAGCTAGGATCGAATGGGATCTTTCCATAGAGACACTTTAGCAGGAAGAACCATCATCAGTATTTCTTAGGGCCACAGGTCACACAGCATCTCTGAGACCAACTCAAACCTATATTGAAGCATGGGCCCTCCCTTGCCAAGAAAACAAATCAAAAAACCAGACACATATACACATGCTCATGCACTTATGTGCACAGATATGCACAGGAGTACTCTTGAAGAGAGTGCTCAAATCAAGGTAAAAAGAACAACAGATTGAAACTCCTGTGTGTCTGTGTCCCAACACTATAAATGGACCCTTCCTTACCAGGTTTGCACTTGCCCAGGTAGCTTTCTTGAGTGAGATTTTACCAGAACCCAGCTGGGATTTTCCTGGGACTAATGAGGTTCAGGGCTTAAGGACCTCAATCTAGCTTCTCAAGGACAAGTCTCAATGCCCCCAGAGAATGTCCCATGCCCATTCTGCCCACACTAGCACTTACCAGGTGTTTGCTGACAATCTGGGCTGATGAATGGATCAGTGATTCTTCTGGACAAAGAACAGGCAGCAATTTGGGCACCTTGAAGAAAAGAGTTTTAGTCACCAAAGACCAGAAAAATGCCCCCAAACGCCTTAGGTCGAACCCAATGACCAATCAGAGATGTGGAAAGTTCTCAGCCATAGCTTCCTGTCTGTGTGAGGGAAAGCAGGAGGCTGCTGCATCTCCCCTAGGACCAGGATTGTTTATGTAGCAGCTTCTAGATGGCCTTATCCTCAGTCTATTAGCTGAGAGCGTTCCTCCCTAAAAGTAATGCCATATCCCTTGGCTGGGAGGCAGTGAGACAAGCCTTTGAGACACCCATGCAGCACTTCTTGGAAAAGGAGGCCTGATGAGGGCAAGGAACATGATGAGTCCTGATCATAGTCACTCTAGATTCCTGCTCACCCCCTGGACCACGGTGGCCATGCATGAAGTGTGGACAGGATCAATATTAGACAAATTCCATAGTAAGGACAGACCTCCAAGAAGGCATCCATGTTACTCACAGCTAAAAGAAAACATGATGAAAAGTTCATAATTATTCTCTCTCCAGTATGAGAAAACCGAAAAGGTTAGGGGTATGGGGAGGGGGGCTTTGGCTCCCAGCCCATTAGGAAGGCACAAAGAGTGTGTGTATCTGTGATTCTCTGGCACAGGCAGAATGCTGGTCAGAGCACTGTGTGTGGTAGCCACACTATCTGAGGGAAGCCTTGCCAGCACTGGCTACACTGGCACGTGAGGGCTAATCCCCAGCTCCTAGGATCTCCTCTAGCCCTAGGATCTCCTCTATTACACCGAATCCTTTCAGGCCTGTTTGCTGCAGAGTTCCTGAAGGCAGTTCAGAGGGTATTTCTCCAGTCTCAGGTCATTTGCTATTCATGAACCTGCTTCTAGACCATCCTGACAGACTTGAGTCATGGGTAAATGTGGGACTAGCTGTGATTTCTCTTTAGCTCTCTCTTGGGATTCCCTTGGATCTATAACTAATCCAGGTTGAGGCCAGCTTGAGCTCTGGGGCTGTGGCTACATACACCATATAGTGTGGGTCATGAAGATTCTAAAGCCAGGTTTTCTTCAGGGATTAAATCCCAATTTTCTTTTTCTTTTTTAATTTCATTTCAAAATATTATGGGGATACAAACACTTTGGTTACACATATTGCCTTTGCACTGCCAGAGTAAGAGCTACAAGAATGCCCATCCCTGAGCAAGTACACAATGCACCCATTAGGTGTGAATTTACCCACCCTCTCCTCCCTTCTCCCACCTGCCCAACATCTGATGAATGTTACTTCCATATGTGCACAAAATATTTATCAGTGCCAATTTAATGGTGAGTACATGTGGTGCTTGTTTTTCCATTCTTGTGATACTTGACTTCAAAGAATGGGCTCCAGCTCCATCCAGGATAATACAAGAGGTGAGTAGTACTCCACAGTTTACATATACCACATTTTATTAATCGCTCATGTATTGATGGGCACTTGGGTTGTTTCTACATCTTTGCAATTGTGAACCGTGCTGCTACAAACATTCAAGTGCAGATGTCCTTATAATAGAATGTCTTTTTTTCCTTTGGGTAAATACCCAGTAGTGGAATTGCTGGATCAAATGGTAGGTCTACTTTTAGTTCTTTGAGGTATCTCCCCATTGCCTTCCATAAGTAGCAGTCATACTAGCAGTGTATGACTGTTCCTATCTCTCTGCATCCACGCCAACAGTTGTTGTTTTGGGACTTTTTGATAAAAGCCATTCTCACTGGAGTTAAGTGATAGCTCACTGTGGTTTTGATTTGCATTTCCTTGATGATTAGAGATGTTGAGCAATTTTTCATAATGCTTTTGGCCATTAGTCTGTCTTCTTTTGAAAAGTTTCTGTTTAGGCTAGGCGTGGTGACTCACACCTGTAATCCTAACACTCTGGGAGGCCAAGGCGGGAGGATCGCTTGAGGTCAGGAGTTAGACCAGCCTCAACAAGAGCGAGCCTCTGTCTCTACTAAAAAAAATAGAAAGAAATTAGCAGGGCAACTAAAAATAGAAAAAATTAGCTGGGCACAGTGGCATGCACCTGTAGTCCCAGCTACTCGGGAGGCTGAGGCAGGAGGATCACCTGAGCCCTGGAATTTGAGGTTGTTGTGAGCTAGGCTGACACCACAGCACTCTAGCCTGGGCAACAGAGTAAGACTCTGTCTCAAAAATAAAATAAAATAAATAAAAAAAAAATAGAAAAGTTTCTGTTCATGTCCTTTGCCCACTTTTTAATTTTAATGGGGTTGTTTAATTTTTTCTTGTTAATTTTCCTGAGTTCTATACAGATTCTATTTATTAGCCCTTTATCGGATGTGTAGCATGCAAATTTTCTCCCATTCTATAGGTTGTCTGTTCGCTCTAGTGATAGTTTCCTTGGCTGTGCAGAAGCTTTTCAATCCCAATTTTCAATAGTATCTTTTATATCATTCTACCCTCATTGCCCACCCCAGTCTGCAACTGCAATGACAGTTTTCATAGAGTTCTACCAGGAGCAATGTCAACAGCTAATCTTTTCATTATCTAACCCATATTACCCTTGAATGACACCCCAGTGTAGCTCCCTCAATTATCTATCTTTTCCTGTTCTCATCTAAACCTGTTACTGCTCTACATTTCCTTTTCCTAGTCTTAACATCCCTCCCTCCTTAAAACTTCCTCCTGTGCCCACTACACAATAAAGAGCTCCCCTTCACCCTCAACATCTTTACTATCCCCCTCTCCATCCCCTGCCTTCACTAAGATCTGGCTGGTCTTTGAGGGTGCTGCTTCCCCTTCAGTAGAAACTATTTCTTCTCCAGATCTCACAAACTGCAGGGTTAAAAGGAGGGGTTAGCACTAATGCTGTTTCCAAACAGTTCTCTCTCACAGACATTCCTTCCTTGAGGCTTTGCCATCTGGCCACTCTGTACTCTGTTCCTTCACTTTCTCAGGGAAACTCCTTCTGTATGCCTGTTTGCCTCATCAAAGTATTAATAATGATTACATCATATTTATCTGCTTGTTTATGAAGTAAGTACTACAGACATCCCCATGCTGAACGGAATAGGAGGAAGCTGCTGAACCCAGAGGCCAGAAGTTAGCCTTTCCTTGGAGTCACAAGGGCCCTGCCTCTATACCAGGCTCTCTGTTTCCCTTTTTGCTACACCTGGATACCCTAATGGTCTCCCTTGACATGCCAGGTCTTGCTCTATCGTGGGAATGGGAGGGATTCTAATGTGTAGCGAGGAAGAACTTAGGAAGTTCTTCTTAGGAAGAACTAAGACAAGTGGCTCAGTCTGTTTCTAGGGCAGAAGCCCCCATGATCCCTCTTCCAAACTCATCCTCTCACCTGTCTGTTTGCTTCCATGTAGAGTCCCAGTGTGCTTACTCGAGAGCAGAGGCCCTCTTTCATGATGTGGACATAGCAGTTCACCTGTGATCTGGACAAGTCTTCCCACCTGTCTCCTCGACAGGCATTCCAACAGGTATCAAAGGGAGCCAAGGTCAGTGTATTTTCTTCTTTTATAAAACTGTAAATATCTTCAGAACAAACACCCAAACCAAACAAGAAAATGAGAGATAACAGAAGGGATACAGACTCAATCAAGGTTTTTTTACAAATATAAAAAAAAAATTTTTAAGAGACAAGGTCATACTATGTTGCCTAGGCTGGCCTCGGACTCTCAGATTCAAGTAATCCGCCCATCTCAGCCTGCCAAGTAGCTGAGACTACAGGGGCACATCACTGCATTTGGCTCTCAGTCAAGTTTTAAAAGAAGTTACAGCTTACACTTCTTCCCCTGGAACTCACCAATGAATACAGGGACCCTGGGAAAATCCCACTAAAACCTGAAAGACTAAGTCAAATAAAAGAGGCAATGTGCTTTCCTGCATATTCGAATTGTATGATATAAAAATGCTTAATAATCAAGTACCGATAGGGAAAATAAAACAGATGACCCTTGTAAATCATGAAATAACACAATCAAGAGTCCAGGTGTTTGTGATGAGCCATGTTGACTTTGTGCTACTAGTCTCTATTGCCTTATCAGGTAGCTGTGCTATGATAAGAAAGAGCACAGAACTTGGGAGTCGGAATACCTGTGCTCCGGTTTTTCAAGTCTCACAACAACCCTCTGATATCTTTTATTTTATGATAAGAAAACTGGGATCACGAGAGTAAGTAACCTGACTCAGGTCACAGAGCTAATAAGAGGCAAAGTCAGATTTTAAACCCAGTTCTATTTAATGCCAGCCAAGGCCTACAACTTTAACCATTATGCCATACTGTCTCTGTTTATTCATTTGATAAATATGTTTTCAGAACATCTACTATGAGCCTAGGACTGGGCCAGGGACTAGGGGTATGAGAGCAAATAAGACAAATCCCATCTCCAGATCCTGGAACGGAGACAGTCTGATTGGCCTCTGGTCAGACTATAATTGTACACTCCTTCACCTTCCTTCCCTTGATAGAAGAGGCTGAGTTTAATCAGGAATGGGGCTGCCCAGAGCCTAGAGAACAGGGGAACTGAGAAGTGGTAGGCAGAGTTTAAAGATAAAATAGTCTAGTGAGGAATATAGCCAAACCAGCTATGAACCAGAGGATGGGGCCGGAGGCACGATCACGCTGTCCCTGAAGAGCACAGTGACAGGATCTGCCTGATCAAGCTTATCCAGAGCTCAGGGAGTGAAGCTGGTGAGCCTGTCTTGCCCTGTAGGTTAGACAAGAGTCTGCTGCTTTGAGACAAGCATGTTGGGCTGGGCTAAGCTGCCCAACCACTCTCTCCAGAGGTGCTGCTACCCCTACCCCTCTTAATGCACCAACCCAAGCACTGACCTAAGGACTTCAGATCCTTTTTCTTCAGATCCTCCTCTTTTTCTTCTTGTCCTTGTTGTGAGGAAGCTGAGGAAAACTGTTTTCTCACTAGATATGGAATAAGTTCACTCCGGATAGAAGTGATTGACCTAGGAAGAAAGAGTGGCCAAATATGACAAAACTGTCCATAACCTAATGGGATAAAAAAAACTCTGTGCCTCCAAGGCAAAGCAAAATCCCTCCTCTTGTGCTACTTTGGGACTGACAGAGATCAAATGTGGCACGGATCTGGCAGTTCTGGAGAAGCAGAAGATCTGAGTTCTCTTTATCAGCTTCAGGCTGGGGGTGGAGAGTTGTGTACTGAATCTGAGAATGTCTCCCCCTGGTCAAAGCAGAAACTAGTTTTTCATAAAGTCCCATCTATATGATGATGATATGTGTGTATGTACAAGTGTATGTATGTATACATGTATTTTAACACAGTGCCCTGACTTCATTGGCAAAAACCCATGAGAAGGCAGAATGCTTTTGTCTTTTGAAGAAACTTGTTTCAAAACCACTTAAAAATTTTCTCCATAAAGGCTATGCACATCTTGTTAAAGTAATCCTAAGTTTCCTATATTTTTTGTTGGTATAATAAATGGTGTCTTAAACTATTATTCTCTTCTTGATGTTGGTTTATAAAAATTTAATTTACTTTGTATTTTGGTCTTATAGCCAATTGCCTTGCTAAACAATCTTATTAGTTCTCATAATTTATCTGTAGATTCTGACAATCATATCAACTATGAATATAACAATTTTCTTCTTTTCTAATCCCTTTATCTTTTATTTTCATTTATTTTTCATCATCTTGCCATACTGGCTAAGACCTCCAATACAATGCTGAATAGAAGGACTAGTGGCAATCATCCTTATTTGTTCTTGATTTTAAAGGGAATTCTCCTACTGTTTTATCATTTATAATGATGACTGTTGTAGGTTTTTCTGTAGATACCCTTTATTATGTTGAGGAAGTTTTCTTTCTAACTTGCTAAGACATTTTATCAATGAATGAGTACTGAATTTTATTTAAAAAAATAATTTTTTTGCATCTATGGAGCTCATCACATTTTTTTCCTTTAATCTATGGTGATGAATTAAATGTTTTAAAATTTTCTAATATTAACAGCTGTGTTTGACAATGACGGTGTAGAGAATTTCTGCCTTTCTGCCGTATGCTCCCTCATAGTAGTGGAATTATGAGTGATTTTCTTCTTTCTGCAAATTATCAAATTTTACAATTTTAGGCCATTCTTAAGTTTCTTTTTTTCTTTTGCAGCAACCTGCATGGAATTCTTTGCTAGAGTGCCATGGCGTCAGCCCAGCTCACAGCAACCTCAAACTCCTGGGCTCAAGCAATCCTTCTGCCTCAGCCTCCCAAGTAGCTGGGACTACAGGCATGCGCCACCATGCCCGGCTAATTTTTTTTTTTTATATATTTTTAGCTGTCTAGATCATTTTTTTCTACTTTTTAGTAGAGACGGGGGTCTCCCTCTTACTCAGGCTGGTCTCGAACTCCTGACCTTGAGTGATCCTCCTGCCTTGGCCTCCCAGAGTACTAGGATTACAGGCGTGAGCCACCGCATCCAGCTGGAATTCTTAAATTTCTTGTCTCTTGTTTTTTTTTTTTAATTTCTGTGGTACAAATTTCCTGGTTTGATTTAGACCCTCTGCAAATTTAAAATCCATTCTAATGACTAAGTGGTTTTTAAGCAAATTTCATCTTCCCCCCTACTTAAAAGAGTGGGCTCCCTTGCAACAGTTGTACTTATATACCAATGCTTATTAGAGAATTCCCACAACAAAGTTAATTTCAATTTACTTTCATGTAATCTTATCAGTCTAGGCCAGCACTTACAGAAGATCACATCAAAGATCAATGTGTAGGAGAACTCTCAGAAGGCAAAAAAATTACTGCACTATCTTTACACCACTCGGATACAAGCAATAAGCAACCTTAGCCAAGAGCTTTGGCGCTCTCCTTTATTTGTCCTTCTTGGGTCCCAGGAGGCATGGTGCTTCCTGGTAGATAGTGAGATAGGACATTGGGTCTAAGTGACCAGAAATCTGTAGCAGGGGAAGAAGGGACTTGATCTTTAGTACAGTGAGTATGTTTTTGATTTATACTTAGCAAAGGAAATTAAAGCAGAGGAGTGAGAGACAAGCACATGTTTTTCAGTTTTCTTTCTAACACTGTGACCTTTTCAGAATTTAAGTCACTAATTAACTTATTTAGCATTTACCAAGCATCTATTATATGCCAGTCACTGTGCTAGACCTTAGAAATATAATATTTCTGATTTCAAGGAATTCATAATCCAGTGGGCAGTAGCCTGGTATGGGTTGAAGAAGAAAGGTAAAGGAGATGAAGCTGATAGGGTAGGCAAGGGAGCCAGACCATGGAAGCTTTCTGTGGCAGTCTAAGCCAGTGGTAGTTTTTAAGCAGGAAAGTGACTCAATCAGTTTTATTTCTTAATAAGGTAATTCTAGTAACAGTGTAAAAGAAGGCCTGGAATAAGGAGACTGAAGAAAGGGAGACCAGTTACAATACTCTGAGAGATGAGATAATGAGGCCTGAGAGAGGGGTTAAAATATAGGCAGCTCTATAAACCTGACTGCTGCCGCACACTTGCCACCACCTCCCCCAAGCCCCATTTTAAGAAGCTCTGCATGCTGACACAGGACCACACAGATGGAATATAGGTAGGAAGGCAAGATAGAGGCAGAGGCCCAGGAGGATAAGGAAAATTATGAACCCTGGAGCTATACAGTTCATGGTTTTTGTCATTTTTAAAGGATCAAGTCAAACATATTTGAAAAATTCTGTGTAAGCTGGGAGCTCTTGTATTGAATTTCAATGTGATTTTTCTCCTGATCTTTTGGTGGAGATTTAAAAATTTCCATATGAATACAAAGAATGAAACAACACTTACTCTTAGCTCTTTTTCTCCCCTTTTAATGCTCCAAACCAGTTCGGTTAGCAAATGTTCCTAGGCCCCCTCCATTGGAAAACAAGTCAGTTCCCTTTGAAGAAGTGACAAAGAAAGCATGGACAGCTGGGGATTTCAGGGCCATGATATTTACATTATGGACCAAACAGATCTGTCACTGCAAGAGGCGAGCAAATAAGTCTTGGCACATGGCCCCACCAGGCAGAGCTGTTCGAGATCAGTGATTTGAAGAGAGTATATGAAGCAGTCCTGCCAGGTCCCACCCATCTCTGCTGGAGCTCAGCATTAGGTCAATTCCCATAATGCAGCTGGCTTAGCAGCTTAATGGGGGAAACAATTACTCTTCCTGCTTCCTAGTCAAAGTGGTGGCAGCTCAAAGCTGTGCCAAGAAATGATACAAGGCTACTGGGAACCACTGTGAACATCCTGACCTTGGGCCTGAGGGCCACCAGCTGGATACAGTGCCCTGGCCCTGGCCAATCTTATTTTCCATCTTCCCTCTTATACACAGCCTTCCCAGAAACACCTGCCTTATCTCATGAAATTACAAAATCCTCTCAAGAAATCACACAGGAGAACAGACTTCACTACTAGTTGTAAACAAACAATCCTATCAAGTTAAAAAGACAAAATAATTGCTACAAATAGCACAAAGAATATTAAAATTTTTTTTTGACTTTATTTGGAGATAAAGAATATTCTCAATAAAGAAATAGATATAGGCTGGGCGCGGTGGCTCATGCCTATAATACTAGCACTTTGGGAGGCTGAGGTGGGAGGAATGCTTGAGGCCAGGAGTTCAAGACCAGCCTGAGCAAGAACGAGACCCCATCTCTACAAAAAATTAGAAAAATTAGCCAGGGATGTTGGCATATGCCTGTAGCCCCAGATGCTCAGGAGGCTGAGGCAGGAGGATCGCTTGAGCCTAGGAGTTTGAGGTTGCAATGAGCTATGATGATGCCACTACACTCTAGCTGGGGGTGACAGAGTAAGACCCTGTCTCAAAAAAAAAAAAAAAAAAAAAGAAAAAGAAAAAAGAAATAGATATAAATGTTAAAAACATATAAAAATATTTTCAAAGAAATAAAAATTAAAATAGGAAGAACTCCCTCCTCCACTCCTCACATACAATCAATCACCAAGGGAAATTACATTTCTCTCCTAATTAAATTAGCTGATTTAAAGTAATACTCATTACCAATAAGGGTGCTTGGGATTATAGTTGTGAGCCACCTTGCCTGGCCCATCATGAGTTACTATAAGTTTAACAAAAATACTTTGCTAGTTTGCTATAACACAGGCCCCAAAAATAAGCAGGGGACTCAGGTACAGACAAAATAACAGTATTCTGATAATGTAATTTCATTTCTAAAACAAAGGTGAGAACCAACTGTGCTATTTATATAAACTGGTTATTTAAATTATGAAGGTTTAAAACTGTTAACTAAGTCACAAGGTAGCTTGTTAAGCATTGTAGATTTGAGTCTACCGCCCTCTTTCTTACTCATTTTTCATTAGGAAATCCACAACGTATTTTTTCATGCAGTAGAGATGGGCATCCACAAGGCCTGTGTGGAAACGTATTCTAGGGTACCTGCAAAAAGAATAAGAAAGAAGGGGCTCACAATCAGGTAACATGGGTTCCAGTCCATCATCAAGTAGTTGGCATTAGGAAGTTTGTAAGGCTCAGAGCCATGCTGCCTGCACCCCACTCAGGGGGAGACCAGGATGGTGGACACTAGCTGTGATCCTACCACATAAAAGGTCTTTTCCCTAGAAACCGTATCACACACTCTACGAGGCTTTTAGACTTCTCTAGAAATTTGGTGAGATATCAAATCACTGACAATCCACCTTCTTCTATTCTATCACAAACTCTTGCACACAATTCTTATAACTAACATCTTCCTGCTTATACCCTAACTGTCCCACTTTCTTTAGGCCATGCCTTAGCCATGCTTTCTTTTATCTCCAGGATTTGGCATATATTCTCCGTCTTCATAGAAGTTGAAGTAAATTCTATGAATAAATACTCCTAACTTCCTTATTTATCAATCAGGACTCACCCCAGATATACTTCCTCCAGGAAACCTTCACCGACAATCCAGGTTTGTGCTCCCACAGCATTTGGTACCTACCTCTATCAGATAACTTATACAACAAGGAAATAGCCTGTTTATGTATCTCTCTTCCACTAGAATGAAATTCAGCAGAGAGCAGAGATTTATCTTCACAGCCTTAGCACTTTGTATTGTGCTTCACACAGAGTAAATGTCCAATAAATAGTTGTTGAATAAACAAACAAACAAATTAGGTCAAATTAGGGCACCTGCTTTGGTGCTATCTATTTTAGTTTGCCATCTTTGGTTTCAGCCTTAAAAAATGCCATGCTTGTAATGCCCCAGATCATCTTATTTAATAAAAACAAACAGCTGGGGGAGGGGAAGGAAGGAGTAGGATGAAAAAATGGAGATTCCAGTCATAGCTGCCTGGTTGTCATCCTTCTTCTACTCTGTGTTGTTTTTCTTTGACTGGCTTACAGTGTTGAGGAAAATTATTCTCATGGGATCTCCATAAGTAATTTATCAAATGAAGTTATAGTGTGCCACCCTGGCTTCCATTCTTTTGGGAAAAGGGGGTATAAATGCTTCCAAAAGTACAACAGAAGAGTCAGAGACTTGGGACTCTGACTCCCACACCCATAACACACACACAAACCAATTAATGTGTACAAAGAGGATGAAGAATAAAGTAAAAGGTACTTCCCCTTCCTAACTTTCTGAGAGTCCCAGGTTCTAAAAAATTCCTCAGGAAATAGAGTTTGGCAAATGTATGACTGTCTACTTGTGGTAACCAGGGTTTCATTTGAAGTCCACATTCTGCTAATTTCTTTTCATCTAAGCAATTTGGAAAGTTGCACTCTCCTGTTCATTCTCTTGGTTTATAAGTTCCTTTAATCATTCAATATACTCTTTATTATATAATCCTCACAGCTACCATATAAGGTAGATACATTACTCTCATTTTTACAGTTGAGGTCCACTTGTATAGCCAGGATAGGAATAACTTAAAAGTATGAATAATCATCTTCTAAACTGTATAGTACATACAGCATTAATATTCATATAGCATTTTATAGTTTATAAATGCTTTTTCAGTTTTTACTCTCATCCCATAAAGTAGATAAAACAAAAAATTCTTCCATTTTTTGTAAGGGAAAATGTTCTAGAAATTTAACTCGTATACTCAAAGCTAAAAATTTAACTGGCTATAAATTTGGAATATGATGAGAGAACAGAGATGAGTGATTTGGAGATTTTTATTTTCTTTCAGATTAAATGTGTAGTGAATATTAATCTTGGGACTGGGACATTAATGGTATTTGAGTTGCCAAAAGGGAAGTTTCTTTATTTCATATTATTGTTTTAGAATGATATTAGAAATAAAGATATTTTAAAACAAAACAAAACAAACAAACAAATAAAAACCTCAGAGAGGTACCATTGAAATCTGAATAACTGTCTTATTGCTCTGAGCCAGGATGATGTTTTGGGTTTGTATATAATGTAGAAAGAAATCAGTAAGTGGAAATGAATGAGACATTTAGAAATAGTTGTGATTTTATGTTTTAAAAAATAAAACATAATTCATCAACCATAGAAAAAGTCTATTGCAATTTAAGAAATGTGAAAAATTTGTGAGAATCCTTTCAATGATAAAGTAAAAATAAAAGCTCAGAGAAGTGATACAAAAAATTCAAACTTCAAAGTGTATAAGATCTTTGAAGAACCCTTACAGGTTTTTTTTTTCCTCTTTATCTAACATAAAAAGAATTTTAAAATGCTTTTAAAAATGTCTATTATAGAAAAAGAAAAAGAAGGTGGCAAAGAAAAGACCTTAGAAATGTGAATAGACAATAGACAAAGATACTAAAGTCTTAGAAACCAGGACAATATAATTATCAGGTACATAAAGAATACCTTTGAGTTATTTTTATAGACATATTTTTAAAAGAGTAAGTTACAAATTTTAGAATCTGAATTTGTAAAGTTTATATTGTTGAGGGAAATAAAGTATGTTTTTATGAAAAAACCCAATAGGTCAAATAATTATAACAATTATTAAAAGTTATTTCTTATTAATAATATTACCTTAGAATAAATAAGGATGGTGTACATGAAATAAGTATTGAAAAAAATCCAAGGACAAATTTACTATTTAACCACAAAGATAATGGCTTTCAAAACATCTTTAAGAGAGTTCTTAGCCTATCTACATAATAGAGTATCTATACTTTCTCTCAGTGTGCCAGGCATAGCCCTGGCTATGGCAGTCTTCATATAACTGCATGTGAGCACCCCCCTGTGCATACTACATTCCCAGAGTTATAATGAAGATTACATTCTGAGCTCTGCTGGGGCCAGATTTCTCAGGTGGCATGGTACTTCCCTATCAGACATTAGCCCCACAACTTCATTTCCCTCTGTGACTTCAGAATTTCTGTTGTCAATTTCATCTTATAGAAAGTTTGCCCCAAATTCTTTAATCCACCTCCTCTCTAAACATCTCTTAATATTTGACTGTCAAGGGTCCTTCAACTTCTAATACCCCAGCAGCGTGACCATGAGTAAAGTGAGGTAGGCACAGGCTACCCATTTGAGCCCACAGGCCCCATTTGGGCCCACTTAGCTCTAGAGAGGCAACTGTCTATCTTATTTTCCCCTTTCCTCCACACCCTTCTCATTATAGGCTTTAGGTCTTTGTCCACTCTTTTATCCTGCCTCTCTATATCCTGGGCATTCTTTTCCAGGATCAGCTCAAGTCTACTACCTCCAGGAATCCTTTCTCCACCCATTTCACATCATACTGAAACAAATGGCTCCTGGAATACTACTGGAAAGATGGTAGATTATATACTTGTGATTTTATTCTCATTTGTTCTTTTCCAAACATACATAAAGCAGTCTAATGAGGAAGATAAAATTCCTTCTGAAAAATCATTTTTGGAATTCAACATGGGAATCCACCACAAACATACATTCTGCATTTACTGATGAACTAGTGACAGTAACAGGCACAATACCACGTAAAACAATGAATAAGCTAGATCAGGAAGAAATTTCTCAAAGCTTAAAAACAAAATTTCTTGTTCTTTCTTTCTCTTTTAATTGTGGTAAAATTATACATAACATGAAATTTATAGTTCTGTGGCATTAAATACATTCACATTACTTGAATGATGCAAACATCACCACTCCAGAATGTTTTCATCTTTCCCAACTGAAACTCTGCCCCCTTAAACAATAACTTCCCATTCACCCCTATCCCACGCCCCTGACAATCACCACTTTACATTCTCTCTATGAATCTGTCTACTCTAGGTCCCTCATCTAAGAGGAGTCATACAATATTTGTCTTTTTATGAATGGCCTATTTCACTTAGCATAGTGTTGTCAAGGTTTATCCATGGTGTAGCATGTGTCAAAATTTCCTTTCTTTTTAAGGCTAATAATCCATTGTATGTATACGCCACCTTTTGTTTATCCATTCATCTGCTGATGAACATTTCAGTTGCTTCCACCTTTTGGCTACTGTAAATAATGCTATGAACATGGGTGTACATATGTCTATTCCAGTCTCTGCTTTCTCACCCACACTTACTACACTTGATCTTAGCCAAAAGGCCAAGAAGCGATCACACCCACACTTATTAAAAAATTTTTTTTAGTGAGGATAATTTCAAATATACACAAAATCAGAGATAAATGTATACATATCCATCAACTAGGTTCAACAATTATCAACATTTTGCCAATCTTTTTTATTTTTTGCTATAGGAATTATTATGAGTTGAATTGTGTCCCCCACAAAAGATGAAGCCCTAATCTCCAATACCTGTGAATGTGACCTTATTTGGAAATGGGGTCTTTGTAGATGATCAAGTTAACATGAGGTATTTGGGAGCACTAATCTAATCTAAATGGTGTCCTTATAAAAAGGGAAATTTGGACACAGAGACAGACAAGCAAAGGGAAGATGATGTGAAGATACAGGGAGAACATCATCTACAAGCCAAAGATGCCCGAGGTTGCCATAAGCTAGGAGAGAGGATGGAAAAGGTTCTCCTCGTAGCCCTCAGAAGGAACCAATCTGTTGACACACTGGGTTTCAGACTTGTATCCTCCAGAACTATAAGACAATAAATTTTTGTTGTTCTAAGTCACCCAGTTTGGGGTACTTTGTTATGGTAACCCTGGAAGACTAATACAGTATTTTAAAGAAAATCCCAGACACAATATCATTTTACCTACAAATACATCAATATGTGTAGTATGCACTTCTAACTGATTAGGATAGGAGTGGGCAACCTTTTCATGTTGGAAGGCTGCATTAATTTAGCTGTAATCAAATAAGGCCATGTTCAACAAACTTCAATAAGATATACTTAAAATGTACATTATTTTGTAAAAATCTAACGACCATGTACTTAATAATTTCAAAAAAATGAAAACTATTTGTTAATTTTAAAGTTAATTAACCTTTTAATTATTTCGTTATGTCTGCTTTTTGTTGGAAAGCATTTGAATATTTGGTTGCAGCATGGAGGTCCGCAGTTTCAGTTGATCCTCTAGATGGTATCAGTCATTTGTGACCTTAAGGGCGTCTTGATTTGGGTTAGGTAGGAGAATGTAGACTCGCAGCAGTAAGTGGTTGAAAAGCAAGAAAGCATTTTGGGGGCATGTTGCCAAAAGTGTGAGTATTCTACTGCATTTTTCCATATTTCAATTGGATCTTTCTTAGTATCAAACAATGACTTTAAAATGCCATCTACTGAGAGTTCAATCAATTCCATCTGTAGTTCTTTAGGTGCCTTGGTGATATCAACTAGGTGAGGCTGAGATGCTAATTTGAGTGTGATATCATGATTCTCAAGATCAGTGAGCTTTTCATTGTATTCTCTAATTAATAGGTCTGTAACAGCTGCGTATTCTTCAAATGATTTGCATATATCAGCCTGCTCATCAGTGACCTTTACTAACTGGGGAAAACGCTCATCCAAAATTTCCTTTTGGCCCGGCGCGGTGGCTCACGCCTGTAATCCTAGCACTCTGGGAGGGCAAGGCGGGTGGATGGCTCAAGGTCAGGAGTTTGAGACCAGCCTGAGCAAGAGTGAGACCCCGTCTCTACTAAAAAAAAAAAAAATAGAAAGAAATTATCTGGCCAACTAAAATATATATATAGAAAAAATTAGCCAGGCATGGTGGTGCATGCCTGTAGTCCCAGCTACTCGGGAGGCTGAGGCAGTAGGATCGCTTGAGCCCCGGAGTTTGAGGTTGCTGTGAGCTAGGCTGATGCCACGGCACTCACTCTAGCCCAGGGAACAGAGTGAGACTCTGTCTCAAAAAAAAAAAAAAAAAAAAAAAACAACAAAAAACAACACCAAAATTTCCTTTTGAAGAAGTGTTTTGAAAAAAGAGCTTTTTTTGAAATGCTTGGATTTCTTTGCCACATATCATATATAGACTTAGTTTTGCCTTGCAAATCAATATTCAAGTCATTTTGATTTGACATGATATCACACTGAAATGCTGCATTCCTATAGAAATCTTCTTTCAATAATTCACGTTGCTGATTCTGTTCTTCATAAAATTTAACTATTTATTCTCGCAGAGATAAAATTTTGGCTGATCTGTCCCTGCAATAGCCAACGCACTTTCAGAATGATACAGCAAATCCACACTGAATACCTCATCGTTCAACTTTAGCATGTTACGAAACTCACGATGCCGTGCTGCATTTGCACCAATATGGTTAACAATATTTATAACTTTTTGCAAAGTGTCACTTAAAATAGTAGCTTTAGCACAGAGATTTTGCTGATGCAAGATACAATGAAATGAGAGCATGTGGATCTGTTAATACTTTTTTTATCTGTGCAATAAACCTTTCATGTTTTCCTATAATGGAAGGTGCACCATCTCTGTATATACACTCACTAAATTTACTAAATTCAGTCCAATTTTATGATATTTATCTTAAAAGTTGCTGAAGATATCTATTCCCCATGTTCTGCTCGCAAGAGTGCCCAAAGCCAGTAACTCTTTGTAGCAAAGAAAATCTTCTGTTGTGATCCGAATGAAGTATAAAACCTGCACTGAGTCAGTAGTATCAGTTGATTCATCCAAAGCAATTGAATAATATATATTTTCCTTTTGAAGTATTGCATGAACTTGTTCTGTTACGTTGAAGGCTAATTCATGCTGTTGATCAGTTATGGTTCTCCTTGAAAGAGGCAGTTGTTTGTACTTTGAAACATTATCGGGGTCTAATCATCCTACAACTTTGACAATGCATTCTTTCACAATTTCTACATTACTGAATGGCTTCCCTTTTTTTCCCCAGTATGTAAGCTACTTTATAAGTTGCTTCAGTGACATTATTTCCAGTTCTTATTGCTATTTGCTTTTGCTTTTCATCTTTTAATTTCTGCAATACAACTTTTTGCGCCTCTCCCTCTAATTTAAAATATTTGTGGTCCTCACGAGTGTTATAATGCTGATGAGCAATGAATTTCTTTAATGTTGACACTGCAGTATCACAAAGCAAGCAAATCATCTTATCCTTAGCAGCAACAAGATAATATTGCAATTCCCAATCCTCATTAAAAAATCTGTTTTCTTCCTTCAGTGTTCTTTTGGTCTTCTTTGACATGATGGGCTGTTACGCAGACAGAATTAAAAATACTGTCAAGCTGTGCAACTATTCACAAATTCCACTTCAAACAGAAAGACAGTACACTACTGGCAAAAGCTGATGACAGACTGGCATACTCGACCCCTGTAAACTCTCGCCAACCAGCCTCGTGTGGTAGCGGCATCAGGTAGGTGGGAGAAATTAGAACTAAATCATGAGCATAGCAGCTGTCAATTTAGCCCTTCTGGGTTACTGATGTTCTAATTGTGCCCCTCAATCTGGGAGGATTATTTCGTTGAAACTTATTTTATTCTTTGGCATTTTAAATACGTTCATTTTAAAAATAAAAATATAGGCTGGGCACAGTGGCTCACGCCTGTAATCCTAGCACTCTGGGAGGCCGAGGCAGGAGGATCACTTGAGCTCAGGAGTTCGAGACCAGCCTGACCAAGAACGAGACCCCGTCTTTACTAAAAATAGAAAAAATCAGCCAGGCGTCGTGGTGTGCACCCGTAGTCTCAGCTACTCAGAAGGCTGAAGCAGGAGGATCGCTTGAGCCCAGGACTTTGAGGTTGCCGTGAGCTAGGCTGACACCACTGCACTCTACCTGGGGCAACAGAGTGAGATTCTGTCTCCAAAAAAATTAAATAAATAAAAAAAATATAAAAGACGAACAAAAATGTATTAATAAAAGGATTTATTCTGTAAAATTTGGATTCAGTCAAAAGGCCGCACTTAAGGACCTAGAAGGCCATATGTGGTCTTAAAGCCACAGGTTCCCCACCCCTGGATTAGGACTTAAATTATAATCTCTATGTCATTATTGATGGTTTCATAATGTCATCTAGCATCCGATCCATATTCTGATTTGCCTTTTTATAGTTGGTTTGTCTGAATCAGGATCCACTCTAGGTCTCACATTGCACTTAGTTATTTCATTTTTTAAAATTCCATAAAAGTTCCCCTTTCTACGCCAGCACAGTGGTACATGCCAACTAGTCTCAGCTACTCGGGAGGCTGAAGCAGGAGGTTGGCTTGAGCCCAGGAATTTGAGGCAAGCCTGGGCAAGACAGTGAGACCTCATTTCTTAAAATTAAAAAAAAAGGTCCCTTTTCCAATTTCCCCACCATACCATCGATCTATTAGATTGGGTGATCTATCTCATAAAATGTTCATGTTCTGAATTTGGTTGAAGTATAATTTACATACCATAAAACTCACCTGTTTTAGATATACAATTTAATGATTTTTATAAAATTTACAGAGCTGTACAACTATCACCACAGTCCAATTACAGAACATTTTGTATTACCCAAATAAGATCTCACATGACTCTTTACAATCAATCCCCTTTCTTATCGTAAGTCTCAGACAATCACTAATCTGCCTCCTGTCCCTATCAATTTGTCTTTTCTGTTATTTTTAAAAGAATTATAGCCATCCCAGTGGGTGTGAAGTGGTATCTCATCATCGTTTTAATTTGCATTTTTCTATGACTAATGATGTGGAGAATCTTCTCATGTGCATATTAGCCATTTGTATATCTTCTTGAGTGAAATGTTTATTCAAATCTTTTGTCCATTTTGACATTGGGTTCTTAGTCATCTTTTCATTGAGTCATAAAAGTTCGCTTGTCAATTTCTACAAAAATCCCACTGGGATTCTGATAGGGTTTGTGTTGAATCTATAGATCTATTTGGGGAGAACTGCCCTCTTAAGTATTCTGATCCAGGAACACGAAATATGTCTCCATATACTGAAATTTTATTTCTTTCATAATATTTTGTACGTTTCAGTAGATAAGTCTTGCCTTTCTCCTATTAAATTTATTCCTAAGTATTTTATTCTTTTTGATACTATTGTGAATAGAATTATTTTCTTATAATTTCATTTTTAGGTTGTTCATTGCCAGTATATACAAACATAACTGAATGTTGATCTTGTATCCTTCAATCTTGCTGAACTTTTATTAATTCTAGTAGTTTTATGGAGTCCTTGGGATTTTCTACATACAAGATGATGTTGTCTATAGATAAAGGCAGTTTTACTTCTTCCTTTCCAATCTGGATGCCTTTTACTTCCTCTTCTTGCTTGATTGAACTGGCTAGAACCTCTAGTATAGTGCTGAATAGAAGTAGCTAGATAAACCATCCTTGCCTTGTTCTCAATCTTAGGCGAAAACATTCAATCTTTCACTGTTTAATATGTTAGCTGTATGTTTTTTTGTAGATGTTCTTTATCAGACTGAGGAAGTTCTCTTCTATTCCTGGTTTTTTGAGAGTTTTTAATCATGAATGGGTATTTGGATTTTATCAAATGTTTTTTCTGTGTCTACTGAGATAATCATGTGTTTTTTTAATCCTTTATTCCATTAATATAGTATATTATATTAATTTATATTCAGATGTTAAAACCAATCTTGCATTCCTGGGATAAATCCCACTTAGTCATGGTATATAATTCCTTTTATATGTTCCTAGAATAAATTTGCCAATATTTTGTTGAGGATTTTTGCACCTGTATTCATGAGGGGTATTGGTTTTCTGTTTTCTTTGTCTAGTTTTGGTATCAGAGTTATACTGGCCTCATAGAATAAGTTGGGAAGTATTCCCTCCTCTTCCATTTTCTGGAAGACACTGTGAAGGATTGGCATTATTTGTTCTTTAACTGTTTGATAGAATTCGCTAAAGAAGCTATTTGGGCCTGGGCTTTTCTTTGTTGAAAGATTTTTAACTACTAATTCAATTATTACTTGTTATAGGTCTCCTCAGATTTTCTATTGTTCCTTGAGACAGCTGAGTTACAATGCAGCACACGATGGAACTCAGGGCTCTCCTATGCTCTGAACTGTCATCTGCCCAGGACATCAATATCTGTGCCCTTTAACTGGAACATCCTAATTGATTCTGGCTACTTAAGGGAAGGAAAGGAACCAACATTTGTTGAATAGTTATTATGTGCCAGGCATTTTGCAATGAGCTTTCACAAATAGTAATCTTTAAAACATCTCTGAATTCATGTTACAGATGAGGAAAAATATAGACTAAGAGAGGTTAAGTAACTTGTTTAGGTCACAGAAGTAGACACTAGTAGAACTGGGATTAAAACGTAGGTATATGTGCCTGTAAAACTTTTCTACTAACTCATAAGGCCCCTTGAGCAACTTCTTTCTTCACTCCATATATAACCCTAGTAATTCTATATATTAATACATGAAGCGCTGTTCCAAATAGTCCCACATCTAAATTTGGGGCAAGGAAGACAGAATGCTTTGAGATTAGAAATCCTTGTTTTTAAACTTGCTCCCTTGCTGAACATCCTATTTAGGAGTTTATTAACCACTGGTACCATTTATTCAGGAATTTGCTAAGGAATGGGATTCTTAATGAAAGGCAAGCCTAGAGGAACTCTTTATCATCCTGCTTCCAGGTTTCATCATACATTCTTGGAGAGCAGGAAAGCAGACATTACGAAATGTTCCCAAAGAAGCAGCTGCCTGCTTTGGGAGATTACTTTTAAATAGGAAGTTCACGGACTAAGCTGTACCTGTGTTTCAATATTTATTTGCTCCTAATATTAACTAGAAATACTGTGTATCAGACACAAAGCTTTAGGATTTCTAGGGAATCTGTAAGAAAGACTACCGCACAGATACTGGCCTACAGGGTTATGCAGCACTGCACACTCTTAAGACTTTGCTTAGTTTTGCTCTAATTCAAAGAAAATTGAATATAAAGATATGTATGTATCACCACCAACACTGTACAAAACAAAACATCTGTAGAACTATAAAGCGAGGGAATAAAAAAACAGTTCAGAAAGAAGGAAATATGTCCATGAAAGACAAAATTAATACTGTAAATGTCCAAAGCTTTTAATGACTCTAAAAAAAGGTCTTTAGTTAATAACAAGATTTTTAATTATCCCTCAGAAGATCTCAAGAGATTTCGGATCCTCATTTCTTTCAAATCTACAAAGGTCCCTAGGCTCAGGGCAATATGAAATGTTCTTGAGGTCTGCTCCCTTCTTCCCCATTCCCAGAACCATCATGTGTGCAAGAGGAACCGAGTTGTTTTTATCCTGCTCATTGCATAAGTATAGCAAAGGCCACCTGGGAGTTCTTTTCCCCAACACAGTCCCTAGAAGAGTGGGTAGAAAAAGGTTGATAGGCAGGCAAAGAAGCAGTTTACAGTAGATGTATGTTTAAAAACTGAAATTCATCTAGTTACCATGTGTGGACACATTATTAGACTTCCAGCACTGCTGTGAATGGGACCTGAGAATTTCTAGCCTAGTGGGAGAACTGGTGTGCATTCTGAGAGAGTCCGCAGTAACAAAGCGAAGGAGGAAAGAAAGCCTCCACTAATTTAAACTGAGTGTGTCCTAACAGTTTATAAGGCTGCAGAGAATGACTTTTTCCAGAACAAGCTGAGTGTAAAATTTGGGGACAGGAGAATAGCAAGGGGTGTGTATGTGTGTGTGGGGGGGGGGAGGGGGGGGAAATGGAACAGAATGAAAAAAACTCATTAGAACAAAAACTCCAAATACAAGAGAAGCTTAACTCTATCATAGGCTTAGGCTTCTCTTTGCATAAATATGAATATAAAGCTTGAAAAAATGACTCATAAAACCAGAAGCTGGAGGGGTAAGGATGGTTAAATGACTGAAGGTCTTAGGAATGTGTGCTTTATTCTATAAGCAATGTATTCATAGGTTTAGGGTAAAATTATAGTAGAGAGAAAAGCTGAAAATTCTGGAGAGTATTGAAAAAATAAACGGAGCAAGATTCCAGAAACAGCAGAGGAGAAAGGGGTAAAAGGCATAAATGAAGTGACTAGTCCCAAATTTCTTCATCTAATGTTAGAGGAAAGGAACTGTGGGTGGGTCTAAGTAAAGACAAAGTCACAGATAGGGGTAGTATGCTGGGGAAATCATTTATCTGTTCACTAGGATTTTCTCTGAAGGCAGGGTCATTTTCTGCCAGGAGAGTGGCGATGGTAGAGAAAAGCTGCTGAGAAGAGTGGAAAGCTAGCTCAGGACAGGTGTAAGAATGCAGATGGTTCTGAGGGTTCAGCTAAGATTGGAACCATGAATTTATAGGGCTGCCAGTTTGTATCAGTGTATAATATTTTTCCTGAAAACTTTAATAGAAACAATGTAGTAGTAGACAAAGTAGATGTTAAAAGTAATCCAAAATTGAGGATTATAGTAAAAGGACAATGAGTGAGGACATGCAGAGAAATGCCTGAAGGCATAGAGGATCCAGATTGGACGAAGAAGGAAAGAAGAGGGAGAGACAGAAAGGGAGAGACAGAGAGAGGAGAGAGGGCAGGAGGGGCAGTAGTGAAGGACTAGAAAGATATGAGATTAAAATGAAGGAAACAGGATTCTGGGTAAAGATGGCAGATTAAACATAGGCGTTAACCCCTATTCCTTCCAAAAATTCAGTGACAATAAAGGGTCTTTTTTTTTTTTTTTTTTTAAAAGACATAAACACACAAGGACAAAGACCACAAGAAGAGACGACAACAAAATGTTGGAAGCTGGAAATCAGGATGGTGGTAATATATTTAGCATTTTCAAGAAAGCTGACTCCTAAACCAGCCATAAGGAAAGCTAAGAAGCAACCTGATTTATACTGCAGAAGCCCTGAAATGATCAGGAATTGGCAGTACAACTTTTACTTACCCAGGCAGGAGATTGGAAGATTCTTTTCTGAAGTCTATAGCCAGCTCCAAAGAAAAGGTTTAAAGGTATTGACATGGGGGTTCTCTTATGGCCGTATCATTTTATAGAAGTGAGAGTTAAAAGCACAGAAGAGTAAGACTAAAAGCCTCAGTGCCTACACTAGACAAGATATTCTTGGGAAAGTTCATGATCCTGACTTCCACAAATCCTTCTGCACCCCTCACCCTAAAATGCAAATCAGAGAAGCACTTTAGGGATTAGGGCTGGTTAGTAGCATTGTGGGTATTAATTTATATAAATAATATTTTAAGACTTTCCATACCAACAGGAAAATAATCAAGAGTTTACACCATTTCTCATTATCTGCAGTCCCAGAAATATAGATTTGGCCACAATCTTTGAAGTCTTGACTATAGTCCTTGTCTCCCCAGATATAAATGTCTAAAAAGATGAACTTGTAAACATTTTATTCCATCTAAAAAGATATCCTTTAGAAGCTTATTTTAATATTTTCATTAGCCTTCCAGTAAAAAACCTTGACAAGTATTAAAAAAAAAAAAAAAAAAACACTGGGGAAAAGCTACATGATTTTCTTATTAAATATTTGGCACAATATCTTTTACTTATGAACTATTAAAAACATATGTTTGTCAGAAATAAAACAGGAATTTTAGAGCTGGAGGGGTGGTCTTTAAAGAGCAACTAAGCCAATTTCAGCTGGGGAAATTGAGGCTTAGAGAAAAAAGTGATTTGCTCAAGGTCACTCAGTTGGTTTATCTCATGACTAGATTCCAAATTCTCCTGACTTGAATTTCCAGTACCATGCTTTTTCTACCAGCAACATTCTTTTCTACACATTAGACATGTGGGAAAGGTGTTGTGCTTTGTTGTTGTGCTTTGTTCAAATCCAATTAAGGTCATTAGAATGTGCACCCTTTGGAGTAAAGTTCCCAGTACTACCTGATAACTACAGTTTGCTGGGGAGACTGCCTCTGTACCTGATTATGGGCTTAGCAGGACTCCTGCTCCAACAGGTGTCTTATACTATCTCACTTTTTAGGACCAAATATGCATAAAGCCCAACAAAACACTGTCTTTGAAATCAAGCAAATATTTTAGAGAGAAAACAGATGGGATGTACATTCCATCATTGTCCTTTTCTTCTACAACCATTACAAAAGTAAGAAAACTTTACAAGACATTTTTGGTTCTCCTGTATACACAAAGGTCTTTTCCAAAATAACTTTAGTGTTTGTCCAATAGGAACTAGCCTCCACCTTTGGAAATTCTGTTTTAAAAAAAAGATGCAAGTACTGTATTCTCATATTCAAAAAATGTTTGAAAATCTGAATATAATTAGCTTTTACTCACACCATCTCACTGAGGCAGGAAGAACACAATACCCCAGAGGGTCATAGGAATGGGGGAAGAACATTTTTACTGCTCATTTATACAGCCAGCTGCCTGCCCTATTACAACGACACACCAAAGATCCTGAGTCACTGGGGTGTGGATTAGAAGAACGAGGAAAAAAATCTGCCACAACAAAATGCAACCTACTCTTAGGAAACTGGTAGAAGATCTGGTCTTAGTGACGCCAGTGTTTACCCAAAGCCCTGAGTTTAACATGTATGAGGGAAAAATACACATCGACCTGCTTTTCATCATCCCCTCACCTCTAACTAAGTCCATCTTCTTTGCTCCCATCAAGCCCAAGCCTTGTTCTCTTTGTCAAATACTACTGCGATTAAGGTATTTACTAATAGTACACTATATGCAGCCATAAGCTAGTTTCCAGGGAGTTTAAAAAGAAAGCAGGGCCGGGCGCGGTGGCTCACGCCTGTAATCCTAGCAC
The DNA here is from genome assembly GCF_041146395.1 of Eulemur rufifrons. Classification (NCBI taxonomy): domain Eukaryota; kingdom Metazoa; phylum Chordata; class Mammalia; order Primates; family Lemuridae; genus Eulemur; species Eulemur rufifrons. The sequence goes on from NC_090990.1 coordinate 32,590,305, forward strand.
TCTGGGAGGCCGAGGCGGGTGGATCGCTCAAGGTCAGGAGTTCGAGACCAGCCTGAGCAAGAGCGAGACCCCGTCTCTACTAAAAAATAGAAAGAAATTATATGGACAACTAAAAATATATATAGAAAAAATTAGCCGGGCATGGTGGCGCATGCCTGTAGTCCCAGCTACTCGGGAGGCTGAGGCAGTAGGATCGCTTGAGCCCAGGAGTTTGAGGTTGCTGTGAGCTAGGCTGACGCCATGGCACTCACTCTAGCCCGGGCAACAAAGTGAGACTTTGTCTCAAAAAAAAAAAAAAAAAAAAAAAAGAAAGCAGAAGACAGTAACTACCCTTTAGCTGTAACTAGGACTCTGGCTTCTAAGAACTTCATGTCTAAGACTGCCAACTCCAATATAAAGCAAAGCATAAACATCAGTGCTTGATGGATGCATAAATGAGTCAGGTCCCTTGTTTCATATAATAATAATCTCAAGTAGTTCTTTCTGTATTCCAAAAGACATAATCCCTTCAGAGTTTTGGAATTTGGCAATGCAATACTGTGTTACTTTTCAAGTTTTATACCTTAAATCTATCCTACATATTGCAGTCAGATTATCTTTTCAGAATTCTGAATTTTGAATCATCATTTCCCTCCTCAAAAGTCTTTAAGGATTCCCTGGTATTTAAGGCCCTCTGTTTTTAGAGCAACTTAACTTCCCAGCCTTATCTCCTCAAGCTTCCCAACATGGAACTTCCATTCAGGCCACAATGTCCTGCCTATAGTTTCCTAAACAAGCCTTGCACACCCTGCCCTTCCACCTTTGCTCATAGCATTCTACCCACATAGGATTCAGCTTCCCATGGCCCTTTCCATATCTGATCCAAATCCATCCTTCAAGTTTAATATCTCCTCTGAATTCTTTTAACAGTGTCCACTGGCCATAATTATTCAGTATTTGATATTGTTTGCTATTGTTTGTTAACCTTTTTGTTCATAATCTTATCTTCCACCAAGGCTGATGAAGTCTTTGAGATAAAGTCTCTTGCCTCAAGGATAAAATCTTCTGCCTTAAAGACCAAAATAACAAATACTTAAATACCAGATTTGAGGGATGAGAAGTAGAAAGCTTGAACTAATGGATAAGGAGCAGCTCTGTTCCTAATTAGATATGACATGGAATGAAACCCTTTCTTCCTCACTTTCAGCATTATTATCTGAAATAGTGGACTGGACTAAATGACCTACAAGCTGTGGGAGCCCATGATTCTAGAAATATCTATAAAAAAGATATTTTTAATACATTAAGAGATACTTATTGTTCAAACTCTTCTTTCTTCATAGAAAGAATTCCAGATCTAGTTAGTTATATCCGGAATGCTGTAAGAAATAAACTGTACTAATAAAGCTCCATCGTAGACACTCTTTATAGAGGGGGAAAAAGAAAAGAACTCTAGTGGGGTTGTCAAACCTGCCGGATGGATGGCCCTGATTCCTATTTTTGTAAATAAAGTTTTATTAGAACAGAGCCACACTAATTTGTGGCTTTGTGCTGTAACAGCAGAGTTGAATAAATGCAAGAGACCATATGGGCTGCAAAGCCTAAAATATTTACTATTTGGCTCTTTATAGAAAAAGTTTGCCAATCTTTGTTCTATATTCCAACATTCATCACAAAGTGCCAAAGCCCTGGATTGTAGACCCTCAATAATGGCTGGTCATTACACAATTTCACACTTATTCATTTAAATAAACATTTACTGGTATTTATTGTGTAGTTTTGTTTTGTTTTGTTTTTTTGGGTTTTTTTGAGACAGGGTCTCACTATCTTGTCCAAGGCTAGACTTGAATTCCTGTGCTCAAGTGATCCTCCCATTTCAGCCTCCAGAGTATCTGGAACTACAGGCATGCAACACCATACCCGGCTGAGATTTCTTATTTTTAACTAAATCCTTATTCAGTTTCCTCATCTGTAAAATGGGCATAATAATAGTATTTATTTCACAGAGTTATTGTGAGGAAATACAAAGCCTTTAACAGTGCCTGGCATAAAATTTGAAAAATGATAGCTGCTATCATTATCATGGTCAACACCATCATCATTGTCAACATCACCATCATCATCCTTTTCTGATGGCCTAGGAAAAGTAGGCTCCCTACAATGGCCATGACTACCCAACTGAAAGGAGGGAACCCTAGCATCCCTGAGGCTTGACATCATACTTTGCAGAGAGCTTATTTTGACAGCACTCAGACTGCAAACATAAGGATATGGGGAATATTCTTTTGATATGAAATGCAGCTGACCCCACAGCCCTCTGACATAAGAAATACCAAGAACTCATTAACTTTTCTGAGTTTATCAGAAAGCCAAATATGCTCTGAATTTATGAACACCTCCCCTGACAACTTAGAGGTCACTCGCAGTCCCAAACTCAAGCAACAATATTAAAAAACAATGTGAAATTAAATAAAATAATTCCATTGATTTATTACTACCACCCAAATCAATCATCTACCAAACTTAGTAGCAAACACAATTTCCTACTTATTATGAGAACCATGATTTTTAAAAAGCCTAACAGCCTGAAAATTTATATAGTTTTTTCTAATTCAATCCAATAAATAAATGATGTGTGTCTACTTTTCTTTTTTATAATGTTGGTCCTATCCCTCTAAAATGCATAGAGTTTGTCTAGGAAAGAATACTTTATGTTCTTTTGGGGATTCTTCAAAATTCTGGATAACAAAAACCTAAATGATTCCCTGGTAGAAAAAAGGTGACTTAAAATCAAGTGCCCATATCAACTCACTGGATAACTCAAATGTGATATATTCACACAATGGAATATTATTCAACAATAAAAAAGAATAGTATGGATATATGCTACACAGATGAAACTTCAAAACATTATGCTACATGAAAGAAGCCTACCACAAATAGCCACATATTAATATTATATGGTTACATTTATATGAAATGTCCAGGATAGGCAAATCTATGGAGACAGAGAGTGGTTGCCGGCCGGGCGCAGTGGCTCATGCCTTAATCCTAGCACTCTGGGAGGCCGAGGTGGGAGGATCGCTCGAGGTCAGGAGTTCGAGAACAGCCTGAGCAAGAGCGAGACCCCGTCTCTACTAAAAAATAGAAAGAAATTAACTGGACAACTAAAAATATATAGAAAAAGTTAGCTGGGCATGGTGGCACATGCGTGTAGTCCCAGCTACTTGGGAGGCTGAGGCAGCAGGATGGGGTGAGCCCAGGAGTTTGAGGTTGCTGTGAGCTAGGCTGACGCCATGGCACTCTAGTCTGGGCAACAGAGTAAGACTCTGTTTCAAAAAAAAAAAAAAAAAGAAAAAGAAAGTGGTTGCCTAGAGTGGAAGGAGAGTAGGGAAATAGGGAGTGACTTAATGGGTAGCAGATTTCTTTTTGGGGTAATAAAAATGTTCTAAACCTTAATTGTGGTGATGGCTGCACAACTCTGAATATACTGAAATCACTGAATTATACACTTTAAGTGGGTGGGTTGTATGGTATGAAAATTACATCTCAATAAAGTAGTGATATATAAAAAAGAAAATCAATGCCAGGACTTCTGTCTTCTACCTCAGATGCAGAAAGCTGGAAAGACAGTTGCTGCCATCTTAACAAGAAGAAAAAAACAGAATAATCTATAAAATCACACCTTTCCTTAACTTACAGGGCAACCAAGTAGCCAGAAATCTAAGGAAGACAAGAGCCTCCAAGGAGACATGAGACATAAACACTGACCCACCTATGGCATAGTATAGAAGGAAGATGGGGCCATTATTCAAGTGGGTAGGAAAAATTCAGCTAAAATTTTTAAACTAATTTCTAAAAGTTGAGTGTGAGCTAGCATGAGAGCATACCACCCCTGGGAACTGCTGACACATTTATTAATTTGCACCTACTTTCTCAAATACACAGAACTGTATACTGTAAACAGTAAATTTTACTGTATATAAATGACACCACAATAAACCTGACTTTAAAAAAAAAAAATCAAGTGACAGGTAATTAGAAACCACCTAAATGCCCAACAATACTGGATATGGCTAAATAAATGATGATATATATTCACATGACAGATTATTATTATACAGCTGTTGAAAATCATGTTAAAAGGAACAAGAGGACTGTAGCAGTCAGGATGATGACCCCTTAAAGATGTCCACATCCTAATCCCTGGAACCTGTGAGTCTGTTGCCTTATATGGCAAAAGGGACTTTGTAGATGTGGTTAAGGGTCTTGAGATGGGGTAATTACCATAGATTATCTTGGTGGGCCCAATGTAATCACAAAGGTCCTTATAAGAGGTAGACAAATAGTCAGCTAAGTAAGTTTTAACTAATATGTTATTTAATTCTCTAGAGTCACACAACCAGAATGCTCAAAATGTTAACTATATCATTAGAGCTGACTACAACATCACACATACAGTGAGTGGACTGCCAATTGAGTACTCTAGGGTTTATCTGATCCTGGGAACACATCTATGGTGTTAGATAGATGTTGCATACGCTAGCTGGAGCCCTTGTGGGCCTCTCCTTCTGCTATAGACATGGCCTAGAGAATGAGAATCAGAGCTCCAAGCAGCAGTTTCAGATTGCTGGACCGACTTCTATTACTGTTCATTTCTGGGGAGCTGGAAAATTCCTTTAGAATCCAATAGAGTAAAAGACTATCCATTTATCAAGCATCAAAGCACTGCTGGGCCACAAACTCTGATAGGTTGAACAGGAGTACCTAGTACATTAGAATTACCAAAGGAGCTTTTAAGAAATGCCTGTCCTATGGCAGCTCAATTAAATCAGAATCTTTTGTGGGGTGGGGTTCAGGTATCAGAATTTTAAAAAACGCTCTCTGGAATTGAGAACTACTGGTCTTGTGAGAAGAGCAGACGAGAAATCAATACTTACAGTAGTATGAAGCTGGAAAGGCTCTGATGGAATGGATATACATTTTTTTATACTATGCTCAGTTAGCTATCAAATGTTATTAGATAACATTCATTATAGTTTTTAATCAATGCAACAGGTTTGCTTTCAGAGGAAGAAAACAATTACCCAGGCAATTTAATTCTACAGTTGAAAGAATGATCCCTCCAAGGGTGAGAAAACTTGCTTTACCAGATTGGTGGCAAACCACAGGGTAAATCATGTTACTGTGTGTTAAAGGTTAAATTCTCTGGAAGTGATGCTGACACAGAATTTGGGGTGTAAGATGTTTATTAGGAATTAACATCTGTGAAAGGAGGGAGAGGAAGCAGGATTGGGCAGAGGAAAAAACTGAACTAAGATGCAGGTTTTATAAAGCTTCAACCAGCCCAGCAGGGAATACTGGAGCAAGTATTGCCTGTCAAAGTGGCTGGCCCTTTATATCCCTGCCTCATGCTGTCAGGAGATGCATGACCTCAGACAATGCGACTCTTTGCATATGAGGTAGATTCTGAAGTTTGTCAGAGCTAAAGGCTGACTGTTGACTACACTACCTAGATGATGAGCAGCATGTCCTTCCTTGAAGAGAGACGTAGGTAATGTATCTCTGTTTATCACATAACACTATAGAAATGGACACAGTGGGTTAAGAGGGAGCTCTTTTTCTCAGGAATTTATCCTAACCTAGGCCTTTCTCTCTCTAGGAACACAAGAAAAGAAATATGGGGCTATTTGTTGCCAATATTTAAACAATAAAACCCCCTGAAGGGTGACTTTCCATTGCTTTAACATTTGGATTGAGCTGGTGGTTTGTCCAAGATCTCAGAAAAAGGCATCTCACTGAGACAAGGTGCATCCCACATATAGCCATATGACTCTCCCTAATATGTGGGGGAACAATACAAGGCTGAAGGGAATAGTGCTATATGAGCATGCATTTTTTTTTTCCCAAGGTGTCTTTCAACTTCATTGTTTCTAAGAAACTCTTGACTTGAAGCCTAAAGATTTAGAATTTAATTAGTCTTCTATTACTGAGTAACACATTACCTCAAACTCAGAGCCTTAAAACAACAAACATTTATTATCTCACAATTTCTGTGGCTCAGCAATCTGGGAGTGGTTTATGTGGGTAGATTTGACGTGGGGTCTCTCATAAGGCTGCGGTCAAGCTGCTGGTTGGGGTTGCAGTCGTTTTAAGGCTCGATGGATAGAAGAGTTGCTTTCAACATGGCTGCTGACGGGCCTCAGAATATCTGCTTCTAACCTCACTCACGTGGTTGCTGGCAGGCCTCAGTTCCTCACCACATGGGCTTCTCCACAGCCTGCCTGAGTGTCCTTAGGGCATGGCAGCTAGCTTTCCTTTCCCCAGAGTTTTGTCATGACCTAGAGGTATCTTCCCCAGAGTGAAAGAGGGAGTACGAGAATGTTGAGTGGGCATCAAAGACAGAAGCTGCAGTCTTTATAAGCTGATTTTGGAAGTGACATCCTTTTGCTTCTGCCACATGATATTCACTAGAAGCAAATCACTAAGTCCAGCTCACACTTAAGGGGAGAGAGAAATTAAGCTCTACCTCCTGAGGGGAAATGTTTCAAAAAATCTGTGAACATATCTTTAAACTCCCACAAAAATTAAATAGAATAGACAGGTTCAGAGTTCAGTTAGTTTTTCTTTTGTTTTGGGTAAGGAAGAAATGAATAATCCGACAAAAGCCACTAGCCATATCCACTGCAGAATGCATTCTGAAGCAACCTGGCTTTATTCAGCAAGAGCAAAATTCTCCCCAACTGGTCTCCTCCCTAGCAGGCATCTCTTGCCATGGTCATTAAACGAGGCGAGGCCCCTTCCCAAAAGCAAGAACAATGGCTTTATCCATTGGACTATCCTTAGAAACAATACTACCCCCTAAAATCCTGCTGCTCTCCTTAGGTCCTTAGGTTTCATTTTTTCCCCCTTTAGACTTCTTAATCTCCAAGATAGTATAATACATGTGAGCTTTTGCTTGTTTTAAAAACTTTTTAAATTGGGAAAAATTTTAAAAATACAGAAAAATACAAAGAAAAACAATAATCATCCATACTTCCACATTCCAGAATTGTTACTATCTCAACATAAATATTTTTTTTTTTTTTTTTTTTGAGACAGAGTCTTGCTTTGTTGTCCGGGCTAGAGTGAGTGCCGTGGCGTCAGCCTAGCTCACAGCAACCTCAAACTCCTGGGCTCAAGCAATCCTACTGCCTCAGCCTCCCGAGTAGCTGGGACTACAGGCATGTGCCATCATGCCCGGCTAATTTTTTCTGTATATATTTTAGTTGGCCAGATAATTTCGTTTATTTTTTTAGTAGAGACGGGGTCTCACTCTTGCTCAGGCTGGTCTCAAACTCCTGACCTTGAGCGATCCACCTGCCTCGGCCTCCCAGAGTGCTAGGATTACAGGCGTGAGCCACCACGCCTGGCCGAACATAAATATTTTTAGTTGTTTTTTTAAAATCACATTTGTTTTATGAAAAAAGATGCATAGTTATAGAATTCAAGGACTTTAGAAAATTACTAAGAGTTTTAAAAATTCATCATAATTCTTATTACTCAGCAATAACAATCATTATAAATGACCCCTCTCTCTATGCATTTATACAAATAGGTAGATGTACCTTTAGAAAAACAAGATCATAATACCAGTTCTATTTTTTAAAATAAAAACTGCTATATTCCATGTTACTTGTATTTAATAGAAGAAAAAAGAAAGTGAAAATGAAGGAACTATTAAACTTATAAAATATGTCTTCATCATTAAAGATACTTCTTTTTTTGTTTGTTTTTCCATTCTTTTTTTTAATTATTACTACTTCTAAGAAGATCCTTTGTTTACAAACAGATTTTAAGAACAAAATATTAAGACATTGGAGTTATTATGGTGTTTTTTTTTTTTTTAAGTTTGTTATTTTTTTTAACTTCCCACTATAAAAGATGAGCCTATTAATACCTTTCTTCATTGGCCTAGTTTCTTCTTCTAACACTTATCTCCTGATTTTTAAAATGTTTTTTATTTATTTGTTTTGTAGAGGCAGGGTCTTGCTTTGTTATGCAGGCTGGAATGTGCAGTGGCCTAATCATAGCTTACTGTAACCTCAAACTCCTGGGCTCAAGCGATCCTCTAGCCTCAGCCTCCCGAGTAGCTGGGACTACAGGCACCTGCCACCACGCCTAACTAATTTCTATTTTTTTTTGTAGAGATAATGGTCTCACTATGTTGCTCAGGCTGGTCTCAAACTCCTGGCCTCAAGTGATCCTCCAACCTCAGCCTCCCAAAGCACTGGGATCACAGGTATGAGCCACCATACTCCGCCTGAATTTTTTACTGATTCAATTCTTGGCTGCCTTCACTGTCAAGGCCTCAGAGGTGCCATATTCTTAAGTCCTTTCATGTTTCAGACTGTCTTCCTGTTGCTTTTATATTTGAATGAGATCTTCATCGTTTATAATATTCTTGAATTCCACTTTCTTTACTTGAGAACTCCATAGACATTTTTCCTCTGGTATTGAATGTTGGGAATAACTCAGAGGTAAGCCTAATTTTTCCTTCCATGTAAATGATTTGCTTTTTGCCTCTGGATAAAGAATTCTTTCTTTATTCATGAAACTGAATATGTTTATTAGGCTATATTGGGCAAATTTTCTTGGAACACACTATATTCTTAAAATCTGTGATTTTACTTGGTTCAGGCAATTTTATTATATCTTTTTATTTTTAAAAATTAAAATTGAAGTTATATATGCACATACAGAGGCAGATAGTTTCTCAAGACTTATGATGAAAAAAATTCAGTCATCTATTCCCTTTCCTACCCATTTTCTGTTCCCTAAACAGACCCACTTTCAACTATGCAGATCCATTTAGTATTTATATCTATCTCTTATATTGATATTTCTTGGGTTTTCCATTTCAGGAATTATCTGATTTCCCACTGTGGAACACAGGATTTAATTTCTTTCATTACCAATCCTGCTCTCACTTTATGTACCCACACTTCCTATACGTTCTACCTTCCCAATATAATTGTTATTTTGGTTAGCTCAATAATCAATGCTTAAGTTAGTATGACTTCAGCTCTAGGTATTGGCTATTAACTATGGAAGAGGAAGATTTACCTGTCTTTTCTTCCCTCATGCCTCCAACACACTAACCTCCCCCTATCATTCCAATGTAATTATATCATAATTTTGGCTAGATAGAGTCAGTCGTTGCGTCATTATGCATATATAAATATTAGTTACAGCTGAACCATTCAGTGGCTGATAATTTTTTTCCCTGCACATTTTTGTTGTTTGTCTTGGCATTAACAGTCTTATTATTTTTTAGTTTTCTAGGTGCTTATCAATAATTCAACTCCAAACTAACCACCAAGTGCCGTAAGTCCCATCCCTTCAGAATGTTGAGACACATCAAGTATTGTCATGTTCATCAGAAGAAATATGATCACCTTGATAAAAGCTTTCTGACCCATTCCAATCTCTCTGGTTGTCATCTATACTGGGTGAACACGTGTTATCCTTGGATCTCCCTTTATCATCTTTCTGGGGATTCATTTTATCTCTTAATTGGATGACCTTTTCCCTATGTCCTATGTCTTTCAAGTTTATGTCAGGGTTTTGGTGTTATACATCCTGTAGTAGCTTTCTGAAAACAGATGTATGGAAAGCAAATGTCTCATTCTACGCTCATACTTGATTGATAGTTTGACTAGATATAGATTTAAGAATTTTAAAGGCTTTTGTTTATAGTTTCCAGTGTTGCTATTAAGAAGTTCAAAGCTATTTTAATTCCTTTGTATAAGATATTCCTCCTCTATTCTGAGAGCCTGTAAGATCTCTTTGTCATCAGAGTTATAAAATTTCACAATGACAACCTTGGTATGTTTCTTTTCATCCACTATGCTGGGTACTCAGTTTCCTTTCAGTCTAGAAATCCAGCTCCTTTCATTCTGAGAATTTTTTTTTTTTTAATCATTTCACTGATGATTTCTTTCCCCTTCATTTCTCTGTTCTTTTTTTCTGGAACTCCATATTAGGAATGTTTTCTATCTCAGAGACATTGGTTATATTGAATCATCTTTGTCTTTCATTTCTATTAGATTCCAATTTCCTTTTTTTCTCTCTTTTTTTGCCATTCATTACAGACATCTTGCAAGATTCTAATTTCCTTAACCATTTTTTTCCATCTAAATCACTGAATATCACAAACCATTCCTCTATGTCAATAATTTGATTTTCAGTGGTACCTATTCTGTTCTTTGCTACTTTTAAATTTATTAATTAATTCTGTAATTATTTGGTCCTCAAATTTTTTTAGTTCTATGATATCTTCTTTTATCTATTTGTGTTGTTTTAGCTTCTCATTACTGAACTCTTATTTATTAAATTCATGTTTTAGTGAGTTGTTTTATAGTTGTAGAGTTACATAGTTTTAAGGAAATGACTTCAATTTCTTGAGTTCCATTTTTTCCAGGATAGGTTCTTTGTCTTTTATAGGGCATTTTTCTTGCTTTCATTTTGTTTGCTGTAGCATGTTTGTACAGTTGACACGTTGATTCTTTTGGTCTTTTTTATGCTTGAATCATGGTTGTGCTCGATGTTTTATTTGTTCTGATATAATACAGACAAATTCTTCTCTCTTATTCTCCTGTATCTGAGGCTAGCTACCATGTAAGTGCTGGTGTAGAGAAACCTGGAACCCTTGTACACTGTTGCTGGGATTATAAAATGGGTGCAAACTGCTATGGAAAACAGTATGGAGGTACCTTGAAAAATTAAACACAGAAGTACCATTTGAACCAGCAATCCCACTTCTGGGTATATATCCAAAAGAGATATAAGTAAGGTCTCGAAGAGATATCCGCATACCCATGTGCACTGCAGCACTATTCACAATAGCCAAGAGGTGGAAGCAACCCAAATGTCTGTCAATAGATGAATAAAATGTGGTATGTACATATAACTGAATATTATTCAGCCTTAAAAAAAAAAGGTAATCCTGTCATATGCTATATGGATAAACCTTGAGGATACTATGCTAAGTGAAATAAGCCACTCACAAAAAGATAAATACTGTATGATTGCACTTACATGAGATATCTAAAGTAGTCAGATGTATTGAAACAGGAAGTAGAATGGTGATTAGTTAGCAGGCGACTGTGGAGAGGGGGAAAAGGGAATGTTTAATGGGTACAGAGTGTCAGATTTGCAAGATGAAAAAGTTCTGAAGATCTGTTTCACTACAATGTCAATATATTTAACACTACTGAACTGTTCATTTAAAAAAAGTTAAGATGTAAGTGAAACAACTCAGTCAAACATCACATGTTCTCACTTATGAGTGAAAGCTAAATAATGTGTACACACAGACATAGAATGTGGAATAATCTCTGACACCAGAGACTTGGAAGGGTGGGAGGGGGTGAGGGCTGGGAAATTACTTAATGGATACAATGTACATTATGTGGGTGATGGTTACTCTAAAAGCCCAGACTTTACCAATAAACAATATATTCATATAACAAAACTGCACTTGTACCCTTAAATTTATACAAATAAAATGTTTCAAATGGTTAAGATGGTAAATTTTATGTTTTTTTTTTTTAACCACAATTTTTTTTTTTAAAAAGGAAGTTCTGTAACACTGTCAGAAAGACAGTCCTATTCTCCCCACAGCTGCTTTGCCCCACTCCTATGCAGGATTTGGTTTTACCTTGGCAAGAAAAGACAGGGAAACATAAGCTTATGTAGTGAAGAAAAGCCTTCTTCCTGTCTCATGGGAAAAATATTCACATACTTTTGTCAATTTCACACAGTATAAACTAGTCTTCATTCCCTCTTTCCCACCCACTGGGTGGTTTTATTTTGTTTTAAGACAAGGAGAAATGCCAGAAGAAAAACCCTAGGGCTTACTTCTGTAGGATAGATCCCTTAATGACCAGCTCTTCATCCAAGTCCGCTTCATTAGCCATGAAGAGCAGCCTCTTTCCTGTGCTGTCCACTCCAATGAAGTCACGCTGTTCCACTGAATCATACAAAAGAAAGAAAATCAAATAAAGCCATTTGCCCTGCCTGCATGACTAAGTCAAGGGACAGGGCACCTGCTCACATTGCTCTTGGAACCAAGTACAGGATTGAGATGAGAGAAGAGCCATGATGAGTGTTATGTAGCACATATCATGTTTAAAACATGGGCAGTTAAAATTTTTTTGTGTTGCTCTAAAGGATATTATTAGGTTAATTGGTGAAGTTTGAGTAAGGTCTGCAGATTAAAGTATTGTACCAATTTCCTATTTTAAGAGACCATCCTTTTTGGGGGCAGGGAGGAAATACATGCTGACATGTTTGAAGGCAAACGGGAATCATACCTGCAGCTTATTTTCAAATAGCTCAGAAAAATAATAATTTTATATATCTTAAATTGTGCATGTTATATATATTGAAAATATTGTAAGGAAAGAGAGAATGACAGAGTAAATGTTAACATTTGGGGAATCTGGGTAAAGGATATAGAAGTTCTTTGTACTATTCTTATAACCATTCTGTAAATGCAAAATTGTTTCAAAAATAAAAAATTTAAAGATACTGGTTACCCAAGTAAACCTACCACACGGCACAGAAAATAAAATGAGGAATTCTCTTTGTGTAAATAATAACCTGGCTCTGCTTACTGTGAAAATGAGAATATTATTATTTAAGGTCACCCACATTCAACTAACATTAGTTACATGTCTACTATGCAATAGACTTTATGCTATGTATGGGACATCAAAAAAAAAAAAAATAGGCTGGGTGTGGTGGCTCACACCTGTAATCCTAGTGCTTTGGGAGGCCAAGGTATGAGGATCGCTTGAGGCCAGCCTGGGCAACATAGCAAGACCCCACCTCTACAAAAAATTTTAAAAAACTAAAAGAAAATTTAGCTGGGTGTGGTGGTGTGCGCCTGTAGTCTCAGCTATTCAGGAGGCTGAGGCAGGAGCATCATTTGAGCCCAGGAGTTTGAGGCTGCAGTGAGCTGTGATCATGCCATTGCACTCCAGCATGGGCAACAGAGCAAGACGCTGTCTCAAAAAAAAAAAAAAAAGTGTATACATTGCTAGGTGTGGTGAATTCTCTGGTAGACAATGATCTTACAGGCTGCCGTATTATTGCATTTTCTGTGTCATGCTTCTCCCCGCAACCAGATTATAAAATCTTCAAAGGCAAATTTACGATTCACTTGTATCTCCTATAACATCTGGCATAGTGTGTACACTTAATATTAGGTTATTAAGTATGAAATGTCCGTTTCCCTTAAGTACTAAGTTTGACAAATGATATCTTTGACATTTCACTTGGACACTTCTTATTTATTTTTTTTATTGTGAAGGTACATACATCCTGATTCTTTCAAATGCATGTTTTGGCTTGTGATTATCTTTCAATTTTTTTTTGGAGCAATTTTAGTGAAATCATGGATAAGTCAAAAATTCATGTTGTTTTTGAATATGAGTTCCATCATGGAACCAGTGCTGCACAGACAGCTTGAAGTATCAACAAAGTGCTTGGGAAGGATGTGGCTAATGAATGCACAGTACATCAATGGTTTGAGAAGTCCCATTCTGGTGATTTTAATCTTGAAAATGAGCCACGTGGGTGACCTGAGACCAAGGTGGGTAATGATAAGATGAAAGCTATAGTGGAAATGAATCCATCTCAACCTATGCGTGAATTAGCAGCAAGGTTTGACGTTACTATTTCAACAATATTGGACCACTTGAAACAAATGGGCAAGGTAAAGAAGCTGGATAGATGGGTACCGCATGAATTAAACGAGCATCAGAAGAGAAATCATCTTGAAGCTTGCCTTTCTTTGCTGTCATGACATAAAGATGAACCATTTCTACACCACATAGTTATGTGTGATGAAAAATGGATTCTTTTGGACAATCACAACCGTTCCACACAATGGTCGGATAAGGATGAAGTGCTGAAACACAGTCTCAAACCAAATACACATCAAAAAAAGCTGATGGTGTCTGTTTGGTGGTCCAGCACTGGTATTATCCACTACAGTTTCATGAAACCTGGTCAATCAATTACAACGGATGTCTACTGCAACCAACTGAATGAAATGATGAGGATCCTTGCGATTAAGCAGCCAAGATTGGTCAACAGAGACAGGGCAATCCTCTTGCAAGACCATATGTTGCAAAAAACAATGCTGCTCAAACTATAGAAGCTTGACTTGGAATCTCTCTGTCATCCACCATATTCTTCAGGTCTTGCACCAACTGAATATCACTTCTTCCAGACTTTGGATCACTTCTTGCAAGGAAAAATATTCAATTCTCAAAAAGCTATGGATGGGCCGGGCGCGGTGGCTCACGCCTGTAATCCTAGCACTCTGGGAGGCCGAGGTGGGCGGATCGTTTGAGCTCAGGAGTTCGAGACCAGCCTGAGCAAGAGCGAGACCCCACCTCTACCAAAAATAGAAAGAAATTATATGGACAGCTAAAAATACATATAGAAAAAATTAGCCGGGCATGGTGGCGCATGCCTGTAGTCCCAGCTACTCGGGAGGCTGAGACAGGAGGATCGCTTGAGCTCGGGAGTTTGAGGTTGCTGTGAGCTAGGCTGACGCCACGGCACTCACTCTAGCCTGGGCAACAGAGTGAGACTCTGTCTCAAAAAAAAAAAAAAAAAAAAAAAGCTATGGAAAATACCTTTCATGATTTCATGGGCACTTACTCTCCAGGCTTCTTTGCTGCTGGCATAAGCTAGCTACTGTTAAAATGGCAAAACTATGTTGATAGTTTAGGCACACACTTTGATTAATTGCACTGCTTCTTTTTTTATTTGAAATCAGACATTTTATATTTAATGACCTAATATTATAATATGTTCTACTAATATCTGTACAGTATCTATAGCTTACAAAAATGTTTTCATGTCAAGATAGCATAGCATAATGATTAAGCATAGAGTTTCTAAAGCCAGACCACCTGGGTGTGAATCCTAGCTCAGCCAATTACTAGTTTATGTCTGAGCAAGTTACTTAACCTCTCTGTTGCTCAGTTCCCTCTGTAAAGTGGGGGTAATATTAGTGTCTACCTCACAGGTTTGTCATGAAGACCAAATGAGTTAATATTTGCAAAGCATTTATAATAGTGTTAGTAACTAAAACATTAAATAAAATATTTAAGTTAAAAAAATTAAAATACATGCTGCTCTCATTTGATCCTCACAACAATCAAATAAAGCAATGCCTTAATACCTCTTTACAAAGGAGAAACTGAAGGTTTAGCTCTAGGGAAAATGATATTTGTACAGATGAATTTGTCTGCCTCTTATTCACAGACAATGGCTACTATACAACTGAATATGCTTCACTGTTGGCTGTAGCTGCCTATATACCTATAACCAAACGTATCGCCCAATTGCATAGTATGTTTAGCTCAGGCACTTGAAAGCATTCAAGACCATCAATCAGATGGTCTCTAGTCCTCTTACCATACGCAGTGTTTAAAGATGACTAGAAAGAAATGATCATAAAAAGTACTATGTTGGTTTTTTTTTAAGTAACCAAGTTTAGTGAAATTCAAAAACAGGCAAATATACTGTCAAATACTGTCAATTCAAAGTTAAATTTTGCAGAGAATTTCAAACGCCCCATAGCAGCTTTGACATATATATATCAATTCATCCATTACAAGGAAACTTGAGAATGTTAACAAAGTCTGTAAAGATCTGATTATGAGCCAACCATTTAAAAAAGAAACACAGAGATGTTATTTTTGGATACAATCTGGAGTGCTTACCCTACCCAAGGCCTTAGGCTCACAAAAACCTTGAATCACTAATGTCCTGGGAGTAAAAATTTCCAGTCAGCCAATTTTTCAAGAAATGTTGCACTTTAGCACATTTTTCTCCCTCTCAGGCCCTTGGCCTTACATTGCTTCTTTGTAGCTACCACAGGTACTGGGACCTCAGAATATGATATAAATTATAGAAACTTGGAAAGGTTTCTTTCTGTTCTGATTTAGCTAAGTGAATTTCACTTTGGGAACAAAGCAGATATCTTAGAATGTCTATCCTAAGAAAGACTATACAAATAAGGTTAAGAAAGAAGATAACACTATGAACTTCCATTTTAAAAAATTCTGTCATATTCAACAATTCACACTATTTGATTATTACTTCTCTTACTGACCCTTCTGTATCCTCTATAGTCATTTACTTATCCATTCATTCATTCATTGAACCGATAAATATATTTGTGTACCTACCCTGTGGCAGGTGCTAGGTTTGAAGTTGGGAATTGCAACTCATTTTATGAGGCCAGAATGACCCTGATGCCAAAACCAAAGATATTACGAAAAAGGAAAATTATGGGCATATTTACTCATTACGCAAATTTAAAGATCTTAAACAAAATATGAGCAAATTAAAACAGTATGTATAGTTGATTAAAAAGAGTCACAAACTTGTTTTAGCTCCTCCCATCCAGAGGTAAAATTAGTTTCCTAACTTTTGTTATCTAGGCTGGCCCAGTAACTAGCTTTGACTAACAAGAGTACAGCTGAAGTGACACAGTGCATGTTCTGAGTTTAGGCCTCAAGAAACATTGTAGCTGCTGTTCTCACTCTCTTAGAACCTGGGGCTGCTATCCTGTGAACAAGCCTGGGCTAACCTGGATGATAAGAAACTAGATGGAAAGAAAAACCCAGTTGTCATAGCTGAGGCCCAAGACCCATTAGTGAGCCCAGTTGTGGTAGGGAGAATAAGATAAGAATGACAGTTGCCTCCTGGTATTTACACCCTTGTGTACCCCCTCTCCTTGAGTATGGGCCAGACTAGTGACTTGCTTCTAACCAAAAGAACATTGTAGGCCAGGCACGGGGGCTCATGCCTGTAATCCTAACACTCTGGGAGGCCAAGAGGGTAGGACTGCTTGAGCTTAGGAGTTCTAGACCAGCCAGGGCAAGAGTGAGGCCCATCTCTACTAAAAATAGAAAAATTAGCTGGGCATCATGGCGCATGTCTGTAGTCCCAGCTACTGAGGAGGCTGAGGCAGGAGGATCGCTTGAGCTCAGGAGTTTGACGTTACAGTGAGCTATGATGATGCCATGGCACTCTACATGGGGCGACAGAGTGAGACTCTGTCTCAAAAAAAAAAAAAAAAAAGTACATGATATAGGTAATGAAATGTTACTTCCATGATTACATTACATAAGATTTTGATTTGTCTTTCTAGAACATTCTCTTCCTTACTGGCTTTGATGCAGCAAGTTGCCATGTTGGAGAGGCCCAAGTGATAAAGAAAGAGGGTAGCTTCTGGCCAATAGCTAGCTAGAAACCAAGGCTCTCAGTCCAACAGGCCTTAGGGAAATGAAATTCTGCCAATAACAAAGTGAGCCTGGAAGCAAATCCTTTCCCAGCTGAGCCTTCAGATGATACTCCAACTCTAGCTGATATCTTGCTTGCAGCCTTGGGAAAGACTCTGAATCAGAGGACCTGGCTAAGTTATGCCTGGATTCCTGATCCATGATGTTGTTTTAAACTGTTAAATTTGTCGTAATTTTTCACAAGCTGACTTCACTTGAACAGTGGACTCTTGACTGTTCTGACATAGAACAGCAGCCAAGAGGCAGGCCAAATATACAATCTGAGAAATTGAGAATTCTTTTAAAAAATGCTTATCATTGAAATGCATAGCATTCTATGGGAGGAATTTAAAACTCAGTTATTTAGGTGAATCTTAGCCTTCAAATGTAACAAAATATAGATGGTATATTAGAGTTCAAACTTTTCTGTTACAAAGAATGAAAACCCAGCTGGGCACAGTGGCTCATGCCTATAATCTCAACACTTTGAAAGGCCAATGTGGGAGGATTGCTTGAGGCCAGGAGTTCAAGACTGGGCAACACAGCAAGACCCAATCTCTACAAAAAATTTAAAAATTAGCTGGGTGTGGTGGCGCATGCCTACAGTTTCAGCCACTTGGGAGGCTAAGGCAGGAGGATTGCTTGAGCCCAGGAGCTGGATGTTATAGTGAGCTATAAACAAGACACAGCACTCCAGCCTGGGCAACAGAGTGAGATCCCACCATCTCTTAAAAAAAAAAAAAAAAGAAAAGAAAAATCTTCCTAAAACATGAGACTGATTATGACATTGCCTTGTTTAAAATATTTCAACAAATCCCCACTGTTCTGGGGGTAAAATTCAAACTCTTTGGTCTGATCCCTGTATCTTCTCCAGTCCCATCTGCTTCCTTAGCCCCCATACTCACACTCCAGTTATAAAAAGTTGCAACTATATATCATACTTTTTCAAAGATGATAAAGGATCCAGCTTAAAGGAATTTCCATTGCCCAAACTGGGACAATTTAAGCATCAAAACATTTTTAAATGGATGGGTAGATAGGTAGTAGCCACAGTTAATTTAAAATAGAATTGTGTTGTGAATACATTAATAGTTAATAATAGAGTATTGTACATTTTCAAATTGCTAAGAGAGTAAATTTCAAATGTTCTTACCACAAAAATGTTAAGTATTTGAGGTGATGGACATGTTAACTTATTTTATTTAATTATTCCTTTATATTCATAAATTATAGCATCACTTTGTACCACATAAATTTATACAATTATAAATTGTTAATTTACAATAAAAAGGATTGTGAAAAGCTATGCATTTATAATGATACTTAGGAGATAAAAGTAAATTGAAAATATATTTAAAAGTTCTAATATCAAGAAGCATAACTACAATAGGATATTTTATTTTTAAGTTGATTTTCACAGAGGAGTATGAATAAAAGAAATAAAATTTATTATAAAATATATATGTTTATAAAGTCTGGATATATATTTGTTTCTATCTGTATAGGTAGAAAAGGATGAATACATGGAATTGTAAGCAAACCAAACCTTGCAAAAGCAGAAATTATATCAAGAACAAAGGGACTGACTAGTCTGAGTATCATTACATAATAACATAGAAAAAGTGTCCAGCAATTAATCTTCACCCGTGATCATATGATCACAAAAAGCAACTAGAAATAAATTTCAGTGCTATAATTGAGAATTATGATTTAACCAAATGTCCTAAAAAGGACAGCTAAAAATACAAACTAGATTATTAAAATCCTAAGAATGAAAGCTCTAAGTGGTTCTATTAATAATGGTAAGATATTAATAAACCTTATATAGCTGCTAATAATTATAAAAGACTATGCCAACATATAATAATGGCAAGATAATAGGTTGTATAATTCCGGCTAAGCAAAACCTAGAGGACACATCACTCCAGGGAAATACTTCGGAGAAAAAAATACATCATTACAAGAAAAACTAAATAAAAAAAACCCATAAAAGTACTACTAGAATCCTCAGAGAATATCAAAATAAGTATGTTATAATCCTAGGAAGATAAACATGATTAATAACTGAAGTATCCAAAAGAATCAACCATGCTAAATTGGTAATAATAATTTTAATTGCTTAAAGGTATTTAATAAAGTTTGTAATTAAAGTTTAAATATTTAAAGAAATTGATTTTAAATTAGATTTTTTTTTTTTTTTTTTTTGAGACAGAGTCTCACTCTGTTGCCCAGGCTAGAGTGAGTGCCGTGGCGTCAGCCTAGCTCACAGCAACCTCAAACTCCTGAACTCAAGCGATCCTCCTGTCTCAGCCTCCTGAGTAGCTGGGACTACAGGCATGCGCCACCATGCCTGGCTAATTTTTTCTATATATATTTTTAGCTGTCCATATAATTTCTTTCTATTTTTAGTAGAGATGGGGTCTCGCTCTTGCTCAGGCTGGTCTCGAACTCCTGAGCTCAAACGATCCGCCCACCTCGGCCTCCCAGAGTGCTAGGATTACAGGCGTGAGCCACCGCGCCCGGCCAGATTTTTTTTTTGTTTCTTAGATATATGCATTCAATTATTTGAACCTTAAATACAATGCAAATAGTTCCAAATGCTCTTCTTTGCATACAAAAGGACATTACAGAATCTAATCAATAACTATAAACATTTTTAAGTTAGGGACTGTCTGTGTCTTATTTGACTTTATGTCATCAACTCCTAGCATAGTATCTGAGGTACATAGTAGGTTCTCAATAAATGTTTCTTACATGAAAGCATGAATGACAATAACAATTATGAAAACCCAACAAACAAATAAATCAAACTCCAAGCTTCCTTACCTGCTTTTTTTTTCCCCTTTTGACCGGGAACTGGTTCTAAGCTATCTTGGCCTTTTCTCATTAACATAGCAAGTGATGCATCATAAGCTCTGAACAGGTCCACAACCTCATGTAAAGCAACATCTGTTATCAGATCACAGCTCACAACCAGCACATCTGTCTGTCAAATGGAAAAGGGAAAAATCTGTATCACAAAGGACAACAGATAACAAAAATCATCACAGGATAAACTTAGGATGGCTTAGAAGAACACAGAACACACAATACTTTTCAAATATTTTTTATAGCAAAACAAGTGAAATAAAGTGGGGTTGTTCTAGTTGAATTGTGCTGGGGAGGCTCTGGAATCTCTGCCTCTCCCTTGTGTACCTCATGAACTGTGGGGGTAGTCCCTGAGACACCTCTGGAACCCTAGGCTCTAAGGAACAGAGTCTGAAAACCACCACATTATCTATTTCTATGACTATGGAATAAATGATTTTATATTTATATATCTCTTTAGAGTTTAAAAAAGATTTTCACAAAGTGTGATGATTTAATATGGTTATAAAACACTATAGAACAATCACTTTGCTATAGTACTAGGAAATAACAAGACGAATATAATATAATGCCTCATTCTTTGGGAACTTGTATTCTATTTTTATTATTTTTTATAATTTATTATTATTATTATTATTATTTTTTTTTTTTTTTGAGACAGAGTCTCACTCTGTTACCCAGGCTAGAGTGAGTGCCGTGGCGTCAGCCTAGCTCACAGCAACCTCAAACTCCTGAGCTCAAGCGATCCTCCTGTCTCAGCCTCCCGAGTAGCTGGGACTACAGGCATGCACCACCATGCCCGGCTAATTTTTTCTATATATATTTTTAGCTGTCCATATAATTTCTTTCTATTTTTAGTAGAGGTGGGGTCTCGCTCTTGCTCAGGCTGGTCTCGAACTCCTGAGCTCAAACGATCCGCCCACCTCGGCCTCCCAGAGTGCTAGGATTACAGGCGTGAGCCACCGCGCCCGGCCTATTATTATTTTTTTTAGAGACAGGATCTTACTCTGTTGCTCAGGCTAGAGTGCAGTGGTGCGATCATAGCTGACTGCAGCCTTGAACTCCTGGCTTCAAGAGATCCTCCTGCCTCAGCCTCCTGAGTACCCATGACTACAGGTATGTGCCATCATGCCTGGCTAGTTTTTCTTTTTTTTTGTACGGACAGCGTCTTGCTGTGTTGCCCAGGCTGGTTTGAACTCCTGGGCTCAAGTGGTCCTCCCACCTCGGCCTCCCAAAGTGCTGGGATTACAGGGGTGACCCACCACACCAGGCCAGGAATTCACATTCTGTAGTGAACACTTTTTTTTTTTTTTTTTTTTTTTTTTTTTTTTTGAGACAGAGTCTCACTCTGTTGCCCGGGTTAGAGTGAGTGCCGTGGCGTCAGTCTAGCTCACAGCAACCTCAAACTCCTGGGCTTAAGCGATCCTCCTGCCTCAGCCTCCCGAGTAGCTGGGACTACAGGCATGCGCCACCATGCCCGGCTAATTTTTTTTTTTTTTTGTATATATATTTTAATTGTCCATATAATTTCTTTCTATTTTTAGTAGAGACGGGGTCTCACTCTTGCTCAGGCTGGTCTCGAACTCCTGACCTCGAGTGATCCACCCGCCTCGGCCTCCCAGAGTGCTAGGATTACAGGCGTGAGCCACCGCGCCCGGCCTGTAGTGAACACTTATGATACAACCTAAGGTATGTAAAAGCACTCATTTAATCCTTTAACAATAGCATGATAATGGTATTGTTATTATTAGTCTCTATTTTTATGGATGAGAAAAGTAACACCTACTACCCACAGTATTTGGCACATAGCAGGCATTTAATAACTGTTTGACAAATGAATGAATAAATTGATGAAAAGATTTTCTCATAGTCGGTTTTCTTTTTCTACTTTTATTTGCATTTATTTTATGCTGAATTTATTCTTGTGCCTTAAGTTTTTATTTGTTCAGTTTCTTCTGGGATATCTTTTTCTTCTGTGCAACCTCCTCTTCTGGTTTAGGAACAATTTGTTTCTTTTCAGTAAGGATCATCTCGATGTGGCAGAGGGAGTTCATACATGGGTTATTCCAACCGTGAGCTCTGTAAGTCCAGTGGCACATAGCAAGTGATGCATCATAATCTCTGAACAGGCGCTCTGTATACTTGGATATACTTAATGATCAGAGAATCTACATCTAAACCTATAAGTTCAGCATTACTCTCTGCATTTTAAGCATGTAGAGCAAAAATTCTGTACAGTTTTTGTGCCTAGTGGTGGGTTTTCTCATTATAATTCTAATAACTCATTAATTATAATAAAAACTAATAATGGTAAGTAATGTTTCTCGAATGCTTACTATTGGGCCAGGAATTGTGATACACTTTGCATACATTATTTCAACCTTTTTTTTTTTTTTTTTTTTTGAGACAGAGTCTCAGTTGCCCAGGCTAGAGTGCCGTGGCGTCAGCCTAGCTTACAGCAACCTCAAACTCCTGGGCTCAACCAATCCTCCTGCCGCAGCCTCCCGAGTAGCTGGGATTACAGGCATGCGCCACCATGCCTGGCTAATTTTTTATATATATTTTTAGTTGTCCATATAATTTCTTTCTATTTTTAGTAGAGACGGGGTCTTGCTCTTGCTCAGGTTGGTCTCGAACTCCTGAGCTCAAACGATCCACCCGCCTCAGCCTCCCAGAGTGCTATGATTACAGGCGCGAGCCACCGCGCCTGGCCCATTATTTCAACCTTTACAACAACACTATGCAGTAAGAACTATTATTATTAGCACTTTACAGATGAAAAAGCAGGTTTATAGAAGTTATCCCAGTGTCTAAGATCTAACAACTAGTAATGGCTATTCATATAACTAAAGAATCCGCATTACTAAATAATGTTTAAAGAAATAGAGCTTCACTAGTTTGAAGACCCATTTAAGAGAGGTTCTAGTCCGGTGTTATATACTAGATAGACCTAATGTCTTAGATACTCTAAATTTAGGTCTAATACCCAATATTGTAGGTACTAGACATCAGCTGGAATATCCTATTTTAAGACTAACCTTGATAAATTAAAAAGTATCAGTAAGGTCATCAAGATGCTGAAAGAGCTAGAAATCATGATAGCTGAGAGAACAGATGTTTAGTAGGGAAAGGAAAAGACTGTGTGCATAGGGAAGAGTAGGCAGGACAAGGAGTAGGATTAAGAAAGAAACAAATATTAATAACAGCATTCTCTAAATATCTGACAGTCTGAAGGACTGAAGGACTGAAGGACTAAATATCTGACAGTCTGAAGGAGCTACCCGAGTAGCTCAAGAGCAAAACTAAGAACAAAAAGTAACAACGAATAAAAGTAATTTCAGTTTTTCTATGTTAACTTTCTGTCAATCATAGTCTAAAAGCAAAATTTTGTAAAATAATGAATTTTCCATCACTAGAAGTGCTGAAGTAGAAACTAGATTATCACTTGCAATGATTCATCTATTTCACATTTATTAAGCAATTACTCTACACTTAGCCGGGTCCTTTTTTGGACCTAGAGGAAACTTGGACTAGAAAATATTAAATGTGAGTAGCTAAGCAAGGCTACTTAATATATTTTAAACAAATTTCTACCTACAGATTTTGCCATTGTGTTTTATCATAAATTCGGAGAACAGAGGTCCAAAAACAATCAACTAGAAAACAAATTCCTTAAAATGCAATTTAAATACACCAATGTTTCTCAATAGTAACTTAAGAGTTTCCCAGAGGTGCCTCAGGGAAAGCCAGATTCCTGCTGCCCTTCCTGAGCTAACCAGGACAACTCTTCTGTTATTAATTTTATCTTCTAGTCTTCTATATAAATTTTGGCTTAGAAAACCAATTCTGCTATTTTAAAAAGTATGAAAAACACTGGACTAAATTATTCCAGGTTCAAGAATAAAGTCAATATCTACATGGCAATTTCTATAAGTGGTTCCAACTTCTCTAAAATTTTAATTGAAAATCAAGATTCCTGCTTTGAGTGGGAAAATGGGTGACTTCAATTCATATTCTACTAAAGCAAAGAGTCTTGTTTGCTCAGAAAGTGAGACTCAACCATCAGAATGCCTTGTCTTGCTGCTTGAAATTTCTTATTCTGAATATAGAATCTATGCCAGACTCTCCATTTCTTTTTCTATATATAACTCATTATTTATTTATTTATTTTTTTGAGACAGAGTCTCACTCTGTTGCCTGGGCTAGAGTGCCGTGGCGTCAGCCTAGCTCACAGCAACCTCAAACTCCTGGGCTCAAGCGATCCTCCAGCCTCAGCCTCCCGAGTAGCTGGGACTACAAGCATGCGCCACCATGCCCGGCTAATTTTTTCTATATATTTTTAGCTGTCCAGATCATTTCTTTCGATTTTTTAGTAGAGACGGGGTCTCGCTCTTGCTCAGGCTGGTCTTGAACTCCTGACCTCGAGCGATCCTCCCGCCTCGGCCTCCCAGAGTGCTAGGATTACAGGCGTGAGCCACCACGCCCGGCCTATATATAACTCATAATTCATAGCATAAATAATTTTGTTTGAAGGCCTCTTAAAGTTAAGAAGCTCAAATTTGGATTTTTTTTTTCTACTCCTCTGCTTAAGGCTCTCTTAACTCTTTTTGGATCTTAACTTTGAGACTTAAAAAAAAAAAGTCCCTATAAAAATCTTCTTTTTAGGAAAAAAAATTTATAAGCCAACTCACCATCTAGGAACCAACAAACATTAACAAATCAGACCACATAAATGCAAGCTAAGGACAAAACAGGACAAAATAGCCTGCAGAATCCTACTTCTTCTAACAATGTGTAGAAAGACAGGGGCACAACATAGGCCATTGCTAAAGACATCCACACAATTGTCATTACAATGGCACAGAAGGTGCCCCATTTCATCATAATGAAAATATGTTTGCAGAGGAAAATCTCCTTTCTCTTTTTCTAAGTTTCTCTAATAAGATGACTGATTTTTAGAAGTTAACTGTTCTACAATAAATTGAATTAGTAAGTGTACTCCAAAGTGAATAAAATGACCCCAGTGCAGATGCCTCTGAAGTGGTGACAGTGTTGCCTTGGAAAATAAATGCTGCTATATCATTCAATATTTGCAGAAGTGTTTAAATCTGACAGTACTGTGAATGCCGAACAAGTTCTGCATAATTGTGAACAGGCTGTAGACTCATTTCTCTCTTTGCTTTTAGATGACTTTTTGCTAAACTGAACGCAAAATCCCTAAGGATCACAAGGAACAGAACCCTCCCCATAACGTCTGGTTGCCATCTGTTCTTAGTGTGAAAAGAAAGGCACTGGTCTGAAAGAGCAGGGCTCAGGATACAGATGGAGGTGCTGTTCCACTAGCCCCTCTCCTGCCTCTGTTCCCAGAGAATGCACCATGTAAGAGTCATTGAGACTAGACACATTCCCATTTTCTTTGCAACTCCACCACTTTCAAAGGAAAGTCTTTATTGTCTGATCAATGTACTTTGTTTCCAAAGCTGGAATCCTGGAAGAAACAAAAGTCTAAAAAGAAAACTAAGCCATCCTTGTACCTTTGTAATACTATCTTTCTTTACATTTTTATAAAAGTTATAATAGAAAGAAATGGCCATTATTTTGATATTGAATCTAAAAATGTAAAGCCCATTCTAGAAATGCAAATGGCCTTCTACTAACTGGAACACAAAGGTAGAAAGTGGAAAAACTGATAAGAACCGGAGAAGTATATTTAATCATGTGTGACCACAAGCCATGAATAAACATGGACTGTTTGGACTGTGAAGCAACTGTGTATCTGAAATGCAGTTAACTTGAAAGTTCCCTGAACATGCCAATCCACAGCATGTGTTTCATGGGACCAGTTCTTTTCTAACACCAACAGTATGCCTCTTCTGCACAGACCAACTGAATTCCAAAGACCCATTCCAACAGTCCCCAGTATGCCTCATCCCAAGCCTGTTCCTCCAGAGAAGCCAGGGCAATGTCAAGAGCAAAAAGCACAGTTCTGAAGGACAGCAAATGTGTGCATTGTTGACAATACAGAAACATACAGGGGTTTCCAAGGGAAGGCAGCATTTCAGTGTTTAGGAAAAAATTAAGACACCATGGAATTCAAAACGCAAACTGCTGCCAGTTAGTCTTGACTAAAGCAAACAAATTAAGCTCAGAAAATGCAATTACCAAGCTATGGCAAAGCCCAGAAATCTCTCATTATAAGAACATTTTTAGTCAAGCCAAAACCACCGAGTAAAACTAGAGGAAAAAAAAAACAAAAGTTAAATCAGAAAACCGGATGTATGTGTGTGTGGCTATAATGGTGAGATGGGAGGTGAACAGAGCTACTGGGAATAGCCTCTTTTCTTTTCCTGGCAGCTGTTCCATGAGAGATTGTTATAAATAACACAATCTGGCAACTGATTCTTTACAACAAGGAGAAAGAAAAACACACTTACTCCTCTGGAAAAAAATTGTCAGGGCAAGGTAACTACTATGCTTTTACCTACCCAGCACTTCCACAAATAATGGCTATGATCCAAATCACTTCCCTGCACTCCACCCCTGCCCATATGGAAATAATGAATTCAAGCTACTTGGTATGACTATGAATGGTCACAATTTACATTTTCCTATGTGGTCCAATCCCAATCCAATCCTCAAGACTAGTTTGTGCTTTAATAAATACCTATGGCTAAATGCAGTGGAGACCTCATTGTTTCAGTTTTGGTTGAAAATGCTTGGAAAAGATTCCCAGTCTATAGTCCTCAAAGTGTAAAGCCAAGAGCCAACTGCCACTTTGTTTTCACTGAGGTTGGGGCAGTAGGTGCAGGAATGACCAACTCAGCCTATAAGTAAGACATGGGATAATCCTCACCCTCACAGCTAAATACCTTTCCTATGTTCCTTAGCTCAATCACACAGTGTCACACCGGGTGCAGTGGTGTGGAGCTGAAAGGAGAGGATCACTTTAACCCAGGATTTCGAGGCCAGACTGCATAACATAGCGAGACCCCGTCACAGAAAAAAATCATAGTGTCACTACCATCCAGGATCTGATGTCAGAAGTCTGGCCATAGTCCAGGACTGAAGTCCTCCCTCTCCTGTGCCTAGTCCCCTACCCTAACATGTCACTGGCTCCCTAGTCTTCCCCTTTATCTCTATTGCACTGCCTTAGTTCAAGCCTCAAAATCTTTTTCCAGTCTCTGAACTGGTCTCTCTTACTCCAGTTTTTCCCTATTCTAATCCATACTCCAATTTCACTCCTTATGTCATTTCCCTGCCTAAAGACGGCCTAAAACAGTGTTTTTCAAACATTAAAAAAAGAAAAAGCTGAATGAATTATAGCTTGCTTTTTAAATTTATTTTATTATAAAATACACAGATCACTATAATGATACATGCGTGTTTGTTTTTTTTTTTTCTTTTTTTTTTGAGACAGAGTCTCACTCTGTTGCCCTGGCTAGAGTGCCGTGGCGTCAGCCTAGCTCACAGCAACCTCAAACTCCTGGGCTCAAGCGATCCTCCAGCTTCAGCCTCCCGAGTAGCTGGGACTACAAGCATGCACCACCATGCCCGGCTAATTTTTTCTATATATATTTTTAGTTGTCCATATAATTTCTTTCTATTTTTAGTAGAGACAGGGTCTCCTCTTGCTCAGGCTGGTCTCAAACTCCTGAGCTCAAACGATCCACCTGCCTCAGCCTCCCAGAGCGCTAGGATTACAGGCGTGAGCCACCACACCTGGCCGATATATGCTCTTTATATAACATATATAAAAATAGGCATTTTAAAAGGAAAAAATAAAATTTTAAAAACTAGAAATTCTAATATTTTCCTCATACTCAATCCTGTACATGCCCTGGTTTTCAGAACATCCCATTTTGGAGATCACTGCTCTCACAGGTTTAAGTTCAAATTCCTTAGCACAACACTAAAGCTCTTCAAATATGACTCCACCTACCTAATTCAGCCTTCTCTGCCATAATTCCCCTCCACATAGCCAAGATTAACTTGATAGAGCAAATTGCCAAGATATATTCCCTATGCTTTCTTCCCACTCTTCTACATATTCATCCATCAAGATTCAGGTATTGTCATAGTTACTAGAAAGGGCAGAGCCAATATATTATCTCCCCTGGAGAGGAAGCCTTTTCTGATACATTACAGACCTTAAATCACTAATTGGATTACATATATATTTTTTCCATCTAGATTCCGAGCCCCATAGGAGCTCTTTTATCTTTGTATTCCCATTTATCAACTTAGTGCTGGCAAACAAATATCAGTAAATGTCAGCATTCTTCCTGTTACCTCCTTTTCTTTGTTTGACTCAAAGATTAAAACATTCGATTTTAGACATTTAGAAATGGCACAAATTCTGACAGAGGTGAATACCCCCTTTGTAGAAACTGTAACTGTTCAGAGTTAGGGCAGGAGCCACAGAGGTAACTTTGCAGTCCCCTAAAGCAAGAAGGTAGAAAATTAACCTGCAAAGAAGAAAAAGGCAGAGCTGTCTGAAAGGAAAGAAATCAGATGCAGCAGCTGTCCTAGAGGGCATGGCTGAAGAGTGATATGCTTGCTAGATTTACAATTTTAAAACGGAGATTCAACATTTATAGTTCTAATATTTATAGTTCATTCACGTTCCCAAAGGAAGTTTTCCTCTTCAGGTTAAGAACAAATAGTGAAATTCTATTCGTGTTTACTGTGTGAAGCTAAGAAGTAAGCAAGCATATATTAATTTCTAATTCTGTTAAAATGAATTCTCTATAAAAATACTGGCCACTTCTCTTTCAGGATTTGGATATATGCAATTTAATTTTAATCTCCAAATACACAGATTTGGAATACAGAAAAAAACAAGGGCTTTTATGTTCTCTCAAAATTTTCACTCTAAAATAATTTAATAAACTGAATTTATATTAAACAATTTCATCCTTTTCCTTTGGTCAGACACAAATGCCCCATGGAATAAAAATATCTCCACTTTATTAGTCTAGTAAAACAAACATTTCAAGACCATAAAACATGCTCTTACAATTACATTACATATTTTCTGACTGAATTTGGATTTCAATTTTGTCCTGGAGCACAACACAGAAATATTGTCCAGTTTACTTGGAAACCAGAAAGTTTGAGAGAAGGTCAGCAGAGGGTGTCTAGCGGCTGTGATAAAGGGGAATTTATAACAATGAGAAAAAGATAATTAACAAGTTTTTTGTTGTTTTGTTTTTTATTTCATAGTATTATGGAGGTATAAGCACTTTGGTTCCATAAATTGCCTTTGTACTGCCCAACAAGCGTGCCCATCCCCCAGACATTGGGCATAGCATCCATTAGGTATGGATTTACCCATCTCCTCTGCTCCCCAACCACCTGCCCAACACCCTATGAATGTTACTTCCCATATGTGTACATTGGTGCTGCTCAATTAATACCAATTAAATGGTGAGAACATGTGGTATCTGTTTTTCCATTTTTGCCATACTTCACTTAGGAAAATGGGCTCCAGTTCCCTCCAGGATAATAGGTAGTTCCTTTTTTATGGCTGAGTAGTACACCACATTTTATTAATCCACTCATGTATTGATGGGCACTTGGGTTGTTTTCAATCTTTGCAACTGTGAATTGTGCTGCTATAAACATTCAGGTGCAGATGTCTTTTTTATAAAATGTCTTTTTTTCCTTTGGGTAGATACCCAGTAGTGGGACGGCTGGATCAAACGGTAGGTCTACTTTTAGTTCTTTGAGGTATCTCCATATTACTTTCCATAGAGGTTGTACTAGTTTGCAGTTCCACTAGCAGTGTATGAGTGCTCCTATCTCTCAGCATCCATGCCAACAGTTGTTGTTTTGGGACTTTTTGATAAAAGCCATTCTCACTGGAGTTAAGTGATATCTCACTGTAGTTTTGATTTGCATTTCCCTGATGATTAGAGATGTTGACCATTTTTACATGTTTATTGGCCATTATTCTATCTTCTTTTGAAGTTTCTGTTCATGTCCTTTGCCCACTTTTTAATGGGGTTGTTTGATTTTTTTCTTGTTGATTTTCCTGAATTCTATACAGATTCTAGCTATCAGCCCTTTATCAGATGTATAGCATGCAAATATTTTCTCCCATTCTGTAGGTTGTCTATTTGCTCTAGTGATAGTTTCTTTGGCTGAGCAGAAGCTTTTTAATTTGATCAGGTCCCATTTATTTATTTTTGTTGCTGCTGTGATTGCTTTGGGGGTCTTCTTCAAAAATTCTTTGCATAGGCCGATGTCTATAAGAGTTTTTCCAACATTTTCTTCTAGAATTCTTATGGTTCCATGCCTTAGGTTTAAGTCTGTTATCCACCGTGAGTTGATTTTTGTGAGAGGTGAGAGTTGCAGATCCTGTTTCAGTCTTCTGCATGTGGCTATCCAATTTTCCCAGCATCATTTATTGAAAAGGGATTCTTTTCTCCAGTGTATGTTTTTGTCTGCTTAGTCAAAGATCATATGGCTACATATGATCATATATATGTTTTATATCTGGGTTCTGAGTCCTGTTCCATTGGTTTATGTCTCTGTTCTTGTGCCGGTACTATGCTGTTTTGGTTACTATAGCTTGTAGTATAGCTTGAAGTCTGGTAAATTGATGCCTCCCAATTTGCTCTTTTTGCTTAAGGTTGCTTTAGCTATACAGGGTCTTTTCTGGTTCCATATGAAGTGCAGAATTATTTTTTCCAGATCTGCGAAAAATGATGTTGGTATTTTAATAGGGATTGCCTTGAATCCATAGTTCACTTTGGGCAGTACAGACATTTTAAAAATGTTGATTCTGCTGATCCATGAGCAGGGTATGGTTTTTCATCTGTTTACGTCCTCTGCTATTTCCTTCCTTAGTGTTTCATAGTTCTCCCTATAGAGGTCTTTCAACTCCTTAGTTAAATATATTCCTAGGTATTTTATTATTATTTTCTTTGTTACTATTGTGATAGGTATTAAGTCTTTGATTTGGTTCTTAGTTTGACAGTTGTTGGCATATATGAATGCTATTGATTTGTATACATTGATTTTGTAACCTGAGACTTCGTTGAACTTATTTATCAATTCCAGTAGTCTCTTGGCAGAATCTTTGGGGTTTTCTAGATGTAAGATCATATCATCAGAACTAACAAGTTTTTAAAAGCCCCAAAATCAAGGTTTCATCACCCCAAAAAGCAACTTCTAAGATTAGGTATATTTTCTTTTCTTATTAATTCCACACGTGACCTCGAGTAAGGCACTCTCTTTTTGGGCCTCCACTTCCTTATCTATAGATGAAAGGGCTGTACCATCTCTGAAGTCCTTTATAGCATAACATTATATAATTATAAAGGTCAATTTATTTTCAATTCTTTATCTAGAACTATGCTCTGGGTTAAAATACATTACAGGTTGAGTATTCTTACTCAAAATACTTGGGACCAGAAGTGTTTTGGATTCTGGATTTTTTAAGATTTTGGAATATTTGCATTATACTTACTGATTCAGCATTCCAAATCCAGAAATCTGAAATCCAAAATACTCCAATGAGCATTTCCTTTGAGCATCACATCAGCGCTCAAAAAGTTTTAAATTTTCGCCAAGCATGGTGGCCCACACCTATAATCCCAGCACTTTGGGAGGCTGAGGCAGGAGGATTGCTTGAGGTCACAAGTTTGAGACCAGCCTGGACAACATAGTGAGACCCTACCTCTATTTTTAATAAATTAAAAGAAAAAAAGAGAGAGAGAGCCCTTAAAAAAAACAGAGAGACCTCAGAGAGCCCCCTTGCCTTTTCTGCCATGTGAGGACACAGTGAGATGACTGCCATCTATGAACAAGGAAGTAGGCCCTCACCAGACATGAATCTACTGGTGCCTTGATCTTAGACACTCCTGCCTCCAGAACTGTGAAAAATAAATGTCTGTTGTATAACTCACCCAATCTATTGTCTTTTTATTATAATAGCCCCAATAAATTAAGACTGAGGGAAATTATAAAATTGAATGCAAACGGGAACAAATTAACCCAACAGTATTTCAAAGGGATAACATAACTACATCTCAGAAAGTTCCCTCATGACACTTTCCAGTCACTCCCCACCCTCCCATCTGTTGCAGCAACAACCACTATGCTGAGGTTTGTTTTTTCCACTATAGGTTAGCTTTGCCTGTTTTCTTATTTCTCTCTCCTTATAGAGTAGCTCTATGAGGGCAGGGATCTTGTTTATCATTATATTTACAGCATCTATTAATAGAATAGGCACATAGTAGGTGTTCAATACATATTTGTTGAACAAATTAAAAATATTAAATGTCTACTGCCAAACCACCCTGAACATGTCCAATCTTGTCTGATCTTGGAAGCTAAGCAGGGTTGGGCCTGGTTAGTACTTGGATGGGAGATTAATTAAATATCAGCTTGGAAGGGACTTATAACCTCATCCAAGGTCACACAGCTAGTGGGTGATAGAACAAGAATCACAATCCAGATCTACCTGTCTTTGTGAAAGCCTGAGTTCTTTTCACTATGCCACTGTACCTCACCACAAAAATAAAATAAAATAATCCTCCCTCTGGGAGAAATTGCTTCGGGTAGAAAACCAGCCACATCAGTAAACTTAGGGCTTATTGGGAACTTACAGATGCAAATAAAGTGAACATCAAGCAACCAATGCTATAATCAATCCCTCTGATCTACCACCACTGAAACTCATCCTTAGGCTCACATAAACATGCGTGTCTACATCAAAGGAGTACGGAGCTTATTTTAAATGTTTACAAAGAACTCGCTTCCAACTGCCCTTCGTTCATTTAACAAATACACACAACGCACCCTCTCTGTGCCAGGCCCTGCAATAGTTCTTGTCTCACAGTTTAGTCAAGAGAAATGATGATATGACAGATAATTTTAGAAGGCCAGGGAAGGCTTGTCAGAGCAGATGATGCCTAAGTTAAAAGCCTAGGTAGCTACAGGCTATTTCAAATGAACTTCTTGGTCATGGTGACAAAATACTGACTTCCCACAAATTGTACCGGCCCATTCCACTAGTCAGGCTGTAGTGTTACTTCATGATTCAGAGCAGGACAGGTGAACCTACCAAGAGTTTCCAAATACCTAACCCACGTGAGCTGTTTATTATCCAAAGATAAAGTTTGTGATGACAGCCTATGCTACCACAATTCTTAGCTAGTACCTTTCCCCACTACGCTACAGCCCTTCATTTCATGAAATGGTCCTACAGAAGGAAAAAGACTCAAAGGAATCGGGCTCAAACACAGAGCTAGCAAGTTTTTTGGCTACCAAATGAAGTCCAAGATTGCAGAAGTCCCATCCCACAGACCAGAGTTCCAACAAGTAGCAGTCCATGAGAAGGTAAGATAAAAACATTTCAAGCTTGTGGATACATATACTAGGGTAGTACAGTTAAGAGAAAAGCTCTATTGAGATTTACTGAAGGAAAAAAAAAAGGCTCCAAAATTCCTGCATACAAGTTGTTTCTGCCACAACCCCTGAGCTTTCACTATGCCACCAGTGGGCTCAAATAAGGCGTCATCGAGGATACATTGAGGCCGTCCTAGGTAACCACAGCCCACCAAAGCAGTCATAAGAGGAAAAGGTACCACTTAATAAAGTATTTAAGCAAGTTGGGACCAAGTTTTTAGATCTTTCCTTGACCAAACTGTACTCACTCTTTTCAAGCAGATAGAAATCTGACAAAACAAATCCTTGGGCAAAATGAAAGGTTCCAGGAGAGAATGGCAGAGATTTGTAATTTGATAAAGACATCAAACAGTCAACTGAAAATAACTTGTATTTAGCTTTTTGAACATCTAAAAATAGCATATATGCTCAATCTTTCTAATAAGCTGTCTCCAGAATGGGGATTTCATCGGCATAGTTTGTTCTTTGTTGTAGCATGTTAGCTGTTTCACAAGATATATGACAATAGTCCTTTTTCTACATCAAAGGACTTAAATAACTAAACCTCTAATAACTAGTGTGCTAGTATCATTATCCCTATTTTCTTGGTTGTGAAACTGAGGCAGAGAGTAAATGAGGCTTGCTTGAGGCCAAATAAAGATTCCTGTCTAGATTAAATAGAGAATTATCAACTCTGCAATTTCTAAATTAAAAGAAGCAATGAGACCTGAAATATAAGATAAATACTTTAAACACAGGCTACAGGACTCTGTTATAGATTCAGTCTGCTGAAGCCTCTTAAATATACCTCACTAACCTGTTCTCAAAACACTTATCTAAGCAATAATCGCATTCTGTTTCTAAAGCACAAAAACAGCACCAATGGCTGATTACCCCAGACATTCAGAGGAACAGCTCTAATGTGGGTCAGGCTCAATGTCCAAGGAGTGAGACAGTTTTTTGTTTTTTGTTTTTTTTACGTGCTGATCACAGACTGCACCCTTACTTAGGCTTCTTGCTCACTTGGCTCTAGACGTGGGATAGGAAGTCTTCCTACATGACTGGAATCCCCTCCACTTAACGAAAGGTATCAACAAGCAACAGCTGCATACTTGCAAGACAAGGATACTACATGAGTCCTATTAGAAGATCTGCTGGGTTTTAAATACACTTTACACAAAAATATTTAATTAAGAGTTCTACACATACTAAGAATCACTGAATTGTACATTTTAAAAGCATTCTATGCATACATACAACTATCTAATCTACACATAAAATTCTACAGACTCAAAAAAAAAAAAAAAAGAAAAGAAAAGAAAAAAGTAATTTTGAAAATACCAGACCAACTAACCTGTTTAAAGCCAAGGGTCTAGAGTTAGAGTACATTAGAAAGACTACTGATGCTTACCTTTTGGAGGCAACATAATAGAGTGAAAAAAGCACGGGCATTTGAGATGCACAAATGTATCTCAAAATCCAGGGCTGAATTCTAGCTTCAGTTGAGCAATTTACCAGGTGTGGGATTTGGGGGAGGTTATTTAAACTCTCTGAGTATCAGATTTTTCAACTGCAAAATAGAGTAATACCGTCTCCTTTTAAAGTGACACACAGTAAATATGAAAGATCTCCCTTGTGATCTTCAGAGCAAATGTTTCAGGCAACCCAAAGAAAATAAAGATTACGTCCTCCTCATCATAATCAGCTAATAACTCCTATTTTCAGGCAGTCTCTAAGAAGAGAAATTAAGGTTCTAAAGTAATAAATTAATTTCTCAAATGTACTCATTTATAAAGCTTTAGCAAATTTAAGTATCCTCTGAAGTGCTCAACAGGCTACAGATAGAGATCTGTAAATAATCAGCAGTTATCACTGTTATTGCAAAGTAGGGTCTCTGTTGCTTCTCAATTCCCTCTTTTTCCATCTTTCTGTTCTCCCCCAAACAGTTCAATTTCTGAAAAAAAAAAAAAAAAAATCAAATTTACTGGGGAAAAGAATCTCTTTTCAATAAATGGTGCTGGGAAAACTGGATAGCTACATCCAATAGATTGAAACTGGATCCCCACCTCTCATCTCTCACAAAAATCAATTCAAAGATGGATAACAGACTTAAACCTAAGGCATGAAACCTTAAGAATTCTAGAAGATGTTGGGAAGACCCTTTCAGACATCAGCCTAGGCAAAGAATTTCTGAAGAAGACCCCCAAAGCAATCACAGCAGCAACAAAAATAAATAAATGAGATCTGATCAAATTAAAAAGCTTTTGCACAGCCAAGGAAACTATCATTAGAGCGAACAGACAGCCTACAGAATGGGAGAAAATATTTGCTCTCTACATATCCCATAAAGGGCTGATAACAAGAATCTACCTAGACCTTAAAAAAATCAACAAGAAAAAAATCAAACAACCCCATCAATAAATAGGCAAAGGAAATGAACAGAAACATCTCAAAAGCAGACAGAATAATGGCCAGCAAACATATAAAAAAATGCTCAACATCTCTAATCATTAGAGAAATGCAAATCAAAACCGCAATGAGATATCACCTAACCCCAGTGAGATTGGCCTCTATCAAAAAATCCCAAAACAACAAATGCTGGCGAGGATGTGGAGATGGGAACACTCTTACACTGCTGGTGGGACTGCAAATTAGTGCAATCTCTGTGGAAAAGAATTTGGAGATACTTCAAAGAGCTAAAAATAGAAATAGCATTCGATCCAGCAATAGCACTATTAGGCATCTACTCAGAAGAGCAAAAGACATTTTATAATAAAGACATCTGCACCCGAATGTTTATGGCAGCACAATTCACTATCGCAAGGATGTGGGAACAACCCACGTGCCCGTCAATTCATGAGTGGATTATTAAAATTTGGAATATGTATACAATGGAACATTACTCAATTATAAGAAATGACAGTACCTAGCACCTCTTATATTTTCCTGGATAGAGCTTGAGCCCATTGTCCGAAGTGAGGTATCACAAGATCGGAAGAATAGGCTCCACATGTACTCGCCATCAAATTGGCACTGACTGATCAATACTACGGTGCTCACACGGTAGTAATATTCTCCAGGAATTAGGGGGTTGGTGGAGGTAAACTCACAACTAATGGATGTGGTGAGCATTGTTGAGGGGAAGGGCATGCCTCTAATCCTCGCTTGGGTGAGGCAAAGACATAAAATGTAACCAAAATGTTTGTACCCTCATAATATCCTGAAATAAATAAATAAATAAAACCTTAAATGTATATAATTCTGGCTGCCACCCAGAAGAAGGCTACCAGTTAAGCTATTTAATTGACGTGCTTTCTTGTTTTGTGATTTCAAAGAAACACAGACCAGTATAAAAATTTTATAAAGTATGTATAGTTACACTGAATAAGGCCTTCATATCACACAATTTGGAGGTAAAAATACTCCCTCATATTTCAGCCTTGTAGTAATTCCTCAACTGTTCAAGCATCTACCAAAATTTTCATACTTTTTCAAGAGTTATTCTATCCTACTACCACTAGAAATGTCTATTCCTGTTCACGTTCCCATCATCACAAATTCCTATTCTTCCTATAAGACTCATTTTGAAAGTCATATTCATGAAGTATTCCTCCTTCAATAAGCAAACCCAAGCAGTATTTCCCGATGCTCCTCTAGAGGGCACCTAGTACTCTCCTAACGCCTCCACCACATCTGTAACCCATTCTACTACTGCATTCTCAAATGAAAAGTGAATTTCCACCGAGACATATGCCATCTGGCTGTACCTAACAGACATTATCCTTTTAATCCCTTGGTTACTCAATGCATTTACTGAGACTTTGGCACCTACTACATAGTCTTTCAAGTTACTCAAGCTCATTGAGACCTACTTTTCTCATTTGTAAAATGAGGATAAAGACAGTATCTAACTCAGAGTGTACTTGGGGAATTAAATGAATTAATGCACATAAAGCACTTAGCATGTGGGCTTCTGGCAGTGGAAAACTGGTGGATTAAGATAACCCAAAAGTTCCATTATGAATACGTAAAAATTTTGGATGAGATATAACAAAAAATTATTTCAAATATATACCTGAAATTACAAGAAAGAAAGGGAAAATACAAAGTGCCAGAATTGAATAAGGAAGTGAAAGCTGAGCTGAGGCTTTAGCTGCCCTAACTGGGGCTTTTAAGGGCTACTTGGGCCAAAAGATGTGGTTTGAAGCTGGTGTGAGGAAGGACTCTCTAGGTCCTTACAGACTATAATATTTAAAGTGGCTGCTCTAACTCTGTATTATCCCTTAGGTTCTATAATCTGAAATATGAAAATTTCTCCTTCTGACTCTAATCCCATTCCAATCTATCAAGAGATAGGAAATACAGGGGAGAAGACAGGTAAGTAATAGCAATTGTAATACATTAACATATAAAAATGCTATTCAATAAGTATGGGAACAATTAGGAGAGGCAATTAACCCAGGCATGGAGGCTAAGGAAGGCTTCCAGAGGCAATGAAGTTTTTAGCTAAATCCTGAAAGATGGTGAGTAAGACATCTCTTGTGCCCCGAATGTGGGCCCACCTTTTTATTCCAGCCATTGCTCTGGCAATCATCTATGTAACCTGACAGCATTTCACTTTGTGCACCAGTCATCTCTCATTTTCTGCCATGAGACTTCTAATAACTACCATGTGGAATATATGCAGGAACCTACTCAGCCATCCCCACACACATGCAAACCTTGAAGTGTAAGGAAATTTATACACCTGGGGCTACCTTTGACCAATGGAGAAAGGAAGCCAGTGAATAAATAGTTCCCCTTTCTGAGTCTTAGGCAATTACCCTGAGGCGTATTCTACGTGGCCCCTTAGAAGGTCTCCAGTGGAACTGAACCTCAGTTGTTCACAGTAGTAACCAAGTCAATAACACACTTTTAGATTGGCTTTCCCTCTTTCCCTACTTTCCTCGTTCCAAATTCCACACCTGTTCCTTGGGATCCCTTGCAAAAATAAATTAGCTGTACACATATCCTTATCTCAGGCTCTGCTTTCTGGAGAAAATCCAGACTAAGAAAGATTACCAGGAATTAGTAATTTAGGTAGGAATGGAGGGAACTGAGAATGTTCCAGGTAGGTGTGCAAATATCCAAATTTGTGGAATTGCAAACGCATGGTATATTTAGTAAGCTAAATGCAGTTACACATCTTATTACCCGTACAAACTTATTCTTTGTCCTACAGCCTCTACTTTTGTGAATGCCAACACTATCCCATCCAGTTGCTTTTGCTAGAAACCTGTGAGAGTCATGTTTGACCCCTCCCTCTCTGTCCTTCCACATCCAATTAGTTAGCCACAAAGTTCTAAATATTCTCCAATTTGTCCCCATTTCTCCATCACCACTGCCATTGCCTCGTTTTGCTCCTTCACTATT
The DNA here is from genome assembly GCF_041146395.1 of Eulemur rufifrons. Classification (NCBI taxonomy): domain Eukaryota; kingdom Metazoa; phylum Chordata; class Mammalia; order Primates; family Lemuridae; genus Eulemur; species Eulemur rufifrons. The sequence continues at coordinate 32,629,313 of NC_090990.1, forward strand.
TCTTACCAGGATTACTACAGTAACCACTCAATGGGCTTCTCTGATTCTCCTCACACATGTGGTTATATTTATAAATATTAACCTATTAGTAATCCTTCAAAGTATCCCTACAGGATAACGTATGTATTTTATTCTTACCTGTATCTTAGACTGTATAGGATAGTATAGTAGTTAAGAGCGTAGGCTTTGAAATAAGAGAACCAGGTTCAATCACCAATTCTTCCATTAAACTGTCTTAAGACTCAGTCCCCTGATCTACTCTCGGCAAGGCATGAAGGCTGGAGCAGTCTTGGCCCTAAGAACTTTTCTTTTTTTTGAGACAGAACTTCACTCTGTTGCCCTGGCTAGAGTGCCGTGGCGTCAGCCTCGCTCACAGCAACCTCAAACTCCTGGGCTCAAGCAATCCTTCTGCCTCAGCCTCCCAAGTAGCTGGGACTACAGGCATGCACTACCATGCCCGGCTAATTTTTTCTATATATATTTTTAGTTGTCCATATAATTTCTTTCTATTTTTAGTAGGGACGGGGTCTCGCTCTTGCTCAGGCAGGTCTCGAACTCCTGAGCTCAAACAATCCACCCGCCTCGGCCTCCCAGAGTGCTAGGATTACAGGCGTGAGCCACTGCGCCCGGCACTAAGAACTCTTGAAATTAACAAACTGCCTGGGCACAGTGGCTCACGCCTGTAATACTAGGACTTTGGGAGGCCGAGGCAGGAGGATTGCTTGAGCCCAGAAGTTTGAGACCAGCCTGAGCTAGAGCGAGACCTCATCTCTACAAAAAATAGAAAAATTAGCTGTGTATGGTGATATGCACCTATAGTTCCAGCTATTTTGGAGGCTGAGGCAGGAGGACTGCTTGAACCCAGGAGTTTGAGGTTGCAGTAAGCTATGATCACAGCATTGCACTTTAGCCTGGGAGACGGAGCAAGATCCTGTCTTAAAAACAAAAAACATCAATACTCTATTTCAAAATAAAGCCTACTTTTAAGGAGAAATTGCCAGGAGTAGAATCCAAATTGAGCAAGACTAGGACAATCAATGCACAGGAAGGAGAAAAGCCAGATAAAATGGAGATAAGGGAGCAGAGAAGGAAGATCTCAAAAGAGGGGGCTCTAGGGCTGTGAAGCTAGAAAAGCTATACTGACTCACCTTTCCCTTCTAAAAATTTAGGAAGACCAATTTTAGATAAAAATTAGAAATAGAAAAGGACTGCAGTCAAATCCCATACAAAGTTATTATCAAAAAACACAATAATAAAGATTAGAAGATTAGAATAACATCCCTACAATGAAAGCACATGTGAGAAAGACATGCCCACAAAACAGACGAAATCCATAGCCTAACATCTCAAAATAACCTAAAGTAAGAAAATGATAGAAATGTAAAAGCATAACATAAATCTAAATTGGAAAAGTTAGAAGTGAGATGAATTAGAAATTTTAAAAAATCATTTTAGAAATAAAAGTTAAACTAGGAAGAACACAAGAGTGAACAAAAGACAACCCACAATACCTTAAGGGATATACAATATAAAAAGGAAGAAAAGCTTAAAATTAAAAAAGAATAAACAGATAAAAAGAGTTTGAAGCAGAGTAACAGAGGTATGCAATAAAGATTCAGTATATGGGTAAGAATCCCAAAGACAAAAACAATTGATTAAAACACATACCTAAAACTGTAATTCTAAAAAATTTTTGAAATACTAAAAAAGACTGAAACTTCACTTGAAAAGGACATACTACATATCTAAAAAATATGATTCAGAAAAATAAATGGGACATATTATATAGTAAAACCATAAGGTTTTAAAGAAAAACAAAAACTTTGGAAATCCAGACGAAAGGACCAAGTCATTCATAAGGGAAAGACAAATATTTCTATCTGGGCTATTTTGACAGCAACACTTTATGTCAAAAGATAATGAAAGAATATATTTAATATATCCAAGGAAAAAAAGTGAATCAAGGATTCTATATCCAAATAAATTGGCTTTGAAATGTAAAAGCTGCGGATAACCTATTGAACACTGGTATCATGAGTCCTTCTTAAGGAATCTACTAGAAATAAACTTCAGATAGTCAAATGACTGGCAAGATAAGGAATAGGGACTGGTGGCAATGATCATTAACAGTTGCTAACAACACAAAATGAAGGACAATTAGATAATTACGTGCTTCCAGATGGAAGAACATACCACCACTTATGAAGCAGTCTTGCCAAAAAAAATTCAAACTTGAATTTAATCAAGCCTCTAGGTTTAATTACCAATTTACAGAAAATATATAGAGAGGAACACTTATTAAATAACACCACAAGGTTTCAAACAATAAAATGCAAACTGTGAGAAACAGTTTCTTCAACAATTAAATTATAACGGGAAAAAAAGAGATGGAGGGAAAACCTATCTATTAAGAGACTTAAGAGACATTTCAACCAATTGTAATGTGTAGTCCTTATTCACTTCCTGAGTTAAATAAACACATTTTAAAATGTTCAAATTATATTTATTAGGTAACTATACACTCAAACACTGACTGGATATTTGGTAATACTAAAGAATCATTGATTTGGTTTTTTAGGTTTTTTTAGGAGTGATAATGGTTTTGCTTTTTAAAGTGCCCTCATCTTAGCAATATATTCTAGAATATTTACAGAAAAAAATAACATGATGTCTGAGATTTGCTTCAAAATAACATGGGAGGAAGCAAGTTGGGTAGGGATATAGATAAAATAAGATTTGTCATAGGTTGTTAACTGATGAAGCTGGGTGACAGATACATGGACAAAGGTCTGTTTACTTCTGTACACATTTAAAAATTTCCTTAATAAAAAGTTAAAACAACAACTATGTCTAGTTCACAAATGGTGTCTTACAAATAGCAATATCATTATTAATCTTATTAACTGACTCTAAATATTTGCTAAATGAATCCTTCAGATATCAATAAGACTGATTTGTGAACAAATATGAAGCACTATTATGGAGAAAATATGAAATCTAAGAACGTTCATATTATAAACATCAGTTGGAAGAGTGTAGCTCACTCACCCAGGGCCTGGGAGAATGAATGAACCAATAATCTCTCTTGATAAGTCAGGGAAAGAGTTTGGGCAGCTGAAATAAAAAGTGAGAACCAGTAAATCAGTAAAATTGTGGGTTTAGTTAAAGTGAAATGAAGTGGAAGATGGTGATAGAAAAAATAAACAAATGGAATATGGGTCCTTTAACTAAAAAAAAACAACAATAACAACAACAACAACAACAAAAACCCCACATTACTTAGCAATATGGTATTTGGCTTCAATATCCTATAAGCACATATGATGGAGGTTTCCACATACAAGTAGGACTACAATACATTTAGCAAATGTGAAGTTAATAAAAAAGTTTATAAATTAAAATACATTTTAAACAAAAAAGCCAAATAAAGTGAATGTACTAATGTGTCCTTTCTCTGAGAAAAGTGGAAGCCAAAAAGGATGACCTCACAATAATATTTGGGAAACTCAATCTGGAGGAAGTAGGTAAAGATAAAAGAACCAAAAGCTAATAAACTCAAACTTTTAAAGGGAATGTTCTTTTATTATAATAACCTCTCTTGAAAAGTCAGGGAGAGTTTGGGTAGCTGAAACAGACCAAAAGAGCCTCCAATTATTTAAGAAACTCTTTTGTGAGCACAGGGGAAGACCAAAAAAATGGCCCCAAAGGGCCATTGCTCTTAAACCATGGCACAACATGTAGGTACAACTTTCTCCTTTAGAGAGATACTGGACATCCCCTTATCAAATACCAACAAACTGCCCTCTTCACTTTCTTCAACTGTTTATGTGCAATTCCACTGCCCTTCCTACAAGTTTATGGTGATTCCAACAATTCTGAATTTTGGCTTAGCTCAGGTATTACCTTGTTTTTAACAGCTAATGGGAGTCTACTTATGTTCCTCCACAGTTAGCTTTGTTGCCTTCTACTCTGGATTAGAACGCAAGCTGATGTGAAGCTAGGATTTCAGAAGCCACTGTAATACAGAAAATCAAGTAAAGATAGCAAAGACTTGCTGGCCAAAGTCATAGCTTGGAAGAAGGCTCCAGAGGTTAAGATTGTGTGTAAGGATGCTATATAAATGATGTGGGGAAAAAAGGGGTAAGGGAGGAAAAGAAACGAGACCACACAGAAGAACTTAGTGATGATTCTAATCTTCAGTGCAAGGAGAAGCCCTAAAACAAGGAATAAATGATCCAAGTCATAACAAGAGGCAGTATCTCTGGCAGTCACTTGACTCTCCTCTTCATGCCCTCTCTCCTATTTGTCCCAAAGTGTTAGAAGAAGAGATTTGCATGAGACTCCCAAGATCTCTAATTTCAGGTAAGGCCAAAAATAACATTTCTAAAATTTAGAGACTAGGGAGCAAACAGAGTTTACACCTCCATCCTAAACATTTAGAAAATAGCTGAAACAGCCTCTGGGAAGACCCCTAAAAATGCTAAGCTCCTTGCAAATCAAAACTACAATAAGATACTATCTCACACCCATTAGGATGGCTATTATTGGCCAGGTATGGTGGCTCATGACTGTAATCCTAGCACTCTGGGAGGCCAAGGCGGGAGGATTGCTTGAGGTCAGGAGTTCAAGACTAGCCTCAGCAAGAGAGAGACCCCTTCTCTACTAAAAATAGAAAGAAATTACCCAGGCAACAAAAAATAGAAAAAAATTAGCTGGGTGTGGTGGTGCATGCCTATAGTCCCAGCCACTCAGGAGGCTGAGGCAGAGGATTGTTTGAGCCCAGGAGTTTGAGGTTGCCGTGAGCTAGGCTGACACCACACCACTCTAGCCCGGGCAACAGAGCAAGACTCTGTCTCAAAAAAAAAAAAAAAAAAAAAAAAAAAAAGGATGGCTATTATCAAAAAAAACCCCAGAAACTAAATATTGGGGAGGATGTGAAGAAATTGGAACCCTTGTACACTATTGGTGGGAATGTAAAATGGTATTAGCCATTGTGGAAAATAGTATGGTGGGCCCTCAAAAACTTAAGCATAGAATTACCATATAATTTAGAGATTTGATTTCTGAGTATATGCCCAAAAGAATTGAAAGCAGGGTCTCAAAGAGATATTTGTACATCCATATTCATAGCAGCATTATTCACAATAGTTAAAAGAGGGAAGCAACTCAAGTGTCTGCAGACAGATAAAGGGAAAAGCAAAATGGTGGTATATACAATGGAAGACAACTCAGCCTTAAAAAGGAAGGAAATTCTGCAATATGCTACAACATAGATGACCCTTGAGGATGTTATGCTAAATAAAATAAGCCAATCACAAAAAAACAAATACTGCATGATTCCACTTACATGAGGTACTTTTGAGTAGTTGAAATCATATAAATAAAAGGTAGGATGATGGTTGCCAAGAGCAGGGAGAAGGGGGCAATTAGTGTTTAATGGGAATGGGGTTTCAGTTTTACAAGATGAAAGTTATGGAGATGGATGGTGGTGATGGTTACACATTATGAAATGTATTTAATTCCAATGAATTGTATACTTAAAAATGGTTAAGATGATAAATTTTGTTATGTGAATTTTACCATAATATTAAAAATTAAAAAAAATAAAACAAAGCCCAGCTGGGCATGGTGTCTCATCCCTATAATCCCAGCACCCTGGGAGGCTGGCATCACCAGCTCAGATCATCAGGCATTAGATTCTCACAAGGAGAGCGCAATCTAGATCCCTAGCATGCACAGTTTACAGTAGAGTTCATGCTTCTATGAGACTCTAATGCCGCTGCTGATCTGACAGGAGGTGGAGCTCAAGTTGTGATGTGAGCAATGGGGAACGGCCTGTAAATACAAATGGAGCTTCATTCACTCACCCACAGCTCACCTGCTGCTGTGTGGCCCAGTTCCTAACAGGCCACAGACCGGTACCAGTCCACAGCTCAGGGGTTGGAGACTGCAGGTATAGCCTACTACACACCTAGGCTATATGGTAAAGACTACTGCTCCTAGGCTACAAAACTGTACAGCACGTTACTGTACTGAATCCTGTAGGCAACTATAACAGTGGTAAGTATTTGTATATCTAAATATGTCTAAACATAGAAAAGGTACAGTAAAAATATGGTATTACAATCTTATGGGACCACTGTCATATACGTAGTCGGCTATTTACCAAAACAGCATTGTGTAGCACATGACTGTATATACCATGTTCAAGGATTAGAAGAGTCAACATTAAGATGTCAAATCTCTCCAAATTGATCTATACATTCAATGTATTTCCAATCAAAATTTCAGAAAGCTTTTCTATAGAATTTGACAAGCTGATTCTAAATTTATATGGAAATCTAAAGGACCCAGAATAGCCAAGGCAGTCTTAAGAAAACAGAACAAAGTCGATAAGTTTACACTATGTGATTTCAAGATGTACTATAAAGTCAAAATAATCAAGACAGTGTGGTATTGAAGTGAAAACAAACAAAATGACCAATGAAACAAAATAGAATGGACAGAAATAGACCACACATATATAGTCAATTGATTTTCCTAAATGTCCACATAGGAAAAAAGCAAACCTTTATTCCTACTCACACCACATAAAAATTAAATCAAGATGGGTCATAGACCTAAATGTAAAAGCTAAATCTATAGAAGTAAACACAAAAGAATACCTACACAAACTTTAGGTAGGCAGAGATTCCTTAGGACACAAAAGATAAAATACAAAAGAAAAGAAAAAAATCAGTAATTTGGATTTCATCAACAGTAAAAATTTCTGATCTTCAAAAGACACCATTAAGAAAGTGAAAAGACAAGCCACAGCCTGGCTGAAAATATTCACAACACATATATAACAAATGCCTTGCATCTAGAATATATAAAAAATTCCATAATCAGAACAGGTGTGGTGGCTCAGGTCTATAATCCCAGCACTTTAGGAGACCAAGGTGGGCAGATGGCTTGAGCCCAGGAGTTTGAGGTTGCAGTGAGCTATGATTACACGACTGCACTCCAGGCTGGGTGACAGGGTAAACTCCATCTCAAAAAAAAAAAAAAAGAATTCTTAATATAAAGACAAACAACTCAATTAAAAAATAGGCAAATACTTTGAACAGATGCTTCATCGAGATATACAAATGGCCAAATAAATACATGAAAAGGTGGTCAGCATCATACCATCAGGGAAATGTAATTTAAAACCACGAGATACCACTATATACACACCTACTAGAATAGTTAAAATTAAAAAGACTGACAACACCAAGTGTTGATGAAGATGTGAAGCAAATGCAACTCATATATTGTTTTTTGTTTTGTTTTGGGTTTTTTTGTTTTGCCCTTCTCATTTGCTGAAACATACATTGTTGATCGAAATGTAAAATAGTACAGCCACTTTGGAAAGCTGTTTGGTAGTTCCTAATAAAGTTAACCCTGCAACCTAGAATATTTTCACAAAAAGACTTGCAAAACAATGTTCACAACAGTTTTGTTCATAATAGCCAAGAATTAGAAAGAACCCAAATAACCGTCAAGAGGAGAAGGGATAAATAAATAGTAGCATATTCATTTAATGGACTACTACTCAGCAATAAAAGGAACAAATTAGCTATACCTTCAATAATGCGAATAAATCTAAAAAATACTATGTTGAACAAAAGAAGCCAGAACAAAACTGTATGATTTCATTCATATGAAGTTCATAAACAAGTAAAATTAATATATAGTGATAGAAACAGAACAGCAATTGATTTTGCAGGTGGGAAACTGACTAGAAAGAAGCACAAAGGAACTTCCAGGAGTAATGAAACTCTTCTAGACTTGGATAATGGTAACCTGGGTGTGTATTCAGTATCTGTGCATTTTACTGTGTATAAATTATTACCTAATAAAAGGCAGGGAAGGCCATATATAGATCTGCATTACCTTTTTGTTTTTTAGTGCAAAGGGAGGTTGAAAAATATTAATACATCTATTTGCAGTCACCAGAAATAGCAGGAAAAAGTTTGTCTCCCAATTCAAACAATATGGCAACATCACAAAGGCAGAATTTTTTCCAAAGAACATCAATTGTAGGATAATCTACAGTAGATCTTTTTCAGCTTAGGGCTACAAGCCACTGGGGAAACTATGTTCTCATATCCATATGCTCTTGTTTGCTTCATAATCAAAGCACACTAAAACTTCAAATATTATCACATGGTGGAGAGTCTGTGGAATTTTTGAAAGTTCCTTTGTCAATCTCCTAGGTGCATAGTCAACTGCTCCTCTGACTTCTTTCTTTTCTTGTGTTGAGACAGGGTCTTGCTCTGTTGCCTGGGCTATAGTGCAGTGGCATCATCATAGCTCATTGCAACCTCAAACTCCTGGGCTCAAGCAACCTTCCTGCCTCAGCCTCCCAAGTAGCTGGGACTACAGGCGTGTGCCACCATGCTTGGATAATTTTTCTATTTTTTTTTTTTTGTAGAGATGGGGTCTTGCTATGCTGCGCAAGGTGGTCTCAAACTCCTGGCCTCAAGCAATCCTCCCCTCTCAGCTTCCCAAAATGCTAGGATTACAGGCATAAGCCACTGCACCCTGCCTGCTCCTCTGATTTCTATTACCATATGCTAATTCTGTGTATTCATGAACTTATAAAATGGAATCATCTGAAGTACATTTGAAGTATATCTCTTTTTATAAAGATATATTACTACTCAAAAATATTGGAAACTAGTGATTGTGACGAATGTTTAAATCCTTACTGGTAATCAAACCAAAAAGTGGCTGAAGAGTACACAGGCAACAAAGTATATGATGTAAAATATTTAAAAAAGAGATCGGTGAGGTGTCTCATGCCTGTAATACCAGCACTTTCGGAGGCCGAGGCAGGAGAATTGCCTAAGCCCAAGAGTTTGAGCTTGCATTGAACTGTAATTGGGCCACTGTACTTCAGCCTGGGCAAGAGAGCAAGACTCAATCTCGAAAATAAATAAATAAACAATTTCAAAAATTAAAAAAAGAAGTTTTGAAAACTGTAATGCACTGGGAAAACATAAGATATTATCTTTAATAAACAATAAGAGTCAAGAAATAGTTTTTTACCTTGAGTTTTGGATATATGTAGCGCAGAGAATCTGCAGTTCCCATGTCAGCCTCATCAGGAAGACACACAATATCTGCCTTCATTTTCATCTTGAATTCTGCACATAGAGCCTTTTGGACATCCCTGGTGGTAACCACAATGACTTCTACGGCACAAAAGAAAAAAAAGAAGGAAAAATGCAAAAGATCATTCAATTAGAAATGGTTTCACTATTTAAATTAGATTTGGTCTATTTCTAAATGTAGTAATAACTGCTAATGTTATTGAGCCTTTTCAATATGTTTTACCTGCATTCTTTCAATTAATCCTTAAAACAATCTCATTTTACAAATGAAGAACCTTGGACTAAAAGACATTAAGTGATTTTGCTCAGGATGACACAATTAGAAAGCAACAGAACCAAGATAAAACTCAGGTCTGTATGATTAGTGCCCACACCTCAACTAGTATGTTATATACCACTTCTTGATATAAAAATTTCAAAAGAACATTCATTAAAACATACAAATAGGATCACATTTTAAATCTTCATTCAGTACAAAGATAGAGCTATCACCACTTCCTACCTGGTAGCCATTAGTACTTCACCAAGGATCACAATGAGCCCTAAGGAGAAGCAGTTTTCACATAACAGGTGTCACCTTATCCCTGTAGCTATCAACCACTGACAGAAAACTTAGGGTTTTATCATGGCTTTGTTGAGATAATGTAATCCACTACAACGTAACATGTGTTGCTAATGTCTGAAGATCTGATTTTAGCATCTCTCCAATAATTTCCACTTGTTCCATGATAAGGCTCCAGGTCACAATTACCACTCCCTTTCATTGTAATCGTTCTTTTCTTTTCTATTTTCTTCCCTTCTCTTCTTTCTTCCTCTCTTTCTCCTTCAAATCATTTAACCTTCTTTCCTTTCTTCTCTTTTCTTTTTTCCTCTCCCTACTCTGCTTTCTTTTATTAATAGTAACTAACTCACTCATTCATCCCCAAAATATATGTAATATATAAAGGACAAATAAAAACTGAGAATTCAGAAATGAACTCAACATGGTTCCTATCTTCAAGAAACTTAACATGGAGAAATTAAACATGGAAACAATTAGCTAAGGAAGACTTCATAGAAGAAATAGCCTTTGAGGTAAACAATGATGAATTCAAGTTCAACAAAAATTTCTTTAGTACATGATATATATAAAATGCTAATGTTACAAAGATGAATTAGACACAGTACCTAGAGATCAAAAAGTCTTCCATGACACTAACTAGAGTATAAAACAGTCCTTGAAAGGAGCTGAGATAAAAAAACAACATGTAATGGAAGAATAGAGGATAGAGTGATTAATCCTGTTTGGGATTTTAAAGAGAAGGTGACATTCCCATAGACCGGTGAGAACATTTTAGGTAGAGTGGATAGCGTGAAGGGAGTAACAGCAAATATGGAACAATAAGTCCATATTGGATCAAGATTCTTTTGTGTGGAAGGAGAAAAAAGCTAAGCAGGGTTATGTTAACTTTTCTCTGTAAAATCGCAAATACAAAAAAAAACTGAATATAGGCTTAGCTATTACTCCAGAATTCTGTGTTTAGGAGGCACTTTCCAAATTCTGAGTGAGCCTCAGTGAGAAGGAATTTTCCATATAGTGGGTATTAAATATACTACAGGCTAGGTGTAATGGCTCACACCTATAATCCCAGCACTTTGGGAGGCCCAAGCAGGAGGATTGCTTGAGGATGGGAGTTCAAGACCAGTCTGGGCAACATAGTGAGACCTTGTCTCCACAGAAAATTAAAAAATTAAAAAATTAGCCAGGGCTGGGCATGGTGGCTCATGCCTGTAATCCTAGCACTCTGGGAAGCCGAGGCAGGAGGATCGTTTGAGCTCAGCCTGAGACCAGCCTGAGCAAGAGCGAGACCCCATCTCCACTAAAAAAATAGAAAGAAATTAGCTGGACAACTAAAAATATATATTGAAAAAATTAGCCAGGCATGGTGGCGCATGCCTGTAGTCCCAGCTACTCGGGAGGCTGAGGCAGAGGGATTGCTTGAGCCCAGGAGTTTGAGGTTGCTGTGAGCTAGGCTGACGCCATGGCACTCTAGCCCAGCAACAGAGTGAGACTGTGTCTCAAAAAAAATAAAATAAAATAAAGTCCTTTAAAAAAAAAAAGTTAGCCAGGTGTGGTGGAGCACATCTGTAGTCCTAGCTACTTGGGAGGCTGACCACTTGTGCCCAGGAATTCGAGGTTACAGTGAGCTATTATAGGGCCACTGTACTCCAGCCTGGGCAACAGAATGAGACCCTGTATCTAAATAAATAAATAAATAAACAAATAAACAAACCAACCAATCAACCAACCAACCAACCACAAAGGTCACTCCCACATGTGAACTAAAGATATAAGTAAAAAGCAAAAAAAAAGTTAGATTAGATGACAAATCTATAAAGCGTTACTAAAGGAAAATAGGATATTTTAAATTGTATTAAGTGAGTCACAATCTCCTTCATCTGTGAAACAGAGCTCTAAAAAGAAAATTTCTAAAACATATTTCTGGAGGGCCCGGTGGTACATGCCTGTAATCCTAGGACTTTGGGGAGGCCGAGGTAGGAGGACTGCTTGAAGCCAGTTCGAAACCAGCCTGGGCAATAGCAAGATCCCATCTCTACAAAAAATTTAAAAAGCAGCTAGACTTAGTGGCATGTGCCTGTAGTCCCAGTGAGGCTGGGGCAGGAGGATCGCTTGAGTCTAGGAGTTGGAGGTTGCAATGATCTATGATGATGCTACTTCACTCCAGCCTGGGCAACAGAGCGAGAGAGATCCTTTCTCAAAAATAAATAAATAAAACACATCCCTTAACATCAATGTCATATAGACTACTGCACAGAAATATTTATAGTTCTGTCTCAAGAAGGTAATTCTAACAGCGGAATGAACACACTGGATTATAAGATTGGGCCTCAGGATTTGGTACTCTGATTTGTTACATGTAACTATAGGTTACCTCAAATTCAATGTGACCAAAGCAGAAACTCTGTATTTTCAAGCCTGTTCTTTGTTTCCTATTTATCCTTTTTCCTAGTTAATGGTATCATCATCTACCTAGTCACCCAAGCAAAAAGTAGAGAGAACCACTAGACTTTTAAGGTTCTGGAAGTCAGGGCCTGAGCTGTCTTTTAAACTCTGTACACCCATGCTTAATATATTACCTGGTACATGACAGATTCACAGCAAGTACTGACTATGAGGGCCTTAATTTCTCAGTCTGCTCTTTCTGATATCCTTACAGGGTTTATATTGGATCATTGTGGAGATCAGCTCTATAACAACATCATTTAATGCTATTCTCTCAACCTTTTCACATAGCAATAGAATAGTACACCTATGTTCCTAATTTTAAAAGACCAGTCTTTAGCCAACTATGAGTCCAAGTCTTCTCTCATTCATCCTCTCTTACCCTCATAATGCTGACCAATCATTGGGATCAAACAGCCTAAAAGTTTTGTGAGCGCATCTCACTGTCATAGCTCACCTTCAAATCCAACACGCTCAAGCAGGTTCAATGGATACCAAATTAAAGGTTTGTTCCCAACTGGAAGCAGAGGTTTGGGAATGCTGGAAGTCAGGTCTGTCATCCGAGATCCCCCACCAACTGCCATCACTACTGCTTGAAATTCCATTTTTACGAACTGCAAACACAGAAAAAGCAATTAACAGAAAAAAAAAAAGTAACGAAAATCAAAGCACACACAACACTAACCCTATTTTTATTTAGGTTATCGGTACCTACTAACATCAAATGTGTAACTTCTAACTCTAGTATCCAGAGTAAGAAAAGCTCTTAGCTTCAGATAAACATTATCTATATCATACTCTCAACTCCATCCTTGGTAAAAGTGGGGAGATAAGAATGAAAAAAAAATCTGGCCGTTCAGTTGTTCACAATTAAGTGGAGAAGACAAATTGAGTAAATTACAATACATATCATTAGTGCCATGGCATGAATATAGCCAAGATGCAATGGGCATACAATGAAGCAGACGCCTAGTCTTCATAGAAAACACATGGAAGGTTTTACAGGAAGGTAATGCTTGAACTGACTCTGACGAAGCAAGAGTTTACCATGTGGGGTTCTGATATGTGAGTTTTTATTCTTTGAAAACATTAAAAGACTTCTGACTATAATTAACAACAGAAACACAAGCATGTTAGGCTTCTGAAAAGTATAAAATGACTTAAAATTCCTCCAATAATTCAACCATCTGCTCCAGTCTTCTCATTACCCCCAATTATGAAAGATATCACTATGAACACAAATGTAGGCTTGTATCAGAACCTAGATTTACAGAACCCAATTACACAAATAAACCAAATTACTAATTCCTTTTTTCAAACTCAAGGTAATGAACAATCCTATTTGACATTAAAAAGAATCTCTACAGCAGCTACCACAGAACAGAGGCACAATAAAAGGTCATAAATCCTTATTGACTTAAACTGAAAGTATTCTTCTTTGACTTACAACAAATGATGTAATTTTTAAAATAAAACAGTAAAATGCAATGTTCAGAAAAAAGAATCTATTCAACACCAAATAGTCAAATAATGTTGCAACTTTACCATAATTATAATCATTCCTGGGCCCCACACATCAACATCTAAATTACAACACTTAACGAATGCCCAGTATACCCAAGGCACAAAGTGAAGGCTCCTGCACAACATTCACAACTTAAAGATATGGTCATTTTGATTCCAGCAAATTGGAATTTAACTTCAATTTGGCACTATATAACTTCCACCACATCTGATGTTGTTATGGAAAGAGCACTGGACCCTTAAGAGTTGACTTTAAAAAAAAAAAGAGTTGTGGCTGGGTGCGGTGGCTCATGCCTGTAATCCTAGCACTCTGGGAGGCCGAGGCAGGAGGATTGTTTGAGCTCAGGAGCTCGAGACCAGCCTGAGCAAGAGCAAGACTCCGTCTCTACTAAAAATAGAAATAAATTATATGGACAGCTAAAACTATATATAGAAAAAAATTAGCCAGGCATGGTGGTGCATGCCTGTAGTCCCAGCTACTTGGGAGGCTGAGGCAGAAGGATCACTTGAGCCCTGGAGTTTGAGGTTGCTGTGAGCTAGGCTGACGCCATGGCACTTTAGCCCAGGCAACAGAGTGAGACTCTGTCTCAAAAAAAAAAAAAAGTTGAAAGACTTGAGTTTGAGTTCTCTTCTGGTTCTGCCATTTGTAGGTGGCATGACCAGAGGCCTGATATTTAAAAACCTCAGTGTCCTCAGTTTTTAGAAGGAAGTCTGGTGGTTAAGTTTACAGACTCTAGAGCCAGGCTCCCTGGGTTTGAACTCTAGCTGCGTGAACTAGGGCAAACTACATAACTTTTCTATGCCTCAGTTTTTTTTCATTTTATAAGATGGGGATAATCATAGTTTGTACTTCACAAAGTTGTAGTTAAGGTTAAATTAGTTATTCTATGTAAAGCATGCAAAATAATGTCCATCCCATGAGAGACACTATATACAAGTGTTTGATATTATCAGACAGAAGCTAGATTACAGAAAGCCTTCTGTGATAACTGAACCAGGCTGTTTCATAATTCTGGTTTCTGCACCGCTACTCTTCTTACTTTTTCTTGTGTCTAGAAATTCATCTATTATACTTTAAAGACTCAGCTCAAGAATCAAAGCCATTCCTAACCCTTTCCACTCCTCTAGAAGTTACTCCTTTTCCCTAGGTGATTTCATTCTACTACGTACATATTATCTCAGTCTTTACAGGCTTCACTGCACTTATGTGTTTAAATGTCTATTTAAGAGTGACATTAATGTCTCTTAAATATGTATTTAAGATTCTATTTAAGAATGAGTTCCTTACAACTATTATGTACTCATAATAATTAAAAAAAAAATAATGAGTTTCTTGAGGGACTGTATGTTCATCATCACTGTATCCCCAGTAAGATGCCAGACACTCAGTGTTTATGGAATGAGGATCTGTGAGCCTCACAACAACCCTGTGTAAGAGTCAAACTCAAAAACACGTGCACAAGGGGATCAGAACCCAGCTCACTAGGATTTGAGGTTCCTGCTCTCAAGGAGGCTCTGAGTGAAGAAAGGAAACCTAGGAAGAATAGTTATCACGAACATAACTAATCACAATAGCAGGCAGATTGTCAAATGCTCAATGTCATTGTCACGACGACTATGGGTGAAGAGAATCAAGGAAACGAGTCTCGCTGGCCTCCAAATCTTTAGAGAGGGTGTTCATAGCATCTCAGACATGACTCCATCATAGCATTCGTGCCTTTTCCAGCAGTAAATACATTTTTAAAAATAAAATCTGTATCACAATTGGTCTGTCATCCCACTGTGTGCCGCCTGAGGACAGGGACATTACTGTATTTCTCCTTGTATTTCCTTGTCCTGCACCCAAACAACTAAACGTAGGCAGAATAAGTGAAAGAAGGGCTGGAATGGAAAGAGTTTAGACAGTGCTCAAAGGCGTCTGGTCCTGGGGCTGGTGCTCACTTGTGACTTCTAACAGAACCTACCCTCCCCGAATCTCAATTTCTCCATCTGTTGCACAAGGTGGTTGGCTCGGTTTCTCACCAATCTCCCTTCTAATTCGGACACCTGGCTACACTGTTGGGTGGAGCACGGACTCGAGCTGGCGACTTCGGGGCTCAGCACCCCCGCCTACCCACTCGGGTCCACCTCGGCAAGCCCGCCTCCCTCAGAGAGTGGGGGCATCGGGCAGCTCACCCGGGTCAGCCAGCTCGTGCGCGGCCTGGCAGGGCAGAAACCGCAGCTTTACCTCAGCTCTCAGCACGCCGAACCGCTCCCGGAGCTCCCCACGCCGCTTCTGACTGACAGCCCAACAGCGCAGGCGCGCGATGGCCGAGCAGCTCGATGGGACGCACTGAACAGACCTGCAGAGAAGGGACGAGCACCGAGCGATAGATGACGGAGCGTAAGCGCGCGCCGCGAAAAGGTGGGGAGGCGGGACCGCCGAGGAGCATTCCCTGGTCTCCTGTGGCGTTCTTGGGTGTGGGACTTTGCCATCTGTGTCCCTTCGTCCATTCACACATTACCAAGGCCAATTAGTGTCCCTTCCAGTGCAGGGGGCTAGGAACCCAGATGGAACAAGTCACAGTCTCTTTCCTCAGGGAGTTCCCATTCTAGGACCTGGCTCTGAATACCGCTGCTCATTGGGAGCACAATTTTTGGGTAGTCAGTGAAAAAATCACCGAATGCCCTTGCTGGCCAGGGATTGCTAGGGCTTCCTATGTGACAGACGTCTAAGATGGCAACTCAAGTCAGCTTTAGCCATCAAAACAGTGTGACTGAAAGGAAGTAGCTAGGGGACAGTGAATGGTGGCAGACGAAGTCAGAGAGGCGATGGGAAAAGGGTGGAGAATTCAGATCATCTGGGGCGTGTAGGCTGTTATGAGGACCTTCAGTTTTGCTGTGAGATGGAAGCTACCAGAGATTGTTGAGCAGAGGGACGTGATATGACAGGGTTTTAAAGGCTCACTGGTTGCTGTGTATAATAGATTCCCTGAAAGCAGGGAGGGAAGCACTTAAGAAGCGCAACTGCATGAAACCCCAAACACCTGAATCTAGACAACTCCCACAATAGTGAGAGATGATAATAAAATAATTGTTCTAAGCACTAAATTTTGGGGTAGTTTGTTAAGCTGCAGTAGATAATAGGAACAATGGTCATTCTCTCCTTCCCATGCACCCTGCCATTTCCTAATCTTTTGAAAGCTTCCTTTTTTCCTATCCATCTCTTAAACCTTGAGTTGCTTTAGCTCTCTGCTAGTTAGAAGACAGAGTATGATTTCAGTCATAAATATAAAGGAGTTTGACTTCACTCAACAATATTTATTGACTGATTGATTGAGATGGAGTCTTGCTATGTTGCCCAGGCTGAACTTGAACTCCTGGGCTCAAGGAATCCCCCTGCTTCAGCCCACTGAGTAGCTGGCACTACAGGCCCGTGCCACCACACCCAGCTAATTTTTTTAAATTATTTTTTAAGAGACGGGGGTCTTACTCGCCCAGGTTGGAGTGCATTGGTGCAATCACAGCTCACTGCAGCCTTCAACTCCTGGGCTCAAGCAATCCTCCCGTCTCAACTTCCTGAGTGCTGCTAGGATTACAGGTGTGAGCCACCGTGCCTGACCTACAGCATGGTTTTGAGGTAAGAATAAAGTAAGAACAGCAGTCAGTCCCATATCTGTCATTCATTTTAAATGCTTATATTTAAACTAGGAAATGTTTTCAGAGAACTAGAAGGATTTCTCTTCTAGTTGAAGAAAGTAGTTGAGAGATGGCTTCAACTGAAACTCATTTTAAATTATTCCCTGAGGGCAGCAATTCTCAAACTTCTTGGTCTCTGGACCCTTTACACTCTTAAAAATTACTGATGACGCCAGGAGCTTTGTTTATCTGGATTATATCTGTTAATTTTGACTATGATAAAAAACTGAAACTGAGAAATTTGTAAAAAATATCTATTAATTCATCTTAAAAATAAAAATAATAAAACCATTACATGGTAACAAATATTTTAATTATTAAAATAACTATGGGCTGGGCACAGTGGCTCATGCCTATAAATCCCAGCATTTTGGGAGGCTTGGGCAGGAGGATCATTTGAGCCCAGGCATTCAAGACCAGCATGGGCAACATGGCAAGACCCTGTCTCTACAAAAAATTTAAAATTTAGCTGCATGTCATGGCACGTGCCTGTAGTCTCAGCTACTCAGGAGGCTGAGGCAGGAGGATCACTTGAGCCCAGGAATTCAAGGTTACAATGAGCTATGATCTCGCCACTGCACTCTAGTCTAGAAGGCGACAGAGCGAGACCCTGTCTCTAAAAAAAAATTTTTTTAATTTTTAAAAAAGTCACTATGTTTTATTTTTTTTCTTTATCCTCCCTTGAGAGTCATAATGTTTACAAAACAAAAAATTTAGCGAGAAGAATGCCATTGTTTCACCTTTTAAAAAAAATCTCTAATGTCTGGCTTAATAGAAAACAGCTGGATTCTCCCATCAATTGTGATATATTGTTTTGGTTAAATTATGTGGTAAAGATTTGACCTCATACAGATACATAGTTGAAAAATACAGAGAGATTTTAATAGCCTTTTCAGATAATTATAGGTATTTTCTTTGCTATTACACCAAAACTCAGTAAGTTGTAGTTTGTTAAAGGTTTGTTGCAATGTAGAATCTAAAATATATCAATGAACGTTTTGTACTCTGTTACATTATACTTGCACTTTGTTTTTTTTTTTCTTTTTTTTTTTTTGAGACAGAGTCTCACTTTGTTGCCCGGGCTAGAGTGAGTGCCATGGTGTCAGCTTAGCTCACAGCAACCTCAAACTCCTGGGCTCAAGCGATCCTACTGCCTCAGCCTCCTGAGTAGCTGGGACTACAGGCATGCGCCACTATGCCCGGCTAATTTTTTCTATATAGATTTTTAGTTGTCCATATAATGTCTTTCTATTTTTAGTAGAGACGGGGGTCTCGCTCTTGCTCAGGCTGGTCTCGAACTCCTGACCTTGAGTGATCCACCCGCCTCGGCCTCCCAGAGTGCTAGGATTACAGGCGTGAGCCACCGCGCCCGGCCTATACTTGCACTTTGAATGGACATTTTACTCATATGTGATTTTGCAACTTGATATATTAATCATTTGTAAAATACTAGTTCACAGATCTTATGCAGATCTCCCTAATGTTGACTCATTATGCAATATAAAAGATCATATTTGTTAATATCATTAGCAATATCAGAAAAAATCCTTAAATATTGGGAAGCTGGCAAGCTTACGATGACAAATACTGGTTTTCTAAAATTCAAATTTTCTCTTGAAAGCTCAAATATTATCATTGGCAACAAATACTGTTAGTGGTTTTCCTTGAAGTAACTGGCTCACTTCATTTATTTTGATAAACTGTCAGCCATAGTTTGTCAGTATTTCAAGAAATATAGTGTTCCATGAAAAAGCAGTAGTTCAACTTGCAACTCTATCATACAAGTGCTTTTCCTTGACAACTATTATACTTTTTATTCACAGAAGTGTTACATGTGTACTTCTCATTTCATCACACAGAACATTAAAAAGACATACTGAGGCCAAGATTTAATAAAATTAATATATTTTACTGCTTCATCAGAGAACTTCTTAAGTGTTACTGACTTAGCTTATTATTCTTACTGTTTTTTCAGACAGGGTCTTGCTCTGTTGCCCAGGCTTGAGTGTGGTGGTATTGTCAGAGCTCACTGTAACCTCAAACTCTTGGGCTCAAAGCGATCCTCCTGCCTCAGCCTCCTGAGTAGTTGGAACTACAGGCTTGTGCCACCACACCCAGCTAATTTTTCTATATGTTGTAGAGACAAGGTCTCACTATATTTTTCAGGCTGATCTCAAACTTCTGAGCTCAAGCAATCCCCCTTCCTTGGGTTCCCAAAGTGCTGAGGTTACAGATGTTGGCCACCATGCGCAGCCTATTTTTATATTTATTGCAAGTATGTAGCAGAGAATACAATGACCATTACTACAGTTTAGTGCCACTGCTTTGAATCATGCTAAATAAAGCACCAGCAGTTTTACCCACCGTTACTTTTGCACCATCAATGTATCATAAGTATCAATATGATGAAAAAGGCAAATAATGTTTTAGTATTATCATGAAAGTAGTTTTGACCTGACAGGTCCCCTGAAAGGGTCTCTTGGGGATTCCCAGGGGTCCACAGAGCACACTTTAAGAACTGCTGCCTTATGGATTCCTCTTGCCTCCCATTGCTTCTAGTGCGCACATTATGGCATTCACTGTAAGGGGCTGTCATCCATGTTTCCTCTATCACACTAGGAGCCCTTTGAGGATAAGGGCTATATCTTATGTGCTTCTCTCTCCCCAGGACATAGTGTGGGACCTGAGATGTGCAAAGTGAATACTATTGAATTAATTGAAATTTTTTTATAAATTTTTTCTTTGTCTCCCTTTTGGTGGTAGGAAAACTGGGCTGAGAGCCAGGCCACTGACTCTTCTCTTGAACTCTCTTCCTCACTAAGTTAATCCATGTTATTATCCCTTATGCCTCGCCTCATGCTTATTAAGTACACAGGAAGTACTTAATAAATGCCTATTAAATACAGGTCATTTATTATGATGTTTGCTTCTTGTTCACAGTGGTGATTTCTTACCTCTCTCCCAAGGGACATTTGAGAGAGAGAGAGAGAGAGAGAGAGAGAGAGAAAGAGAGAGAGTTCGCATGTGGTGTGGGAATAGTTTAAGAAGGGCAAGCTCTCTGAACTGTGGGAGACAAAAGAAACCTTTCAAAAGTTGGGCCTTGGCTCACAAATACTCTTCCCACGGTCTGCTAGAAATCTCTCTGGGAATTTCCTGGACACATTACAATATTCATCTACTCCATTTGGCTGTAGACTTGTCAGCGGGGCAGAGAGTTATTGTTTTTAGAGTGCTGAATGAAAGATAAAAATGAAAAAAGAAACTCCACTTTGGCAACCAATTGCAAGTCCTAAAATATTTGCATTTTATTTTTATATGTAAGCCCAGCAATTGCCTAATAGATTCATGATAAGGTAGAGAGAAAATGATGCTACAGTGTTTATATAAAGAGCTTGGGAAGAATCTTCATTAATCAGGACTTCAATAGTTCTTTTCAAGTACACAGAGTTTTCATCATTGGTGGTTTTAAAGGTCAGGTTCTGGACATTCATGTCCTGAACTGATGGGTCAGCTTAAAAAATAAGTGATTTAATTAATTTGGTGATTCTCTCCTCTTTATTGAAAACAACAACTTTTCAGATGGCTGATTTTCCCTTGTGTTTAAGTTGGAAAGGTTGGTTTTGGGACCACAGTTTCACTTATTCATTCGACAACTATGTACTGAGTGACTATTATGTGCCAAGGACAGTTTTAGACTCTTGGGATACATTAGTGAACAAAATAAAGATTCAGCCCTCATGGAGCTTATATTCTAGCAGGGAGAGACAGCATAAATTATAAAGAAGAACAATTAATGAATGAGTAAACTGAAAGTATATTAAAAGGTGATTAAGTACTTTGGGAATAAGAAAAACAGGCAGGAAGGAGTGGCAGGGAGAGGGAAAATAGCTATAGGGTCTTAGAGTTTTACAGAGGCTGTCGAAATATGGGATTTGTGTTTTATTTGAATCTTTCTACAATTTTCTATCTTATAAATTTAGAAGCAAATACAAAAGGAGTAATTGACATCAGTAAAAATGGTGGAGTAAGGTCCTCCAAAAATTCTCTCCCCCTTAAAAGCAATGAGATTTACCGTCAAAAATTATCAACATCAACTTTTTTGGATGTGCATCATGAGCAGTGATCAATCATGTCACTTCTCTCAAAATCTGTTGGTGATTGGTCTCTGCCCATCTCTTATTCAGTTTATACACAGACAACAAAGAGTATAGTTGTGTTGCTTCCTTATCTCTCAGCAATAAACCCACTGGACATTTTACAAAAATGGACAGTTAAACAAGAGAATTGGCCAACAAAATGAAAGTGCAGCAAAGAAATGAAAAGTGTAATGCTGGAAGTGAAACTCAAATTGAACATAAATGGAGTGATAGAAGAAATAGCTGTTCGTGGGAATGTTGACACTGATGTCATGAAACACTATAGACATGCAGCCAGAGGAATGTAGTGAAGGTGACTTTATCTGCATTAATGAAGAAAGTCGTTGTGACAAAAAGGACAAGATGTCCCAGAGGAAGCAATGGCAGCAAAAACCTTCACATTAAAGGAATTCTCAGAAATAGTTCATGAGATTGCAAATACAAAGACTAAAATGTTGGAAGCTGATTCAGACTTAGAAAGCAGTATGACAACTCATCAAGGCATAGAGAAGATGCTCCATATAAGTTATACAAGAAAAAAGAGGCAAGCAAGCACTGTTCAAACTATTCCTGATAAAGTTATGTTTTGTTTTGTTTTTGTTTTCAAGACAGAGTCTTACTCTGTCACCCAGGCTAGAGTGCAGTGACGTCATCATAGCTCACTGCAGCCTCAAACTCCTGGGCTCAAGCGATCCTCCTGCCTTACCCTCCCAAGTAGCTGGGACTATAGGTGTGCACCACCATGTCTGGCTAATTCTTTCTATTTTTAGTAGAGACAGGGTCTCGCTCTTGCTCAGGCTAGTTATTAATTTAGTACTATGCAAAGATTGTTACAAATCAATAAGAAAAATATAATTAAGCCAATAGAAAAATGGTTGAAAATACATGCAGGGTAGTTTATAAAGAAGAAAAACAATGGCTCAATGGTAAATAAAGTAATGCAAACTAAAATAACAATTTTATCATTTTCCAGCATATATTGTCAAAAAATATTTTTAAGTGTTAATACTCAAGGGTGGTTGAGAGTTTAGGAAATAGATACTATAGTGAGTGAAAATTGATTCATCCTTCCTACAGGGCAGCAAAACAGCTTGATGAAGTGACTTTAGGAAGTTGTTCTACGGAAATAATAAAATAATTAATGTGGCTGGGTGTGATGGCTCATGCCTGTAATCCCAGCACTTTGGGAGCCAAGGTGGGAGGATCACTTAAGCCCAGGAGTTTTAGACCAGCCCGGGCCACATACCAAGAGTCTATCTCTACAAAAATATAGAAAAAATTGCCTGGGCACAGTGGCATGTCATAGCTTTTTGGGAGGCTGATGCAGGAGGATCACCTAAGCCCAGGAGTTTGAGGCTGTAATGACCTATGATGGGGCCACTGCACTCCAGCCTGGGCATCAGAGCAAGACTGTGTCTCTAAAAATAAAAATAAAAATAAAAAATAAAATAGGTAATGCAAATATATGCATGAGGATGTTTATTGCAATGTTTGTAGTTTTCAGCATTGGAAATATGTAAACAACCTTAATGTCCATCTGTAGAGGATTTAAAATGAATACACTACCTTACAATGTAATATAATTGCAGCCAATAAAAATAATGGTTAGAATGAGTATCTCCCTTGTCCCAGTCACCATTATTTCCTGGTGGATTACTCCCTGCCTCCTGTCTCCTTCTCAACTTATTCTCTACATAGCTGCCAAAGGTAAATCTAATCGTGTGACTCCCTTGCTTAATGCTCTCAGGGCTGCTCATTGCAAAATCCTAAAACTGGTCTGTAAGCCTGGAGTTTCATCCTTCTGCCCTTTACACCCTAGTAACACGGTACTCGACACGCTTCTCAGTTGGCCTTTGTGTCCAGTTATTCTCCTTAAAAATCTAGCATTTCAGCCAGGTGCGGTGGCTCATGCCTGTAATCCTAGCCCTATAATCCTAGCACTCTGGGAGGCCAAGGCAGGAGGATCGCTTGAGGCCAGGAGTTTGAAACCAGCCTGAGCAAGAGTGAGACCCCTTCTCTACAAAAAAATAGAAAAAATTAGCCAGGCATAGTGGCATGTGCCTGTAGTCCCAGCTACTTGAGAGGCTGAGGCAGGAGAATCACTTGAGCCCAGGAGTTTGAGGTTGCAGTGAGCAAGACTGTCCAAAAAACAAAAAAGAATTTAGCACTTCATTGAGCCCCATTGGTTAGAATGATCCTGTTCTGTCCTCTAGATACCTGTATCTTCACTTCTTTGTAGTTCTTACACAATGTTATTAAAAGTTGTTTATGTAATTATTTAATGTATGTCTCTCCCATTAGAGTTTAAATCCTATGAGGTAAAAAATTATCACTGCTTTAGGCATGATTTTTTTTTTTTTTTTGAGACAGGGTCTTGCTCTGGCTCCCAGGCTAGAGCATAGTGGCCTCATCATATCTCACAGCAACCTCAAACTCCTGGGCTCAAGCCTCAGCCTCCTGCCTCAGCCTCCCAAGTAGCTGGTACTATAGGCGTGCGCCACCACGCCCGGCTAATTTTTCTAATTTTTTTTTTTTTGAGAGACAGGGTCTTGCTATTGCCTGGGCTGGCCTTGAATTCCTGGGCTCAAGTGATCCTCTTGCCTTGGCTTCCCAAAGTGCTAGGATTACACGCTTGAGCCATCTCGCCAGCCTAGGCACAATTTTATTCATTCACATAGCATGGTGCCTGACATAGGTGCTTGATGCACGTTTGTTTATTGGATGAATGAATAGTTAAATGAAAAGTAGCCGATAAAATATACAGTGCAAGTAAAGACGGACGAAGGACTCAGGTGGCTAGTACCAGGAACAGAAACAAACTACTTCCTGTAGGCTCCTGTGGGCTAGGCCCTTCCCTGAAGGGCAGCGAAGGGGAAGACAGACAGAGCAGGAGGGAGCTTTCTGGGAAGAACAGAGCTGGGTGGGAGTGGCAGCCTCTGGGGTTCCTGCCCTTTCTGCTCCCTGGGCAGGAAGGGGCTCCCGCCAAGCTGGGGTGTCTCCTGTGGAACACCCAAGGTGCAGAGACAGGGGAGGTGTGAGCTGCTGGGAGGCTGAGCTGGGGTATTCGGCTCAGTGTTTTGCGGAGATGGGCCTCAGGGTGTGCACAGTGCTGGGAGAGGGGCTCAGTGCCACTGCCCAGAAAGTCTCCCAGCCAGGCCAATGTCAGCATGCGCCGTAGAGGCATTTAATTTATTTAAACAGACTAAATGTGCAAGTTCCCACTATCCTATAGTAGAGGTCCCCAACCTTTTTGGCACCAGGGACTGGTTTCATGGAAGACAAATTTTCCACAGACAGGGGATGGGGGGAGGGCGAGGTGGAGCTCAGGTGGTGATGCCAGCCACGGGGAGCGGCTGTAAGTACAGATGAAGCTTCACTGGCTCCACTGTCGCTGTGCGGTGGGGGGTGGGGGGGAAATGCTTCCTCTCCTGTTTCATGGAAAACAACTTTTTCATGGGGGGTGGTGCAGAGCTCTGTGGCCAGACCCTAATAGGCCAGTCTGTGGCCCAGGGGTTGGGGACCGCAGCCCTAGAGGACAACTTGGGGTGGGGGTGGGTGGGAAGTTGAGCAGGTGGGACCCTGCACATGCCACTTCTCAGGGCAACAGGCCACTGTAGTGCCTCACACGGTGCTATGACTCTGAGACAACCAAGACCCTGGGACCGGGCTTGAAGGTGTGACTGCCCACTGTGGGGGAACTGTCTGCACACCTCACCAGGTACTTGTTAAAGACAGCACCTTAGCTCGCTGGCAACTGGAGGGGCAGTGGTGGCAGCCTTATGATGCTGCTGCCTTCACTTTTGTCAAAATCCTGACCTGACTGGTTTGGGAGCCATCCCTAGGCTTTGTCTTCTATCATGTCAAATTCTTCTGCCCGCTTGGTTCCAGAAGCAGACTCCCTTCCTCCAAATCACCACACCCATTCTAGAAAATGCCAGGCTAGCCTCCATTCCCCCTTTACTGGGCAGTGGGTCCTTCATTTCCCTGCTCAGCTCCAGATTTAATGTTTGTCACTGAGAAGCCCCATTACTTCCACTTAACATAGATTTTCTTGGCTCCCAGCAGGGAACTAAAGTCCTGGAAGAGCCTTCCCTAATTCTTCCAGGGCAGGGCGATTTCTCTATGTGTTCCCTGCTTAGCACAGAGCCCAGTAAACACATTCTGAAGGAATGAATTCATCCATTTATTCAACTTTCTCATGTGCAAGAACTGCTTTTGATGGAGTGCAATGGAGGCCCTCACGCGAGGCAGTGCAGCCTGGGGCAGGGGCGTGCATGGCCCTAGGATCAGGTTTAAAGCCGAGGCTTTAGAGTTGGTAAAGAGGAGCTAT
The DNA here is from genome assembly GCF_041146395.1 of Eulemur rufifrons. Taxonomy (NCBI): domain Eukaryota; kingdom Metazoa; phylum Chordata; class Mammalia; order Primates; family Lemuridae; genus Eulemur; species Eulemur rufifrons. The sequence goes on from NC_090990.1 coordinate 32,655,125, forward strand.
TGAAGATTTTCAGAGAGAACGTAACTGGCCTTAACCTGTGCAAAACCTTGGCGATGAACCAGCAGATGGGGAGCCAGGCTGGTGACACACAAGTGGTGAACACAGGGAGGAGGTGGTGGTGAGGATTTAATGTTCAGCGGATGTAGGTTCTGAGCCGGGGGAGGTGGTGCTACTTTGTCAGTTGAGACTGGGTTGGAGGAAGAAGAGGTCATACCTCAGGTACAGAGGGAGAGGAGGAAAGACCAGTACTTGAGGGAGGGGTGCTCAGCTGTTGTTTCCTTCTTGGGGCAGGTGACCAAGGAGGATGATCATCACTCCCTGTCTATCCTGGCTCCTTGCTTGGGGAGGGGCCTCCACTACCCTCCAGTGTTTTTAGTTTTGAGTCATGGCTGGAGCCAAACAGAAGGAAGGAGAAAAAAGGTAGAGCCAAAAATGGAGGCAAAGTCCATGAGGTGGGGAGCTAGATGGCCCCCTTCAAGTAGCTCAGGCCTGGCAGCTTGTGCTGGGCTTGTGGAAGATTCCCTCTCACAGAGGGTAAGTACCCGGGAAGCAAGCCTCAGCACGAGTAGGGCTTGTGGGTCTGCGGGGCTGAGCCGCCAGTGTGAACCCACCGCCCCCACTGCAACTGCACACAGGAGCAGGGCTGGGTTTCGCTGAACATGTCGGCTCATATCAGGAGCTCAGACCCGAACCCCGAACTGGTGCAGGGAAGGTGTCTTCGCCTAGTTGAGGCCAACTGGGGCCCACGGCTGCCCCCTGGTGTCACCTCACTCCTCCCAAGGGCTCATGTCGGTGTCAATGGCTACACAGTTGTAGGCCGCATAGCGGAGCTTCTCCTCACACACCTTGGCGCTGTGGGGGGTGGAAACTCGGTCAGGCAGCTCCATCACTAACAGAGGCGATGTGGCTCCAGTTCATGCACTTTGGTGCCTGAAGTCCTCCCCACCAAGGACTTCCCCCGACCCTCCTACCCACTAAGCCCCAGGCCTGAGCCTCGGAAAAAACCCACCTGACGTAGTGCGGCAGGAAGAGGGTGCTGGAACAGGTGGAAGACTCAGGTAGTGCGTCTGTGGTCTCGTAGCTGGGGGCGTTGAGGGGCCACAGGTCAGGAAGATGTTTTGGGGCACAGGTGTGCATGTGTGGGGAGGAGGACAGAAGGCTGGCCACACACCTTTGGACATCCCTTCCACACTCACCCCAGCTTGTCCGGGTAGATGTAGATTCTTGCTGGTAGGCGGCTTCGGCCTGTGACAAAGCGCAGGAAGCGGCTCCGGTCCTCTGGACGGAGAAGGAAATCAGTACCCATACCGATGGCAGAAGGTTCTACAACTTCCACCCTGCCTCTGTGTCCCACAAGTGGAATCCAAACGCAGGTGTCACTCTGCCCTCCTCCACTGACCGTTGGTGAAGTTGTTCAGAGCCTCCCAGAAATACTGCACCCGCGTGTCAGATGGCTCGAAGTCCTCAAACCGGGCTGGTGGGGACAATGCCAGAATTCATTCTTGGGTCTTATTCTGCCCAGTCCTTATCCCCCACCCCACTGCTGCCCTGGCCTGCTCCGCCATTGGGAACTCACTGAGCTTCCGCAGAGCGTCCACAGTGACCTCCGGGTCCCCACACACCTTCTTCTCCAATTCTTGCCAAGTGAGCAAGTCCAGTACAGCCTGTGGCACCACCTTCAGCAGACCTGCCTGCATGGCTGCCACCTGGGAAGGGGGTAAAAGGCCTGGCTGGAGAAGAGGGCACAACTCCCGTTTACATGGGGGGCATCTCTGTACCCCACGATCAGCAGGAATGTGGGGCCAGAGTTCTCAGGATTGGGTACTGCTGGGCTACAGGCCAGGCTCTGGCTACTGGGGGCTGGGGCCTCAGGAAGGTCCAAAGCTCTCTGTTCTACTGGCCTCTGGGTAGTACCTGCTCCTTGCTCTCCTCTAGCCGGGCCTTCTGGACCAGCTGGACGAAACGAGAACGGTCCTCATATCCCACAACAATGCCTGCGCCCCCAGGGATCAGCTCCACCATCTGTTGGTCACTCAGTACGGTGGTGAATGTCAGCTCCTTCCCAAACTTGAATTCAAACGTCTCCTTGTCCATTCCTTCCATCACTTCCAAGAGCTTAACCTGGGGGTTGGAGAGAGGCAGGGATGTCAGCTTTTCATTGTGGAGATAGCCCCGATCTCTCCTCGGCATGCTCACAGGGAAGCAGAAGACAGCCAGGCAAGGCTGTCCCCATGCAGGCAGCGGGGAATGAGGGTGTCGGTACAACGGCTGTGAAGGCATCAAGATAACACCTAACCAGCCTTGGAGGCCAGGGAAGGCGTCCTCCAGGAAATGGCATCTCAGCTGAAACCCAAACGATGGCTGGGAGTTGGTTGGGCCATAAGGGATCAGGAGAGAGAACACCTTCAACAAAGCTGGAAGGAGCAAAAGACCTGAAGAATGTTTGGCTGGAGCCTGAATGTGAACCAAGTGGCTAGAGATACAGGGGTTGTGTAAGGCCTTTGTAGATTCTGTATTCTATCCTAAGCCTGGGGCAGAGCCATGGAAGAGTTTAAATGAGGAGAGTGAATGAATTACTTTGGCTGCATGATCAGATGGGTAAGAATGGAGATAGGGACACCAGCTTCTGCAGTAAGCAGTTAGGTCAGAAAAAAAGGTGGCTTGAACCAGGAGAGGATGGTTGTAAGATGACAGAAGTGGGAGATTCCAGAGGCAGACTTGACAATGAGGAGGGTGAGAGGGAAGGGGGAGTGAAGGATGGCCCTGGGGGCTTTGGCATGGGAGGGGTGGGCTGTGGTGCTATCCTGAGACAGAGAGTCCTGGAGGGCAGTGGTCTGGGAAGGAGATGAAGAGTGTGCCCAACCTGAGGTGCCATCTTGGCACAAATGTCCAGGATGCAGATGTATATATGGCCCCAGGCTTAGGAGAGAGGCTGGGACTAGGTCAGGATTTTAGGGGTCACTAAAATAGAGACAGTAACTAAAGTCATGGGAGTAGATGAGATTGGAGAGGGAGTCTGTGTGTGGTAAAAGAGTAAGGTGCAGGACAGCCTTGGGGAGCTCCAACCTTTAGGGGCTGAGCAGAGGAAACATGGGTCCAGGCCCTACTTACCAGCACAGAGTCCACAGCTGGGAAGTCCTTGCTCCAGCTCACCTCCTCACCAGAAAGCTGCTTCCACACAAAACCAGGCAGAGCCAGGACCTGTGTGAGAAACACTCACTACTGTCTTCTTACCCTGAGCTGCCCAGGCTTGGCTGGCCCTTCCTTGTAGGAGCCAGGGCTGATCTGACGGAGGTGCAGATTTGGCTACTCACCAGGAACTCCTTACCCCGAAGGGCAGCCCCCATCAGCTGTCCGATCCACTCATACTTGGCAAAGTCTCGGCATGAGGGGTTGGGCACATACATGTCCCGGGCCTCACCAGTGCCATTGCCCTGCCCCAGAGACAGAGCTGTCAGCACGGCATGGGATGCACCCTACTTTCCTGCCCCCAAAGACTGTGTGTGGGGGACTCAGCTCCCCAAAGACTTCCCTGAACATCTTCCACTGGGGGTTCTAAATGACCCCACTCTATGTATGCTCTTCCTCTGTCTGCCCAGAGGTTGCCCTGGGCAACCCAGTGCCCTCTCTGTTCCTCTCTAGTTCAGTTCGGCACCTGGGAGTTCTGCAGAGACTGAATAGCAGAAACAACTTGGGAGGTGAGGGTGGGAGATTACCTGGTTGGCCGTGCGCACAAAGAAGGGCAGAGGCACGGGGGTGTCCGCTGAGCTAGGGCACAGCTCTTCTGACATATCTGCCAGGCTGTCCCGGAAACCACCCCCTGAAATGACAGATGCCCTCAGGTGGGTGCTTAAGAGCCCAGCCCCCATAATGGCATAATATACAGGTCCCCTATCTTCATTAGCTGGTGACCCCAGAACCCTCTACCACTTTAATAGGGAAGCAAGCAGGACCCTCGTCATTCCTCCCTCAGGGCTTCACCTTGGTCAATGATGCCTTCTGCAATGAATTTACACTCCCACCACTGGTCATAGCGCATGGGCCACCTGTAAGTGTTGGTAGATCTGTCACCATACTGGGTCAGGGCTCAGCACAATTCACCAGCCCAGAGACCAGCCAGGAAAAGGGCTATAAGGCAGTAGCAGTGAGGGGTGTCAAGAGCTGTGTGTGGGTATATGTGTGCACATGTGTGCCCTGGGCAGGTCCCTCACCCTCATGCCATACCTGTAGTCCAGGGGCTTTTCATATTTGTCAGAGGGCTTGAGGCCTTCATATACCTGGGGGTGGGAAAAAGGGGAGGGAGTTGTAGGGAAGTCTGTGTCTAGACCTGGCCTCACTCTTGCTGAAAGACTTTGCTCAGGCCAAGTCCTTTTTGGCCCAGCTCCCTAAGTCCTTTACTGATGCTCCCTCAGTCTGACCCCAGGTGGTCCAAACCTGGGTGAAGACCGCGTTCTTGCAGGCAGGGTCACGAGAGGGGCAGGCACGGTGTTCCATGGCAAGGCGGCGGTTGATGTACAGGCGTGGCATGAAGCTAGGCTTGCTGCTCTCTGAGTCACGAAGACACTGAGCCACCAGGCCGGGCCGTTGGCGTGACAGCAATAGGAACTGCTTCACTTGCTGGTGAGGAGAGGTGGCCAGAGCAGGATGAGTGGGCAGTCAGCCTTTGTCCAGACTCTGGAACCTCCCTCTATGCCTGGACCCAATTCAACCATTCCTGTCCTTTCCTCCATTCCCTTCCTTAGTCCAGCCACCAGGGGGTGCTTTCTAAAAAAATGAGAAATCTAACATTGTCATTACCTTACTTACAACCTTTTCAATAGCTCCACCAACCTGAGACAAAGTCTCTGCTGCACAGTCTGGCCCACAGGGCCCTTTGGTATCGGGGCCTGCTTCCTGCTCACCCTCATGTCACACTCACACCTACCTGCATGCTTTTCTCAAGTCATCTTGAGCTGCTGGTAATTGCCAGTCTGCACCTTTCATGCAACCTGCCAATCCATGCTGTCACCTCTCCTCCCCCCGCCTTTGGGTATTCCACACACTCACATAGGGAATGCCCACCAAACACTAACTTTTGACCATTTTCTCTGCTTTTCTTCCTGTGTTCTCAGACCCAACAAAGGTCCTGCCCCAGAGTACGTTTTAGGAACTCTCTGCTGAAGAATGAACAACTACATGAATAGAAAAGGGGAACCCACTGCTAAGACCAGCACTGGTTGGGCCAAGCTCACCTTAATCTCACTGAAGGTGCCCAGTGTGTGATCCCAGGCAGGTACCAGGTGATGCAGGACACTGTCTAGGATCTTGATGAACCTGGGGTAGGTGGGAAAAGATAACTGCAGCTAAAGAGTGTGGCATGTATGTAAGACCCCCAACTCCCCAAGACACAGGGACAGGAGAAGGTAGGGCCTGGGGTGGATCTGACCCTTGAAACAGAACAGCTTATGCTATAAGACCTTGGGGACCTCCTCCATATAGACACACAAGGCTTTGGGTGGGGGAAGGGAAGGGCCTGCAGGCCCAGGACCACAGCCACCTCTGCAGGAGGACAGCTCGGCGGTACAGTACTTCTGGGTCAGTGCCTTCCAGGCGTGGATATCGCACCAGACTGGTTGGCTGGAACAGGTCTGCATTCAACCCTAGTTCCCTCTGTCTAGATGACTTGATCTTGACCCCTCGAAGACGAACATCAATCCCATCATCTGGGGGAAGGGGTCAGAGCGAGGTCATTTACTGCATCTGTTGTCTCCGTGGCCCTCAGACCTGGGAGTGGCTCCTTTAACGCTCAGCCTGTTGTTACCCCTGGCCCCTAGTAACTTGGGACCTTTGGGATCCCCTTCTATCACCTGATTCTGGTTTATATATTCTATGCTGTTTCCTCTGTCCACCACTATAATGCTGGGATGCCTGAGGGTCCCAACTCAGTTTCTCTTCCAAGTGAGCCCAACCAACAATATTGCTTTAAGGCAGGCATACCTGGCACTTCCCACCCAGCTCAGGCCCCCAAATTTTAAAACCTGGAGTTAGTTCACCATCACCTTCACCCCAAGCCCAAGCCCAAGCCCATCTCCTTCTCTCCACACTGTCTGCTTACCCCCATCTATACACTGGGTCCCTTTCCCTCACTATAGCTTTAAGCCTTACCTCTGCACTCGACAATGCGGATCTCGATGATGGGGAGGTGGACGGTCATGTCCTCCAGGACACAGACATCTCCAATCAGGGTCCTGAGGAGATGGCTGTGAGGCACCTCAGAGAGTCCCTGCCTCAGGCCCTCAGAGATTGCTGGGGTCCCACCCGAACTTAAGCTTCCAAGCTGGGCCAGGCTTGGAACATGCCCTACCGCCCACCCCAGGCCAGCCTGCTTACTCATCAATGTTCACGTCACTCAGCTTCTTCAGGTTGTCCCCTTCACCCCCATAAACCACCACCCGCTTAGGCATAAAGTTGTCATCCGTAGTATCCACCGTGAGTAGCAGCTTCCTGAGGGGTCAGAGTATGAACGTGGGTCTTTGTGAACCCACAGGCACGTCCTGCCCTGTTCTGCCCAGAGCCTACTCACTTGACAATGGTGCCCTTCTTCATGGTAAGCCGTACCCAGTGCTGGCACTGGGACCCATCACTTTCCCAGTAGGTGTCTGCATTGCTATCTGTCAGGCAGGATACATTGAACTCCTCCTGGGAAGGGCAGAGAGGTGGAGTCAGTGGTTACCCTCACTCCCTGCGCTGGACTCGTGCTCTGGGCCAGGGAGTACAAGAGTGAAAGCATAGTGGAATTTGGCCAAAAGGGCAACTGGTACGGGGAGGGGATAGGGGTGGTGTCTAGGGGTTCCTATAGATTTCCAAGATGGGGAGCTGGACTGAGTGTGGCCTGTGGGGATTCTGGTTTGGCCTTGGCCTAGAGCGGGGGTTTCTTTCTGGATCTAGCCTTGAAGGGTATGACTACATCTTGCCTGGGGTGGGAGGAGTCCCAGCACCCACCGTGTAGGAGGAAACGTCTATGCTCTCCACATACTGCTTCACGCTACCCAGGTTCTCATCCTCCTTGCCCAGGTGGTCATACAAGAAGTGGATCAGGTCCTCGTCGCACTCGTAGGTCCATGTCGGGGGCACATAGCTAAGCAACCCCAAGCCCCTAATTAGATTGGGCCCAAACTCAGAACTCCTTCCTCCCCAGCCCATTCAAGCTCACTCACAGTAGCCTTTGTATAGCTTCTGCATATGCTTCCGCGGGCTGAGGTCTCGATCCCAGACGATGTGAGTACGTCAGATCCACCACCTGTTCCCATCTGTGGGAACAGAGTAGGGGGTGGGAGGAGGAGGCATCAGCGGGCAGCAAGACATCACCCGTAGGCCCTGGTGCCTCCGCCAGAGCTCTAGCTCCAAGCCTCCATTAGCTCCACCCCAGCCCCTCCAGGTCCCGCCCCTTCCTGCTCTTAACCCGGCCTCCGCTCCCTCAGGCTGTGCCAGAAGTGTTTCCAACCCCTCCCGGCCCGGCCATCTGACAGCAAGCTCCGCCCCTTCAAGTGCAGGACCTGAGCACCGGCCGGTAGTCCACGCCGAAGAGCTGCTGCTGCCGCTGCAGGTGGTCGGGAGTGTCGATGGGTACCAGGCGGGCCCCGCCCTCCGCTGGGCGGCACACCAGCAGCCAGCCTTCGTCCAGCCCGCAGTCGCCCAGGTGCTCTGCCAGCTGCTCCTGCCGAGACACGCCAGACGGGACAGCCGTCAGGGAACTGCCCAGCGGCCCGCCCTACCCAGCCCAGGGCAAAGAGCACCGAACGCAATGCCAGCTTAATGTGGGGGAGGAAAAGGTGACAGCCCGGGGCTTCCCTGGCCCCGGGGTTCTTGTAGGGCCCCAGGCAGGCCAGAGCGCACCTTAGTCAGCTTCACCCAGAGCCCGTGGCCGTTGCACAGCTCCTCGCCCGTGGTGCGCACGCAGGCGCCGCGCCGGAGCTCGATGCTGTCGCGGGCAGCGCGGAGGGGCCCGGAGCCTGTACCCGGGGCTGGGCCTGCTGCGCCCACACGCAGCCCCAGGCCCTCGGCTTCCCACACGGGCAGCAATACGCGTGACGGTCCCGCCGGGTCCTTGTAAAGCTTGTAGAGCACCTCTCGCGGCACGAAAGCCAGCGCTGCCGGCAGCGGGCGTCCGGCTCGGAGGCTCCGCGCTGCCTCTGCCAGGAAGCGCACGCGGCCCAGTAGCTGCCGCGGGGACTCTAGCGCCGCGCCCGGGCCAGGGCCCGCCATAGCGAAGCGGCTGAGGGGAGCCCAGGGGCTATCCTGCCCCAGGAGCAGCAGCGGCAACTGCAGACCTGGCTTCCCACCACGCCCTGCCCCGCCTTCGGCCAGCCTTCACCGTATGTTCTAGATTAAGCGCACATGCTGCTTCTGCTGTATTGCCCTGTGTACTCCCATACTCAACCGTATTACCCACCTCTCTGCCCACTCAGCCCAGACAATCAAACCCAAGATCAGTGTTTCTACCTGATCAATCTTCCTCTCTCCATCCCCTTGCTACTATCATTTTATCTCTACTACCATACTCTCGTTCAAGCCATCTTTCTATGTAGCCTGGATCATCGCAACAGCCATTTCTCTGATTCTCTGGCCTTCCTCCCCCAGGGACTCGTTTAAAAATCTGCTGGACTCCTCATTCTAGGGGAGGTGTCACTAAAATGTTTGAGAGAATGATTCCTTCCCCTGCCACTGACAGGAGTCTTTAGTCATCGAGGCTTAATCCTGGTTGTTGCTCCTAATCCCAGGACACTGGTGATCGTTATCTACTTTAATGTAATTGCTGATTTCTGTTTCCCCATCAGTCTTGTAGCTCCTTGAAGGCAGGTGCTGTCTCGCGCAGCACTCTAATCTCCCCACCTACTATATAGCGCCCAGCTGTTAGTTAGAAATATAAATACATGACGATTAGCTTTACCTGTACAGCCTGCTTCCATCATCTGCTGTATACCTGGCTAGATAAGACTATTAGAATTATGGAGATTGAGACTTGTGCCAAGCCTCCGGGATACTCAGGCCGTCAGATGAGAACAAATTCCTCATATCATGATAAGATGGAGTTAGAGTGCTTTCTTTTGGGCATTTGTTGTTGCGTCGCTACAGCGGACTTTACGGTGAATAAAGGTAGGGGTCCTACGGGCAGCAGTCAGGGCAGCCCCAGGGCTGTCATTGGCGTCCGATCATGTGATCTTCAACATGGCGACGCCCTTGACTCCCTCCAGGAAGGGGCGGAGCCTGGATTGGGGCCGGCTCAGATTCAGTTTAAAGCGGGGGTTGTGGTCGCAGTTACTGACAGCTTACCATGGAGGAGAACGGGTTCAGGTGAGTTCCCCGCAGTAAGCGGTGGGGCTAGCAGGGTTTCTAATCTGAGTCTTTCAACTCAGGCATCTCTCCTTATACTCTCCTTTCCTCACCATGGAGCTCTCCCAACCTGAATCCCATTCACTGGGATCCGAATCCTCCAACCATGGACTTTTGAGACCTTCGTTCAGGGGATACCTCGGGATTTTCAACTAGTATCTCTATTCTGGGAACACCATCTCTAATCCTTCTTTCACTAGGCCCCAGCCTGAGGATCTCTTAGACCCTGACTGAACCAGCCCACTGGCACCCCCGTTCCCGAGATTCGCTAGTCTGAAGACCCCCAAACAATCCTTACTGGACTTTCATCCCCTCCCCGCAACTCCTTCCAGTTGTTTTGAGCTGGGGAGAGTTGGGACTAAGGGTAGGGAAGAGGCCCCAGCGCGGGCCCTTCTGGGGTCTTGTGCACCATCTGATAGGCAGTGAGGAGGCGGAATGGGCGGGAAGCCACGGCTTGGGAGCTGGCCTGGAGGAGGCAGATAGCGGTGCAGGACTGAATCCGCCTTAAGAACCCGCGCCTTCCCCAACCCCCAGCTTAGCATAATGACTTCCTACCCCTGCCCCTACCTGATCGCCAGACCTAAGGGTTTTCCGGAGTTGAAGAATGACACATTCCTGCGAGCAGCCTGGGGAGAGGAAACAGACTACACTCCCGTTTGGTGCATGCGTCAGGCTGGCCGCTACTTACCAGGTTAGAGTCAGGGCCTGGAAGTTTAGATAAAACTCTGGAGGGTGAAAAGTTTTCAAGGGGCAGGGGAGGGCTCTGGACGGCCTCAAGGCTGAACCCTGTCTTCCCTCTCCTGTCTCCAGAGTTTAGGGAAACCCGGGCTGCCCAGGACTTTTTCAGCACCTGTCGCTCTCCTGAGGCCTGCTGTGAACTGACTCTGCAGGTGAGGAGTCCACAAAAGAGGGAGGGATTTATGCCCTCAGCTTGCCACCTTAAGCAACCTGTCCCATATTCCCTACAGCCACTGCGTCGCTTCCCTCTGGATGCTGCCATCATTTTCTCCGACATCCTCGTTGTACCCCAGGTACCCACTCAAACCTGATCCTGGAATGAGACCCTCTCAAGGATCCCTTGAAAATCCTTTTACTAGTCCAGTCAAGGTTCAAAATAAGCACTTATCCTACCTGGATAGAGGGAAAAACTAAGGCTGAAAAAGGCTGAGTTTTATTCTCCTTTTCATTTTCTCCTGGCATGGGCCGAAAAGAACCTTTCCTTCCAGAGTACCTTTTTGGGAACCCTGGTGTTTTCTACCTCTCCAGGCACTGGGCATGGAGGTGACCATGGTACCTGGCAAAGGACCCAGCTTCCCAGAGCCGTTAAGAGAAGAGCGGGACCTAGAGCGCCTGCGGGATCCAGCAGTGGTGGCCTCTGAGCTGGACTATGTGTTTCAGGCCATCACTCTTACCCGACAACGACTGGCTGGGCGTGTGCCACTGATTGGCTTTGCTGGTGCCCCGGTAATGTGGGACAGGGCAGAGACTGAGGCATGGGGAGATCACTCTGGCAAGTCTGATGTAGACAAGGGAAGTAAGTGTCAATTTGGCTTCTGTACCTGTGACATCCTCTTTGTGTCTTTCTTTAGTGGACCCTGATGACATACATGGTTGAGGGTGGTGGCTCAAGCACCATGGCTCAGGCCAAGCGCTGGCTCTATCAGAGACCTCAGGCCAGTCATCAGCTGCTTCGCATCCTCACTGATGCTCTGGTCCCATATCTGGTAGGACAAGTGGCTGCTGGTGCCCAGGTGAGTCCTGAGGGAGAGACTGTTTGGTCTATAAGGACCAGAAGCAATAGAGTCTCCTAAACCTGAGAGGGGAGGGGTCTCAATGGCAGGCGTGAAAGAAGTTGGCCTCCAATGATCTGGCTAGAGCAGCCAAGCCCATTTTGACATTGGCAGGGGGGCTTAATGCTCTGAGTATTCCAATACCAAAGCTAGTGCTGGCTTCTAGAGGAAAAGGCAAAACTGTTGACTGGAACTGGGTTTATCAGGAAGTATCAGGGATTGAAGTCATTTGGAGAAAACTGAGGCAGATTCTGTATGTGGGGCCTGAAGTACTTCCTCTTTGTGTGTTAATTTCTCTTCACCACACCCTAACTGTAGGCATTGCAGCTCTTTGAGTCCCATGCAGGGCATCTTGGCCCACAGCTCTTCACCAAGTTTGCACTGCCCTATATCCGTGATGTGGCCAAGCGAGTGAAGGCTGGGCTACAGAAGGCAGGCCTGGCACCAGTGCCCATGGTGAGCATTGGGATGGGTTAAGGTGGGCCTGTGGAGCTTTCAGGGTAAGTCCTGCGTGGAATGGAGTGACCACTGGAGGGCAGCAGAAGTGCAGCCGAGAAAGGTTAGTGGGCATGGCAAGGGCCTGTGTAGCCTCAGATCTATCTGCTCTTTCTTCCAGATCATCTTTGCTAAGGATGGGCATTTTGCCCTGGAGGAGCTGGCTCAGGCTGGCTATGAGGTGGTTGGGCTTGACTGGACAGTGGCCCCAAAGACAGCCCGGTGAGTGATGGAAGAATGGGCCCTGGACGTTGAGGTGGAAAGGGGGGCAGCCGCCATATGTGCAGTCACCAGAACACAGCACTGGCTCTGCTTCCAGGGAGCGTGTGGGGAAGATGGTGACCTTGCAGGGCAACCTGGACCCCTGTGCCCTGTATGCATCTAAGGTAACAACCAGGGCCCTTATATGTGTGTGGGAGTTTCTCTGTGCCCTCCTATGGCTGTGTACATAGTTGTATTATGTGTGCATTTTTATGTCTGTCTTCCCGTCTGCCCTATGTGCATGATGTAAGCCCTAGGAAGACAGAAATTTTTGCTGTTGTTCATTTGTTTTCTTAGTGCCTGGCCCATGCTAAGTATTGATAAATTTTGTTCAATTAATGACTAAATGAGTAACACTGAGTAGAAGCATACCTACGTATGTGTGTCACTATTGTGTATGGGGAGGGCAGAGGCTTGCTGACCTCCCCATAGCCAGTGCCCTGTTGTTCCCCCAGGAGGAGATTGGGCGGCTGGTGCAGAAGATGCTGGATGACTTTGGGTCACAACGCTACATTGCCAACCTAGGCCATGGACTTTATCCTGATATGGATCCGGAACACGTAGGGGCCTTTGTGGATGCTGTGCATAAACACTCACGGCTGCTTCACCAGAACTGACATACACCTTTACCTTCAAATACCACTAACAAAGATGACTGATTGTTTCCCAAAGAATAAAAGTTCTAGGGTTGGAGTCTAGTATGTAGCTTTGTTTGTGAAAGATTTGTGCCCTTATCCTCAGTTCCGTCTTAGCCTTTGCTCCTTCCCTGGGGCCTCTGTCTACATCCTCCCCTCTCTACAAGTCATGGGGGTCAGGTATCAGTGAATTTATGTACTATAGCACTTAATGTCAGGGTTCTAACTACCATCTTCCTCTCAGATAACCAAGCCTCAGAGCTACGCTGAGTAGGGTAGAGCTTCCTAGCAGTTGTGGTTGTGACATGTGCGGAGAAAAGAGTGAGGTGCTCATAGCATACAAAGGCCAAATTGATAGGGCTTGGTGTCTGGGGAGTATACATCAAAGAAGGGCACAGAAGTGGTTAGAACACTTCAGAGAGGCATGGGGAGGAAGATGGAGTCTAGGTGAGCAGGGACAAGCTGAGGGACCTTAACCTTTGACACCAAAAGATGAAGAGGACATGAAGGCTCAGAGCTAGGTTGCTTAGAATTAGAGCTTTAGACTAGTTCATCACCAAGGTGAGAAGGCCACTGAAACCAAAAGGCCCTCTGGCACTCAGGGTTACTTTACATTCTTTTCTGAGTATATCCTCTAATTTTCTCAGGGTCTTGGTGTTTCTGCCCAACATGGTGGCACCTACTTCCTAAAATAAGGGTCTGAGGTATCTGTGAGCTCTGGAGAGGGGTCCGGCATGGCAGGAAATTCTTTATCTGTCATTCTGCATCTCTTTGGACCACTAGGAATTCACTGTGTTGTAGGCCCAACCAGGAACCTGGCCCAGGCAGGGCAATGCAGAAAGGAGAGAAGGGCCTCATTTATTGAGAGAACACAATTTCTGCTTTTAGAAAAATGATCTTTTCTGTGATCCATGATTTATTCATAGAAAAGCACTGTGAGTTCACACGCCTGCTAAAAAAAAAAAAAGGGCAGTTGTGATACAGAAATGGGAGTGGCTTCTCTTTTTTTTTTACCAACCCATTGGGCTGAGACATTGTAGGGGCCCTTGGCTGGACAGTAAGACTTTAGTAGCCACAAACAGCAAATACAACTTATTGGTCAGTTTGGAGTAAAAAAGGTAACATAAACAGTTTGTCAAAGAAAGGAAAATAAAGCAGACAGAGAGGTCCTTAGTTCACACTCTAGCTATCCACCCCTTCCCTATCAAACCCCACCCTCAACTCGGGAACTAAGACATGAAACAGTAAACACCACCAAGACACTGGTATCCAACTGACTCTTCTGAATGCTGTTGCTACCTCCTATACCAAGTCCAGGCTAAGCCTATATAGGGGTCAGGAAGGTAGCAGGAACCCTAGGGTTGACTACTAGGGCTAGAAATAAGGAAGGGAAAGGCCAAGTGCCTACCAGCCCCAGCCTCCAAATCAGTGACCAATGAGACTGTGACAGAAGCAGGCAGAGAAAGCTTGAGGTAGAAAGGCAGGGGAAGAAAGTAAGTATGAGTGAGCAGTATGGAGCTGAAGCAGCCAATCTCAGGGCAGAAGGAGACTGGTGCTTAGAAGCTTGTTTGGTGAGAGAGAATGGTGAAAGAGGAGGCACAGAGATGGGGAACAAATGCTTAGCTGGTAAGAGACTAAGGAATGGGGAAGAGAGATCTGGCAAAAAGAGAAGGGACACATTCATGCAGATCCTCACACACGAATACGCGGACACACCTCCATGGAAAAGTATACTCAGTCACACATATAAAGACATACAGACACATGGATACCAGGCATACAAACATATTTATACACACGTACTCATGGGTACTCAGATATACATACATACTAAACATGCACACACAAACATAAGTGTACTTACAGATATGCATTCTCACATGTACACAAATAAGTATACTCTTACATAGAAACCCACAGTACAGCACACATGTATTTATACATGTACACAGAATTGACATAGATATGCATAAATATATACGTGTACACGCAGACAGGCATGCACAGATATATCCATGCACACAGACATGTATACTTAGCCATACAGATATACACACACATACATAATCAGAGAGGAAACCAGATACTCTCTAACACAAAGGTGACAGAATAGATGAATATTATGAGCTCAGAGGCTTCCTGGACCTTCATCTTCTCCCTGCACTTGTTTCTCAGGTGCCAGCAGGCTCCTGAAGAGGCTGTGTGAGGCAGGAGCAGGAGCTTCAGTGTCCTCATAGCTTTGTGAGGGTCTAAGTCCAGTCCTGGCCTCTGCCCCTCACCCACCACTGGGCTACAGATGCCCTGTCTGTGGGCCGGGGTTTCTGCATAGACTAGACTTGGGATTTATTCTAACTGGCCACTATTCTCCTTGCCACCCCCACTCTTCCACTGCCAACAGCATACACTCTGAAAGGAAACCTGAGAAATGGTTGTGAGTCTCCTCAGAAAACAAGCATATCCTCCCACCCACAGCTACTTCAAGTGTCCATCAAATCAGAACCAGAATTATAAATAGTTACAACTTTACAATAATTGGCAACACATATACTATAGTATTTACAGTACCATAAATGCTTCTGTTTCTCTGGTTAAGCGATCCCTGAGACAGTGTTCTGTGTTTGCCAAGGGAGAGAGGGCCAATGCCCAGAACACGCAGGATATAGGGGCGTGAGGTGGCATGTTGTGGGTATCTGATCAATCTGCAGGGCCCGGCTCCTACAGGAAGAGTGGGCTGTAGTGAGAAGCTTGCCAAGGTAGGCATATTGGCTAGAGTTGGACTCTCCCCATCCTTAGCCCTGTGGTCTTTCGGCCTCAGCCACAGGTGCTCAGAGTCCTCTCAGGGTGGACAAATGTTTTAGTGTCCTTGGCCTGAACCGATGGTACCTGGGAGCCCAGGCTGCCCTGGCAGTGAGCTGTCTGCTTTCTCAGCCAAAGCGCTCTCGCACCAGCAGCATTAGCTTTTTCTTGCCTTTGTAGATCTGTTTGAGGTTGTCAATGAACTGGGCAAATTGCAGGTGGCCATCCTGGGGCAGTAGAAAGGTCTCCCGAGCCTTGCTCAGAAACTCAATGAACTCTCCATAGTGGCGGGGACTAATGTGTGTCAGGCGTGAGTGTGTAGTGTTGATATAGGCATTGATGGTGGCATCCAGCAGCTGGCGCAATGGAGCTTTGTCCGTGGACATGAGCTTTCCAGAGCTGCGGCGGCCTGGGATGCCGGCCAGGCCAGGTGCAGTCACTGTGCAGCGTCGCAGGATGTCTGAAAGCACTGTGGCACAGTGTACACTCTTCACTACCAGGGGTATGAGGGCCGCCAGCTCATTCTTGCCCAGAGAGTGGCTGAGGGCACACGCCCAGAGCACATCATTGATGGCTGGGTGAGTGTCCTGGTTGTAGGCCAGGTTAAGATGGCTCATGGCCAGTGAGGCCAGCTTGAAGGCACGTAGCGGGTAGCCACGGAGCTCCATGTAGCGGGCGATGGTGAAGAGCTGTGAATGGGTCATGCCGCCGGCAGCAGCATCAATGGCAATCTGGTAGGCTGCCTCAAAGGCAATGTGGTCCTTCTCACACAGTGTAAGGGCTGACAGGGCACAGCTCTGTGGATCCTTCATAGCACACTGCAGGGCCAGCGTGCGAGCACAGCTAGCTAGTTCCTCCCGCTGTGGGTAGTCAAGGCTGAGGCGCAGGATGGTGGTATGGGATACGGCTGTGGCAGCTACGATACTAGTAGCCTCGGTGGGGGTGAAGAGTGTGTACCAGCTCTGCAAGATGCTCACCAGGGCCCGCACACCTGTCAGGGAGAGCTTGAGCTCAGCCATGGCCATCTGGGTCCTGATCCAGGTCTGCCCAGATTACCATTTGGGGTTTGAACTTGGCCTGCAGAGATGAGTTCTCCCTCCTCCTCAGCAGCCTTGAGATGATCTGAGGCAAACCAGGGCAAAGGGAGCACCCCAGATGGCCAGACCCTGTTTGGGGTCTCTTCCTATCCCTTCCTTTCCCAGGTCAGAGGATTGAAGGTCTCTGTGGGTGCTCTTAGCTCTTCACAAGGATGGCAGCAGAGCACGCAGATCTGCCTGGGGGTTCTAGCCGAAGTGGGGCCTCTCGGGGTAGTCTTGTGCTGGGACTTTGGGCTCTAGAAAGGGTCCTGAGCCTTCAAGTTGCCTGGGGCTTCTTAGAAGTACACATAGGGACTGGGACCAAACCACTGGGCCCACTACCTCCCAAGGGAGCACGTGAGTATTGGTGGCTGAAAATTCATTCTCTCAGACACGTCTGTGATCAGAGGGTCAAAGTGCTGCTGACATCAGGACATGGTTCAAGCAGTGAGGGCAGAGCTTGGGCTAGCTGAACAGAGGCCATCTTCTCCTACCAGCAGCCTCATCCTTTCTTAGACCATCAGGAATTGGAATATAAGAGCTCTAAGGATTCATTGTCCTGTCCTAAGAGTAGGGCCTAGACAGTCCTTTCCCCTAGGGGTAGAGGGAGTTGGGAGACTCACCCACTTCTGTAGCACAGGTAACCAACCATCGTACCATCTCTCGGCGTCTCCAGTTAAGAGTTGATAAGGTCATCCGCATCACCTAGGCACAAAATAGGCCTTTCCAGTGGGCTAAGTCTAATTGCTGTGACCTTCCCTCCCCTTGCCATTCATGTATGCAACAAATATATATATATTTTGCTTTAAACAGCAGTTTCTCCCCTGGTAAGTACAGAGAAGTTTAATTTCTTTCCCACCCCACCTATTAGATAGGAGGCTTCTCTTATGACCTATAACCTATAACAGTCTCCTTATTACCACACCTTCTTGACTTGGAGAAATGGGGAGGTGGAGAGAAGATGGGGACCACATGGAGCCCAAAGCTTCTGGTCTTATCTCAAAAGTAGAGCCCAATTTATGAAGTCCTTACCTTTTGCCTAGCCTAGAACTTGTATTCTGGGGACAGAAAAGAACCAGACTTAGTCTATGCCCAGTACCCCCAGAGAGCTTATCTTCTGCCAATTGTCATTAGGTCAGAAACCCAAAGTGGGAATTGCCCACTCTTCCTCCATACCTGTAACCCAAGCTCCAGGGCCACATTGAGCAGGGTGCTGTCAGTACTACTGTCTGTAGGGGTAGCAATCTTGAATGCATCCTGGGCCAGTTTGAAGATGAGGGAGGAAGAATGGATGTGCTTCTGTATTGCTTCCAGAATTGTTCGGAGTCTCAGAGTGTCTCCTATAGGTGCCAAGAGAAGGGGCAGGGACAGGGTCTGCTTTAAAGTTTCCCTAAAAGCGAGCTAATCACAACAGGCACTGCTTGAACTGGCTGCTAGCAATTCATTGAATGCTTGTGAATGCTACCATCCCTTCTGGGTGGTCAGGATGTCTCTACTGAACCCATTTGAGGCTCCTTCTTTCCCAGGTCCCCATATGAATGCACTTGTCTCCACTTTTTCATCTGTGTCATCCACCCCTTACCCTCCATACCTTTAGGCTCTTTAGGTACCAGAAACAATTTTCCTGAACACCTGAATTCTGAGGCCTACTTATACAGGAGACAGGAAGCTACATTACTGCCAAAAAAGTATGCCAGTTGCACTGTCTGCCTCTCACTACAACTCCCCGGAGCAAAAAGGAGCTGGGCCACTGCTTCCTATGCAATAAGTAAGGATTCTATCCAAAGTACTGGTACACAGAGTTAAGGAATACACCATCATATGAAGTGAAGGCTGTTGTATGAAGGCAGTATAGTTAATGAAAGATCGGTATATCTTATGAAGAGTAAATATGTGAAATAAAGATAGAACAAAAAGTAGGCTTTAAAAAATAAAACCTGCACAGCCAACCTACAAAAATAAATAAATAAATAAATAAATAAAAAGTAGGCTTTATGTTTTGCTTTGTAACTGTTGATAAAGTCAAAGAGGCAAAGTGGCATGAGTGTAGGGTTTGGAGTAAAATACACTGGGGACTGAACCTGGTTTAGCCATTTAACAGCTCATTTATTTCATCTATAAAATGGAAACCATAACTTTTAGGGTTGTTGTGAAAATCATAAATAATTTGTATATGGTTAATATTGTATGATTCTGTTTTTATAAAAAAGATAAACAGTGTGTGTATAGTATGTGTACATATATATGAATAGACAATCTCCAGGAATATTTATACCAGTGTCTTACTATTAGTTATCTTTGGGAGCCAGGGTTATGGAATAGATTTCCTTTATTCTTCTATCATCTTTAATACATTGACTGCCACACTAGAAAAAACAAATTTTTCCTTGGGGCCATGGTGCTTTATTACAAAAAGAACAAAAACTTCAAAAACAAAACGATCCTTTCTAATTTAATGAAAAATTTGTTATTTTTTGTTGTTTTCTGTGCATGAGTTATATGTAACTTGAAAAATAGTTCACAAGGCTCCCAAGGTGAAGAGACGTTTGAGTTACATATGTTTCACAAGGCCCTGTGCTCAAAATTAGAATGAGTTAAATACAATTCACATGGTAGTTAATGTGTTAAAAATAATATTTTTTCTCTTTTTTTATTATTTCTGCATATTATGGGGGTACAAAAGTTTAGGTTATGTATATTTCCCTTGTCCCCCCTCCCCAAGTCAGAGCTTCAAGTGTGTCCATTCCCCAGACGGTGCGCATCACACTCATTATGTAGGTATACACCCATCCCCTCCCCTGCATCTGCCTGACACCCAATTAATGTTATTCCTATATGTGCTCTTAGGTGATGATCAGTGAAACAAATTTGATGGGGAGTACATGTGGTGCTTATTTTTCCATTCTTGGGATACTTCATTTAGTAGAATGGGTTCCAGCTCTAACCAGGAAAATACAAGAGGTGTTAGATCACCACTGTTTCTTATAGCTGAGTAGTATTCCATGGTATACATATACCACATTGTATTAATCCAGTCATGTATTGATGGGCACTTGGGTTGTTTCCACATCTTTGCAATTGTGAATTGTGCTGCTATAAACATTCAAGTGCAGATGTCTTTTTTATAGAATGTCTTTTGTTCTTTTGGGTAAATGCCCAGTAATGGGATTGCTGGATCAAATGGTGGGACTACTTGTATCTGTTTAAGGTACCTCCATATTGCTTTCCACAGAGGTTGCACTAGTTTGCAGTCCCACCAGCAGTGTATGAGTGTTCCTATCTCTCCACATCCACGCCAACATTTATTGTTTTGGGACTTTTTGATAAAGGCCATTCTCACTGGAGTTAAGTGATATCTCATTGTGGTTTTGATTTGCATTTCCCTGATGGTTAGAGATGTTGAGCATCTTTTCATATACCTATTGGCAATTTGTATATTGTCTTTGGAGAAATGTCTATTCAAGTCCTTAGCCCATTTTCAAATCAGGTTATTGGTTTTAGTTTTTGTTTCCTGCTATTGAGTTGTAGGAGTTCCTTATATATTTTAGAAAATAATCCTTTATCAGGTATATGGTTTGCAAATATTTTCTCCCATTCTTCAGGTTTCCTTTTTACTCTGTTGAGTGTTTCCTATTCTGTGCAGGAACTTTTTAGTTGATGTAGTCCCATTTATCTATTTTTGCTTTTATGCCCTTTTATTTCTTTTCATTGTCTTATCACATTGGCTAAAACCACCAGTATGATGTTTAATAGAAGTGGTGAAAGCAAACAACCTTACCCTGTTCCTGACCTTAGGAAGAAAGCACTCAATTGTTCACCATTGACAGGTTAGTTGCAGATATATTATAGATACCCTTTATCATGTTGAGGAAGTTCCCTTCTACTCCTAGTTTTCTAAAGCATTTTTATTATTTTTACTAGGAATGGATGTTATATTTTATCAAATGCTTTTTCTGTAGCATTGAGATGATCATATTGAGTTTTCTTTTTTACTCTATTAATATGGTGAATTATAGGACTTTCATTTTTTAAGAGACAGGGTCTAGTTCTGTTGCCCAGGCTGAAGTGCAGTTGTGCCATCATAGCTTCCTGCAACCTGAAAACTCCTGGGCTCAAGAAATCCTCCTACCTCAGCCTCCCAAAAGTACTGAGATTACAGATATGAGCCACCGCACCTGGCATAGGACTGATTTGTGACTGTCAAACCAACCTTACATTCCTGGGATAAATCCTACTATAATCCTGCTCTGGTTGCTTTTAAAAAAGGTAAGATTTTCTCTTTTATTACTGGTTTTAAGCGATTTGACTATGATGTGCCTTGGTATAGTTTTCTTCTTGTTTCTTATGCTTGAGGTTCACTGAGTTCCTTGGACCTACAGTCATTTATCCTCCTTATCCTGCTTGGAATCTGATATTCTTTGCTAAGCAACCCCTACTTTCTGCCCCCTATGCTTATTATAAAATTTGTTGACTTTTGCCAATAAGACTGGTAAAAAATGTTATTTCAGGATAATTTTAATTTGTGTTTCTCAAGTGATATCAGGCATTTTAATTATCTAAAAGTCATTTGTATCTCCTTTTCTGTGAACTGTCTGATCATATCCTTTGTTCAATTTTTGTATTGGTTTCTTGATCTTTTTTTATTGGTGTACTGTATCCTTTACCTTTTCTGCAATGAACATTTTTTTTGGCAATAAGATTATACAACATAAAGCTATTTTTAATTTTAAAAATTTCAAAAATCCATGTAGTTTCCTGGTACAAAATACTCAAGAGTCCATGTTAGCTAGTATTATATTTTATAGCTTGCCCTATAAGGACTTATTTTCACTTCTTTTTGTGGGAAAACCTGCATAGCTAACAGGCAGTATGCGTGCTTTAAGGCTTAAGAGTCACTCTGGACTGCTTATCTTTTCAGGGCAATGGACATATCACAAAATTCTTATCTGTAAAGAGTTCTGCAGCTCTATCTTAGTCATCACTTCATAAAATCTTCCAATGGCTCTAGGAAGCTGACAGGTCATTGATAATGATCCTCATTTTACAGATTTTAAAACTGAGGCTTAGAGAGGTGGAGCAACTTTATCACGTGGAAGGTTAGATTTAGAAGTTAACTTAAACATCATTTAAGTCTATCTACACAGGGTCCTATAATTAGTAACTAGGGCAAAGTTTTGGCTTGTTTCCAGGTGTTCTTTCTAATGGCAGCAATCAAAGCGAGGATCCCCATCACTTTGAAAGGTTGAGAAAGAATAAATAGCTTCTCTTCTTCAGGAGACTACAGGCCAAGTCTTTGATAGGTCATGGCTGAGCAGGCACAGTGGGGATGTTGGAGCCTAAGGTCTAACTATGCTCACCTTTGGCAGCAGTCAGCATGGTGGAGGCCAGTTCACACTGCTGTGATTCCAAGTGTCCAAGCGTGAACCAGCGAGGATAACGGCTGGGCACCACAGACACCATATGGTGAGGGTGGGAAGTGTCGCCTGCAGAAGCTGAGTTTTCTAGAACAGGTAACCTAGAAGACCCAGAAGAGTCATCAGCCACTATCCAGAACCAGGCCTTCTGAGCCACCTTAGAGAAGCTTGCTTTTTGCAGGGGAGTAACTGGGGAGAGGAAAGGATTAACTAAGAGCTTTAAAGGTTTTTAAACCTATGGTTCTATACTCTATTTGAGGTGAATGCCTGGGCAGTTGCAGAACTCAAGCTGAATAGTCCATACTGCACATGGATTTGAAAGGCAGTTCAAGAGCCATAGGGTTATTTATAAAAGTTTTAGAAATACATGTCAAGGAATTTCCTGCTTAGCTGAGGAGTTCTCACAGCCTTATGGTCTAACTAAAACTTTTCTTCTGTATAGTTTGCTGCATCCCAGAAGTCCACCTGCATAAACCAAGGATCCTATTCTAGTCTGCAAACAAAATGCCCATAGTTCATTGTTCTGAAGTCTTGGGGTAAACATATTTATGTCTACATCCCTCAGATTCCTCTGGGGACCCATGCCTGGGAACCACGACTCAGTTGAGCAATGGAAGGGCTCAAACCCCTTCTTGGCCTGCCTGAATGACCCCAGAACAGGGAGACTCAGGGCTTGGATGCTCCATATCTATTAATATTTTAGGGGCTCCCTCAGACAATCAACCACAAGGTACATCCAGGGAGCCAAGTGAGTCACCAACAAGGAATCCCAGATAGGAATCCTAGATCATATAAAAATATCTGAGCCATTTTATGGTAGGCTTGGTAGCAGATCCAACAGAATAGACGAAGAAGGAAAGAAAAGAAATGGGATAAACAAAGAAAAGAGCACTGGAGATTTCTGCTTTGGTGCAGGCAACTGTACCAGGAAAGGGCTACTCACCTCATGGCACGTAAGCCTAATTTATAGGATAGGTCTGGATCATGAGGCAGCAGAGCTGAGAACAAATACTTGGCAAAGGTATGCATGGGAACACTTTCTCGGTGAATGACTTCTCCCAGACCACTGAAGGGGCCTCCTGTAGGAAGAAGATAAGCCAGCCAGTTATTTTATTTTATTTTTTTTTTGGTATGCTTCCCTTTGCCAGCCATGTTTGCTAACCGTGGGAACCTTCACTACGTTTTAGTGTCATAGATGTTCTTATATGTGTGTTCTGTTAGAGAGGGGCACCCAGGGTCACAGACCAAAGACAATATGACAAAAGGCCCTTCTCTGCTTACCTTCCAGCAGTAAGAGGCACTGTTTCTGCAGTGTTTGCACTAGCTCATCGTCCAGCTGCAGCTCCTGGAGTTGGCTTAGGAGCTGCTCCTCATTACGGCACACCTTGTCCTGTGCGTAGAGGCCTTCAGGCATCACCCTCTGTTGACCCATGCCCATCAGAGCAACTTCCAGGGCCAATGACAGGTAGGACTCACTGCTGTTTGGGCAGCTTGCAGCTACAGATACGTGCTGGTACACAGGGGGTCTGCTTTCATTCATATCTGAGGGCAACAGGTTCTTTAGGTCAGGCCCAGCAGATTCTTCCATCTTTCTCTCCCTCCCACTTTTGGGATATAGTTAATAGCTATCACAGAAGAGCTGAATCGGAACCCCAGAAGAGGAAAGAAAATATACTGAAAAAATGTTACACAGAGCCACAAAGATTCCCACCTCTTTCTTTTTTTTTTTTTTTTTTTTTTTTTTTTTTTTTTTTGTTGAGACAGAGTCTCACTTTGTTGCCCAGGCTAGAGTGAGTGCCGTGGCGTCAGCTTAGCTCACAGCAACCTCAGACTCCTCGGCTTAAGCGATCCTACTGCCTCAGCCTCCCGAGTAGCTGGGACTACAGGCATGCGCCACTATGCCCGGCTAATTTTTTCTATATAGATTTTTAGTTGTCCATATAATGTCTTTCTATTTTTAGTAGAGACGGGGTCTTGCTCAGGCTGGTCTCGAACTCCTGACCTTGAGCAATCCACCCGCCTCGGCCTCCCAGAGTGCTAGGATTACAGGCGTGAGCCACCGCGCCCGGCCCCCACCTCTTTCTTAATATATGAACTGACTAGGCTAATTGGGATCAGAGGAGGAAGATAATGGCCACCCTTGCTTGGGGCCACTCCTTATATCTCTACCCAGAGGAATCTGAATCCATCCAGTTAAACTCCTACTTTTGTAACACTTACAACTTCTATGTTATCATTATTTTATAGGCTCCACCACTGGGTTCATAATTTCAGGAAGAGAACACAGTTTAAAAGTTAGAGTCTTGATTTCTTTTCTCCATCATCCATCCAATATATATTTATGGAAGACTATTAAACAGCAGGTACTACACTGAGTGCTAGGATCACAAAGATAAGTAAATCTTCTTTTCTATTCCCACGTAGCTGATAGTCTATTAAGAGATGCTCACTTGTAAACAAATTATAATCTAGTGTGCTAAATGTTAGAGTAGATATATGAATACAATATAGTGATGGCATAAAGGAATAAAAAATCAATTGTCTCTATCTAGTCCTGGCTAGAGACTCTATTAAATTATTGCCCTCTATTTCTCATTTGTATTAATAAAACTGGTACAAACCACTAAGAGGGAAGGAGTTCAAAGGAAACCAGGGAGTGCTATGCAACTGCAAGAGATACGCACATTCTTGATGGAAGTTCTTTTCCACTTTCAGACTGCTCTAGGTTCTGGCCTCTAACTGCTGAAATTCCTCTATCCAATCGTATTCCCCTTGGACCACATTCTTTAGGCATTTTTGGTAGGGAAAAGAGAGGAACAAGGAAGGCTAGCAAGGTAAAATGGGAAAGTAGGACAGGGTCAGACCACAGGGTGGGAAAGAAAGGCGGGAAAAAGAGGGAGCCTGAGGAAACCTCTCAGGGGCATTCCAGTTTGGACACAAGGAAAATGAAAGGCTGTAAGAGTGGGTAGAACAGAGTCTGGCAGGGAGTAGAGGATTGCCAAGGGCACTCTTGGCTTGCCTCAGGCTGACCCCTGTACCTGACACTTCCAGATAGCCGTCATCGTTCAGTTGGCAGGCTTCAGTCAAAGTGAGAAACAGGCAGCCAATGGGATCCAGGGGGTGGCCCACCCAGCCCTCTAGGTTTGTGATGGTTGTAGTTCCTCTTTGCAACAATTCTGGAAACAAGCAGGTCAAAGTTTTAGACAGCAATAGAAACACACTGCTCTCTGTCCCTTCCTGGGTCTCCTTATCTTTCAGGTCTTGACCCTGAGAGTCAAAGAAAAGCTTCCCTTTGTCTTGCCTTGGATTGATAGAACTGGCCATAAGCACACCGGCCAGCTGCAAGGTCATGTGGTCTGCATTGAGGCTGCTTGCTCGTTCTGCATATGTGAATACAGCTTTACAGTTTTAAAAGGGTTTTCTCATGCCAGATCTTTTTTTTTTAATTAAACTAATTTTGCAAGTTTATTCCTATCTAGGGATTATCAGCAAAATGGCAAAAATACATGCCAGATCTTAATGAGCCTTCCAACTGCCTTGTGAGGGAGGCAGGCAGGCATTATTCCCATTTTACAGATAAGAAAACTGAGATTCACAGAGATAGAGTGAGGCATTCCACGCAGCAGGTGGAATGACCTGGAATTCCCTAGCCCTTGCCACACCATAATATTTAATGAAAATTAAGTTCTGGGCCTTATATCCTCCTAGCATCCTCATCAGCCTTAGGCCTAAGAGGGCTAATCTCCAAATCACCATACCTTTCTTCTGATGCTTGTAGATTTCCAGCTGCCGTTGCTGCTGCAACCTCAGAGTATTAATAATGGCCACCGTGAGTCTGAGGGCTTCTTTTGGATAACCATGGGAACGCAGGGCATCAACCCGAGCACAGGCTGTAGGCACGTGCTCTACCAAATAAGAACAAAATATTTTGGTTGAGTTACTATTTCAAATCAGGAAAATTCATTCTTGATAAAGAGAGTTTGTATTTAGTCCAGTTCCTCAAATTCAATCAGACATCCATAGTATACCAGGAACTGTATTTTTCTCTTTAAGGATATGAAAAGTTAAATAAGTCATGGGTTCTATCTTGAAAGAGGTACCTCGCAGTCTTAGCATGGTAGTATGGTATAGAACTAAGACATACAACTAGGATAATAAAATGTAGTACCTCTTTGTGAACATGTACTATGGGAACCTAATGAAGGTAGCAACTAATTGCCTAAAGGGAAAAGCCTCATTCGTTTAATGAATCCTACCTTTTCTGAAAACCTATTGTATGCCAGGTAGTATGCTGGGCAAAGGAAGTACGAAGATGATTAAGAAATGGTCACTGTCCTCAAACAGTTCACAAATGATACATAAAAAGATAATTACAAAACATTTAAAAAGAAATAGCATGATAGAAGTACATACAGAGCAAAAATAATATTTGGGCAGTGCTTTGAAGGACAAGCAAGATTTTAAATAGGTAAATAAATAGGGATAGGCATTCCTGGCAAGGGAAACTTATAAGCAAAGGCATATAAGTAAAAGCATAAAAATGTATTCGATATAGCATCTTCAGAGGATGGCAGATCGTTCTATGTAGCTTGAGTTAGGTTATGTGGTGGAGACAGCCTGAAAAGGTAGAGTCTGGAATGTAAAGGGCTTTGAATGCCATTCTACGAAGTCTGGATTTACCTTAGGAATAACAGAAGACTACCAAAGGCTTATAGATAGGTAAGTGATTATAACAAGCTTTATACTTTATTTTGTGATTTATTTTTTTTTATTTCATCTTATTATGGGGGATATAGAATTTCAGGTTAGATACGTTGCCCATGTACCATCTGTCCCCCCAAGTCAAAGCTCCAGGCGTGTCCGTTCCCCAGACAGTGCGCGTTGCACCCATCATGTAGGTATATATCCCTCCCCTCCCCTGCTCCCCTCCCCGAGTCAGCACCTTCAAGCATGACCATTCCCCAAACTGTGCGTTTAACTGTGATTTCTTTTATTTTATTTATTTTTTTTTTTTGTTGAGACAGAGTCTCACTTTGTTGCCCAGGCTAGAGTGAGTGCCGTGGCGTCAGCTTAGCTCACAGCAACCTCAGACTCCTGGGCTTAAGCGATCCTACTGCCTCAGCCTCCCAAGTAGCTGGGACTACAGGCATGTGCCACTATGCCCGGCTAATTTTTTCTATATATATTTTTAGTTGTCCATATAATGTCTTTCTATTTTTAGTAGAGACGGGGTCTCGCTCAGGCTGGTCTCGAACTCCTGACCTTGAGCAATCCACCCGCCTCGGCCTCCCAGAGTGCTAGGATTACAGGCGTGAGCCACCGCGCCTGGCCTGTGATTTCTTTTAAACAGTAAAAATTACAGAATTGCAGAAAAATTGAAAATATAGATAAACAAATATAAAATAAAAATCAGGGATAACCACTCTTTCCAGCTTCCTGTATATTTACCTAGACTTTTCTATTAAATTTTTACTAAAAATGGATGATATCGAAATTATTGTTTTGTGACTGGCTTTCCCACTTAGCACATTGTTAATATTTTTCCATGTTATTAAATATACATCTATAACATTAAAAATGATTACATATCATTCCACTGAATATATGTACATTCACTGAATTAACCAATCACCTATTGTTGGACATTAGATGGTTTCCAATTTTTCCCACTGTATCTTATTTATATCCATGCTCTAATGAACCCCCCAGCTATATGCATATCCTTAGTTAATTATGGCTCAGGATAAATTCCTAGATGTAGAATTCTTGGATCAAATGGTATGAACGTATTTCAAAGGGTTTTCATAAGTGTTGCTAAAAGACCTTCAGAAAGGCTGTAAGCATTTATGCTACTACCAGTAGTAAATGAGAGTACCTATGTCCATGCAACTGCTCCCATCCCAGAAAATAATCATCTTAATTTTAAAAACCTCTGACCATTTGACAATCAAAATATGGCAACTCAGTGTTGTTTTAATTTGCATCTTCTCTTATTAATGAGATGTACATGTTTTTTACCTGCTTGTTAGGTTTAGGCTTTAGAAATATTGGATCACAGAAGAGAAAAGATAGTTAGAGGGAACTTGAGATGGTGACATCATAGTGTGTTTGGCTATGGCTTTTCAGAGAGAGACAGGGACATATCCAGAGTCAGCAAGATCTCAAGAAAGACAAAAGTATGGCGTGAGAGATGAATGTAGGGCATTGGGAAAAGACAGTGAAAATGTATGTCATTGTTATAAGACTTGGAAAATGAATATTTTTGAAAAGAATGTCTATGTTAGAGTGGGTATCCTGTGATAAAGACAAGGACAGACTGATTAAGGGAAAGCCAGGAAACTATTTCAGAGGAGGGTTTAAACTCATGTTGAAATGGCTCTATCCTATTATGATGAAGGAAGATAGGTAGGAAGGAGGAAAAGAAGACAGCTTGGTGACAAATGCAGCTGACTAGCACAGAGTAATTTAAGTTTCAAACTTAGTGGCTTTTGAGCAAAACATATAATTTCACAGTAGAATACAATGCTGCTCAGTAACTATTGACTGAGCGAGCCTGTGAACTCATGTCTAATTGCTTTGTTAGTACTCTTTGAGATGTATTAACTCCTTTTCCCTACCAAAGCTTAGGGGACAGGATATAAATTCTTGTTTGAGGTCACTGTACCTCAGCTGAGCATATATGCAAATGACAGGGCCAGCTTGGTAGCTCACGCCAGGATTCTTAGCACTTTGGGAGGCTGAGGACAGAGGATCGTTTGAAGAACAGCCTGAGCAACACAGCAAGACCCCCATCTCTACAAAAAATACAAAAATTAGCTGGGGGTGGTGGTGTGCACCTGTAGTCTCAGCTACTCAGGAGGCTCTCTTGAGCCCAGGTGTTTGAGGTTGCAGTGAGCTACGATTGCATCACTGCACTCTAGCCCAGGCAACAGAGTGAGACCCTGTCAAAAACAAAACAAAACAAAATAAAACAAAACAACACATGGCTTAGGCTTCACATAAATATCCTGAGTCCAAATTGTAGTTGGAGTTGCTGGTACCTATGTGGATGGCTCATTCGGGCCTGGCATGAGGTGAGGTTGAGCTCTGAAATTCTTAGAGTAGAAGAGGGCTAGACTTACCCAGCCACAGTGGCTGGCCTTGGGAATTAAAGAGTAGTCTCTCACTTTCCCGCTGGCAGGCAGGAGCTGTATAGATATCACTGCTGATTATTCGCTGTAGGTGGCCATCCTGCCAATGTAATTCACGGCCCTCGATGGCTCTAGTGAATACTGTTCGTCTTGGTCTGGATAAAGAGTCTGGGGAAAGAAAAACATGCAGCAGTATGACAATGGGTAATCTGAAATTTTAACCCCTGCATCTTCTTCAGGGTAGGAGGTTGGCCAAAAGAATAGCATGTAGGCAGTGAGAGCAGCCACTCTGCTATCTCTCCGGGTATTTGTCGTGTTGCATCCTTCTTGGCTAGGCTTTAGTGTGTGTGTGCCCTCTGAGTTAGGGAGAAACTTTCCACAGAGATCTACGGTTGCCTTCCTCCTTCTACAGAAAGGTAACTTCTGCTGGGACCGAGAGCCACATGAGGGAGAAGAGGGGCAGTGGTGTTCAGCTGCTCAATTGTAAGGATACAAACTGCTTCTATAGAGATAGAGAGAAGCAGCTAGGTAATCTCCCCGGCCAATCTGTAACTTGTTTCATTTACACTGTGATCCTTATCAGACTGAGGACTTCCATGAAATTCATATTAAATGCGCAAAAAGAGCTGAGGCCCTGTATATTCTGGTACCCTTATCACACTGTTATCTACAGGCTTACAGTCTTATTCCCCAATAAGAAAAACTGATGCTGACAAAAGACTAACTTATTTTCTCACAGAGTCTTACCATGCCATCTCTCTTCAGGAAAAGGGCCACAGTCTTCCCCACGTCCATAGATACGACAACTCTGTCTTTAAAACTCTGGAGTCATTCTCGATTCTTTACCCCTTCTACTCTACCTATTTCTACCACCCAGAGTGGCACGAAGAATCACAAGAGTGTTTTTGTTTTGTTTTGGGATGGAAAATATAACAGTGTGCTTGTACATTCAGGAATAATTCATGGACAGGGAAAAATGTGTAATGCAGGAGAGATAGGAGATAAACCCTAGAGCGATGTCCTGGATAAAAGAGATGGAACAGGATCTTGACAATCTGGGGGGTGTGGACTTGGAAGCACAAACAGCAAGAGGGGAAGAGGCAGAGTAGTTGGGCAGAGACAGTAATTCTTTGACCCACTAGGACAGTAATTCTTTTGACCCACCACCACAGATGTAGTGATGGAGTTTTAGAAATTGTCTTCTGATTGCTTCTACGTAGCAAGACTCAGTTAAAAGTGAAGAAGAGGAGGAAATACAGAAAGTTTTAGGGAAAAGATGGTATGAAATAGTAATTTAGAAGAGTGAAAGAAGACACAGAGTAGGGAACCGTAGTAGATGTCTAGAAAAGCACTAAGGACCCACTTGAAATTGGTGGTCATAAATTTAAAATAAGACAAGGTTATTACTGTTGTTTCTCTCCAGTTGTGTTCAAATGTGCAAGTGTGAGCACCGAGTAATCAGAAGGTAGGAATGAACTAAGTTTAGGGTTTTGTCACATGAGTAACAAAGGGAAAGAGGGAGTTGAGGGTTTATGTAAAGGAGTGAGGAATGTTTATAATGATGTACCAAGGAATCTAACCTGGATGAGAAGGAAAATGAGGCTATTAAGATAGTGAAAAGCAGCACAATTCACAATTGCAAAGATGTGGAAACAACCCAAGTGCCCATCAATACATGAGTGGATTAATAAAATGTGGTATATGCTCACGCCTGTAATCCTAGCACTCTGGGAGGCTGAGGCGGGTGGATCGTTTGAGCTCAGGAGTTCGAGACCAGCCTGAGCAAGAGTGAGACACCGTCTCTACTAAAAATAGAAAGAAATTAGCTGGACAACTCAAAATATATATTGAAAAAATTAGCTGGGCATGGTGGCACATGCCTGTATTCCCAGCTACTCGGGAGGCTGAGGCAGAAGGATTGCTTGAGCTCAGGAGTTTGAGGTTGCTGTGAGCGAGGCTGACGCCATGGCACTCTAGCCTGGGCAATAGAGTGAGACTCCGTCTCAAAAAATAAATAAATAAATAAATAAATAAAATGTGTATATGTATACCATGGAGTACTACTCAGCTATAAGAAACAATGGTGATATAGCACCTCTTGTATTTTCCTGGATAGAGCTGGAACCCATTCTACTAAGTGAAGTATCCCAAGAATGGAAAAATAAGCACCACATGTACTCACTATCAAATTGATTTCACTGATCATCGCCTAAGAGCACATTTAGGAATAACATTAATCGGGTGGCGGACAGATGTGGGGGTGAGGAGGGGATGGGTGTATACATACATAATGAGTGCAATGTGCACTGTCTAGGGGATGGACAGGCTTGAAGCTCTGATTTGGGGAGGGGAGGAGAGGCAAGGGCAATTTACATAATCTAAACTTTTGTACCCTCATAATATACTGAAATAAAAAAAATAAATAAAAATTTAAAAAAACCCTCCTACTCTATTTCCACCATTTAATTGGTGGTGTTTCCCACAGACTCATTCTTTGTATTCCTCTTTTTAGGGGGAGGGTGGCCAGTTCCCTGGGGAATCTTGCACAGTCCCATGCACTCAGCTCTGTCCTATGACCTTCACATATATAAGTCCAACTCAGCCTTTTATCCTCTCCCTCTTTCCTGCTTTAGGCTTGTAGCCAAAAAAAAAAAAAAAAAAAAGATAGTGAAAAAGTGGTAAAATAAAAATTCCTAGTGGGTCAAAGAATTACTGGAATTGGGATACCAAAGAGAATAAGCTAGAAAGACTGGTGGTGGTAATTGGTGATGCTTAGAATTGAGATTATGAAGAGAGTATAGTTATTGGTAATGACCTTGTTTAGGGAGTGACTTTGGGATTGAATGACTAAATTACGGTGGAAGATGAGACTATTGGAAAAGAGGAGGTCAAAGAATTGAGAGGCCAGGGTATTGGAAGGGTCATCTATGTGGCTATTGAAATCATCAAGAATTAGGATAGGATAGTGACAGAGAGCAGTGTTAGTAAGCCAATAGCTAAAAATCTTTAAGGAATGAGGGGGATTGACCCAGAGGTATACAGATAACAAAAACCAGGAGGGGAGCAGATAGTATAGTTTGATGGCATAAACTTTAAAGCTGGCAGGTATCTTAGAAAGGTGGGAAGGACAATGATGAAGAAATGGCAATGAAGAACAGGCAGGAATCCTACAGCTTCTCCAGCCCCTATGGTAAAAGAATGTGAGACAGACATCAATCACAACTTCAGAAGACTACAGAGAAGGCAGCATCTTCAAAGGAGAACAATAACAACAAAACCAATGTATGATGACAAGGAAGAAACTGCCAGATTGTAGGTATTTGTATGCATATGACCCTCTCTATGCCATCCAAAGCCAATACCAAAAGGGTGGCTTCCTGTGTTACAGAAGCTAGGTGAGTGCCAGGAACAGGTAAAGAAGTGGCAAAATTACAGCTTTCACCTTTCATTACTTTAGTTGTCTTAAATATACTGACAACTAATTACGGTACAGTAAAAGATGACCAAACAAAAACAATCATTTAAGTGATTTCCTCCTTGAGATTAAAATACCAATAGGGTTATCATTTAAAATAAAAGGGACCAAGTGTAAAATCAGTGTCTGAAAAAAAATCTCCTACCAGTAAAGGCTCTCAGTGGACTAAAGAACAATCAATTGCGAGCATCACATAGCCTGAGTTACATGAACTAAAACTGATGTGGATGCTGATGCCCAGTGATGTCCCCAGGCCAGTGGGCCCCAAGGATGGAGGGTATAGTATCACTGTACTGGATTTGTCTTAAAATGAGGCAAGAGTCCTAGCAGTAACTTGGAGGATGACCCCACCCAGACATTTGCTGTATAAAAACTTGAGGAAAACAGAGAAAGGTAAGAAAAGCTATGGTCAAGACATTTTTTGAAACTGCTTTTTATAGACCTTCTGTTCCTCCCCTGAGTTAGGTCTTCTGAGCTAAAACCAACCCGAATTGAGGCCGAGATCCATTAGACATGAAAAACCCGAAGGGTAGAGAGGAGTCATGCAGAGGGCTCTAAGACTGTATGCTGGGCACTGTAGGGACACTCTAGGTGTGGAAAAGGATAGCATCCCTAATGGAAAAGATAAAATCTTATCCTTATTTAAGGTTTGCCATTTCAACATGAACAAAAAGACAGGCTTTTCTTATTTAAATGGCAATTCTAACAACCAAAAGGCTATCCAGCTCCTTTTCTTCTAAAGTTTACCCTCCCACCTTGAAGTTCCAGGCCCAAAGAACCTAAAAGGACATTTGGCTCACCTGGGCTGTGATTGGCAATCTGGGGAAGTGCATTGGTGATGTTGGGCAGCTCATGTCCATAGTTCCCATCCTCCAGGGGACAGACATCCAGGTCACTCCACTTCTGCAGTTGCTGCAGCCAACAGTATTTTTCCTCCAGTTTGCAGTGTGGATTTAAAATTATGCATACCCATAAAGCTCCTGGAAAATAAAGCAACCCACATTCTTGCTATCTCTCCTTTGATGTTTATGTAAGCCTTAATGTTTCAGTTTCATTTTTAGTTGGTAGAGAAACTTTCCAGAGCATCAGCTTTCCTCAATATAAAAAAATTTGCTAAGATCTTCAGAACTTGCTTAATTTTCCTTCCCAAAGCTTCCTTAAAGCAGAGTGACTATCTTGATATATGAATCTGTGTGCCTATAATGATGAAGACAGAGTTAGGCCTGAATTCTAAGCTCACATCTGTTGTCTAATAAATATTTATTGAGAGTGTTCTATGTTCAAGGCCCCATACTGATGAATAAGACAGCATTCCTACCCATGAGGAGCTTTCTAGTGTGGGAGACACATAAATAAACATAATGCCATTTAAATATAATAAATATTAAGATAAAGATATGTTCAGGGTAAAAACAGCAGCATAAAGGAAGGGCATTTTAGTACAAGGACAGGGTTGGAAGGGAGGTGCTCAGAAAATGTTTCATTTTTTGGCTAGTTGGACTTCCTGAACTTCAAATCCCTCAGCTGTAAAAGTGAGATCATAAAAACATCTACTTTGTAGTGATATTGTGAGAATTAAATGAGATAACATTTGTAAAGGGTATAGCTAGCATATTACCTGGCACATCTAAGTATTTCCTTTTTCCAAGAAAAATGACTTGGACTTGGATTTTGAAACTGCTAATTAACTTGTGATACCTTAAAACCATTACTTGGATTCTCTGTTACTGCAACAGAGTATCAGATATTCCACAAAACCAATGGGTACTGTTTCTTTGACCACCATACCCTCCTTTTCAAGCAAACCTATTTTTTCTTTTCAAGGTTGGTTATGTGCCTGAGCAAAATAATTTCTCAATCTTAAATTAGCAATAAGCCTGGCTGCAGTGCATCTTAATTTAAACAACCTTTGGATGGAGCTAAATCCATGGATGGAGGTACATTGAGACACTATTGCAAAGCCTCTCAAAGCCAAATAAATAGAAATGTTTTAAAAGGCTGTCTTCACCTCAATATCAGACACTAACTTAAGATGAAAATTCACTTCTAGTGGTTCAATTCAATTTTTAAAATGTACCATGAAAAAGAAACCATACTATGTAATAATTACAATAAGAACTCTTTTTTTTTTTTTTTTGAGACAGAGTCTCACTCTGTTGCCCGGGCTAGAGTGCCATGGCATCAGCCTAGCTCACAGCAACCTCAAACTCCTGGGCTCAAGCAATCCTCCTGCCTCAGCCTCCCAAGTAGCTGGGACTACAGGCATGTGCCACCATGCCCGGCTAATTTTTTCTATATATATTTTTAGTTGGCCAGATAATTTCTTTCTATTTTTAGTAGAGACGGGGTCTCGCTCTTGCTCAGGCTGGTCTTGAACTCCTGAACTCAAATGATCCACCCGCCTCGGCTTCCCAGAGTGCTAGGATTATAGACGTGAGCCACTGCGCCTGGCCTACAATAAGGACTCTTAAGGGGATTATAGTAATAGTAACATTTATTTTATGGGTTTAAGAAGTACTTTTCATCTATAATGAAGAAAAGAATCTTCATATTTAATCTTCACAGGTAGAAAAGAGGACCAAAGAAGGGGCTATTAAATTTGGCAACTAGAAGGACTCTGGAGACCTTAGGGATGGAAAAATCAATAGGATAATAGGAATGGAAAATAAATTGGGTAAGTTGAGGGAGGCTTAAGAGGTAAAGAAACAGGGTGCTAACTCTAGTCATGTAGGAGTTCCTATTTTCTAGGCATTTAGATATTAAGAAGGGGATCCCTAGAAAGTAAGTACAAGTACTTTTACCTGTAAGTTAAAAATGAGTTTTCCATCTTATTAATTAAGTCCTTATGAATTTGTTTCAAAAATACTCAGATACTGTCACATCTCTAAGAAAGAGCCAAAGTAAAAAAATCCTACACTTGCCTACATATAACAATACTCACGGGACTATGTTACCAGTATACAAAAGCATATTTTCCTGCAACTGAAAAAAAGTATCAAACACTCTACGGTAACTAATATGAAAGTTAAAATTTTATATAATTATTATATATTAAATATAACAAAATAATAGCTATAGTTTATTTCTTTTTATTGGCTAGGCATTATGTCAAGTACTTTGACTCATTCAGTCCTCCAACTCTGAAGGCCAACAGGTCTTGGTTTGAACGCAGAAAGTAGAAAACAGGGGACTAAGGATAATGTTTAAATTTTCTTTTTGAGCAATGAGATACAGTCTGATGCTGTGTTCTGACATGAGGACAACAAGGGGAAATCAAGTTTTGGCAAGAAAATGAAGAGTTCTATATGGTCATATTAAATTTAAGGTGTTTCTTAGAAGTTGTGGGCAGCTGGACACAGGCTGGAGCTCAGGTGAAAGATCAGGGCTAGTGACATAAATTGTGACTTATCCTATCTGGATGGTATCTAAAACCATGGAACTGAATATAATCATTTAGGTAGAGAATTTAGACAGGAAAGTGGGTACTGCATGGTCCTCAATGTTTAGAAGGGTTGAAGAAAGGCAGAGAAGGCTGCAAAGGAGACTGAGAGAAAGTAGCCAGGAATGTAGGAGGGACACCAGGAGGGTGTTCGGTTATGGGAACCAAGAGAAGAATAAGTTTCAAGAAGAGTATGGTCAACTTTATTCAAAACTGCTAAGAGGTCAAGTTAAGATGAGAACTGAGAAGTGACAACCGTATCTAGCAATATGGCAGTCACTGGTTGTTTTGACAAAAGCCACTTCAGTAGAGTGACAGTAATGAGCAATGGGATCCCAACTGGAGTGGGCTAAACGAAGAATGGAGGTGAGCAAATGGAAGGAGTGACTGTAGATATCTTTTTAAAGAAGGATTGCTTTGAAGTGAAGACGGGAAATGGGGCAATAGTTGGAGGGGATAGTTGGAGCATCAAAAGAATGTTTTTAAAAAATTGAGATTAAAGATATTGGAGCATATCTGTGTGCTGATGAGAATGATCCAGTAGAGAGAGAAAAGTTAATGATACTAAAGAAAAGAAATAATTGCATGAGCAAAGTTATTGAGAAAAGGAGACGGGACAGAACCCAGAGCAAATATGTAAGGATTGGCCTTTCATGGGAGCAGAATACTGTATGAATTTTAACAGAGGAGAAGGCTAAGCATATGGGTATAGACCTGGATAGGTTAATAGATTTGTAGGTGGATGAGGAAACTTCATGTTTGATTGCTTCTATGTTTTCTAGCTCAGGAACTAAAAGTAGTGAGCCCAGTTCTCTCTACCGTATTTGTAGTTCCTATAAACCTTGCCTAGGCCCTCTCCAGGTGAATAGACCTTGTAATCAGTAAGGAGTCCTTAGAACAGTTAGGGAAAGCATGAGTGCACTGTGCTCTAGTGTTGCTTCCTTGAGTGTAGTGGTTCTCAAAGTGTATTCTCTCAATCAGTAGCATCAGCATCCCATGGGAATTTGTTAGAAATACAAATTCTCAGGCCCCACTCCAAACCTGCTGAATCAGAAACTCTGGGGACAGAGCCCAGCAATCTGTTTAAACAGGCACTCCAAGTGATTCCGAAAAGTTTGAGAACCATTGTCTTAGCAGAATACTGAGGGTTTCTTGGCAGGTTGAAAATTTCTTAGATATGAAAATGTCAGAAACAAGAGCTTTTCCAACGAACTCAAGTATATGACAAGAGCTTTAAAAGCACTGGGAGCCAGGTCTGTTTACTTCCTTTCAACTACCTTTGTTCCAAAGGCCAAGCACAAGTCCACAGCACAATTTTGTGACTGGCACAGAAATTACTCTAACACATTCAGGCCTCAGATGAAACTCTCTGAAGAAGGCTAATTTCAAATTCTTAAGGAATATGCACTTCGGGGGGCGGGGTGGGGGAAACAAAGAACTTAACAAGATAGAATTGAGGGAGAAGTAAAAGAGGATGTTTGATTTAAAGTCAGATAGACTGGGGTTCCGGTGTTAGAGCCACAACTTACTAGTGTGTGACCCTGAGTTCAGGGTATAGAAGATTCTGAAAACAGGGCAAGTGTTCAGTATTAGCACTGCAAAACTGGCCTTGGAGTGGGGAAATTAGAAAGAGAAATGACGACCAAAGAGGACTGCCTAGATGGGGCAGAACCTAGAACAGAGAGGCCATTCAGGAAGCCACAGTTCTAATCTAATCTAAAAGTTTTAAGGCCTTCAACCAGACTACTGTTCATGGGAAATAAACAGTGGGAATGGAATGGACATTAAATTGCATTTTATTTATTTTTCTTCTCCTTCTCCTTCTTCTTCTTTTTTAATAAAAGGTCTGAGGCTCAGGATAAATTGCATTTTAAAGGTCAAGAAATCCCAGCCTGAGCAAGAGCAAGACCCTGTCTCTACTAAAAATAGAAAGAAATGATCTGGACAGGTAAAAATATATATAGAAAAAAATTAGCTGGGCATGGTGGCACACGCCTGTAGTCCCAGCTACTCGGGAGGCTGAGGCAGAAGGATTGCTTGAGCCCAGGAGTTTGATGTTGCTGTGAGCTAGGCCGATGCCATGGCACTCTAGCCCGGGCAACAGAGTGAGACTCTGTTGCAAAAAAATAAATAAATAAAGGTCAAGAAATCAAATGAAATTGGCAAATGGATTTAGGGAATGAAAGAAAAATGAGTGCTCGACATTAAGTTTGGTAGAGTTAGGACTGGTGGTGGCCAATGCCAGAGTAAAGGGAACCTTTTTGGGGTAGGAGAAGGCCTGAATTCATTTTGCATTTCTCAGTGGTAATGGTCAATGGACATCTGCTAATATGGGACTAGAACTCAGGTAAGTGGAAAGAAGACAAAGCTGAGATCACCATATAAGTAAGCTCTAAAGTCATGATATTTAAAAAAACAAACAAACCAAAAAAAAAAAAAAAAAAAAAAAACAGTTCCCACGGGAATATAGAGAAAGAAGAATAGAAGGCCAAAGTCCAAGTCTTGGAAACTGCCCTATGTCTAAGAGGTCTGGCTAGGAGTGATAGATACAGAAGAGTAGACTCAGGGAAAGCAACAAAAGCGAGGCTGGCAAGCATTTGGAGAGCCAGGCTAGTGCCATGCCACAGAAGTCAAGTGACGAGGTTTTCTCTCAGCTAAGGTTTCTATGTGGTAATATCCGGAATGGAATGCTTGATGTCAATAGCAAAGCACCATGCTGTGTAAGCAACAAAAGTGGGCTCAGAGTTACTCTGGGCGGCCTCTGTAGACGCCAAGTCTTCCACTAGCTGGACTTAGCAAGATCCATGCAATGATTGATGGCAAGTATTAACTAACACTTTCGCCATAGGGCAAGATGGCAGGACAAAGCACTTTTCTGAGAGATGGGGACTTACCTAGCTCATCCCAGAGCTGCCTGCACTTGTCTGTCATGCTTGTGCCTTGCTGCCTCCAGAGTGTGAGTCGTGGGTCAGCCATAAACTGCTCAGTTATAAGCGTCAGCATCCTGGCTCCATTGGAATCTCTCATCCGCAGCATCTCTCGAACCTGACACATAAGGGGCAACAGATTGGTTATTGCACATCATAAAAAAGTAGAAGGAAGTGGAGGAGAGGCAGGTGAAAATGAAGTATCTGAGCACAATATATCCAAAAGAGCCAGAAAGAAGGCCTCTTGCTCTATACGCAAGATGTCTGCATGTACCAAGAAAGCCTGATGTTCACAATGAGATACAACTTCATACCCACTAGGATGGCTAGAATCAAAGAGTCAGATAACAAGTATTGGCCAGGATGTAAAGAAATTGGAACCTCATGCACTGTTGGTGGGAACATAAAATGATACAGCCATTTTGGATAAGAGTCTAGTAGTTCCTCAAATGATTAAACAGAATTACCACATGACCCATCGATTCTACTACAAGAGAGAAACGAAAATATATGTCCACCCAAAAATTTGTGTAACAATGTTTATTATTCATAATAGCTAAAAGATGGAAACAACCCAAATGTTCACTAACAGATGAATGGATAAACAAAATGTGGGTATCCATACAATGGACTATTATTTGGCCATTAAAAGGAATGAAATACTGATTCATGCTACAACATGGATGAATCTTGAAAATGTTATGCCAAGTGAAAGAAGCCAGTCACAAAAGACTACATACTATATGAATGATTCCATTCATATGAAAGTCCAGAATAGGGAAATCTATAGAGACAGAAAGTAGATTAGTGGTTGTTTAGGGCTGGGGGAAGATGTGGAGGATGGGAGGGGGTGACAGGTAAAGGGTATGGGGTTTCTTTTTGAGGTGATGAAAATGTTCTAAAGTTGATGGTGGTGATGGCTACATATGTCTACAAACATAGTAAAAGCCATTGAACTGCATACTTTAAATGGGTGAATTGTATAGTATGTGAGTTGTATCTTACTAAAGGTGTTAAGAAAAAAAAAGGAAAGCCTTTTGTGAAAGCCCCCAGTTTCAAAATACTATGTCTCTTTAAGGACACTGTTGAAACTCTAGTCTTCAAGGCTTCACTGGGCAGCACTGGGTTAAAAGCAGAAAGAAGATAGTTTCCTTGCGAAAACGCTCCAGCAATGCTAACTCATTCAGAGAGAGGTGAAGAAGCGACTGGACTACCAAAGTGATGTAGGAGGGCTCCCTGGATGCAACCTGCTCAGGTCTGTTGTGATCAGCCTCTCCCACTAGATTTCAAGCATTCAGTACAGCTCGGTCAAGTAAGCTAGCTACATGCAATGCGTGAAGCCTGAAGTGTGGTGAGCACAGTTTAGCTTAAAAAAGTTAAAAGAACTTTTCATATCTGACCTTGGCAAACATTGAGTTGAGTTGCTTTCCAGAGCCATAGTAACCCCCCTGGGACAGAAAGAGCTTCACTTGTTCTTTCACCTGTTCTTCATCCAAATGCCAACAGTTCTCATCGTCAATGCTGGCCCCAGCTGTGGGATCAGGGGCACCTGCAAGGAATGGGAACAGTGAAACAAATCCCCTGAGTTCACATGGTACACATTCAGCTGGAGGGACACTTGGAGAGCATATTCAAATAGAGACAGGCTATTCTGCTTTAATATGGGCTTTTTCAACTGTGTGGTCTTAAATAAATGTAAGTGATCTAATTCTAGTTTCATGTTCACATAAATCTCTGTTGTAGCCTCTTCTAAGGTCTATGAATACCATCTTGTGGGAAAAAAGCTTAGAAGGAAATACACAACATGAAAATGGTGGATTTTCTTCCCTAGGAAGGTGACTATTTTTATTTTTATTTTTTTTTGAGACAGAGTCTCACTCTGTTGCCTGGGCTAGAGTGCCGTGGCGTCAGCCTCGCTCACAGCAACCTCAAACACCTGGGCTCAAGCGATCCTACTGCCTTAGCCTCCTGAGTAGCTGGGACTACAGGCATGTGCCACCATGCCCGGCTAATTTTTTCTATATATATTTTTTAGCTGTCCAAATAATTTCTTTCTATTTTTAGTAGAGATGGGGTCTCGCTCTTGCTCAGGCTGGTCTTGAACTCCTGACTTCGAGTGATCCTCCCGCTTCGGCCTCCCAGAGTGCTAGGATTACAGGTGTGAGCCACCATGCCCAGCTGGACGTTTTTTTTTTCTTTGTGCTTTTCTATGAGGTTCAAATATGCCTTAATATACATATATTATTTAAATTTTATTTTAAAAAATTTTATTATTATAATTTCTTTGAGACAGGTTCTTGCTCTGTTGCATGGGCTAGAGTGCAGTGGCATGACCATAGCTCACTGCAGCCTCACACTCTTGTGCTCAAGCCATCCTCTTGCTTCAGCCTCCCGAGTAGCTGGGACTATAGGTACACACCACCATGCCCGGCTAATTTTTCTATTTTTTTATAGAGATGGTGTCTCACTATTGCCCAGGCTGGTCTCAAACTCCTGGGCTCAAATGATCTTCCCATCTCAGCCTTCCAAAGTGCTAGGACTACAGGCATAAGCCACCATGCCCAGCCTATTTTATTATGTTTTTAAGAGAGGGTCTCACTCTGACACCCAGGTTGGAGTACAGTGGCCTGATCATAGCTACCTCTAACCTCCAACTCCTGGGCTCAAGCAATCCTCCTACCTTAGCCTCCTCAGTAGCTGGGACTACACCATGCCCATCTAATTCTGAATGTTTTTGTTGAGACAGAGTCTCACTATGTTGCCTAGGCTGGTCTCAAACTCCTGGCCTCAAGTAATCCTTTAGCCTCAGCCTCCCTAAGTGCCAGGATTACAGGCATGAGCTACTGTGTCTGGACCATGTATTATTTTAAAATAAAAAATACTTTCTTAGAATATAAATTCTGTTTTTAAATTTCACTATAACACTGTCCCCTCAAGCACAGGTAGAGCTACATACAGGGTGATACAATTTTTTAAACTTATGCTCAAAATATCTTTCACATGTGGGCCCACCTCGACAACACCATTTAAAACCTAGTTGTAGTTATTTACACTTCCCTCTCTCCTAGTCGTCTGTCAACTCCTTGCTCACAGCTGAATCCCTAGTTGAATCCACAGCTGAATCACCTATAGCATAGTGCTGATAATGTGTCAGGCACTCAGAAATATTTGTGAAATAAAAACTGAATCTTTTCTCTCTCTCTTATAGACAGAGTTCTATAACAAGTATAAAAAAAATTTA
This sequence comes from Eulemur rufifrons, assembly GCF_041146395.1. Classification (NCBI taxonomy): domain Eukaryota; kingdom Metazoa; phylum Chordata; class Mammalia; order Primates; family Lemuridae; genus Eulemur; species Eulemur rufifrons. The sequence continues at coordinate 32,697,176 of NC_090990.1, forward strand.
ATGGACATATAATAATTGTGTATATTTATGAGGTACAATGTGATGTTTTGATCTATGTACATACAGTATAGAAAGAGTCAATCAAGCTAATTAACATATCCATCATCTCACCAATTTATCTTTTTTTATGTGGTGGGAATGTTAAAAATCTATTTTAGCAATTTTGAAATACATAATACCTTATTATTAACTGTGGTCACCATGTAGTACAACAGTGACTAAAACTTAATTCTGTGGCAAATTATTAGAAACCTGCCTCCAAGTGATAATAGGCCATTAGTCAACACTCTGTAGGTGTAGTCAAGCAATAGGTTACAAATTCATGTCGTGTTTTAATCAGTCTACCTTTCTCCTCATCTCCTATGTCAGAGCTCTGCTTAAATAAAATCTGGGTCTATACAACAAAGCTACTCTTCTGCTAAGCTTTTTTAGTGCATTTTATCCTCCAAGGAATTAGGAGGGCTCACATATTTATTCATTCCACAAATACTAATTAACACACGATCTGCCAGTTTATTGTATCTACTGTATGCTACTTTTCTTCAAATATTTTATTCTAAAGACAGTTATGATCATACCACTTCCCACTTCCTTAGTTCAAATGTCTGGGAATGGCCAATTCTTACTAAATTAAGTCCAAATGACCTAGCATGGCATTCAAGGCCCTCTATGCTCAGGCACTATCTTTCATTTCTAATCGTGTCTTCCCCTATACTTTTGCTATGCTTCAGCCAGAAACAGTGTTCCCAGAAGTAAACCATATTTCCTTATGACTTTACTCATACTATTCTGTTTACTTTCTTCCTCTTCCTCCCTCTAACTTGTTCTTTGGTGAAAAAAACAATCGTTCTCTTTGTCAGCATTACCTTAGCCCTAGAGTCAGGGCTGTAATGAGAAATGGAAACAATAAAGTAAGTGTACAAGGAGGCTAACGCTGCCAAGGTCCATGTACTTCTTAGTTTACTTGGAAGGAGGGGCTCTTTCTTTTACCCCCTCACTGAATTAGCCATAGACCCATTGCCACCTGCCAAAAGTAAGCCCATCTTATGCTCACAAGCTCAACATATAAAGACAATAACACTCTTCATAGCATTTTATTGTTATTTCTCTTAAATGCTCTGCATAGTGCTTTATCATTACTTCTGTTGCATTTTGTTTTACATTAGAATTGTGCATTTCTCATATATTCCCAACTAAATTGATATTGCTAAATAGGGATTCATTTTGTATCTCACAGTGCCTGGCTCATTATAGCACTGAGTTAGTATTTATAGAATAAACAAATATATGTCTCATTGACCATTTAGATTTAAGCTCCAGGTAGGCAAATATTATATTTTATACTTCTTTTATATTCCCAAAGTTGCAAAGCAAAACTAATATACTCCTTATCCTTAAATATTTGTTAATAACAACCATTTATTGAGTCCTTCCTACATGCCAGAGGCTAAGTGCTTTATATACATATGCCCATTAGAATGTATACTCTTTGAGGGCAGAAACTGTTTTGTTTGCTGGTATATTTACAACATGTAAAAAAGTGGCTGGCACACAGTAGGTACTCAATAAATATTTGTTGAATAAATTCCAAGGAACCTTCATAACAGGTCTATGAGGTAGAACTATTACCCTAATTTTATTTTCTTTTTTAAAGATAGGGTCTCATTATCTTGCCCAGGTTGTTCTCGAACTCCTGGGCTCAAATGATCCTCCCTCCTCAGCCTTCTGAGTAGCTGGGACTAAAGGTGTGTGCCACTGTGCCTGGCTATCTTAATTTTAAAATGAAGAAACTGTAGTTTAGATAGGGTAAGTAACTTAGGTGGAAAATATATGGGCTAGGATCTATATGTTGGTCTCTCTCCAAAGCCTGTGCTCTTCACTGCAAGGCTATACTTTGGCCTCCAGCCTCATACTGCTGTGATCCACAAGTTGGTTTCGGGACCCCTGAACGTAAGCGGATGATGGTGTGTCTAAAGACAGCCAAATCTCATTCTTTCTTGGCCTGTTCTACTACATAGAATATGGGATTAGTCAGAATAATGCATTTTTCCCACAGTGAGGATCGAGTTCTCACCAGTACAGTGATTCTCAAATGTTAATATACAGAATAATCACTGCAGGGAGGGGCTGTGTTAAACATGCAGATTACAGAGTCTCACCTCTAACGATTCTGGTTTTCAATAGCTCCACAGAGATGGAACTGAGATAAACTAGGTTACACCACGGACTGGGCTTTTGAGTACCTTGGAGCTAGGGATGGGAAGGTGGGCAGGGAGGAAAGAATAGCAAAGGTGCTCTAGCAGCAGAAGGCAGAGATGGTTTGAATACCAAGTCTGACTCCTTAGTGGTTAAATTAGCATATGAAAAAGCAGGGACAGGACCCAGTCTCCCAAGGGAGCTAGCCTTAATCTACTGGCTGGAAGTGTGGAGTGACACCTCTTATAAGGATTTGAAGAGGTACGGAGAAAAGTGAAGAACCCTTGGGGCCTAGGTGGTGGTAGTGGCGGTAGCTGTGGAAGAAGTAAGGCATAGTTTATAAACACCTAGTGTGCCAATTATAGAAAACTGCTGGATAGGGCTAAGATAAGGCAAAGCCTTGAGAGTTACTAACAGTAAAATTTCACCTCAAACTTCAAAAGGGCTTGTTTATTTATAAGAGAGAAAGGAAGGTAAATCGTGTAAATGTTTGCTGGTCTATAAGAAAATAAGAAATTGAGCTGCTAAAATGGGTGGTTGCAGGAAAAAAGGGAGTAAATCAATATTTGGGGCACTGAGATAACAAACTTACAAGGAGTTGCTTTGACTGCTGAGGCAATCAAAGTCATCTTGGGAAGAGCACAAATTGGCAAGAGACCCCAAGGAGAATTTTCTAAGACATTTAAATTTATTCAAGAATATTTATTGAGAGCCTGATATGTAACAGAACCTGTGCCAAATATTGGATATATAGTGGTAAACAAAGCAGATATAGTCTCTGTCCTCACAAAGCTTACAATCAGAGAGAGATGTTTAGCAAATAGTCACACATACACATTTTTGTGTGGAAAGAAAAATAGGTCAAAGAAGCCTACCCTGAGAAAGTGACATTTAAGCCGAACCATGAAGAATGAATAGGAGTTAGTCTAGCAGAGACTGGGGGAAATATTGCTTATTTTTTGTTCAAAAAAGTATGAAGTCACAAATTACTTTGGTAATTAAATACAACTATAATGAGGGAGGGATAGAAAGAGAGGTTAGGAAGGATGTTCCGTCAAGGAGAGGCAGTATCGTGAAATTGTAGGCAAAAGCCAGATCATGCAAGGTTTTGTAGGCTACAGAAATTAGAACTTTACCCTGACAGCGATAGGGGGCCATTGAAGGATTTTAAACAAGAAATGATATGACAGTATCTGCAGTTACAGAAAAGTCATCTTGGATGGCTGTGTGAAAAACAATAGAGGGGGGAGCAATAGTAGGCATGGAAAGCTCAATTAGATGGCTACTGTAGCAATCTGGGTGAGAGATTACAGTGGTTTGATTTAGGGTGATGGCAGTATCAATACAGAGAAGTAGAAAATTAAGAGGTAAAATGAACAGATCTTGCAATGGAATGCGCATGGAATACAAGAAAGAAAAAGGTGTTAGGGATAACTGCAAGGTTTCCATCATGATCCAGTGGCTAGATGATGGTTCTATTTATTGAGATGGTGAATACAGAAGGACAAGCAAGTTTGGGGAGGAAGATCATAAATTCATGTTTGGATGTATCGATCTTGGGATGTCTCTGTGATGTTAAACAGTCAGATGGATATACAGTCTAAAGCTCAGAAGAAATAAATCTGTGAGTCATAGTACAAAGATGGTATTTGCAGTCAAGGACATAGCTGAGATTGCCTACACAGGTGATGTAAAATATGAAAAGGAGAAAAATTAAGATTAATCTATAAGAAATGTCAACATTCAAAGGTCAGGTAGTATAGTAGAGGACAGCATTTAGGAATGAATGAACAAGAGTACAGATCATCTTACTCAAATAAACCAGGCCTGGAGTTCACAACTGGCTTCTTCAGCTGTACCTTATGAACTCCCAGGCAAAATCTTTTTTAATAAGCCTTTGGTTTAAAAATTAAATCAAATTAAATGTCCCTATACATGTCCACTGGTTAGAACATTTTAATCTTTTCATAAAAAGAGATGAGTATGAAACTCTTTACCTTCAGTAGTGGCAAAGTGGGCCTAGTCAATCTCAGTGATATTTTAATGTCATAGTTTTTTCCTAAGGATTATAAGAGAAATGATGACAAGTGAAGATAAAATGGAAAGGATGTCTTTTATAAGTAATTATGAAACAAATCATTGTGTGGGTTGAGGCTCCAAGATAGCACTGAGTTTGTAAAATGAGACCTGTCCTGAGGGGGCTATTAAGTCTAGTTCTTATTTCATGGTTGCAATATCTTCTTTTTATTCTTATGATGATATTAATAATTTTTCAGAGTTTTCTTCTTTCTGCATCTCTTTCATTCTTAAATATCCTTTTTTAAATTATAAAAATAATACATGTTTATTATAGAAAATATACTAAAGAAAGAAAACAAAAAATCCATTCATAATCCTACCATAGATACCACTGTTAATATAAGAATATTTCCTTCCAGTCTTTTTGCCATGTATTTATACATATACATATGGGCATACATACACACAAACAGAGCTTTTTAAATTAACTAAATTTTTTACTGTAATATAAATTATGAAAAGTACACAAATATTAAGTGTGCAGATTGATGAATTATCACATAGTGATTATATAAATAACTGTGTAACTATCACTGAATTCAAGAAATAGAATACTACCAGCACCCAACAAGCCCCTTCCCAAACACTATCCCCTTTCCTCTTCCCCAAAGTTGACCACTATCCTGACTTCTAACACCAGGAACTTGTTTTGAACTTTACATAAATGGAATCACACAAGATGTATTCTTTTGTATCCGGCCTCTTTCACTCAACATCATGTTTGAGAGATTCACCCATGTTTTTATGTTTAGCAATACTTATTTTCATTGATGTTTAGTATTCCATTATAGGAATGCTAATCATATAATGCTAATCATTATAATCAATTTATTTAGCCATTCTGCTGATGGACATTTGGACTGTTTCTATTTCAGGCTACTGCAAATTATGCTAACCATTTCTATTGGGCAGGCATCTAGGAAAAGAATTTCTGGGTCATAGGATATGCATATGTTAGATGATGCCAAATAGTTTCCCAAAGTGATCATAACAATTTATATTCCTACCTGCAATATTAATATACTAGTTCCAGTTGCTCAAAATCTTCACCAATACTCAATACTGAAAGTTTTAAAAATTTAGCCATTTTTGTGGATATGTAGTATCTTATTATGAATTTAGTTTGCATTTCTCTGATTAATTAAAGCACATATTAATATGTTTATTAGTCATTTGGATATGCTTTTTGTTAAGTGCCTGTTTGAGTCTCTTGTCCATTATACTATTTGTAGGGGTTCTTTTTTTTTTTTTTTGAGATAGAGTCTCACTCTGTTGGCTGGGCTAGAGTGCTGTGGCATCAACCTAGCTCACAGCAACCTCAAACTCCTGGGCTCAAGCAATCCTTCTTCCTCAGCCTCCCGAGTAGCTGGGACTACAGGCATGTGCCACCATGCCTAATTTTTTCTATATACTTTTATTTTTAGTTGTCCAGCTAATTTGTTTCTATTTTTAGTAGAGACGGGGTCTCGATCTTGCTCAGGCTGGTCTCAAACTCCTGACCTCGAGCTATCCTCCCGCCTTGATCTCCCAGAGTGCTAGGATTACAGGCGTGAGGCACCGTGCCCAGCCCTTGTAGGGGTTCTTTATGCATTTAGGATATAACCCTTTTGTCAGCTATATGTGTTATAAGTATCTTCTCCCACTATTTGCTTGCTTTTCCAGTCTCTTACTGATACCTTTGATAAATAGTTTATAATTTTTAATGTAGTCCAATTTATCAGTCTTTTCCTATTAAAGAAAAAGTTTTCCCTACCTCAAGGACATGAAGATATTCTCTTCTATAAGTTTTATTCTTTTACTTTTCATATTTATATCTGCAGTCCATCTGTGATTGATTTTTCTGTATGGTATGAGGTAGAAATCAAGTTTCAATTTTTTTCCACATGAATAGCCAATTGATCCAGCACCATTTATTAAAAAGATTCTTCTATTCCCTTTGCTAGGCATTTAGTGGAATCCTTTCTTTGGAAGCTCACATGTTTTTGTTCTAGAAAATTTTCTTCAATTATTTCATGGATGAATTCTTTACCTCTGTTTTCTATTTCTGGAACCTCTATTATTTAAACATTGGAATTCGAGGACTTGTTCTCTTAATTTTTGGTATCTTTTTCCTATTAATTTTCATCTCTTTGTCTTTTTGCTCTACTCTGTAGGAACTTTCCTTAACTTTATTTTTCAATGCTTCTATTAAGTTTTAAAATATTCTGCCTCCAAATTTGTAATATTCCTGGGTTTTTCTGTTCTCTGAATTTGTTTTTGTAGCATCTAGTTCTTATTTCATGGTTTATTCCTATGATGATATTAATAATTTTTCCAAGTTTTCCTCTTTCTGCATAGTCTCTATTTCCCTCAAATTATCTTTCTATATTTGTTAGTTCTATTTTGTATCTTCCACAGTATTCCACGCTGTTGACTATTCACTTCTTGAATTTCAATGCTACACTGACTTTGATAATAACTTGCTAGCTTTTTCTCATTCTACTTTGCTAATTCCTACACTGGCTCCTCTTTCATCACCTGTATATTCAAGGATGTATTCATTCAACAAACACTTATAGAGCATTTATTATTTTTCAGGTGCCTTGCTTGGTGACAGAGACTCAGCAATTAGCAAACATGGTTCCTGACCTGACTCTTCAAGTTATCTTACTTTTATCTTGGTCTTCAATCTTTCTATCTCAATAAGAGGAATCAGAGCCCTGGCCAGGATGCTGTATCTCAGAGAATCTTGGCGTATAGAGTTACCACAGCAATCATAAACAGGGCATGGAATAGTGCTAGAGGCAGATTTGGAAAGGTAGTGTCACTTTGAATCACCAATCCAAAGAGGACAAGGCAATGTCTAGCTATAAACACATATGCGGACTAATATAAGAAATGGTTTCAAGGAAATGGGGAGCAGAGCGAAGCCTGGATCTGCTCTTTAGATTAAAAGCAGGCAGAGGCCGGGCGCGGTGGCTCACGCCTGTAATCCTAGCTCTCTGGGAGGCTGAGGTGGGCGGATCGTTTGAGCTCAGCAGTTCGAGACCAGCCTGAGCAAGAGCGAGACCCCATCTCTACTAAAAATAGAAAGAAATTATATGGACAGCTAAAAATATATAGAGAAAAAATTAGCCGGGCATGGTGGTGCATGCCTGTAGTCCCAGCTACTCGGGAGGCTGAGACAGGAGGATCACTTGAGCCCAGGAGTTTGAGGTTGCTGTGAGCTAGGCTGACGCCACGGCACTCACTCTAGCCCGGGCAACAAAGTGAGACTCTGTCTCAAAAAAAAAAAATAAAATAAAAAAAAAAAATAAAAGCAGGCAGACAGCAGTTTTAGAAATCTTATTCCTGCTATTTTAAGTCTGTTTTGGCAAGGAGTGAGGTTACAGAGAGGGGAGAAGGAAGATTTCCTAAGTGTTTAAAGATGCAGCAGGGAACAGAAACATGACTTCAAATATAATCTCTATGCTACTGATTCCAAAATTCTGACTTCCTCCTCAGTTCCAGATCCATATATCCAACTGTTTATCAAAATCTTCACATAAATGTTCCATAAGCATCTCAAACTTAAATTGAATTCATCTTTCTCTCAAATTCCTTTCTCCTCTTTAGTTCACTAAATGAATGGCTACATCATTATCAAATCCATCAATGCCATCCTAGCTAGACATTCTGGAATTCAGTTTTCTGTCATCATGATCTTCTTCACTCCCTACTCATACTACACATCTCGATGTTGAGTCTAATCCATTTTACCTCTACGGTATCTCTGTTTTTCATATCACTGCCTACACCAGCACTGGCTATTAGAAATAGATCGGGAAAGGCCTTGTGGAATACTATGGAACCTGGGGTAGAAAGCTAATATAAGTGTGGGATAAACACATATACAGAAGTTCCTGGGGAAGGTTGAGAATCACATCTCAAGTTCGATGTGGCAATTTCAGCTTTATTTCAGGCAAATAAGAAGATCCTGGGGTGGTAGATGTAATGAGGGATAAAGTTTCTTCAGCACAGTGGTAATGAGGGAAGAGGATTGTTTTGGTGACAGTGGTGGTGAAAAAGACAGGTGCAACACAGGTCCTGAACCAAGGTGCTCAGTTCAAGAAAAGGCAGGAGAGCTTGGAAATAAATAATTCTGGGAAAAAGACAGTGGGAATGAGGCATAAAAGCAGGCCACAGCCCAGTTACTGGGGGGTACAGAGCTATTCTTCTCTCTGGTGCTATAGATCTGCGGGATGGGAAAGAACTCAGGTCTCTAAGAGCTCTAGACTTAAGGAGGCCAGAGAAGTAAAACAGCCTCCCTATGTGGGACAAGAAGAGATATAGAGGACTACTCTCAAATAAAGAGAGCTCAGCTTTTATGTAATCACTACAACTTCGAGTGTAAAGCAACAGAACATTTTTGCTAGTTAGCAAGAGCTCCTAGAAGCCTGCCTGTCTGAATATCCTTGTTTTTGAGGAATGCCGAAGTTGTGTGTAGAACCTGATTGGCTCTATTGAACAACTGGGAAAGGTACATGGACTACTGTATTATATGCAGGCTACCCACCTGGCCTCATTGCCTCTTTCATACTAGTAGCAAAGTTACCTTCCAAAAAGAGAGAGGTAGATTAGAGAAACATAAAAAATATAAATTTTGAAGTCAAATGAGCCTAGATTATAAAAGAAACAATGGTGATATAGCACCTCTTGTATTTTCCTGGATAGAGCTGGAACCCATTCTACTAAGTGAAGTATCCCAAGAATGGAAAAATAAGCACCACATGTACTCCCCATCAAATTGGTTTCACTGATCATCACTTAAGAGGACATTTAGGAATCACATTAATCGGGTGTTGGGCAGATGGGGGGGAGGAGATGGGTATATAAATACATAATAAGTGCAATGTGCACCGTCTAAGGGATGGACACGCTTGAAGCTCTGACTTGGGGGAGGGGGGTAAGGGCAATATACATAACCTAAACTTTTGTACCCCCACAATATGCTGAAATAAAAAAAAAATAAATAAAGTGGAAATTATTATTCCTCAAAGAGTAGTTTAAAAACTAAATGAATTAATATATATAAAGTCCCTTGAATGATGCCTGTAACATAGTGGGACCTAACAAACAAAATTAAAAATTGGCTCATATAACCCCTCTTCTCAAAATTCTTCAATGATTGTCTATGATTATGTTTCTACAATCTGGTTTCATTATAAAAGCAAGCATTGATTGAGCCATGTGCAGTGACTCACACCTGTAATCCCACAGACTCAGGAGGCTGAGATAAGAGGATTACTTGAGGCCATGAGTTTGAGATCAGCCTGGGCAACATAGTGAGACATTGTCTCTAAAAAGAAAATAAGAAAAAATTAGCCAGGCATGGTGGCATGTGCCTGTAGTCCTAACTACTCGGGAGATTAGGACAGGAAGATCGTTTGAGCCCAGGAGTTTGAAGCTGCAGTGAGCTATGATCACTCCTCTCAAGCCTAGGCAACAGAACAAGATTCTGTCATTTAAACAAACAAAAATAAAAACAAAAAAACCCCCAAACCCACAAGCATTTATTTCAGTTATTTCAGACCTCTCTGTTATTTCTACTAGATTATAAGCTACTTGAATGCAGGAACCATGTCTGTTTTATACCTTCAACAATCAGCACTATTCCTTGCACATGGTAGTTACTCAGTAAATACTTGTTGAATGAATGAGTGAACATGATCTCTTTCTCCATCCATGTACTCCCATTATACAGCTCATAAGCACAATGCTAACAGATGCTCCTTAAGATAACTCTGATGCTATGCAGGATCCTGAAATGTCAAGTGACTTCTCATATCCATTTAAATTAACTGAATGACACAAAATATTTTGTGCTTTCTCTCACTGTTGCCTATTTCAGGCTCCTAGGACAGGAATTGTATTAATAAATAAAGCCCATAAACTAGACCAATATATAACTCTAACATTCTCTTTCCTTCTTCATCAAAACCTTGGAGATAGACAATTGGATTACTTTAAGAAACTAAGAGTTAAACATAGTTGTTTGGATACAATGAATTTATTAAAGTTAAGTGATTGCAATTGTAGAAATGTCTCAACCTCTAAACAGGCAACAAAGTACAGGCATGAGGGTTGCTTTGGTGATAGTGATGGTGAAAAAGACTGTTTTATTTTGCAACAAAAATGTACAATTACCGTTCACTTGGTTGATTTCTGAGTTGGAGGACAGAATCTCATCTGCCAGTTTTTGTGCAGTTGGAAGAACTTCAGTGTGGTGTGCTGTGATTAAATATTGAATAAACTTTTGTAGCTGGTCCCTATTCATCTGGAAAAGGGTTTCTGAGATAGGAAGACGCAATTTGACTTGGTCTGGTTTACGGATCCTGTAGAGTGAGAGCGCTACCACATGAGCACAGTAGAATATGTCCTTGTTTCCACAGCCGCATGTCACCGAGGTGATTTTGCATCGATCAAAACTGATTGCCACTTTGTAAGTCACTGCTGGTTCAGAAGCAGTGGCCAGTTCAGTTACTGTGCCACTCAGATGAAAGCCTAAGGACACAGAGAAAAAAAACAGTGTTTAGAGATTCTGTAGTAAGAAACTGAAAGATTTTCATTTTGCATTTCAATTCACCAATTCCAGAAACTATTTACTGAGTATTTCCTATATATGTGGTAGGCTCTGCCATAGACACAGAGGTCAATTAAACTCAGATATTGCTCTGAAGGAACACACAATCTATAAAAAGAGTCCTTACCCTAGAATCCATGAACCTCCTGAACTAATATGAAAATTTTTGCTTGTACATATGTACATTTTTCCCAGGGAATAGTTTATACCCTTCATCATAGTCTCAAAAAGATTAATAAGGGGCATGCATGGTGGCTCATGCCTGTAATCCTAGTACTTTGGGAGGCCGAGGCAGGAGGATTGCTTGAGGCCAGGAGTTTGAGAGCAGCCTAAGCAACATAGTGAGACCCTGTCTCTAGAAAAAATTTAAAAATTAGCTGGGCATGGTGGCACATGCCTGTGGTCCTAGCTACTTGAGAGGCTGAGGTAGGAGGATCGCTTGAGCCCAGGAGTTGGAGGCTGCAGTGAGCTATGATCACACCACTGCACTCCAGCACGGGCAAGAGAGTGAGACCTGGTGTCAAAAAAGAAAAAAAAAGGTTAATAAGGAACCCCAAATAAGAACTCCTATAGTAGATTTTGAGCTTCATGTGGTAGGCAAAAACAAGTTCACAAATAACATCAGTATAATCTAGAGTAAGGTGAGTGTTATAAATGAAAGAGAAACCAAAAGAATGCCATGAGGAAGGATAGAAGGAAGATCTAGGACAATATTTCTTCCTTAAAACATACAATTCCAAAATGGTGACCATGTGGCATACATAAAAGGCAAGAAACCTTTGAGGCATGGAAGGCATAGCTTGGCGCAATAAGACTATGTAGTGTTATACCTCTACTCACTTGGCATACAGCACCAATAATTTAGAAATGTAGAGAGAATGCATTTTTAAGTTACAATTAAACTGAAAAAGATCAAATTGATAGCAAATCATTCTCAAACATTATTTATTCTTTTTTTTTTTTTTTTGAGATGGGATCTCGCTATGTTGCCCAGGCTGGACAAGAACTCCTGGGCTCAAGGGATCCTCCCACTTTAGCCTCCTAAGTAGATGGGACTACAGATGTGTGCAACTATGCCTGGCTTCTATTTATTCTTTAGTTTGAATATGATTCTTCTCCTTTGACAAGAATATGTATTCATCTAATCAGTCATTCAACAAAAGTTTAGTAAGACCTTAAGTATTGGACTGCTAGGCCTAGGAATACTGTCAAAAATCAGGATGAAAACATTAAATATTTGTTAAGCACTGGGTGCTTTTAATAATTTATCACAAAAATCATATGAAGTCAGTATTATTTTCCTTATTTTAAAGGTATGTAAACCGAGGCTGAGAAAAGTTAAGAAATTTGCCCAAAGCCTTAGCAAGTGATAGACTTGGGATTTGGAAACCAGGAGGTCTGACTGACCTCAAAGTTCATTTTCTTTTCATTGTGTTTCACTACCTCTGAAAGATCCCACAACAAAGTCCTTATCATCAAAAATCACAGACACATAAGTAAATGGTTTCAATATGATATGCCCAATGCTATAGTAGAGACAGGAACAAAAGAGAGGCTAATTTCAGAGATTTCCCTGTTTAACTGCACACTGTGAACAGGAAAGCAATTTTAAATAATCTTGGCCTGGCATGGTGGCTCATGCCTGTAATCTCAGCACTCTGGGATGCCGAGACGGTAAGATTGCTTGAGGTCAGGAGTTTGAGACTAGCCTGGTCAACATAGTGAGATCATATCTCTACAAAAAATAAGAAAAATTAATATTAGTCGGGTGTGGTGGTGTGTGCCTGTAGTCCCAGCTACTTGGGAGGCTGAGGCAGGAGGATCACTTGAGCCCAGGAATTCGAGGTTGTAGTGAGCTATGATGGTGCCACTGCATTCCAGCCTGGCTGACAGAGTGAGACCCCATCTCTAAAAAGAAATCTCATATTTGTTGGATAAATATTTGGAAAATAGTAAAAGGTGCACATACTAAGTTTCAGAGCTACCACTGTGACCTGGCAGACTTAAAAAATGCAGAGAAAATCTTCCAAAATTTAAGTTTCAGACAATTATGGTTAGTTAAGAATAAGATGCAAATTTATAAGCATACCCATAAAACCTAGCAAAATAATCACTACTAAAGGCACATTAGGTACAATCCAAGGAAAGGTACACATTACTGAAAAAGTTAAGATTAATTTCCAGAGCAAGAAAAAGATAAAAATAAATTTGCTAACTTCACGCCTCCATGTATACGTTTTAAACGTCAAGAGGATTTTTTTCAGCTAAACTTAGCTGCAGGTTTAAAAATATTTACTGCCATTTGTTTAAAGCAAAGTCAAAAAGTTACATTCAAATATGATTAAGTGTAGGTAAAGACTGCCTTCACTTAAGAACTCAGGAAGAGAACTATAGGGCTGAGAAGCAGCTCCTCTGCAGACTTATACCCACCAGACACTGCCAGCGGAGTAACATAGCAGAGAGCACATTCCACTAGGAATCAGGCAGCCAGAATCTATTTACTATGTAGCCTTGTGTTACTCACTTTACAACTCTGAGCCTTACTTCCTTTCAGTAAAGTAGAGATAATAACACTTGCGCTGCCTATTACTGAAAAGTACCTTGTAAAACTGTAACATGTCCTACAGATCTATTAATGTTTTTATGCAGTTTTTGGAAATGGGTCTCCATGTGAAGGGTGTAAGAGACAATTTTCCTAATGGCTAAGTTTCATAGTGGCTGCAAACCAGGTGCTAAGAAAGTATATTCTTAATGACCCTCAGGATCACTCTGGGAATATTAAGTACATTGTTGAGAAATGACTTCAGTCCACAGAAGGGATATGTTAAAAATCTCAGATAAGTTAGAGATGTCAATGTGGAAAAGCTTAGGCATCAAGCCCTTGAGTCCAAAAGGTGAGTAGAAACATTTCTATTTTATCAGTTCAATGTTTTAGGTGAACTTGGCCTGCAGCACAGTCTCTGAGCCCAATCTCACCTTCTCTTCCTGCATGAAAATGAGTAAGAATCTTGGTTAGATATGAGACAGAAATAGTTATTAGTGGGAATCTTATTAGGATGTAAGGCCCATGACGGCAGGGCTCTCTCTGTGTATTGTTCATCACTATAAAAAAACCCCCAAACAACAAAACCACTCTGGTTATGGTATGAAAAAAAAGATTAGACCTCAGCTTTCACATTTTTAAGATGAGATGCTGGCCTAGATTACCTCCATGGTTCACTCCCATGCAGAAATAATATGATTCTATAGTGACTGTCAACTGAATCTCCCACAATGTTAGACACAGAACTTTATTATCAGTATTTACTTAATGTTGGCAAAGCAACATGTGATGTTACATATGATGTTACATAGAAAAGCTCTTTTATTAATACTGAGCCTTTATGAATGCCTCCTATGCATTAGGCTGTATTCTAAGTGTTTTACATGCATTAACTCACTTAATTATCACAATTTTATGAATTTGATAGGAGTGATAGTTAATTTTACATGTTAATTTGACTAAGCTATAGTACCTACCTATTCAATCAAACACTAATCTAGGTTTTGCTGTACAGGTATTTTGTGGATGTGGTTAACATCTATAATCAGTTGACTTTAACTGAAGGAGATTATTCTCAATAATTTGAGTGGGCATCATCCAATCAATTGAAATGCTTAAAAGCAAAACTAAGGTTTCTCTCAGAAGAAGAAATTCTGCCACAAAACTGCAGCATCAGATCCTGCCCAAGAGTTTTTAGCCTGCCCTACAGATTTCAGACTTGCCTGTTCCCACAACTGCATAGGAAAGTTCCTCGAAATAAATCTTACCTATCTATCTATCAGTATGTATCTCCTACCAGTTCTGCTTCTCTGGAAAACTCTGATTACTACTATTATTTCCATTTTTTGTATGAGGAAATATAAGCATACAGAAGTTAAGTAACTTGCTCAAGGTCACTATGCTAGTAAGTGGCAAATTCGGGATTCACACCCAGGCAGTCTGGCTCTAAAGTGCATACTCTTAACTCTTACACCATACTGTCTCTGTATAACATTGTATTGTATGGCAATCAATACCATATTTAATTGAATTATAAACTATAAACCAACACAATTAGAAATATTATTAGAAAATAATTTTCAGCCCAGGCATGGAAGGCTGAGGCAGGAAGATTGCTTGAACTCAGGAGTTTGAGGCTGCAGTGAGCTATGATCACATTACTGAACTCTAGCCTGGGCAACAGAGTGAAACCCTGTCTCAAAAAAAAAAAAAAGAAAAGAAAAGAAAAAAAAGAAAAAGAAAAAAAAAAAAAGAAAAAAAGAAAGAAAAAAATTTTCAGGTATATTAAAATTTTAAAATCTTAGTTTTTAGAGCATTTGTAATGGTTTGGAAGCCCTAGGTTAGCCTAGAATTAGAGCCAAAATGTCAAGTATCAGTTTAGATTCCAGCTGTCTTCACAATAGGTCAATGATAAAACAACTGAGAAATTTTCTGCAAGATATTTTTGAAAAGCTACTTATACATGGCTCCCTAGAGGCTTTGGCTAAAGCTCATGATGCTCTTGGGAACATGTTTATTTGAGTTGGGTAAATGTTTGGGCTCCATCAGCTATATTAACTCTGATATACCTCATGCTCCAGGTCTGGGCCCATCTGAAGCAAAAGGCTCTGAGTGGCTCTGTGTAAGTCTGCTTGCTGGGAGATTCTTTTCCTCTTCATATCTCTTAGAATGTAAACTGAAAGTCTGTTTCAAATATCTGTACTCCTTGCCTTATTGTAACCTAGTGACGTTTTTTTTAAAAGTGTAATTACTCCGGAGAATAAAGCTAGATAGAATAGGTTCAATGTAGTGTTTCTTTCCCATTTCAAACCTACTGCCATATCAATAATCTCCTGATTTAAGCAAACACATAAGGGCCTGTTTTCAAAACTCTTTATTGAGTCCAGCATGTATTTATTGAGTACCCATTGTGTGCTCTGACATTTTACTTTTTACTTAGATGTTTTCAAACAAAAAAGTTTATAGAGAGCAGTATGATGAGTCCCCATGTATGCATCACTCAGCTTCAACAATTAGTAACACAAAGATAAATTTATTTAATCCTTACCCTTTACCAACTCCTTCCCCACCTCCCCCATGGATTACATTGGAGCAAATCCCAGAAATACCATTTCACTGGTAAACACCTCTGTATGACTCTAAAAGAACTAAAAAGTAAAAATAATTCCTTAATATCAACTATACAGTGTTCAGATTTTCATAATTAATCCTTTTTAAAAACAAAACAAAACTGGAGGTTTGTTTAAATCAGGATGCAAACGAGATCTAGACATTTAATTTGGTTGTTATATCTCTTAAACTACAAGTTCCCTTCTTCCCCAGCACCCCAATTATTTATTGAAAAATAATAGTTAGCTCTAGAGACTTGATCAGATTCACGTTTTCTTTGTTGAAATTACTTCATAGGTTGTGTTATACACTTTCTATTGCATCGAATCAGAAGATACCTAACCTGATTGTCTTTCTTTTTGTGCTGTTAGGACGGAGCAGTGGGTTCTGGTGTAGTTGGCCTGATCCATCCATTATAAAGTTCCTTGTCAGCCAGTCACTAATGATTTAACAAGTCATTGATGATAAACTGCCTTGACCCATTATTTCATTAGGGGTGGCTTTATTTTTTATTTATAGTTTTGATTCTCTCACGTTCTTTGACTCTTAACAACCTTATCTTTAAAATAGGGGGGAAAAACCACGTGGATAGTTTAGTGCCTGGGAACACAGTGGGCTTGTAACAAAAAAAAGTGACAGAAACAACCACTACAAAAATTGATTTGAACTCATGGGAAAAACTACTTTATAGACAAAGTTTTCCCAAATATCACCTTTGTGATAATCCTTCATTCACATTTTCCTAAAATACAAAAAGAAAACACATATTGTGAAATCATCTTACTTATCAAATGTTCAGATGCCCAAGAATTATAGGCTTTTATTTTTTCTATTTTTTTATTAATACATAATATTTGTACATATTTATGGGGTACGTGTGACATTTTGATACATGCACACAATGTCTAATGATCAATTTAGAGTATTTAAAATATCCAACACCTTAATTCTTTGTGTTGGGAACATTTCAAATCTTCTCTTCTAGCTATTTTGAAATTATACAATATATTGCTGTTAACTATAGCTACTGTACCGTACTATTGAACACTAGAACTTGTTCCTTCTACCTGTATGTTTGTAAGACCTGGCATATTTTAAATATACAGTTTGTGGCATTGGTTAAACAAATTCTTGATAATATTATGATATTACATAATTAGTAGTTATAGGATGGTAGTTCTTATTCTCAAAAACATACATTGCACTAATTTTTAGGAGCGCCAATTATAATTAATTGTTTGTATTGTTTTATTAATACTGTAGTCAAATAAATCCCACATACTCAGTCATTCCAACAGAACTTTCTGCAATGATGGAATGTTTTATATCTGTGATACTTAATGTACCAGTCACCAGTCATATGTGGCTATTGTGTATTTGAAATGCATCCGGTGTGACTGAGGACCTGAATATTAAATTTATTTATTTATTTCAAAATATTAAGGGAGTAAAAATGTTTTTGTTACATGGATACCTTGCATAATGCTTAAGGTCAGGGCTTATAATGCACCCATCACCAGAATAGTGTTCATTGTACCCAATAGGTAAGTTTTTACCCCTCACCCCCTCCCACCCTTTCCCCTTCTTGGTTTTGTTTTTTTTGAGACAGAGTCTCGCTTTGTTCCCTGGGCTAGAGTGAGTGCCGTGGCGTCAGCCTAGCTCACAGCAACCTCAAACTCCTGGGCTTAAACGATCCTACTGTCTCAGCCTCCCGAGTAGCTGGGACTACAGGCATGTGCCACTGTGTCTGGCTAATTTTTTCTATATATGTATATTTTAGTTGGCCAGATAATTTCTTTCTATTTTTAGTAGAGATGGGGTCTCGCTTTTGCTCAGGCTGGTCTCGAACTCCTGAGCTCAAACAATACACCCGCCTCGGCCTCCCAGAGTGCTAGGATTACAGGCGTGAGCCACCGCGCCCGGCCTCCCTTCTTGGTTTTTAAAGACCTTTATATCTCTACATGCCCATTGTTTAGCTCCCAATTATTAGAGTATACATGTGGTGTTTGTTTTTTCATTGCTGAGATACTTCACTTAGGATAATGGTCTCAAGTTCCACCCTAGTTGCTGTAAAAGACATTATTGCATTGCCTTTTTTTCCCCCCCAAGATAGAGTCTCATTGTGTTGCCCCAGGTAGAGTGTAGTGGCATCATCACAGCTCACCGCAACCTCAAACTCTTGGACTCCTGGGCTCGAGCAATCCTCCTGCCTCAGCCTCCCGAGTAGGTGGGACTACAGGCCCCTGCCACCACGCCCAGCTAATTTTTTCTATTTTTGGTAGAGATGGGATCTTGCTCTTGCTCAGGCTGGTCTTGAATTCCTGACGTCAAGCAGTCCTCCTGCCTCCACCTCCCAGAGTGCTAGGATTACAGGTGTGAGCCATTGCTTTTTATGGCTGAATAGTACTCCATGGTGTGTATATATACACACCACATTTTCTTAATCCACTCACGAATTGATGGGCACTTAGGCTGGTTCAACATCTTGGCGACTGTGAATTGTGCTGCAATAAAAATTCACGTAGAGGTGTCTTTTTGATAAAATGACTTCTTTTCCTTTGAGTAGATACCCAGTAGTGGGATTGCTGGATCAAATAGTGAGTCTACATTTCTTTCTTTGAGGAATCTCTATCTTGTTTTCCATAGACTTTATATTAATTTGCAGTCACTAACGGTGTATAAAGTGTTCCTATCTGTCTCCATCCATGCCAGCATTTATTGTTCTTTTTCACTTTTTAATAATGGCCATTCTGACAGGGGTAAAGTGGTTATCTCATCCTACCATAGCCCCTTCTCCATTACATATCACAATGGCTCTGACATCTTCTCAGCTTCCAGGAAAATTGCTGGCCTTCTATATATACCTGCTATTAGGTGAGCTCCTACCAGCATGTCATCCTATAAATGTGCCACACTTTCTTTGCCTTCAACATGCTGCAATTGCCACTTAGGCAAGATTTTAAAAATGTGCTGAACTGGCCTCACAGCCCCTAAAAACCAAATACTTTGCTGGTAGTCTTTTCTAGAGCTAGCCATGCCAAAATGTGCAGTAAAAGCTCTGAAAACCATAAGATCAGCAAGAAACTGTTAAAAATCCATGAGTGGTTCATGGCTTGAAAGAGTTCTGATTCACTTCTAAACTGAATGGTAGCACAAGAGGAAATGGGAATTGATTGAAAATTGTTCACTTAATAGTTTTCTCTGCCAGTATTAAGGCTGGGAAATCCAGGGCCATGCTAGCTAGACTCAACCTTAGACTAAACAAAAAGTACTAAGGGCCATTTTTCTATTTGGACATTTGTGACAGATATATATATATCCACACACACACACATACACACATAGAGAGAGATATAGATATAGATATAGATATATAGATATACAGATATAGATATTCTCTTTTCCAAATAAGGAAATCCTATGTTCTTCATGGCTTAGCTCAAATATCACCTCTACATGAAACTACTTGGTCCTCCAGTTGTTGAAATGAATCATATTAACTGAAAAAGCTTTAACATTTATGCCCATGGAGCTTAAATTCTAGTTTACAAGAGAGAGATTTTACCTAGAATCAAATAATAAGGGACCTAAGAGGTAATCATTTCATAGGTGAGGAGTGGGCTCGCAGAAGTTATGTGATTTGCCCCAATTTTATTGCATAATTATAGTCATGATAACAGAAATTAAAATGATCATAACTTCACATTCTGAAACATCTTGGGCTTTAAAAACTAGGAAAAATAAATTTATAGCATTTCTTTCAAATCAATATACTTCCTAAATACAGCCAGTTGTTTCCTTTGATTAAAAAAGAAAATAGGTAATTTTTAATCAGGAACTTTTTTTCAATAGATTTAGGGGGTACAATATCCATTACATCATCAGTCCCCAACCTTTTTGGCACCAGGAACTGGTTTCATGGAAGACAATTTTTCCACAGACCGGGGGTAGGTGGGGTTCGGGATGATTCAAGCACATTACATTTATTGTGCACTTTATTTCTATTATTATTACATTGTAATATATAATGAAATAATTATACAACTCATCATAATGCAGAATCAGTGGGAGCCCTTAGCTTGTTTTCCTGCAACTAGATGGTCCCATCTGAGGGTGATGGGAGACAGTGACAACCAAAGTGTGTTGTTGCTTATGTCCAGTCTACTCCATAATCTCGTTTTGGATGCTGTCAAAGCAGAAAACTCTGCTTCACAAAGATAGGATGTTGGAAATGGAAGCAGGCTTTTCAGTGCCTTTGTGGCAATCTCAGGATATTCTGCCTTGACTTTAATCCAGAACATATGGAGATCTGAAGTTGTCTTAAACATACTTTTAAGACCACTATTATTTGCAATCTCATGCAGTTGATCCTCTTCTAGCACGGACAAAGTCGATTACCTGGCTTATTCACAAATGGGTTGTGGGTCCACTACTTCCCAGTTCCAGGAAGGTCTTTTGTGTTTGGGAAGTAATGCTCAAACTCTTTTGAAAGCTGAGAAAGGTAATCATGCACCAGTTGGGAGAAAGAAGGCCCTAGCTCAGTCTCTTTCAAAATCTCTGCTAATGTCTGAAACATGTCCAATCATCAACTGATGGGCACTTACATTGATTCCTTATCTTTGCAGTTGTGATTGTGCTGTGATAAACATTTGGGTGCAGGTGTCTTTTTGATATAATGACTTCTTTTCATTTGGGTAGATGCCCAGTAGTGGGATTGCTGAATCAAATGGCTGGTCTACTTTTAGTTCTTTGAGGAATTTCCATACTGTTTTCCATAGAGGTTGCACTAATTTACATTCCCACTAACAGTGTGTAAGTGTTCCCTTTTCACCCCTCCAAAACAACATCTATTTTTTTTTGCTTATTAATAATGGCCATTCTGGCAGGAGTAAGATGGTATTTCATTGTGGTTTTAATTTGCATTTCTCTGATGTTTAGTGATACTGAGCATTTTTTCTTATGTTTGTTGGCCATTTGTGTATCTTCAGTGCTTTCAACTTTTCCCCATTCAGTATGATGTTGGCTGTGGGTTTGTCATATATGGCTTTTATTATTTTAAGGTATGTTCCTTCTATGCCTAGTTTGTTGAGGGTTTTTATCATGAAAGTGGTGCTGGATTTTATTGAATGCTTTTTCTGTATCTATTTATGATCCTACAGTTTTTGTTTTTAATTCTGTTTATGTGTTAAGTCTCATTTATTGTAGGTATGCAACCATCCTTGCATCCCAGGGGTTAAACCCACTTGATCATGGTGAATTATCTTTTTGATGTGCTATTGGATTCCATTTGCTAGTATTTTGTTGAGGATTTTTGCATCTATGTACATGAGAGATATTGGTCTGTAGTGTTTTTGTTGTTGTGTCCTTTCCTGGTTTTGATATCATGGTGATACTGGCTTCATAGAATGAATCAGGGTGGATTCTCTCCTTCTTGGTGTTATGGAACAGTTTCAGTAGGATAGGTGCCAGTTCTTCTTTGTAGGTCTGGTAGAATTTGTGAATCCATCTGGTCTTGGGCTTTTTTTTTTTGTTGGGAGATTTTTTTGTTATTGTTTTAATCTTGCTACTTGTTATTGGTCTGTTCAGGATTTCTATTTTCTTCCCGATTCAAGCTTGGGAGTTGTGTGTTTCCAAAAATGTATCCATTTCCTCTAGATTTTCTAGGTTGTGTACATAGAGGTTTTCATACTAGTCTTGGATGATATTTTATATTTCTGTGGTATCAGTTGTAATGTCTCCTTTTTCATTTCTGATTTAGCTTATTTGGATTCTTTTTCTTCTATTTCTTGTTAGTCTAGTTAGTGGTCTATCGATTTTGTTTATCTTTTCAAAGAACCAACTTTTCATTTTGTTGATGCTTTGTATTTTGTTTTTTTGGTTTAAATTTCATTCAGTTCTGCTCTGTTAACCAGGAACATTTTTAAGCACTTACCATGTGCTAGGCACTTTCTAAGTTCTTTTACATATATCATTTAATCCTCACCACAAAATTATGTGTTTAATACTATTATTATCCCTATTTTTCTTAGTAAAGAAACTGAGGCTGAGCTAGGGTTGGAACCTTGGAAGTCTGGCTTCAGAGTCTAAGCTCCTAACAACCACATTTTATTTTCCATTATAACATTTCTAAAACATCAACTTTATTTTCTTAGATTAGGAAACTCAGATGATGTCTGGAGTTGCTTATTTAAATTTTTTTTTAAATTAAGGCATTGATAAATCATACTAACTCAATTTTAATATTTTGTTTACATATAGCCAGCTACTATGATACTTAATTACCAAACTGAGAGCAAAATGGAATTCTAACAGGGACAAATGGCAGAGAATTTGCAACATGCAGTTTCCCTGGTAAGATTCAATTTGGTAACCAAAAAGTCATAGCACTTGTCCTTCTCTTTGTGACTACAGGAAATTCAAAGAGCCAAAACATAAATATTCTTTCCCTCTTTCAAAAAAAATATCTTGCTGGGCGCAGTGGCTCACGCCTGTAATCCTAGCACTCTGGGAGGCCGAGGCAGGTGGATCGCTCAAGGTCAGGAGTTCAAGACCAGCCTGAGCAAGAGCGAGACCCCATCTCTACTAAAAAAATAGAAAGAAATTATCTGGCCAACTAAAATATATATAGAAAAAATTAGCCGGGCATGGTGGCACATGCCTGTAGTCCCAGCTACCCAGGAGGCTGAGGCGGTAGGATCGCTTAAGCCCAGGAGTTTGAGGTTGCTGTGAGCTAGACTGACGCCACGGCACTCACTCTAGCCCGGGCAACAAAGCGAGACTCTGTCCACCCCCCAAAAAAAATCTTAAATCAAGGTTCATTCATTCATTCAACTAATATTTATTTAACAGCTACTGTATGTGAGATCCCAAGGATACATCTGTTGAAAAAATCTAATGATCTCTGACCTTATGGCATTTATGTTCTTGTTTGGGAGAAAGATATTAAACAACAAAATCTCCAAGTAATTATTTAATTCTAATTGTGATAAGTGCTATGAAGAAGAATGATAGGACAGTGTATGATAGGAAGTACCTGATTTAGGGACAAGGGTGATAAGGGATAAGTTCCTTGAGGAAATAACATTTTGTGCAGAATTGTATAGAATAAGTAGGAATTAATAGGTGGAAGGACAGGGAATGGAAGAGTAGTGGTAAGGAGGACTCCAGATAGAGAAAAAGAGAGGCAGAAAAGTATGCAGATATACTGAGGCAGAGGGGAACGTGGAATGTTCAAAGAACGGAAAGAAGACGAGAGTGACTGGAAAGCCAACAGGAAGGGGTAAAATGGCATGTGATGAGGCTGGAGAGGCAGGCAGCAGCCACTGCTCTGGGATTTATCTTTAGCTTCTCCTGCTTCATATTCAAAAGGTCACTACATCCTGTAGATCCTGTCTCCTAAGTATCTCTCTCCATTCTAGTCCTTCTCCTTTAAATCCCCTGATACTGCCTAAATTCAAGATCATAATAAACTTTTGACTGGATTAACTAATCTTTCTCTCCCAAGTCTTATTCCCTCTACCCATCTTCCACAAACATGACCAGAATGATCTTCCCAAAGGAGAAATACAATCATGTCATTCCTATAAAACTGTGACCTATTTATCTTATATTTCTGCTACCTAGGAATCTGGCACAGAATAAACATTTATAAAAGAGTTTGCTGAACTGAATTGCTTAAAATCCTTCAATGGTTCCCCAATGATTATAGGATAAAGTTCAAACTTCTTAAGATGTGCTATCTTTCTATCTCTTCAGACTTGATTCCCACCACTTTTCAACATACTAAACACATCAAACTATTTGCAGATTCTTAACTGTGCTATGTTTTCTCTATTTTCTTAGCCTCTATGCCTTTGCATGTAAAGTTCCATATAACAGGTATGCATGACCTTTTCACCTCCTCATCCTAATTCTTGACTCACATGAGTCCCTACTCTGGGAAGTCTTCCCTGATCTCTTTGGACAACTAGTTAAGTGCTTCTTCCTGAGCTCTCATTTTTTATCAGTCATATCTCTATTATAGCATTTGACATTAATGTAATGAATAGTTTTCATGTTTGTCTTTCCCTTTAGATTGTGAACTCCTTGAAAGCAGGGGTTATATCTTTTTCATCTCCATATTTTCATCCAGGCACACTGTAAGGGTATGACAATGGTCTGTTTGTATATGAATGAATGAATAAATGAACATTAAACTGAATTTTTAATGTATATAATGGTATCTATAATTCACAGAGGGTTAAACATGTTTATAAAATTCCTGATTTTTGTGATTAAAATGAAATCATCCAGTATTTAAATAAGTTTACTTGGATGGTGAGCAAAGTAACAATAATATGTATACAAGCTAATAATATTGAAGCACCAAGATTATTTTCCATAATTCATATTTATACCTCAAATAGACAGATGTCATTCTTCTGCCAATTTTTATAACTTATTTTTAAAAACAGAACATATGAACAGTTTCATTAGCTAACATTTACTGGATACTTACTACATGCCAAAAAATATTTATGTTCTAAGTGATTTCCATTCAATTAAATCCTCAGAACAACCCTACGAAGTAGGTTCAGTTGTTATCTCCTTTTTTCAGACAAGAAAACTGAGGATCAGAGAGATAAAAGAACTTGTCTAAGATCACACAGTTTGTAAAATGTAGAGGTGGAATTTGAACACAGGTAGTCTGGCTCCAGAGCCTGTACTCTTAACCATGACAATATATTTAATATGACTCTGCAGTTTAAAGTATGTATACAAAACTTTATAAAGGTAATTAGCAAGTCCAATTCTATAAAGACAGAGTCCGGCACTAACGACAAGTTAGTAAATACTGACTTGTCATTTGCCAGGTTTTCTGGGCAAATGATCAAGGCAACTGAAACTGACAAGTGCTGTGATGCTCTCACAGTTGGAATGAAGATGTGCTCATGAACTCATCTGTAGGAGACTCAACAGCACAGTGAGTGAATCATCTGCTTGGAGTTCTAAAGGAAAGCACTTCTCAGTACAGCCCTCTGACACCATTCAAAGTCTTTTGTGTTTCTGAGTACAAGAAACGCTCTAGTAAAGCTTGGGCAATTAAAACCACTTTGCTCATTGCTCTTTTGATTCACCATGCCCCTAGGCAGGTGTTAATGCATGAAAATGAATGTCATTTCAGCCAATGGCAGGGAAAAGAAGAGCTGTGGTTTACAAAAAGAATAATTTTTCTCATAGTTAGTTAAAATATATATGTAACATATATGCATATATAATTAAACATATGCAAATATATAAACTAACTCCTTTGAATGAGAATGCTTCCTCTTGAATAAATTTGATTTTGATGCAACTGCATAATGTAAATTAAACCTTACTTAATTCCTGTCTCTTGGAAGGTCACAGCAGTATAACAGCAGAAAATAAAGCAGCCACTCTTTCATTCCTTTCTGTCATCTAGCAAAACAGAAGCCTGGATGCCTGACGAAGACAAGATGGTCAAGGGAAATATAAAAAAAAATAGAAAAAGAAAACAGAAGCCTGGAGAAGGCTTAAAACAGTGAGAGTAACATCTACAAAATAACTAATTTCCTTTCCAGAAAGCCTTACTCAAAAGCTGGGTAACTACTGCCTGAACAAGAGCACTGGAATGGCTCTGTGGACTAATATTATGATATAAAGAGATCAGGAATGAGAATGCTTGAGCTGTAATTCCAGTACCCCTAAATTCCTCTTTGCCTCAGTTTCTTAATTATGCAGATAGACATAATAATACTTATCCACCTATCAGAGTCATGTGAAAGTAATTTGTAAAGAACACATTTCCCAAAGATATCATTCATTCAATAGCAATTCCAACTGGCCAGGGCCGTGGCCTACATAAGTTCACAAGAAGCAGATGGTGTCCACACACTGGGTAAGGGTGCAAGAGATTGTAAAGTGAGGAGTGGTATTGTTATTCGGGAATACAAATGATGCTGCCCCATTACCCTGAGAGCTACTTGGTTTGTTTGTGTTAGAGAGGTGACCCTAAGCTTCTCAGAGCAGCTGAGTAAGCTGGAGGGCCCTTCTTGCAGCCATCTGCTCCTCTCCCAGACTCCTCTGGCAAATCAAGAGGTTTTCCTTGTATTAACCTCTAAAGAACAGCCACGGTCCTTCTCAGCACCAGCTTCAACAGGCAGTGGTCTCTGCTCTCCATCTGTGCCAGCAATCACAGTTAAAGAACAATGATGCTTCCCAAACCCAGGCATTCACTTACAGAGATAACCCTACATTACCTAGTTTTCCAGTATTCTTTTACTTGGATCCATATAAGGAAATTAGGTATATATTCTAAAAGATTGTTTTTGTTGTTATTTTAGAAACATTTTATGTAGAGAAAAAGATAAAATGTGAAGAATTTCAAAAATTCACTTAAAAATCTAATAGCATAGAACATAATTACTTTAAAAACAGTAATTTCATTTCCCTCTTATAACTCTGTGGCACATAAGAGTTACAGAACAAGTTACCCTGTATACTAGTGGATAACCAATCTATTCAGAACTACAGATTAGATGCCTTCTTTTTCTTTGCTTTTCTTTTCTTTTTTTTTTTTTTTTTTTTTTTTGAGACAGAGTCTCACTCTGTTGCCCGGGCTAGAGTGAGTGCCGTGGCGTCAGCCTAGCTCACAGCAACCTCAAACTCTTGGGCTGAAGTGATCCCCCTGCCTCAGCCTCCAGAGTAGCTGGGACTACAGGCATGTGCCACCATGCCCGGCTAATTTTTTTTTCTATATATATTTTTTAGTTGGCCAGATAATTTCTTTCTATTTTTAGTAGAGATGGGGTCTCGCTCTTGCTCAGGCTGGTCTCGAACTCCTGACCTCGAGCGATCCACCTGCCTCGGCCTCCCAGAGTGCTAGGATTACAGGCGTGAGCCACCGCACCTGGCCTAGATGCCTCCTTTTTAGTTCACAGATTTGAACATAGATTGGAAGAAAAAAATACCACCCTCCTCAATCAGTTCTCTGCAGACATAGCATATATGTGTGTGTGTATATATAGATATAGATATAGATATAGATAGATAGATATAGATATACACACACACACACACACACAAGGTACATATGCTGCCAAAATGGATGTTAGAGGCTAATGCCTACCACCTGGGTTACTGAATATTCAAACAGGAAAAAGGGCAACATATAATTGTAAACTGATTTCAGAAATTACTCTGCTCCATTCAGTAGCCTACATCAGTGGGGAGAAAAACTAAACAATAAGCTGCTTTTCAAAAGGAAAAAGGATATACAAAGCTATTTTTTATCAACAACAATATTGAAGGAGCAAATGTTTATTTTTGAGAGTTTTCCAAATAGCATTCAGATTTCTTTTAAAGCATTAAAAAATTACCCAGATACCCTTTTTCCAGGAGGAAAAAGATTTCCTGGATACTTTTCTGAGACTGTGTGCACTGAATTAAGACATCAGAATACAATGTGTTTACATACTGAATATAATATATATATATAATGTACTTAGAATGTCTGACATACCGCATGCACTCAAAAAAAATGTTGTTAGTATGTCAGTGTTCCAAATATAACTACGGTTAACTCCTTTATTCTAATATCTAAAAATCCCCTTATTTCAAGCAGAGTCTAATCTCAAATAATCTAAAGGAAAATGTCTATGCATAAATGTCATATGAACTATAATCAAATTCTCATAATAATCAAAAGACTAATTTTCAGGCAATCTTAATCCTCATCTTGTCTAAACTTATGACATTTCCAACATGGCCTTTTTAATATGGAGATGAATGCATATCCCACATAACATTCTTTATTTAAAGGTTTCATATGCTAGTAAGAATGCCATTCCTAACATTTACAGCATTTTGGTCCAGGCCTCATATTATCCTCTAGCTCTGTTCTTTTGTTTAATCTTGCTACTTGACCTGAGTGAGGCAGCAAGAATGTCAAAACAAACTCAATTAAACTGGACTGAAACCATTCCAACTATTCTTCCACATTCTACAGTAACCTGATTCCATATAAACACCAATCAGATAGAAGACATTAAGTCTTCACTCAGCGTTCTAAATGTATTCACATCATCCATTGGATGTAAGGAGTTCTTCATAAGAAAAATCTCTAGTGTCGGCAACTTTTCTGAATAAAAATTACATTACTGTACAATCCCATCAATTGGCCAGCATCTCCTTGTGTTCTTATATGGTTTTTAACCCCTTTGCTGCTCTAACCCCAAAGGCAGGAAACAAAATTGCTAAATAGAATGTTCTTCCTCGTGCTTATTATTTCTTCAGAAAGATTCCCCGAATACCTTTAGAATACCTAAGTTGTCAATTATGCATTTATGGGTTCTCATGCTCTATGTGATATAATTTACTTTTCTTTTCTTTAAATCAACTTTAAATTTGTTTATAAAACAGTCATGATCTCAGCTAAAGATCAATGTTTACTCTGGCTGGTCTCACAAAGTATACAGACATCAAGGAAAAGAAAAGCTTTTTTCTATGAATCATAAGAATCAAACTCACTTACTGGGGAGCCTGTAGGAGAAACAAAAAGTCTAGATGAAGCTTTGTCCCATCCAATTCAGGTCTAGATTCAAGAGTTCACGAAGGGGCTCTCCAGACTAAGAATGCTGGTGAGGAAGAGGGCATCTTGCCTGGATGTTTTTGCAGGCAAGAATATACAGAGTCCTGTGGAGGGTGAATGGAAATACTCTTACCTGAGAAGTAGCTGAAAGATAAAAATCTAAGGAGTCCATGTAGATCAAGAGCCAAAGAAGTTTCTTTGGCTCAAAAGTCTTGGACCACATAGTAGAATTTCAGTCTTTGTGCCAAAATATTATGCCAGGTAAAGTATTTGATTTTTTCTCATGCAAAATTGGCAGGAAAAGGAAAAATAACCAAGCTATTATCTATGGAAATAGTGCTAAAATTTAATAATTATTTGAGAGAATGAATGCTAAAAGGGATAAACCCCTGATTAGCAGAGTTAGATCTCTTATATGTTTTACGGTGCCCACAGTGAACTCTTTTTCTTAATTTCTGTACCCTGATGGAGAGAAAAAGTTGATATTCAACTTCAAGATATTCCAACAGCAATTCCAAGAAATAGAATCATTGATTGATTGATTCATTCATTCATCAAACGTTGTTTAAGTCCTCAGAGTGCAGTAGGTACTAGAACTGGGTACTGAGGATACTAAGACGAGAAGGAATAGGTGTCTAGTGGGAGAGACAGACAAGTAAACATTTATAATTAAAAGAGTAAGTTTTATGACAAAAATCAGCAGGTGGTAGGAGAACAGATAAGAACACCTAGTCCTGGCTAGGGGACTGGGGCTCGGGAAACCCTTCCAGGCAATAGTGATGTTTAAGTTAAACTTTAAAAGGTGAACAGGAAAGAGGGCTTATAGGTAGCTAAGGTCTGCATTATTTGACATGCAATATGAGAATTGCCATGGAGTAAGATAAAAACACAGAAGTGAACCAACCAATCCAGATTAAAGAAGAGGCCAGGAAAGGCTCTCCAGAAGTAGGACAAGGAGGCAGAATGTTACATGCAGAAACAAAACAGCAGTGGGAAAGCCTGGCAGCAAGAAATATAGTACAGCATGAGATGCAGTACAGTATGAGTGTATTAGTTTCCTATTGCTGTCATAACAAATTACCACAAACTTGGTGGATTAAAGCAACATAAATCTATCTTACAGTTCTGGAAGTCCAAATGGGTCTCACTGGGCTAAAATCAAAGCGTTGGCAAGGCTGCATTCCTTCTGGAGGCTCTAGGGGAAAATCTGTTTCCTTGCCCTTTCCAGCTTCAAGGGATTGCCTGTATTCCTTGGCTCATGGCGCCTTCCTCCATCTTCAAGGCCAGCAATGTCTGTATCTCACACTGTATCAATCTGACATTGAATCTCCTGCTTCCCTGTTCTCCTGCTTGCCTGTGTGATTGCATTGGGCCTACCTAGATAATCCAGGAAAATCTCCCTGTATCAAGGTCAGTTGATCAGTAAATTTAATTCCCTCTGCAACCTTAATTCCCCCTTGCCATATAATAAAATATATTCATAGGTTCTGATAATTAGGGTGCAGATATCTTTGGAGAACTATTATCCTGCCTAACACAGTGATTGAGAGTGCACATACTGGAGTTATACTGCCTGGATTATTGTTCTAGCATCTTTATAATTAGTTGTGTGACCTTGGCCAAGTTACATAACTTCTCTGTATCTCAGTATCCTTATCTGTAAAATGATATAATAGTAGTAACTAACATTTCATTGTAGTAAGGAATGAATGAGTTAATATGTGTGTAGATAAAGGGAAACTCTTCTACGTGAGATTCTGACTTTTGACTTTTAATTATATTCCCCTGGACACCTGACAAAGATAAAAATGTCAGCTATGTTCCTGAGCAACATTATGGTCAAAAATGACTCCTGATTGGTAAGAACTAAAAGACTTATAAATACCTAGTTAGAAGTCAAATCTGTGGGCTTCCCTGAGTACAGTGACTCTTGCAACTTAGCATGACCCTTATTGGGACGCTGAATTGCTATAAGAGATACTGGCTCCTGTGGAACATGAGGCTTTTAAGTCAGGGCAACTCCTAAACCTATCTAATGTGGATCTCATTTCTTTGTACCTAAGCATCACCTGGGGAAATGGAGACAAAGCGTATAGCTCCTGGACAACTGTGTAGCTAGTTCTATGAACTGCTACAAGGTCTCACTAAAAAAGAATGCTTGATGCTATCTTGCTGGCAATCTTTGGCCCTTGTCCTATATACTTTTGAGTAGGCTGATCCCAATTGTGGCCTACTATGGGGGGAATGCTTTCAACTTTTCCCTATTATGATGTTGGCTGTGGGTTTGTCATATGTGGCTTTTATTATTTCTAGGTATGTTCTTTCTATGCTAAGTTTTTTGAGAGTTTTTATCATGAAGAGATGCTGGATTTTATCAAATGCTTTTTCTGTATCTACTGAGAGAATCACGTGGCTTTTGTTTTTAATTCTGTTTATGTGGTGAAACACATTTATTGACTTGCATATATTGAACCATTCTTGCATTCTTGGGATGAAACTCACTTGATTATGGTGAATTATTCTTTTGATATGCTTTTGGATTTGGTTTGTTAGTATTTTATTGAGGATTTTTGTATCTTTGGTCATGAGGGATATATATCTGTAGTTTTCTTTTTTTATTGCATCCTTTTCTGGCTCTCGCATCGGGGTGATCTGGCTTTGTAGAATGAGTTAGGGAGGATTCCCTCTTTCTCGATCTTTTCAGTTTCAGTAGGATTAGCAGCAGTTCTTCTTTGTACATCTGGTAGTATTTGGCTCTGAATCCATTTAGTCCTGAGGTTTTTGTTGTTGTCGTGAAATTTTTTATTGCTGATTCAATCTTGCTACTCATTACTGATTTATTCAGTTGTATTTGTTCCTGGTTCAATCTTGGCAGATTGTATGTTTTTAGAAATTCGTCCATTTCCTCTAGGTTTTCTAGTATGTGAGATCATAGTTATTCATAAGTCTCTAATGATATTTTGTATTTCTGTGGTATCAATTGTTTGTCTCTTGTTTCCTTTCTGAATGTGTTTATTTGGATCTTCTTTCCCCTTTAGTCTAGTTAGTGGTTTATTAACTTTGTTAATCTTTTAAAATAACTTACATTTCATTTTGTTGATCTGTTGTTTGTTGTTTGATTTTTTATTTTTTATTTTTGGTTTCTATTTCATTTGGTTCTGCTCTGATCTTTGTTAATTTCTTTTCTTCTGCTAACCCTGGGTTTGGTTTGTTTTTGTTTTTCTAGTTCCTTAGGGTGTGATGTTAGCTTGTTAATTTTGTGATCTTTCTACTTTTTTGACATAGGCATTTAATGCTATAAACTTCCCTCTTAGCAGTACTTTTTCTGTATCCCACAGGTTTTGGTATGTTGTGTTTTCATTTTCATTTGTTCAAAAATTTTTAAATTTCTGTCTTTATTTCTTTGTTGACTCAGTGATTTTTCAGGACCATGTTGTTTAATTTTCATGTGTTTGTACAGTTTCTGCATTGATTTCTAGCTTTATTCCATTGTGGCCTGAGAAGATACCTGATATGATTTCAAAAAAGAAGATATAAGAAAGGCTAACAAACATATGAAAAAATGCTCAACATCCCTAATCATCAGGGAAATGCAAATCAAAACCACAATGAGATATCACTTAACTCCAGTGAGAATGGCCTTTATCAAAAAGTCCCAAAATAACACATGTTGGCGTGGATGCAGAGAGACAGGAACACTCATACACTGCTGGTGGGACTGCAAACTAGTGCAACCCCTGTGCAAAGCATTATGGAAATACCTTAAACAGATTCAAATAGACCTACCATTCGATCCAGCAATCCCATTATTGGGCATCTACCTAAAGGAACAAAAGTCATTCTATGACAAAGACACCTGTACCTGAATGTTTATAGCAGCACAATTCACAATTGCAAAGATGTGGAAACAACCCAAATGCCCATCAATTCATGAATGGATTACTAAATTGTGGCATATGTATACCATGGAGTATTACTCAGCTATAAGAAATAACGGTGATATGACATCTCTTTGGTTCTCCTGGAGAGAGTTGGAACCCATTATATTAAGTGAAATATCCCAAGAATGGAAAAACAAGCATCACATGTACTCACCAGAAAATTAGTTTCCCTGATCATCACCTAAATGCACATTTGGGAATGATACCAATTGGATATCAGACTGAGGTGGGGGGTGGGGGGAGGGGATGGGTGTATGCCTACATGATGAGTGCGATGCGCACTGTCTGGGGAATGGGCATGCTTGGAGCTCTGACTTGGGGGGATGGGCAAGTACATGGGCAACGTATGTAACCTGCACTTTTGTACCCCCATAATAAGCTGAAATTAAAAAAAAAAATTGTTAAGACATGTTTTGTGGCCTAACATGTGGTCTGTTTTGCAGAATGTTCCATGTGTTAAAAAGAATGTATATTCTGTAGTTGTGGGTGGAATATTCTGGAAATGTCTGTTAAGTTGATTTGTTCTAAAGTTCAATTTACACCCAATGTTCCTTTGTTGATTTTCTGTCTTGATCTGTCTAGCGCTGCGAGTAGGGTATTGAATTCCCACCCCCCCACCCCCCGACCCCATTATTGTGTTGCTGTCTATCTCTTTCTTTAGGTCTGGTAATATTTGTTTTGTGAATCTGGGTGCTCTGATGTTGGGTGCATATATATTTAGGATCATTATATCTTCTTGCAGAATTGATCCCCTTTAACATTATATAATGACCTTCCTTGTCATTTTTTAATTGTTTTTGATTTAAAGTCTGTTTTATCTAAGTATAGCTACTTCTGCTCACTTTTGGTTTCCATTTGCATTGAATATCTTTTCTCACCCCTTTACTTTCAGTCATTATGTGTCTTTATGCACAAGGTGAGTTTCTTGTAAGCAGCATAATAGTTGGATCATGTTTTTTTTTTTAATCCATTCTGCCAATGTATATCTTTTAAGTGAAGCATTTAATCCATTTACACTTAATGTTAATATTGGTGAGACTTTGTTCTTGTCATATTGGTAGCAGATTTCTAGTTGTTTTATAAATTCTTCATTTCTTTCATTTCTTTCTTTTTCTCTCTCATTTTGTCTTCGTGGTTTGTTGAACTTCTGTTATGTTGCCATCTAATTCCTTTCTCTTCCTTCTTTGTGTTTTACAAGACCTATGAGTTTACATTTTCATGTGTTTTCATAACTGTGAATATTGACCTTTCCTTTTCATGTTTAAGGCTCCTTTGAGCATTTCCTGTAGGGCCAGTCTAGTAGTGATCAATTCTCTCAGTGTTTGCTTATCTGGGAAAGACTTTATTTTTCTCCATTTATGAAACTGATTCTAGCTGGATATAAAATTCTTGTTTGACAGGGTTTTTTTTCTTTCAGCATTTTGAAAATACCATACCATTCTCTTCTGGGCTGTAAGATTTCTGCTGAGAGGTCTGGTGTTAGTCTGATGAGATTTCCTTTATAGGTGACTAGATGCTTTTCTCTGGCTGATTTTAAAATTCTCTCTTTCACTTCAACTTTTATCATTCTGATTATAATATGCTGTGGTGAAGTCCCTTTTTTTTTTTTTATTGGCGGTCTTCCGGTGAGGACTGGAAAACCTGCTAGACAAATTCTAAAAGAGCTGTAACACTTGGTGAAGTCCTTTTTACAATGTATTTGCCTGGGGATCACTGTGCCTTCTGTATCTGAATGTCTAACTCTCTTGCTAGTCCTGGGAAGTTTTCATTGATTATTTCCTTAAATAGGTTTTCTAAACTTTTCAATCTCTCTTCCTCATTGGAAATACCAATAATTTGTAAGTTCGGTCACTTTATGTAGTCCCATACATCTTGAAAGCTTTGCTCTTTTTTATTTTTATTTTTTTTCCTTATTTTTGCCTGACTGAACTATTTCAAATAATCTGTCTTCAAGTTCTGATATTCTTTCTTCTGCATGTTGTAGTATGTTTTTGAAGCTTTCAAATGTGTTTTGTATTTTCTTCAATGAATTTTTCCACTCCAGAATTTTTTTTTAAAAGATATCTAACTCCTTGGTAAATTTCTGACTCATATCCCAGTTGATTTTCTGATTTCTTTGTAATAGTTTTCAGATTGCTCTTGCATCTTGTTGAGCTTCTTTAGAATCAATATTTGGAATTGTTTATCTGGCATTACAAGGAATTCTTTTTGTTTGGGATCCATTGCTAGACAATTGTTGTGGTCCTTTGGTGGTGTAGTGTTTCCTTGCTTTTTCATATTTCCTGTATCCTTCCACGGATACCTGCACATCTGATGTAACAGTTGCTTGTTCCAATTTTTTGCAATTGTTTTTGAAGGAGAGAATTTTTCCTGAAGATGTATATATGTTGTTGGTTGAGTAGGACACTGTGGCTTTGATTTTGGGTGCCTGCAGTAGTGTGATCTTTGTATGATTTCTTAGGCAGCATACAGGGTCAGTGGTATCTGTGATTTCCCTGGTGGTTTAGGAAACAGTTATTAGTTAAGGCTATGTGAGAGGCTTTGCTGGGGACTTGAATGCCAGTCAAGCCAGTCTTTGGGCCCCAATTGTGGAAGCAGTGGGTTCAGTATGCCTGATTTTAGGCCCCAGAGAAGCTTATGCTGGCAGCAATGTTAGTATGTCCTGGGGGGGGTCAATTTTTGGGCCTAAGGGTGGCTTCCTCAGAAGCTAGTAGTCGGAGCAGAGGACTGAGTGTGTGGGCAGGTTCTGTTATCAGGCCTCTGAGCAACTGGTGTGATGTAGGAGGTACTGGTGGTGGAGGCACCCACTAGGACCCACATGGTCCAAGCTGGAGTTACTAGAAGCTTCAGTGGATTGGGCAAGCTAGGCCCCAGTCCCACAGTTGCCTGTAACAGGGTGGTATTATCCTAAGTGTGTTTAGGAAAGCTTGGTCTTCCCTGTCCCTTCCTGGCTGGATGATGGCTGTACCGTGTCACACTGAACTTGGCTTGCAGGTGGGATGCAGCCCTATTTTCAACTCTCAAAATGGCATTGGCTAAGGGCTTGCCATCAAAGAGGGCAGGGCCCTTTTTAGGCAAGCAGCATGGGCAAGAAACTGTTGGGAGCATGGTCAGCTTATGTCTCAATCTCGTAGCAGAGCAGTGGGAATTCTCCTAGGTGTGTCTAGGAGTGTGTGGGCTCCCCAGCCCTCCTCAGTTAGGTGGGGCTGCAGCTGTGTCAGCCCAAACCCAGCCCAAGGGCAGGGCACTGCCTATCTTTAAATTCTCAAACTGGTGCCTTGGGCCTGTGACCAGAGAGGTGGAGCCCCTTCCAGGGAAACAGCATGGGGAAGACCCTGGGGGGAGTGCCATTCACCAGCAGGCTGGTAGGAAATTTCCTAGGAGTACTTAGGAGAGCTTGGGCTCCCCTATCCCTCCTCAGCTGGGTAGGACTGAAGGTTTGTCAGCCCCGAACCCAGCCCAAGGGTCGGGTGCTGCCCGTCTTTAAACTCCCAAACTGGCACCTTGGGGCTGTGACCAGAATGAATGGGGCCCTTCTCAGGCAGGGTGCACTGGCAGGAAACCATTGGGAGTGCAGTTCGCTTGAGACTCAGTCCCACAGCAGCCAGATGCAGGATTGTGGGCACCATCCCAGATGCGTACTGGAAAGTCTGTTTTCCCTACCCGCCAGGTGGGGTCTGCAGCCTCATCAGCCCAAACTCAGCCCAGTGTCAAACTGTCAAAATGGTGCCTTGGCCCTGCAACTGGAAGGGCTAGAGCCCCACTCAGGCAAGCAGCATGGGTGAGAAACTGAGTTTCCCTTGATTGGCATCATCTGTACTCCCTAGGCACAGAAGAAAAGACTCAAACAAAGACCTGCTTCTCTAGGGTCATTCTGGAAGTGGTAGTAAGTCCAGAATCAAAGGTCAGGCCACCTTCATGGAAGAAATCACCCTAAATAATTATCCTTCTGCATGGAAGGTTGGGGAGAGGAACATTCGCAGGGCAAAAAAAATTATGCACCAAATGCATTATAAGGAGAGTAATTAATTTGCCTGGTCTCAGAGTAATTATAAAGAAGCTGGAGTTGTTATATTAATATAAAACAAAATAGACTGTAAGACAAGGGGTATTACTAGGGATAAACAAAGACATTTTATAATGATAAAAGGATAAATATAACAGGAAGGCACATTCATAAATGTATACACACTTAAAAAGAGAGCTCCAAAATACACGAAGTAAAACCTGACAGAATTGAAAGGAGATGTAGAGAAGTTAGCAATTTTAGTTGGATATTTCAATACTCTTTTTTAAAAATAACTGATAAAACAATAATGCATAATTCTGCTCTGTTTTCAACTGACAACTTGTCAAGTCTTGAACACAGAATGTTTTTACTCCATGTCTTCTCTTTTTGTAGCCAAATATATCAATCAATCCTGTATCATTCTGTTCAATGAAGTTCTGTATATTACAGAAATGAGTTTTATTGCTTCCATGACTTATAAAATTAGAAATAAGGAACTGGTTTCAATTCCTCAGATTTTTCTCCCCAAAAAGTATAAAAGATTTTAATCAGCACCTAGCACTTGAGCTATCAGAATGGTATCAGTTTTTTTTACCCTGAGAAATACCTCAAAAGTAATCTCTTTTCTCCTCTTTATTAGCAAATGCTTCATTAATAATACAGATACAGAGTCTGAAGCTGGAAGTAGAGACAGCAGACTCTAATGAAAAAAAAAAACAAAAACAAAATCACTTCCAGCTCTATTTACACAGCTTCTTATCAGTGATGCTAAATGGCAGAAGAAACCTCCTATGAGGCTGGAGCACAACTGAAGACACTAAGGAATGGTAGAAAAACCAACAGACAAATAGTCTAACCTCTGAAAATGATAAACAATACCTTGGGAAATTAAAAAAAATTTTTTTTACTATCCTCCAGATTTGACTGTCTAGGATAATTTTTTTTTTTAGAAGGATGATACTATTCAGTGTGGTCAGCAAAGATATACTGCTTGGCAACAAGAAGATTTTTCAAGGGATAGGTTAGAAATTCAGGATACTATGTTACTTTTGCTCTTCACCTCTGCCCACATATCCCATGGATAAGAGAGGGAGAACATGTATAAAACACAAAAGAACTTTATTTTGAGGAATTATGTTTAGTGTAGACTGTTTACAATTAAATAAGACAAAAATAACACATTTAATCAAAAAATTTGAATCACTGAGGAACTTCAAGTCATTTTATTATCCAGTAGTTGGAGATCCATATCAGGAGCCTACATAGAAGGCAGCCTGTTTTATTTGCACAAGGGCCAAAGGAAGCTCAAAAAACAGAAAAAAAAAAAAAATCACTGGATTTTTATAAGCTTGATAAGTAACCCTCACGACTAAGGCCTCAATCAGAGGGAGCATGGTACAAAAGAATGGGGTATTAGGGTGAAAGTAGGGCAATGATTAAAGTGGAAAATGTAGCAAGAGTGTTTGTATCCAATCACTGGCTGTTAAACTCTTCCAATTGCTAGAAGGATCATTAGCAGATAGTTCAGAATAGAGTAGAGGGATCAAATTCTATAAAACTCTCCCTGTTTTTCCATGGTTGCCCAGTTAAATTTACTTCATATAAGTAATTTAGGGAGCTCACCCTCAATCACCTCCTACATCAGTTGTAAACCAATAGGGTTGGGTTGTTTGGGTATATGATGACTGATTGCTGTAACTTAAGTGGCCTTGTTTAAATTCAGCAAAGATGGAAGAAAATATTCAGCAGCTTTTATAAAAGAGAATGGCAGGTCAATTGAAATCAACTTGTACGAAAAAGCAGGTAGAAATCATTCAGGTCCAAATTCTTTGACAGCTGTATCTAAGAATAGGTCATACAGTGGCTTTCATAGGAGTGCAAGTAGAAGGTAGAGGGGGGATAAATGTTCAACTACCGGTTAAGGGAGCATCCCCTTCAATTATAAGAGATAGGCAGATGTGTGCAATGGACTTTGAGGCAATAGTACTTAGAAAAGCAAGTATTTCAAAATGTCCAGGTAACAATACCAGCTAAGATCACTACGAATGTATTTTAAGGGATAGTTCAGCTCATCAGCTTATCCAGCTGTATATAGTCTCCCCACACAATAACAAAATAATTCATGCCTTCACAAACTATGGAACTGAGAACTTAGTTTATATCAAACATTTCTATGTGAATGAGATAGTATGAAGTACTCTAGAGTAGGCCCCAGTTGCTATCAATGTTTAACTTATACTGTTATTTGTTGCTTGGCAAAAAAAAAAACAACAACAAAAAACACTAGTAAGATACTTATTCAAATACTTAGGCTACTATCCTTCTTTGTCTGCATTTGCAGCATTAAATCTCCTTCAAATTTTTGTTGTAAGTCTACAACCATCAGCTTTAAATCAATATCCCTATTATGATAGTCACATTTGAAGATTTATTTATACTTAAAGCTTTTAAAGTACAACTAACCCCAAAAGTATTGCCAGAACAACCATTAAGAAATAAATTGTAGTCTAAGATGATTATTTTTTCCCCTCAAAAACAATAAGCAGGCCGGGCGTGGTGGCTCACGCCTGTAATCCTAGCACTCTGGGAGGCCGAGGTGGGCGGATCGTTTGAGCTCAGGAGTTCGAGACCAGCCTGAGCAAGAGCGAGACCCCATCTCTACTAAAAATAGAAAGAAATTATATGGACAGCTAAAAATATATATAGAAAAAATTAGCCGGGCATGGTGGCTCATGCCTGTAATCCCAGCTACTCGGGAGGCTGAGACAGGAGGATCGCTTGAGTTCAGGAGTTTGAGGTTGCTGTGAGCTAGGCTGACGCCACGGCACTCACTCTAGCCTGGGCAACAGAGTGAGACTCTGTCTCAAAAAAAAAAAAAAAAAAAAAAAAAAAAAAAAAAAAAAAAACAATAAGCAAAATGAGAAAGTTTAAGTGTCTACCTACATACCTTTTAAATATTCAGATTTAACTCCAAAGCTCATACTCTATTCTCACCAATTTCCTAAAGCTGCAGAAAAGTATTTTCACTCTATACATGTTTTACTGTCTATAGTGACTCAGAATATTGTAAATTTGATTTTTGGAAGTCTATAATTAAGTGCTCCCTAATCTATGCTCAAATGGTTTTTTTTTTTTTTCTCGATGTCTCTAATCACACTGAACTTTAGTTAGTCATGTAGGTGACTGATGTGATCACACTAGAGTGTCTCTGACTTATTTTTGTATCTCTAGCACCTAGAATTCATTAAGGACTTAATATCTACAATGGCACCTACTGGCTACCAGATCAAAGTTATGCCATCTAACTTTCAAGACTTCTGGCCTAAGCTTATTTTATTCTATCCCTTATATGTATCCTCTGCTCCAGTTAAGAAAGAATGGTCATCTTATTTGCACCCTTCTGCTGCCCCTTATCTTTGTGTCTTTGGTTGCACTAAAATAATCCTTGTCTTCCCCTGTCTATCCAAATTCTATTCATCTCTCTTAACCAGTTCAAATCCCATTAACTCCGAGGTATCTTCCTTGATGATCTCAAATTATATTGATTTCTTTTTTTTTGAGACAGAGTCTCGCTCTGTTGCCCGGGCTAGAGTGCCGTGGCGTCAAGCTCTCAGCAACTTCAAACTCCTGGGCTTAAGCAATCCTTCTGCCTCAGCCTTCTGAGTAGTTGGGACTACAGGCATGCGCCACCATGCCCGGCTAATTTTTTTTTCTATATATATTTTTAGCTGTCCAGATCATTTCTTTCTATTTTTAGTAGAGACAGGGTCTTGCTGTTGCTCAGGCTGGTCTCGAACTCCTGACCTCCAGCGATCCTCCCGCCTTGGCCTCTTGGCCTCCCAGAGTGCTAGGATTATAGGCATGAGCCACTGCGCCTGGCAAATTATATTGATTTCTCTCTTTGCTAACTTGTTTAGCACTTATCTGTAGCACACAATTAATTACATTAATTACATTCTGTCTTATTTATTAACTGTACCTAATAGTTGTGAAGAATATCAGTGTATGAGGCAGATATCCAGTATTACTACCAAGTGTTAATGGAAACAGGCTCTGGAATCAGACCTGGGTCCAAATGGTGACTCTGTCACTTAGCAGCTGTATGTCTCTAGAAAGTTCCTTGACCTTTGACTACCTCAGCTTCTTCATATGTAAAAGGGTGATAATAATCATTATTGTGAGGATTAAATAAACAAATATATGCAAAATACTTAGACCAGTACTTGGCATATAGTAAGCGCTCAATGATAAGTAATAATAGTTAAAATATATACAACTGCCACTAGTAACTTCTGCTTCTGGGAAGATGGAGTAGATGTACTCTCTCCTATTCTTCCCATGAAGTACATAAAAAAAAAAAAACAAAACCTCTGGACGTTACATATAAAATGAACATAAGAAGACTCTGAAAGATGGCAAGTAGAAGGCAGAATGGCTAGGAACGTCAGGACCCAAGGAATGACAGAACAGTGAGTTTCCTGGGTTTTCTTTTTGCTTCATGTATCTCAGACTTGGAAGTAAAGAAGTCAGCAACCTGCAAATGCCAACAAATACAGACCAAAAGCCTCCCCAAAAGCCTGTTCTCTCTAGCCAAAGGATCAAGAAAAGAGCAGCCTAGTAAGACAAAACACTTTTAGACAATAACAACTCTACTGCAGAAAAACAGCACAAAGAACACTGTAACCACACCCCTAGCAATGCCAGCAAAGACTGATTATGGCGCCTTCTACCTCCATCAGACTGCAACAAGGTGCTTCCTTCCCTGTGCCCCCCTCCCCCTGTTAAAGTGGTGTCAGATGAAGCCTAGTGGACAGTCAGGACTTTCAGCACTCAATGGTAATGCAGCCATCACCCTTCCATCCCTCGTGTCAGTAGTCGCCATGCAGGGAACAGTAATGAAGGATTTCTAATCCTCTAAGCCAGAATGGAGGAGGCTGAATGGGGAACCAGGACTTGTACCTCTACTCGGCAATAATGAGGCAGCTCCCTTCCTACCTCTGGCACAACAGTGTCAGAGGAAGCCAGATAAAACAGAAGTTGAAATAAAATCCAGGGTCTTATAACATAATACCCCAAATGTCCAGGTTTCAACTGAAAATCAATCATCATACCAAAAACCAGGAAAATCTCAACTTGAATTTAAAAAGACAATTGGTAGATACTACACACTAAAATGACAGGATGTTAGAATTATTTGGCAAAGAATTTAAAGGAGTAATTATAAAAATGCTTCAATAAGCAATTACAAATGCATTTGAAATAAATGAAAAACCAAAATTCTCAGCAAATAAACAGAAGATATAAAGAAGAATGAAGTGGAAATTTCAGAACTGAAAAATATAACTGAAATTTAAAACTCAATGAATGGATTCAGCTGCAGAAAGAATGTGACAGAGAAAAAAAAATCAGTGAACCTGAAGACAAAATAATAGAAATTATTACCCAATCTGAAAATAAGAGGAAAAATAGACTAAAATAGACAAAACAAACAAAAATAACACCATAGTGTCAGGGACCTGTCAGACTATAACAAAAGATCTAATGGCATTGGAGCCCCAAAAGGAGAAAAAAGAGGGCAGGGTTGAAAAAGTACTTGAAATAATGTCTGAAAACTCCCTAAATTTGGCAAAAGATATAAACCTATAAATTTAAGAAGCTGAGTGAACCCCAAACAGGATTATACCCAAAGAAATTTACATCAACATATACCATAGTCAAACTTCTGAAAAACTAAAGAGCAAAAAACCCCCAAAACCAAAAGACAAACCCCAAAACCTTAAAAGAAGCAAGAAAAATAACACCTTACCTATAGGAGAA
This sequence comes from Eulemur rufifrons, assembly GCF_041146395.1. Classification (NCBI taxonomy): domain Eukaryota; kingdom Metazoa; phylum Chordata; class Mammalia; order Primates; family Lemuridae; genus Eulemur; species Eulemur rufifrons. Next base: position 32,739,560 of record NC_090990.1, read on the forward strand.
AAACAATTCATATAACAACACATTTCTCATCAGAAACCATGGAGACCAGAGGAAGTAACACATTTTTCAAATGTTGAAAGAAAACAAGTATAGGCTCAGAATTCTATATCCAATAAAAACATCCTTCAGAAATGAAGGGAAAATCAAGACATTCTTAGATGAAGTAAAACAAAAGGAATCTGTTGCCTATCCTAAAAGGGCAAGTAAAGGAAGTTCTCTAAACAGAAAGGAAAGGATAAAAAAAGGAACCAAGAAGAAAAAAGGCAGTAAGCAAAAATATGAGTAAATTAAATAAACTTTCCTTCTCTATTCAGTTGTCTAAATTATGTTTGACATTTGAAGAAAAAATTATAACACTGTCTTATCTGCTTCTAAATATATGTAGAAGGGTGGGGAAAGATGGCGGAGTGGTGGTGAGGGCCTGGATCTGCGCTCCGGAGAGGAAATCGGGGATCCGGACCTGCCACAACGCTAGAGGACTGCTCCCACACAGGAAAAGCGGTGTGAATCCATGGAAAATCAACGTGGGACAAACAGAGCGAGTGAGGTCTGAGGTAAACGAAAATTAAGATCGCGGATCTCTGCAGAACGCAGAACAGACAGTAAGTGGAGCGGGAGTAGGCTGTGCCCGCCCCCAGGTGGGGTGGGGGCAGTCTGCTGGGAAAGCGGCTTACTCTCCTCACTGACCTCCAACGCCAATCGCTTGGAGAACTCCCGCAAGCCAGAGCAGAATCACCAAGGGAGACGTGGGGCATTGCAGTCAGGAGGCTTTTTCGGGAGAATAGGTTGGAACCTGGGAAGTCTCAGCTGAGACAGCCCTTGGCGAGGAGGGACGGACCTGCGCCGGGGGGAGGGACACAAAGGATCCCCGATCAGTGAATTGCGCTGTGCCTCTGTGCTGCTTTTGTCGGTGGTTCTTCAGCCGGTGGCCCCTGGCGGCTTTGCCCGCCAAACACCCCCCCCCCCCACCCCCGGCAGCGGCGGTCTCTGGTCTCTGCCTGCCGGGGAGCCGGTCCCCCTCCCACCCCGGAGCGCTGCGGGCGCCATCTTGAAAGCAAAGGCGGAACCGCTCGGGAGCCATAAGGTGCCGAGCGCCTCTCTCTGCCCGGCGCCCTCCGCTGGTCTCTGGGCCCGCACCGCCATCTCCGCCGGGGCTGCGCTAAGACGTAATAAAAAAAAAAAAAAAATTGAGTCACCACTCGGGACCCAACGGAGGCGGCGTGAAGGGGCGGAGCTGCGCTAAGGCGCAAAAACACAATCATTGAGCTGCTGAACTATATACTTCAGATTTGTGTATCTCTTCGTTTAGCGATGTGGTGTGGTGCTGTGTAGCTTTGTTTTTGTTCTTTTGTGTTTGTGTTTTTGGTGTTTTTGGGTTAGGTTTTTTTGTGTTATTTGTTTGTTTGGGTTTTTGTTTTGTTTTGTTTTGTTTTTTCTTTTCTCTTTTTTCTTCCTCTTCTCTTCTCCTTTTCTTTTCTCTTCTTTTTCTTCTCCTTCTTTTCTCTTCCTTTTTTTTTTTTTCTTTTTCTTTCTTTCTTCTCTCTTTTTGCCTTCTAACTGGGAAGCCACGGTGAGCTTCGGAACAGGCCAGGCCCCTGGCTCTGGTACATACCGGAACCTGAGTAGTCACCCCCAACGCTGGCGATCTGTGGGCGCGCAATCGCCATCTTGGGGCCCACAGCCAAGTCACTGCGGAGCAATAGGGTGCCAAGAGGCTCCCTGGACGGCCCCCTCCCCTGGTCCACAGACCTTATATAGGGACACCGCCCATGGGTAAACACTGAATACTTCTCCAGAAGTGAGAGTGTGGAGCCTGGTCCCTGGGGACATTGGGCCAAGGTAGACTTTTGCCCGTGGGAGCTGCAGCAACTGGGGTGCTGAGCAAGCGAGGGCACCGTCCACTCCCCATAGCTAGTATCTTTCCTGCAGATAGAGACAGAAACCACCCCTATAGAGGAAGAACCAAAGGGAAACAAACAAACAAAGAGAATTTTGGTCTACTACTAGTGTGGACCCTGCCTGTCTTCTGAAAGACCACAACACAGTGTCCTAACTCGCCAAAGCAGTCTTGGATCACTCCAATCCTCTAGGATTGGACCCATCAGAAGCAGTCCCCCAACTGAAATAGAAAAATCTCTAAACAATTCACAACAGTCTTCCCCTCTTGCCAAAGGAAGCAATATACCTAGACTGCTTCACAGCCTAAGAATAGAGCACAAAGAGTGCTGTTAACCAGACTAAATCTATAAGAAAAGATCCAACGATTAATCTAGATGGGAAGGGCCCAGCGAAAAAACACAGGAAGCACAAAGAATCAAACAGAAAGCTCACCCCCAAAGAGAAATACCAGCTCTCAACCATTTGACACAAACCAGACTCAAAACACCAACATGTCACAGGAAGAATTCCAATTATGGATCAAGCTGAATAATATACAAGAATCAATGGATAAACAACACAAGGAAAACACAAAAAAAATACAGGATTTGGAGGAAAAATTCACTAAAGAAATTGAAATATTGAAGAAAAACCAAACTGAACTCCTAGAAATGAAGAATTCACTCAGAGAGCTACAAAACACTGTGGAAAGTCTCAAGAGCAGGGTAGATCAAACAGAGGAAAGAATCTCAGAAATTGAAGATAATTCCTTCCAACTAAATAAGTCAGTCACAGAGATAGATCAAAAAAGTAAGAGAAATGATCTGAGTCTTCAAGAAATGTGGGATTATGTGAAGAAACCTAACTTGAGAGTTATTGGCATTCCTGAGGGTGAAGAAGATAATAAGCAAGGGTTGGACAAGCTATTTGAAGACATAATCGAAGAAAATTTTCCAGGCCTTGCCAATACTCTAGACATACAGATTCAAGAAGCTCAAAGGACCCCTGGGAGATTCATAGCAAATAGGAAAACACCACACCACATAGTCATCAGGCTGACCAAAATATCCACTAAAGAGTCCCTTCTCCGAGCTGTAAGGAGAAAGAAACAAGTAACTTACAAAGGAAAACCCATCAGAATTATGCCAGATTTCTCAGCTGAAACCTTACAAGCAAGAAGAGGTTGGGGCCCCATTTTCACGCTTCTGAAACAGAATAATGCCCAGCCTAGAATCTTGTACCCAGCTAAGCTAAGTTTTCTATATGAAAGAGAAATTAAGACATTCTCAGATAAACAAAGGTTGAGGGAATTCACCAAGACAAGACCAGCCCTCCAAGAAGTACTCAAAAGAGAATTACACACGGATCAGCACAAGAAAGATCCACGAATGTAAAACTACTCAAGAGCTAAAGATCAAATTCCAGATACCACAATGGCCCAGGAGAGAAAACATCGCAATGAAATTCTACCCAACAAGCTGAACAAAAAACCGTCTTACTTATCAGTTTTCTCAATAAATGTGAATGGCTTGAATTCCCCGCTCAAGAGACACAGACTGGCCCAATGGATAAAAAAACACAATCCAAGTATCTGCTGTCTTCAAGAAACCCACCTAACGAGCAAAGATGCATTTAGACTGAAAATAAAAGGATGGAAATCGGTATTTCAAGCAAACGGTAACCAAAAGAAAGCTGGTGTGGCAATCTTAATTTCCAATAACTTAGCTTTCAAACCAACAAAAATAATAAAAGACAAAGATGGCTACTACATACTTGTCAAGGGCACAATTCAACAAGAAGCCATGACTATACTCAATATATATGCACCCAACCTAGGTGCACCTAGATTCATAAAGCAAACCCTACTAGATCTGAACCAAATGATAGATAACAATACTGTAATAGCTGGAGACTTTAACACCCCACTGACAGTACAGGACAGATCCTCTAAACAGAAAATAAACAAAGACATAATGGACCTAAATAGAATGCTAGAACAAATGGGCATGGCTGACATCTATAGGACATTCCACCCAAAGTCCACAGAATATACATTCTTTTCATCAGCTCACGGGACATTCTCTAAGATTGACCATGTCCCAGGACATAAAGCATGTCTTAAAAATTTCAAAAAAATAGAAATTATACCATGCATCTTCTCAGATCACAGTGGAATAAAAGTAACAATGATCACAAACAGAAACCCTCACTCTTACTTAAAGTCATGGAAGCTAAATAACTTTCTCCTGAATAATTATTCTATAAAGGAAGAAATCAAGATGGAAATCAAAAGTTTCTTTGAATTAAATGACAATGGAGATACAACTTATCAAAATCTATGGGACGCAGCTAAAGCAGTCCTGAGAGGGAAATTCATATCCATAAATGCCTATATCAAAAAGACAGAAAACCTGCAAATAGATAACCTAACGAATAGACTCAAAGAGCTGGAGAAAGAAGAACAGAACAACCCCAAATCCAGCAGAAGGCGAGAAATTACTAAGATCAAATCAGAATTAAATGAAAAGGACAACAAAGAAACTATAAGGGAAATTAATAAAACAAAAAGTTGGTTCTTTGAAAAGATAAACAAAATAGACACACCTCTGGCTAGACTAACCAAGAGCACAAAAGTAAAATCTCTAATAACCTCCATTAGGAACATGAAAGGAGAAATCACAACCGATGCTACAGAGATACAAGATATCATCTATGAATTCTACAAAAATCTTTATGCACACAAACTGGAGAATGCGGAGGAAATGGACAAATTTTTAGAAACACATAGGCTTCCCAGGCTCAACCAGGAAGAAATAGAGTACCTGCACAGACCAATATCAAAAACTGAAATCGAAACAGCAATAAAAAACCTTCCCAAAAAGAAAAGCCCCGGTCCAGATGGGTTCACACCTGAATTTTACCATACATACAAAGAAGAACTGGTGCCCATCCTACATAAACTATTCTCCAGTATTGAGAAGGATGGAATTCTCCCCAACACGTTCTACCAAGCCAACATAACATTGATACCAAAACCAGGAAAGGACACAACAAAAATAGAGAACTACAGACCAATTTCTCTCATGAATATAGATGCAAAAATTTTCAATAAAATACTAGCAAATCGAATCCAAGTACTTATCAAAAAAATAATCCACCACGACCAAGTTGGCTTCATCCCAGAGATGCAGGGGTGGTTCAACATACGTAAATCTATAAATGTAATTCACCACATAAATAGAAACAAAAACAAAAACCATATGATACTCTCATTAGATGCAGAAAAAGCATTTGACAAAATTCAACACCCTTTTATGATAAAAACGCTTAACAAAATAGGCATAGATGGAACCTACCTAAAAATGATACGAGCCATATATGACAAACCCACAGCCAATATCATTCTGAACGGGGAAAAATTGAAAGCACTCCCACTTAGAACTGGAACCAGACAGGGCTGCCCACTGTCCCCATTACTTTTCAACATAGTATTGGAAGTCCTTGCGAGAGCTATCAGGCAAGAGAGCAAAATCAAGGGAGTCCAAATAGGGAAGGAAGAGATCAAACTCTCACTTTTTGCTGATGATATGATGCTATATCTGGAAAACCCCCAGGATTCAACCATGAGACTCCTGGAATTGATTAACGAATATAGCAAAGTCTCAGGTTACAAAATTAATACACATAAATCAGAGGCATTTATATATGCCAATAACAGTCAATCGGAAAACCAAATCAAAGACTCAATACCCTTCAAAATAGCAACAAAGAAAATAAAATATCTAGGTATATACCTAACTAAAGAGGTAAAGAACCTCTATAAGGAAAACTATGAAACACTGAGAAAAGAAATAGCAGAACTTGCAAATAGATGGAAAAATATACCATGCTCGTGGATCGAAAGAATCAACATTGTTAAAATGTCTATACTACCCAAAGTGATCTACAGATTCAATGCAATCCCTATTAAATTACCAACATCATTCTTCACAGACGTAGAGAAAATAATTATACACTTTGTATGGAACCAGAGAAGACCCCGTATAGCAAAAGCAATTTTAAGCAACAAAAACAAAATGGGAGGTATTAATTTGCCAGACCTCAAACTATACTACAAGGCCGTGGTTCTTAAAACAGCCTGGTACTGGCACAAGTACAGGGACACAGACCAGTGGAACACAACAGAAAATCCAAATATAGAACCATCCTCATATAGTCACCTAATTTTTGACAAAGCAGGAAAGAATATACCCTGGGGACAAGAATCCCTATTCAATAAATGGTGCTGGGAGAATTGGTTAGCCACTTGTAGAAGACTGAAACAGGATCCACAGCTTTCACCTCTCACAAAAATCAAATCACGGTGGATAACAGACTTAAACCTTAGGCGTGATACAATCAGAATTCTAGAAGAAAATGTAGGAAAGACTCTTACAGACATTGGCCTAGGTAAAGAATTTATGAAGAAGACCCCCAAGACAATCACAGCAGCAACAAAAATAAATGAATGGGACATGATTAAATTAAAAAGCTTCTGCACAGCCAAAGAAACACTCACGAGAATAAACAGACCACCTACAGAATGGGAAAAAATTTTTGCATACTACACATCAGATAAAGGACTGATAACAAGAATCTATTTAGAACTCAGGAAAATCAGCAAGAAAAAATCAAACAACCCTATCAAAAAGTGGGCAAATGACATGAATAGAAACTTCTCAAAAGAAGATATAAGAATGGCTAACAAACATATGAAAAAATGCTCAACATCCCTAATCATCAGAGAAATGCAAATCAAAACCACAATGAGATATCACTTAACCCCAGTGAGAATGGCCTTTATCAAAAAAAACCCAAAACAACACATGTTGGCGTGGATGTGGAGAGACAGGAACACTCATACACTGCTGGTGGGACTGCAAACTAGTGCAACCCCTGTGGAAAGCATTATGGAGGCATCTTAAACAGATTCAAGTAGACCTGCCATTCGATCCAGCAATCCCATTATTGGGCATACACCCAAAGGAAAAAAGGTCATTCTGTAACAAAGACATATGTACCCGAATGTTTATAGCAGCACAATTCACAATAGCAAAGATGTGGAAACAACCCAAATGCCCATCAATACATGATTGGATTAGTAAGCTGTGGTATATGTATACCATGGAATATTACTCAGCTATAAGAAATAATGAAGATACGACATCTCTATGGTTCTCCTGGAGAGAGTTGGAACCCATTATATTAAGTGAAGTATCCCAAGAATGGAAAAACAAGCATCACATGTACTCACCAGAAAATTGGTTTCCCTGAACATCACCTAAATACACATCTGGGAACGACACCAATCGGATATCAGACTGAGGTGGGGGGTGGGGGAGGGGATGGGTGCATGCCTACATGATGAGTGCGTTGCGCACTGTCTGGAGAATGGTCACACTTGAAGGTGCTGACTCGGGGGGGGGGGGGCGGTGCGAGGAGGGGATGGGTATATACCTACATGATGAGTGCAATGCGCTCTGTCTGGGGAATGGACACACCTGGAGCTCTGACTTGGGGGGATAGGCGGTACATGGGCAACGTATGTAACCTGAACTTTTGTACCCCCCATAATAAACTGAAATAAAAAAAATAAACTGAAATAAAAATAAATAAATAAATAAATAAAATGTCTTTTGCAAGATTCATGGTAAACTCAAATAAAAAAACCTACAATAGATACACAAAAAAGAAAAAGCAAGATATTAAAACACACTATGAGAGAAACTCACTTTTAACAAAGGAAGACAGGAGGAAGTAAGAAAGAGAGAGGACCACAAAACAACCAGAAATCAAATACCAACATGGCAGTAGTAAGTCCTTACCTATTAATAATAACACTGAATGTGAATGGATTAAAATCTCCAAACAAAAGATACAGAGTGGCTGAATGGATAAAAAAAAAAAAAACAAGAGCCTAGGCTACAGTGGCTCACACCTGTAAACCTAGCACTCTAGGAAAAGAGAAGATAAGAGAAGAGAAGAGAGGAGGGGAGGGGAGGGGAGAAGGAAGGAAGGAGAAAAGAAAGAGAGAGAGAGAAAGAGAGAGAGAGAGAAAGAAAGAAAGAAAAAAAGAAAGAAAGAAATGCAAATGTCACTGATGTGAGGTAAAAAGATGCCACTAAAAGAAAAATCATTTAGCTTCCTTGGCTCTCAGTTTTCTCCCTCCTAAAACAAGCAGTTTGCACTATTTTGTTTCTGAAGTGCTTCTAGCTCATACAGTCTATGATTCTATGCTGCTAGTGTAGAAAGCTAAACACATTATTGGGTACTGAAGGCACAGTCCTTGTCTCTGTGCAATACTAGAATAACTCATGGGAAATGTGTCCCTGTGTCCTAAAAACAAGGGTATACTATTGTCAATTATCAATGAAATAGCACTGTGACATAAATTAAAAAGGTTTTGGAGTTAGTTGAGGAAATTGAACCACCATTTATAGTGCTGTTTCTCTGGAAAAATAACTTTTAAACTAAATATGGCATATAAAGCAATTGCTTAAAAATTGTGCATGCTCTGTTCAAATGTATTCTAAAATGTCTATTCATAAGAAAAGAAAAAGATGGGTCTTTTAAAAATATTAGACTCAGGCTTGGAAAGAGCTGTGGGTCTTAGAGAAAAGTTAATGAATAATCTTTTGTGTCTGATGCCAATTAGTTTTTTAACAGTTCCAGGGCTTCAAAGGACAGGAAGCGGCACAGAAGAATTCAAGAGAGATTTTCCATCCAGAGTGGAAAAAGCAGCAGAGGGTAATCCTAGGAAAACAGTGCATATGTAAGAGAATAATTTCCTTTATTTTTGGTTTAGATTAGAAAAAAGAAAGACGTTGGGAGGCAGGCAAAACGTGAGCTAGGATACCAAAATAGGAATACCCTTTAGTGACAGCCAGTAGTAGAAGAGCCACTAAGAATAGTACTTTCTCTTAGCTTCTCATTACTACAAATGAGAAGAAAAGTTATAATTCTTATTAAACCAAAATAAAACCAAGATTAAATCTCAACATGGAAGTCTTGTTCTCTACAAGTGTGCTGAGATGTTTTATTCAATTGTGCTATGAATTGTGTGTGTCAGGTTGCATACTGATTATTCCAAAATAGTTATTTATATCTCTATACTGGGACATTTCTAAATTTGAAATTCGTACATTCAAGTGCCTACCTGATGTGAACATTTAGATGCTACACAGGCAAATTATACCTAACATACCTGTACTTCTGATCTCAATCAGCTGCCTTCCCCTACCCCTACTCCTCGTACAGCTTCCCTCTAAATCTGCTGCTCCTTCTAATCTTCTCCATCTCAGTAAATGGCATCACCATTCACCAAAGTACTCAACCCAGAAATCTAGGAGTTACCCTTTGACTTTTCCTTTTCTCTGATCCTTCACATACAATCTATAATCACATAATGTTGATTTTACTTCCCAAATATTATTGTATTCCTTTCACTTTCTCCACTGCCAAGCCCTGATCATCTATTGCTTAGACTACTGCAAGAGTCTCTTAACTGTTTTGCCCACTCCCACTCTTGCTGTTGTCTATACTGATCCATGGTCTATTCAATAGCCAGACTGATCTTAAAATGTAAATTAAATTAGATCAAGTCTGCAACCTAAGGAGTAAAAAAAAATATTTGCCAATAATATATATCTGATAAGGAGTTAATATCCAGAAAATACTACAACTCAACAATGAAATAACAAATGACCCAATTTAAAAAAGGGCAAAGGACTTGAATAGCCAATTTTCTAAAGAAGATGTATTAATACAAATGGCCAACAAGCATCTGAAAAGATGCTCAACACTATTACTGTAAAAGAAGTACAAATCAAAACCACAATGCAATAATCACCTTACACTCAGCAGAACTACCACTATCAAAAGAACAGAAGCAGAACCACCAGTATACAAAGAACAGAAAATATAAGTGTTAGTAAGAATGCAGAAAAATTGTAACCCTTGTGCACTGTTAGCGGAAATGTAAAATGCTATAGCCATTATGGAAACAGTATAGCAGTTCCTCAAAAAAATATAAATAGAATTACCACAAGATCCACCAATCCCACTTCTGAGTATATATCCAAAAGAATTCAAAGTAGGATCTTAAAACGATTCCATGTTCATTGCAGCATTATTCATGATAGCCAAGAGGTAGACGCAACCCAAATGCCCACTGATGGATGAATTGATAAAAGAAATGCGGTATATAGACACAATGGAATATTATGCAGGCTTAAAAAAGAAGAGAATCCCATCACATGCTACAACATGGATGAGCCTTGGAGACATTATGCTAGGTGAAATAAGCCAGTCACAAAAGGACAAATATTGTATGATTCCACTTATACGAAGTACCTGAGGTAGTCAAAGTCACAGAAACAGAAAGTAGAAAAGGGGTTCCTAAGGCATGGGGGAAGAGAGAGGGGAAATTGGTGTTCAATGAATATAGAGTTTCAGTTTTGCAAGATGAAAAAGTTCTAGATAACTGTTGCATTAGAACTTGAATATACTTAACACTAATGAACTTTAAAATGGTTAAGGTGGTAAATTTAATGTTATTTGTTTTTTTCCACACAAAAAATTAGATCATGTCACTGATACTTTCTAAGGGTTTAGTGTTATAGAAAGAATTGATGGATATTATTTGTCAAATCTTAGATTTCATTATCTATGCTTATGGAATGCCTTAACAGCTTAAACTATGTGATTTATAGTCTCCAATTATGCTCTGACATGTCTTGATTATTTTTCAAAAACTGTCTTTTATCTTCAGATACATGTATACTAAGAATTAAGATTAGTTAACTTACCAATAATAATCCAGATAAGAAAAATGCAAAGACTATAAACCACCTTTTTCTTTGACTTTTAATCTTCTATTATCAGAAAAACTAATTCTCATTGCCTACTCCTTCAATTCATCTTCTTCCTAATGGTAGACATTTTCCAGGAATTTTTGGTTGTATAGCTGTCTAGGTCGGAAGGACTTCTCAATGTGTGAAGTCTTAGTAGGACTTTCTTACTAAATATTAATAGAAAAATTTAAGAATAAGATACATAACTTATTATTTAGATAACCTTGAAACACTACAGTTCACAAAGAGTCATAAAAACCAACACTTCCTTCTAGCAATCTTCATTAATCTTAAATCCATAATTTATTTCATATATTAAATAATACACCAAATTTATAATACATAAAATATAATTTATCATAGTTTCAACATTTAATAGAGAAAATAAAAACAATTCAGTTCAGGATGAATTAGCGGCAGGTTCTGCCCTGAGGTCGTGACCCCCCATGGCATCCTCGCTAGCCCACACTCCCCCTGAAGTACTGTTAAACAACCCCTGCCCATCACAGGTACCGTATTAAGGGCTTCATATGTGCCAATTCAGGCACCCAGCAACATTGTGAGGCTGAAAGACAGAGTTGGGATTCTCTTCTGGGAAGCAGGCAACAAAAGGATAATATGATATGTGTGTTCCAGGGGAAAATAAATTGTGATGCTTCTGAACCCATGGGCAATTAACAAGGCAGTTTCTAGCTACCCAGTGTACTTTCTAAAGTCAGGAAAGCTTTCATAAAAACAGAGAGGGGAGGGACCAAGATGGCAGACTAGAAGCAGGCTACACATGCTGCTCTCATGAAGAGGATCGAAAGTTGTAAGTAGATGCCCACCTACAGAGGAATCCTCTTGGTTAAGAGCATTGTAAATCATCAGAGAAGCAAGGGAAGACACTCAGAGTAAGGAGATAGGGACAGGGAGATCCACTCGCCAAGATCCAAAGGTACCTGGGGAAGACACCTGCACATGGGGAAGAGATAAAGGGGAAAACCCCAGGGCCCCACGCTCTCCATGCAAACACTGCAACTCAAGCTGTGAGGGGCCCCTCACCATCACTGCCAACCTCCATACTGATCAGGGAACTGCTTGGAGACGGTATAGTAAAGTTGCATCAAAAAGCAGAGGCTCAGCAGGACCCACTGGCCTCTGTTCCAGAGTTGCTGTGGCTGATGCCACTCTGAGCTCTCCGGTCCCGAGCACCTGTTCTACACAGGGATTGGATGTACTGCAGCTTCCTCCATATAGCCCCGTGTTGGGCTGGGGAGGGAACAAGAAGAACAGACACTCTCGCACACCCATGACTTGGAGCCAGGCACTCCCCTCGACCAGGGAAATCGAGCGGGGCGGGCACACACAACACTCAAGAGGTCCTACAGTGGCAGCCCCAGCAGGACCTGTGTGAGGAGAGAGCCCGAACCATCCAGCAGCCCACCCCATGTGGCCCTGTGTGTCAACCAGAACAGGCCTCCCCATCCTGCGCACATCCCTACCAAGGGCCACACCCCTGTAAACCCATGCACCAAGCATAAGTCCACGTCCATATGAACTTGCATGCCAGCCAGCAGGCCACGCCTCCACAGACCTGCACACTGTGTGGCTGGCCATGTCCCTAGCCCTGCGCATCAACAGGTGGGCCACACTCCCGCAGAACCCAACACTCTGCAGCAGGCCGGCAGACCATGCCTCCCGGTCCCACATGCCCTGTAGGCAATGCCCCTGTGCCCTATGCATCGATCACCAAACAAGTCCCCCACCCAGTGACCTGTGGCAAGGTCCATGCCCCCTCAGACCTGCACATTGGTGGTGAGCCATATCCCCTGGCCCAGCACACCTGGCTGGTGGACCACACCCCCAGAGCCTGAGGTCCAGCTTTCCACCACAGACCCACTAGCCACAAGCCACCCCTGCTGCATACCACCATTACCCCTAGACCTGGATGGAGTGAATGCCCACAGCCCTGACACCTGTGGCCTCCGTTTAGATGGTCTCACCAGGCAGCCACTGCCACCACTGCAAGGAGATCCAGGCAGAGTAATCGCCTGCAACATCGGCCTCCATGGAGAGGGACTTACCCAGCCTCTGCGTGAGCTTCCAACAGTGGCCTTGGGATCAACCCACCACTCCACAAGAGGATCCCCCAGCACTGGCTTGGACTGTGACAACCACAGGGGAATGGGACAATGCAGAACAGCTATACTACAAGATTGCACTGCATCTGCCCCTTTCCTACTGGATCAATCTTCCGAAATAGAACACGAAAGCGACATCTAGGGACCTCTCCTTTTGTTCACTAAAGAGGAGAGTTCCCAGCAAAGAACAGGAGCCCTGCAAATCTATCTGCCCTGAACTGAGAGAAGAGGTTTCAGATGAGAAGAAACCTGCAAAAAAAACTCTGGTAACATGAAAAAAGAAGCCAATTCGACACACCCAAAGGATCACAATAGACCTATAGCAACAGACCTCAACCAAAAGGAAATTGTCGAAATGTCAGAAATGGAATTCAGAATATGGATAGAAAATAATATGAATGGAATTGAAGAGAAAGTTGAAAGCCAACATAAAGAAGCTAAAAAAATATTTTAGGATATGAATGAAAAAAAGGTGCTAAATCGGTAGACAACGTAAGAAAGGATATAACAAAATTTAAAGAAATGAAAGACTCATTTAGGGAACATCAAAATACACCAGAAAGCTTCAAAAACAGACTTGACCAAACAGAAGAAAGAATTTCAGAGCTTGAAGATAAGGCTTTCAAATTACTCAAAGATGCAGAATGAACAATCATTCACAGAGAAATATGTGATTATATAAAGTAAGCCAATATATAAATTATAGGTATCACTGAGGGAGAAGAAGCCGCAAAAAGCATGGAAAACCTATTCCAGCAAATTATTGAGGAAAACTTCCCTGGTATTGCCAGAGATTCAGATATCCAGATACAAGATGGTCATTGAACACCAGGAAGATTCAGAGCACATAGAATATCTCCAAGACAAGAACATCTCCAAGTCATCAACCTGGCCAAAATCAAAATGAAGGAGAAAATTCTATAAGCTGCAAGACAAAAGCAACAACTAACCTACAAAGGAAAGCCTATAAAGCTAACAGCAGACTTCTCAGAGGAGACCTAACAAGCCAGAAGGGATTGGGGGCCCCATTTTTAATATTCTTAAACAGAACAACTGGCAGGCAAGAATTTTGTACCCTGCAAAACATAGTTTCATAAATGATAGAAAATAAAGACTTTTCCAGACATGCAAACATTAAGGGAATTTGTTACTACTAGACCTGCCCTATAGGAAATGCTCAATAGTGTAGTATACATGGAACAACACAATAGATATGCACTAGTGTAGAAACAAGGAAATTAAAGCTCATAGCTCTTATAAAACAATAGCACAATATGGAAAACAAAATAACAAGGTATCATTCAGTATGATAAAGAGAACAGTACCCAACATAAAAACACTAATACTGAATGTAAACCGTCTTAATGCTCCAATTAAAAGATACAGATTGGCTGAATAATCATTGCCCAAATATATTTTGTCTCTGAAAAAACCCATCTAACTTGCAAGGATGTGCACAGACTCAAGGCAAAGGATGGAAAAAAATATTCCACGCAAATGGAAACCAAAAGCAAGCTAGTGCAGCCATTCTCATATCAGATAAAATTGACTTTAAATCAGCAATAGTAAAAAAAAAAAAAAGACAAAGATGGTCATTATATAATGATAAAGGGGGCAACTCAGCAAGAAGTCATAATAATCATAAATATATAGACACCTAACACAGGAGCTCCCAGATTCATAAAGCAAATTCTACTAGTGCTAAGCAAAGAAATTAACAGTAGCATCATAGTTGCCGGGAACTTCAACACCCCCGACAGAGCTGGACAGATCATCAAAGCAGAAAATCAACAAAGAAATACTAGACTTAAATGGAACTCTAGAACAAATGCATTTAACAGACATTTACAGAACACTCTACCTGAAAACTACAGAATATACACTCCTCTCATCAGCATGTGTGACACTTTCCAAGACTGATCATATCCTAGGCCACAAAGCAAGTCTCAGCAAATTCAGAAAAACTGAAATCATACCATGTATCTTCTGAGACCACAGTGGAATAAAACTAGAAGTCAATTCCAAGAGAAACTCTCAAATCCACACAAAGTGGATTTGTGCTGCTGCTGAACGATCCTTGGGTCAATGGTGAAATGAAGATGGAAATCAAAAGCTTCTTTGAACTAAATGACAGAGGGGACCAAAACTGTCAAAATCTACCAGATACAGCAAAGGCAGTGCTAAGGGGGAAAATTCTTAGCCTTAAATGCTTACATCAAAAACACAGAAAGATCACAAATTTATCAACCTGATGTCACATCTCAAAGAACTAGAAAAAGAAGAGCAAACGCACCCAAAGCCAATAGAAGAAAAGAAGTAACAAAGCTCAGAGCAAAACTATATGAAATAGAAACCAACAAAACAATATAAAGGATCAATGAAAGAATATTGGTTCTTTAAAAAGGTAAAATTGACAGACCACCACCCAGATTAATCAGAAATAGAAGAGAAAGGATTCAAATAACCTCAATCAGAAATAAAAAAGGAGGCACTACAACTGATACCACAGAAATACAAAATATCATCCGTGAGTACTACAAAATTCTCTACACACGCAAACTAGAAAACCTAGAGGAAATGGATAAATTCCAGGAAACACATAACCTTCCAAGCCTGAATCAGAAAGAAATAGAAAGCCTGGACAGAACAAAAAATGAAAGCTATGTAATGAATATCATTGATGTCTTCCTTTTCTAACCTGAAATTCAAATACTCTCCTTCTACAATGAAAGGAGTCATCCCTGCAATGAATTATTAAAGTAGTGAATACTGAAAACCACTGGAATTTTAAAAAATCTGACTTTAGTCATTAGTCTCAATATTCTTACTTACAAAATTCCTGAACAAAGATGCTAACCAAAAAAACTGCCATTTAATTTGATTTTCATTCAAACTAGGCAAAAACGGAACATACCTCAAAACTACAGAAGTCATATATGAAAAACCCACAACCAATATAATATTGAATGGGGAAGTGTTGAAAGCATTCCCCTTAAAAACTAGAACTAGACAAGGGTTCTCACTGTCACCATTTCTTATTCAACATAGTACAGGAAGTCCTCACCAGAGCAGTCAGGCAAGAGAAAGAAATAAAGGGCATTGAAATTGAGAAAGAGAGGGTCAAACTATCCCTGTTTGCTGATGATATGATCCTATGTATCTAGAAACCCTAAAGACTCAACCAAAAGACTTCTAGAACTGATAAATAAATTCAGCAAAGTCTCAGGTTACAAAATCAATGCACACAAATCAGTAGCATTTCTATATACCAATAACAGTCAAGCTGAGAATAGAAAGGAGGCCATTGTGAGTAGAGCATAATGAGCTAGTATGACAGTAGTAAGAGAAGTCAAAGGGGTAATGGAGGAAGGGGGTGACAGATTAGGTAGAGCCTTGTAAACCACTGTATGGAATTTGGCTTTTACTCTGAGTGAAATGAGCCTTTACAGAGTTTTAAGCAGAACACGGTCATTCTGGCTGCTGTGTTGAGAATATACTGCAGTAAGGCAAAGGTAGAAACAGGGAGGCCAGTTACATGGCTACTGTAAATATTTAATAATTCAGGTGAGAGATCATGCTGGCTTGAATTAGGGTGGTAAGAATAGAAAGAGTCAGAAGCAGTTCCTCCAACATTGGGGTTTACTTTCTTACTAATCTTATTCGTAAGAAACTATCTGAACATATACTCCTGCAAATATGAAATATGTACAGTTGACCCTTGAACAATATGGGTTTGAACAGTGTGGGCCCACTTATATGAGGAGTTTTTTCACAAAATATAGATCAAAAATACAGTATTCACAAGACAAAAAGAAAAGAAGAAAATACAGTAATCTTAGGTTGCAAAACCCATGTATGTGTAGGGCCAACCTTTCCTATAAATGGGTTCTACAGGGCCGACTGCAGGACTTGAGTACATGTGGATTTTGGTATAAGCAGGGGTCCTGGAACCAATCTCCCCTGCATCTCCCATATACCCAGGGACAACTGTATAAGATTATTAATTTGCAGCATTATTTGTAATAACAAAACAATAGAGACATCCCTAATGTCCATCAATAGGTATGGTACATTTCCCCCAAATTCCTCCCAGGCTTCTTTGCAATCTGACTGTGCCACTCCTTCCATGAAGACAGTCTCTATTCCCTTCCTCTTTGGATCTGGGAAATCCTTGTGACTTGCCGTAACCACTAAATGCAGCAGTTGGGCCAGTTTTAGAGATGACATTAGAGAAATTACAGCTTAAGAGGTATTATAGCTCCTACCTGTGTTCTCTTGGAACATTCTCTGACACAGTCATGTAAGGATGCCAGTAAAGCCTACTGAAGGATGACAAGCTATATGCAGGAAATCATGGCACCCCACACTCAGCCAGCACCAATTATAAGACACATAAGTAAGGCCATCTTGGACTTTCTGGGCCAGCACATCCTCTAGTCTGAATTCAACTGCATGAGTGATCTCAGGTGAAACTAGCAGTGGAACCACCCAGCCAACTCACAGAATTCTAAGAAATAACAACCTTTGTTGTTCTAAGCCATTAACTTTTGAAGTGGTTTATTATGCAGCACAGGGTAAAAAACTATAGGAGACTGGTAAGATCAACTATTTTTATATAGCCACAGAATGGTGTATAATGTAACCATAAAAAAAAAAATGAGGACTAACATTATGTACTGACAGGGAGTGACCTGCAGCTTTTATAAAATATTATAGGTAAGTTAAACACACACACACACACACACACACACACACGGAACATAATAATGTTTACAATGCCATTATACTTACATGCTACCCTATGTATAAGAAAGGAGAGCTAAAAAACAAACAAACACTGGATGAATAAACCAGAAATGAATAGAAATGGTTACCCAGAAGTATGTTAGTGTTGGGCTGAGAGGAATGGTGTGGGAGTGAAAAAGATGTGATTTTAATGTATGAGTATAGTTTTATAAAATTTTCACTTTTAAACTATATAAATGTTTTACAGATTCAAAATTAAATTGAAAATAAAAAGAACCTGAAAACTTGAAACAAATACCTATCTATCAAATATTTAACATAACAAGTGGCATTTTAAAATGAACCCTTGTTTATCCTTAGTATTAACAGGATATAACCTAAGGAAAAAAAAGAATTGCATGCTAATCTTTACCTTGAATCATACAGTATGTTTTACTGTTAGAACTAATATTGGTATTGAATATCGTTTTATGCATATTATAAATAAGATTTTGTGTACATTATAAATAAAATAAGCAATACTATTACATGTAGTAGTATTTAAGGAAGCTGAAAAGTCATTAGTAGCAGACAGATTGGGAAAAGAGACCAGAATTTGAAGTACCACTGAACCAGCAGTGAGTTTATCCTTTTTTAACCCTCTAGTATACCCAGCCTGAATTCAACACATCAAAAAAGCCAGCAGTGAGTACTGGGGTGCATACAGAGAGAGCTCCAGGAAAAGCCTTTCAAGGAGTGGGGAAAGGAACTCCTAATACTCAGAAAGAGAGTGTGAAAATCCCTCATTTTTTTTTCCACTTTCTTTTCTCCACTCTCCTATATACCAACACCCAAGCAATCCTACAGTGATGGCAGTGAAGGCAAAGGCAGCAACACCAGTGGCAACAGGAGTCATCAGAAGTCAAAACTCTGAAAGAGGGAGACATTCCTTTCTGTTTAGTGAAGCTGTGGTTCTAAGAGGGTGAGGCCAATTCTCACTGTGTTTTCCCCTTTCTATTTTCCTGCTGCTTGGACCCAGATATGGAAGTATACAGTCCAGAAAGGGGTAACTAGTTTCCTAAGTTTCTGGTGGGAGAACAGAAAAGGGAAGCTCCAGGGTACCAGAAAGTACTAGGGACATTACAGACATGAAAGAACTCAGGAGAGGAACCCCATAAACTCATTTATGAACTCCTGGGATAGCCTAAGCTAAAAAACGTGTGAACCTGATCCCATTCAGCATACCAGTGACTCTGAGAACTGAACTAAGAGACTGATACCCCAGTCCCAAGTTTGGCACTGAGTGACACACACACACTGGCTTAAAAAACAGAATTGACATTGGAATTATAGCCTCCAGCAACTAGGCTGAAACTTGGGATCTGAACCTAACCAGGTAGATTGCCTCTTAAAACAAGGACTATCAATATGCTCAATAAGATTTACCAAGAACCAGCTGACTACAAAAAATTCACTTCAAATATAATGATATAGATAGATTAAAAGTAAAAGAATGGAATATATATATATACATACACATATACTATGTAAACACTAATCAAAATAAAGCTGGAATGCCCACTGTAATATGAAACATAATAGACTTTGAATAACAAAAAAACACAGATAAAGAATATTATGTAATGATAAAAGGGTCAATTCCCCCCACCAAAAAATTCTAAATGTATATTCACCTAACAACAGTGCCTCAAAATACATGAAACAAAAAATAAGAAGAGTAGACAAATTCACACTTATAATTGGAGATTTCAACACTCCTCTATTAGTGATAAACAGAAGTAATAGAGAGAAAATGGGTAAGGATATAGACAAATGAACATTGTACCAACCAACTGGATGTAATTAACATTTATTGACCACCACCCAACAATAGCAAAATATAAATTCTTACTGAGTGCACCTGGAATATTCACAAAGATAGTCCATATCCTGAGTTACAAAATAAAATCTTAACAATTTTTAAAGAACTGAGAAATCATACAAAGTATGTTTTCAGATCATAATGGGATTAAATTAGAAATCAATAATAGAAAAATAATAGGAAAACCTTCAAACTCCTAGAAATTAAACAACCCATTTCTAAATAATCCAAAAATTAAAGAACAAATCTCAAGGGAAATTAGAAAACATTTTGAACTTAATGAAAATAAAACTACAACATACAAAAATATACAGGATGCAGCTAAACCACTGTTTAGAGAAAATTTATAGCATTAAATGCTTGTATTATAAGAGAAAAGAAGATCTCAATTCAATAATCTAAGCTTCCATTTAAGAAACTTGAAAAAGAACAAAATAAATCCAAATCAAGCAGAAGAAAGGAAATAATAAAGATAAGACCAGAAATAAATGAGAGTACAAACAGAAAAACAACAGAGAAAAATCAATGAAGTCACAAGCCAGTTTTCTGGAAGATCAATAAAAATAAACATCTGACAAAGAAAAAAAGAGAGAAGACACAAATTACCAATTTTAGGAATGAAAGAGGGGATAATACTACAGACCATGCAGACTTAAAAGGATAATAAAGAATTATACACATACAAATTCCACAACTTCTACACATACAATTCTACATATATAAATTCAACAACTTTGATAAAATGAACTATTAATAATTTCTCAAAAACTCAAACTACCAAAACTCACCAAAGATTAAATTCATAATCTGAACAGTCCTATATTTACTAAAGAAATTGAATATGTAGTCAAAAACTTTCTGAAAAATAAATCTCTAGTCACAGGGGGTTTCATAGGCAAATTCTTCTAAATATTTAAAAAAAGAAATAATGCCAATTTTATACAACTTCTTTCAGAAAAAAAAAGAGGAGAAATACTTCCAAACTCATTTTATGAGCCCAACACTATTACCATCTATAAAACCAGACAAACACAGTACTTAAAAAGAAAAGAAAGAAAACTACAGACCAATATCCTTCACGAACACAGACACAAAAATTCTCAACAAAATGTTAGCATATTGAATCCAGAAATGTATACGAAGCATAATACACCACAACAAAGTGGGCTTTCTCCTGTGAACATAGGCTGGTTCAATATTTGAAACTCAATTTATGTAACCTACTGTATTAACAGTCTAGAGAAGAAAAAACATATGATCATACCATTTGACAAAGAAAAAAGCATTTGACAAAATACAACATCCATTCATGATTTCAAAACAAAAACAAAACTCTTAGCAAACTAGGACGAGAAGGAAATTTCCTCAACCTGATAAAAGGTATCTACAAGAATCTTCCATTTAGAATCATACTAAATGGGCCGGGCGCGGTGGCTCACGCCTGTAATCCTAGCACTCTGGGAGGCCGAGGCGGGTGGATTGCTCAAGGTCAAGAGTTCGAGACCAGCCTGAGCGAGACCCCGTCTCTACTAAAAATAGAAAGACATTATATGGACACCTAAAAATCTATATAGAAAAAATTAGCCGGGCATAGTGGCGCATGCCTGTAGTCCCAGCTACTCGGGAGGCTGAGGCAGTAGGATCGCTTAAGCCCAGGAGTTTGAGGTTGCTGTGAGCTAAGCTGATGCCACGGCACTCACTCTAGCCTGGGCAACAAAGTGAGACTCTGTCTCAACAAAAAAAAAAAAAAAAAAAAAAAAAAAAGAATCATACTAAATGGTGAAAGATTCAGTGCCTTCTTCCTAAGATCTAGAACAAGGCAAGTATACATTCTTACCACTCCTATTCAACAACATACTGAAAGTCTTAGCTGGTGCAATATGGGAAGAAAAAGTAATAAAAAAATACAGATTGGAAAGGAAGATATAAAATTATCCTTATTCAAAGATAACACGATTGTCTACGTAGAAACTCCCAAAGAATTTACAAACAGTACACTTACCAAGGACTCAGATACAAGATCATCACACAAAAACCAATCATGTATCTTTACACTAGCAATGTACAAATACAAACAGAAATTTTAAAAAAAATAACCAATTATAATAACTTCAAAAAGTAAAATATTTAGGTATAAGTCTAACAGAACATGTACAGGATCTGTTACACTGAAAACTACACAATAGCGATAAAAGAAATCCAGGAAGACCTAATAAATCAAGAAACCTACTGTGTTCAGAGATCGAAGAGTCAACATAGTAAAGACGGCAAATATCCTAAAACTGATATACAGATTTAATGCAATACCAATCAAAATCTCTGCAGATATTAATACAGATAAGCTAATTCTAAAATTTATATGGAAAGGCAAAGGAACTAGAATAGCTAACACAATTCTGAAAGGGAATAATAAAGTTAGAGGAATCACATGGACTGATTTTAAGAATACTATAAAGCTATTGTTATCAAGACAGTGTGGTAATGGTGAAGGGATAAATACATAAATCAATGAAACAGAACAGAGTCTAGAAATATATCCACAAAAATATGGCCAATAGATTTTGACAAAGATACAAAATCATTTCAATGGAGAGAGGACAGTCTTTTCAACATATAGGACTGGATGCTATACGAACACTAAACATTGAACACTGACATGCAAAAATAAATAAACTTCAATCTAAACCTCACATTTTGTACCAAAATTAACTCAAACTGGATCACAGTCTAAATATAAAATGTAAAAGTATAAAATGTTTAGAATAAAACATAGCAGAATATCTTTGTGACCTGGGATTAGGCAAAGAGTTTTTACACATGTCCGCGAAAGCACAATCCATAAAAGAAGAAACTGATTAAGTTGGACTTCATTAATATTAAAAACTTTTGCTCTTACAGAGACACAGTTAAAAAATTGAAAAATAATTAAGCCACAGACTGAGAGAAATATTTGCAAGACAAATATCCAACAAAAGACTTGTATCTAGGATATATAATGAACTCTCAAAACTCAAAATAAGAATACAAACAACTCAATTTAAAAATAGGCAGAATATTTGGATAGTTCTTCAAAGAGAATACACAAATGGGCAAATAAACACATAAAACGATGTTCAACATCATTAGCCCTTAGGAAAATGCAAATTAAAACCATGATGAAATACTACTACATACCTATGAGAATGGATAAAATAAAAAAATTGACAATACCAAGTGCTGGTGAGGATGCAGAACAACCGGGACTCTCATGCGTTGCTGGTGGGAATGCAAAATGGTACAGGCACTCTGGAAAAGCATTTGGCAATTTCTTATAAAGTTAAATATACACTTACCATATTACCCAGCAATCCCACTCCTGGGATTTCTCCCTAGAGAAATGAAAACTTATGTTAACAAAAAAACCTGGGTATCAATGTTTATAGCAGCTCTATGCATAATTGCCAACAACCCAAATATCCTTTAACAGGATAAACAATTTGTGGTACATCCATATAATGAAATACTACTCAGCAATAAGAAGGAATAAACTATAGATACATGCAACAACTTAGAGGAATACCAAAGGCTGAGTAAAAGAAGACATCTAGAAAGGTTACATATTATACAATTCCATTTATATAACATTCTCACAAAGATAAAACTATAGTGATGGACAACAGATCAATGGCTGCCAACTTTAAGGCTGTGACTATAATGGGATAGCATAGGGGGTTTTTTGGAGTGATGGAACTGTTCTGTATTCTGATTATGATACAGATTACAAGAATTTTTTTTTTTAATTTAGTGACAGGTCTGACTCTGTTTGTTGCTCAGGCTGGAATGCAGTGAACCAATCATAGCTCCTCAAACTCCTGGACTGCAACCTCAAACTCCTGGGCTCAAGTGATCCTCCTCCCTTAGCCTCCCGAGTAGGTAGGACTACAGGTGCATGAGCTAACTTTTAAATTTTATTTTTTGTAGAGACAGGGTCTCTCCATGTTGCCCAGGCTGGTCTCGAACTCCTAACCTCAAGTGATCCTCCTGCGTCAGCCTCCCAAAGTGCTGGCGTAACAGGTGTGAGCCACCATGCCCACCCAGATTACAAGAATTATACACGAATTATACAAGAATTATAAAATTCATAGACCTATACTTCAAAAGAAAAAAGTCAACTGTATTATGTGATATTTTAAAAAATATTATTTATTTTAAAATTTGAGGGAACAAAGAAAAGAGGAAGATGAGCAAAGGAGACTAAGATGGAGCTACCAACGAGGTAGGAGAAAAACTAAGAGAGTGTGGTATCCTAGAAGCCTCATGAAGAAAATGAATCAAGGATGAGAGAATGATCAACTGTATCAAACACTGCCGACAGTCAAGTGAGAAATGACAATTAGCAATGTATAGGTGACTGATGAGAACAGATCTGGAATAACAAGGTAAACACTGATTGAAATGGGTTTAAGAGAAAATGGTAGGAGAGAAACTGGAGTTAACAAACATAGATAACTCTTGAAGTTCTGCTACAAAGGATAGTAAAGAAATAGGACAATAGCTGACAAAAGTAAATTTTTTTTTAAGAAGCAAGAAATAAATATATTTCTATGCTAATGGGAATATCCAATAGAGAATGAAAAGTTGATGTAGTCCAAATTATTTTGCACATGGCTTTTTTTTTTTTAGCACTTATAACTATTTGTTCACACATATACCTACCATATGGTAATCATAAAGTCTAGAAACATAAGTCAAATATACACGTCATCAAGGACTTCTTTAATCTATTAAAAAAATATATAAAATAGAAATATCTTTCCAGACTATAGACACCACGCACACACAAAACTGCATATATATACACTCATATTGACTATAAGCTCCTTGAGGACAGCTATCATGTCTTACTCATCTTTGTATTCCTAATACCTAAGAGAATGTGTGGAATACAGTCAGTATTCCATTGAAAGTATATGCTGAATGTCTAGAGTGTGTAGTAAGTCAGACTTTAAAAAAAAAAAAAAAAGACTTCTTACCTCCATTGGCTAGCTCTATGATAAATCAACTTCCTTTCCTTTGAATATCATTTATAGCACAAAGTAACTCCCTGATTTCCCTGCCCACTCCTGACCCCCCATATGACCAACCTTGGTTCAACACCATCCACATTTCTAGTATTAACTGTGAACCTAGCTGAATTCTTCTCAGTTTTCACTGCTAAGAAATACAGTCCTTTTATTATAAATATTCTGTGGTTTCTCCACATCCCAATGGGCACAAATGACATGTTCTGAAAACAAATGACAATATCTTTAATAAAAGAAAAAACGCACCTTATAAACTTTAAAAAGGACTAAATATTATGCCTAAAAACCAAAATTTTGAAAGTGTGAAATCCTAATTCAAAACATAGCTAAACTTCTATGTAGATATCAGTTTAGATAAAATGTCATATTAACTCAAGAAACAACTTTCCTATAAACCACCTCCAATTACTACAAAGGAAAAGGGGAAAAAAAATATATATGTATCTATATATAGCAACTTGCCAGCTTTACTTGCAAATGTACAATTACCATCATAGGAAAGGTTTCTGCTTTGCAGAACTTAACTGTGCATTCAAAAACAGTTCTAAGAAAGGCCTCTAATCTGTTCCATTGTTAGTCAAGTGGTTTATACATGCAGAAAAAAAAAAGAAGAAGCCAGTTAGACATATATAATACAGAAAGAAAAATATGGGGATAGGAGAAATCACCTCAACAACATCTTCTACTTTTCTCCTTTCTAAAAATCTCTTCTGACTTTACCCCTTTCTCATCTTCCCCCTCTCCCACCCCCAAAAAACCAGGATCACTGCCAAACCCCACAAAAACCTTTAGGCCCCTCTCAAGCATGCAAATGCAATTTTCTACCCAGACAACACACTCCCTTTTTAACGAACTCCAAAAACAATCTGTGAATGCCCACAGAAGAGAAAAGAAGAAAATTGCAATGAAAAAAAAAAAAAATACAAACAGAGATGTGGGGGAGGATCAAGATAGATATGGCAAGTCCAGAGTTTAAATAGACATAAAAGATAATGAAGGTGAAGGGATTGTAATCAAACAAAATGGTTTGTAGGCTGTCATTTCATACAAATTAGAGTCAGAGAAATATATGAATATTCACTTGAATAAAAATCATTCATTATAGGAGTGGTCCTTCAAGTGAAAGGATCCCTGTCAAGGCCCAATGTGGCTGTCATTCTTTGTCCCATTTTGTAATTAAAAAACAACAAAAAAAAATTGAGTATAGATGGAAAAGAGAAAAAATAATGTTATATATGTATGAACCCCTAAAGCTGTCAAGAGCAAGAACAAGTTTATTCATGATATAACCAAATACTATGTCAAAATTAGACATTCAAAGAGTGTTAACAAATGACAAGAGACACTTCAATTAGGCACATGATTCAGGATCCCTCCAGATGCACATTATAATTCAGATTTGAACAGTAAACAGAGTAGGCCACAGGGTAGGGCGGGAGGACTTGAAGAAAAACACAATGCAAAAAGGTCATCAAAATGAAAACTGTCTGCTTGCCTCACAATTTGAAGAGAAGTTTTATTGAAAAAAAAAAAGCTGTAAACCAATTTAGGCTGAAATAATTACAACATTTTAAAACCTAACCTCTTAACGGTGAATAGAATTCTTCTCCCTGCTTAAGGATCAAATTGGTTGGACTCTACACTTATCTGGCACCATGCTGTGGGCTATTTCCTTTAATATATAACCAATCAAAGACCTATTCACGCTTTTGTGAGATCCAAAGCTTTGCAACTGCATATTCTAGAGCATCATGAAGTTTCTCTAAAAGGAACAAAGCTATACATAGTGATAGCCTCCCTTATATAGCTAATATTCAGTGGCCCCTCATTTCTCAAAGGTAGATGTTGAATCCTTTTATAATACATCAAATACAGACACTTTTTCATATATTTTTCTCCTATAATAATTATACTAATTTTTTTCTTTCTTCAATTTTTATCAACACAGCATAAGATCAAAGCTGCTTAAGGGAAAGACAAAAGAAAACAAACTTGAAAATACATAATTTTTACAAACAGTAAAATACTCTATAAGTACTAACTCAAAATTATACTACTTTATCAGGCCTAATGATAAATGTCATTCAACTGAATACACACCTTAGCATAAATCTTTATGGAATGACTATTCTCAAATAACACATACATAAATACTATAACATTCTTAAATTTATAATTGATAGGTGAAAGTAATTTTACATATTGGCATACATGTTACATTGCACTATCTATATATAAGAGACTGAACATACAGGTCAGCACAGTGGTTCACTCCTCCTAGCACTCTGGGAGGCCAAGGCGGGAGAATTGCTTGAGCTCAGGAGTTTGAGACCTGCCTGAGCAAGAGTGAGTCCCCATTTCTACTAAAAATAGAAAAATTAGCCAGGCATGTGGTACACGCCTGTAGTCTCAGATACTTGGGAGGCTGAGACAGGAGGATTGCTTGAGCCCAGGAGTTTGAGGTTGCAGTGAGCTATGACAATGCCACTGTACTTTACCTGGGGCAATGGAGTGAGACTCTATCTCAAAAAAAAAAGAGAGAGGCTGAACATATAGCCTTTTAAAATCTTCTTAACAAAATACATTAAGGCAACCAAACTAAATTAAGGATTTAAGGATGAAAGGACATACATAACAGTAGTATATAAGTTAAATCTTGCTTTCATTTATTTATAAAAGGCTCATCACCCATGGCACCCACATGAAAGTACAGAACACAAACGGAGTTAAATATTTGTTTATATTGAAAAATATATCTCTTTATAATAAATCTGTTTCAATTTTATCACATTCTTTACAAATTAATGCTTTGTTCATTTTTCCCAATAACTCATGTTAAAACATGGCCAGCCATGGTGGCTCACACCTATAATCCCAGCACTTTGGGAGGCTCAGGCAGGAAGATTGCTTGAGGCCATGAGTTTGAGAACAGCCTGGGCAACGTAGCAAGACCTTCATCTCCATAAAAATTTAAAAATTATCAGGACATGGTGGCATGCATCTGTAGCTACTAGCTACTTGGGAGGTTGAGGCAGGAGAATAGCTTGAGTCTAGGAGTTTGCGGCTGCAGTGAGCTATGATTGTGCCTCTGTACTCCAGCCTGGGTGACAAGAGTGAGATCTTGCCTCATAAAAAGAGGAATAAAGTGTTGATGCATGCTATAGCTTGGATGAACCTCAAAAACATTAAGCTAAGAGGAAGAAGCCAGACATAAAAGGTCACATGCTAAATATTCATTCTGTTTGTAACTGTGATCATAATTTTTATTATGATATCTGGCCTAATTGAAGGAAATTTGAAAGCTCTGCATTTAAATATTTTAAACAGTTTTGATAGGTTTTTATTTTTTAAATTTTTAAAATAAATTAGGCTTCAGTGAGACTGTGAGGTTTTTAAATTGCTTTTTAAAATAAGGTATTCATAAAATTATCTGGGGTTGTATGAGATTGTACAAAAGAAAATTATATCCACACTGTATTTACATTTACCTTGGTAGTTTATTTGTGGGTATCAGTTTTCTCTAGTTCTTTGAGAATATTTGGAATATTTTACAAATTACAGCTGAAATTTTTATCTTCCATTACAAATGGCTTATGTGGTTAGGATAGGAGAAGAATTCATTGTTTACTAACTTTTTTACTCCCATTAAAAATGTCTAATGTTAAAAAAAACTTTAAATAAACATGATTGACGAATATGGTGGATGATTTACAGTCCTTTATATGACATTGGTAAGCCACTGTACACTGGCCTTACAAAGTTCATAAAAGGAGGAAAAAATTAATTCTTTCTGCCTTTGCCTGGTTTAATCCATACAGTAATAACTTAAGCTATAATTTATTTTTAAAACGAGTGCCTCTTGGGAAGCTTCTTTTCTATTCTAACACTTCTCTGTTAAAATGAAACTATCTTAAAGCTGTATTAGGGCCTATTAAGTTACTGACATTTGAGTGCCTATATACTTATTCATTCTATTTTTTTATTTGAAGAAAAATTCTGAGCCTTTTATTATCCTTCTGACTTATAAAAATTTTTAATGAGGCTGGGTGCGGTGGCTCACGCCTGTAATCCTAGCACTCTGGGAGGCCAAGGCGGGCAGATTGTTTGAGCTCAGGAGTTCGAGACCAGCCTGAGCAAGAGCGAGACCCCGTCTCTACTAAAAATATAGAAAGAAATTAGCTGGACAACTAAAAATATATATAGAAAAAATTAGCTGGGCATGGTGGCGCATGCCTGTAGTCCCAGCTACTGGGGAGGCTGAGGCAGTAGTATTGCTTGAGCCCAGGAGTTTGAGGTTGCTGTGAGCTAGGCTGATGCCACAGCACTCTAGCCAGGACAAAAAGAACGATACTCTGGCTCAAAAAAAAAAAAGAAAGAAAGAAAGAAAGAAATCCTGATATTACACAAAGTAGAATTAGGACAAAGTCATTAAATGAAATAAAGAAGGATAGTTTATAATGCTAAAAGCCAAAATTAAAAGTGAAGATATAATCGTTCTTCATATCTACACACCAAAAAAGACAAAAGCCATTCATATAAAACAGAAACAATAGGAGATGAAATAAGAAATCAATAGAAACCACTAATAATTAGAAGCTTTAATACCACTATTAGTAAAAGACAGGAGAAGTGTCTAAAAAATAAAAATAGAGAAAATTTAACAATTTGATCAGTAAAATCTTATGGATATATATACATATATTTATGTGTGTGTGTATATATATATATTGACTCAACTTGGAAAATTTAGTGTATGATAAAGGTGGTACTTCAAATGATGAGGTCAAAGATTAATTAGACTTTTAATAAATGTTGATGGGAAAACTGCATAAATATTTGGAAAAAAGAGAAAATTAGATACACTGTTCACACCATACTTAAGATAAACTTCAAATGGGTCAGAATCTAAATGTGAAACAGTGCAGCTATATAAGTTATAGAAGAAAGCACAAGTAGGTTTCTCTATAACCTGGATGTGGGGAGAAGCTTTACAACCTCTGATTCAAAATCCAGAGGAATTAAAGCAAAGATTGTTAAATCTGACTATATAAAAACAAAAACTTTTGTATGGCCCCAAACACCATAGAGTCAAAAGACAACAAATTGCTACAGAACTTCTAAAATCAAGAGGGAAAACAACAAAAACTGAAGGTCCTTTTAAGAATTTAGAAAAAAACACAAAAATCCTTCTAAAATTTGAGGCAAAACCCCCTCACAAGTCCTTTTTAAATACTGAGTAGAAATAATATAGAAAGGACATTAACAGATAATTTACAAAGAAGGAAGATGAAATGCATTCAATGTTTAAATGGTCCTTAAAAATGATGAAAAGATGTTCAACTTCACTCTTAATAAGAAAAATGTAGGCTGGGCATTTGTACCCAGTGGCTCATACCTGTAATCCCAGCACTTTGGGACCCCTAGGCAAGAGAATCGCTTGAGGCCAGAAGTTTGAAACAAGCCTGGGCAATACATGGAGACCTCAACTCTACAAAAAACTTAAAAATTAGCCAGGTGTGGTGGGACAGGCCTATAGTCCTAGCTACTTGGAGGCTGAGGCAGGAGGATCCCTTGAGCTCAGGAGTTCCACTGCACTTCAGCTGGAGCGACAGAGTAAGACCTTGTCTCTTAAAAAAAAAAAAAAAAGCAGCAAATCAAAATTGAGTTATCAAAAAAAATAAGTTACCATTTCTCACTCACTCATCAGATTGGCAAAAACTAAAAAGTATAACAACTCATTTTCTTGGTGAATGCATGCAGAAACAGGCACTCAACATATGTTGCTGCTGGGAATGCAAACCAGTAAACACCCTTTCAGATGGGAATTTGGCAATATCTAACAAAGTTACATGTGCAGTTTTATTCTTTGACCCAGGAATCCCACTTACAAGAATTTATCCTACAACAAAATACACACAAGGTTATTCATTGCAGCAAAATATTGGAAGCTACCTAAATACCCAAACATAGGAGACTGGTTGAATAAAAAAATACTATTGTACATATATATACAATGAATGAGGTACTACGTAGCTGTTAAAAAAAAATCTCTATTAACTGATATGGAGTGATTTCCAGTATATACTATTCAGTGAAAAAACAAATTATAAAAGATTATATAAGGCATGCTATTTTTGTGTCCATAAGAAAGAATTGGGAAATAAAAATATATACATGTATCTACTTATTTTTGCAAAAAGCAGCAGAGGAAGACTAAATCATACATCAGTGAAATTAGTTACCTACAATGGTAGAAGGATGGGGTGGAAGAGATACAGGAGAGGATAACACCTCTCAGTTAATAACGTTCTACATATTAAAAAAATAAAATTAAATCAATAAGGACTGGAGCAGGAGGTGTTATGGACTGAATGTTTGCGTTCCCCAAAATTCATATGTTGAAATCCTAACCCCAAAGTGATGGTATTAGCAGGTGGGGCCTTTGAGGGGTGATTAGGTTATGAGGTAGTGCCCTCATAATAAATGGAATTAGTCCCCTTATAAAATAGACCCCTTGCCTTTGCTGCCACGTGAGGACCCGGTCTATGGTATTTTTATTATAGCAGCCCCAATGAACTAAGACTGGGGGAAACTATACAACTGAATGCAAACAGGAACAAATGAACCGAACAGTTACCCTCAAAGGGATAACATAACTACATCTCAGAAAGTTCCCTCATGACACTTTCTAGTCAATCCTCACCCTCCCACCTGCTTCAGCAACAACCACTATTCTGATTTTTTTTCACTGTAGGTTGGCTTTCCTTGTTCTAAAACTTCATGGGAATGGAACCATATTATATAGATATTCTTTTGAGGAAGACTTCTTTTATTTAGCCTAATATTTCTGAGATTCATCCATGGTGTTATATATGACAGTAGTTAGTTCCTTTTTATTGCTAATTAATAGCTCACTATATGAATATATCATAGTTTGTTTAGTTACTCCCCTACTGATACTTAATCCTATTGATGATATTTCCAGTTTTGTGTTACTATACATGGTTTTTTGTGCCACTATACAAAACATGTTTTCATTTCTCTTGGTAAATACCTAGCAATGGAAGTGCTGGGTCATAAGTAGGTATATAAGTAGTTTTATAAGAAACAGCCAGACCCTTTTCCAAAGTAGTTTATACCATTTCCAACAAAGATGAAAGATGTCTAATAGCTCCATATCCTCACATTTCTTGTTGTCATCTCTATATTATTCTTACAACTTTGCTATATGTTTGAAATTATTTCAAAATAAATACAGTTATGAACCACATAACAATGTTTTGGTCAACAACAGGCCATAGTGGTGCCAGAAGATTATAATGAAGCTGAAAAATTCCTATCACCTACTAACATCGTAGCCATTGTAACATCATAAGTATAAAGCACTACTCATGTGTTTGTGGTAATGCTGCTGTAAATAAACCTAATGCACCACCAGTATAAAAGTATAGTTATAAAAGTATAGCATGTACAATTATGTATAGTACATAATACTTGATAATGATAATCAATGACTATGTTACTGGCTTATGTATTTACTACACTATACTTTTTTATTGTTATTTTAGAGTATCCTCCGTTCTACTTTTTTTTTTTTTTTTTTTTGAGACAGAGT
Source organism: Eulemur rufifrons (assembly GCF_041146395.1). Taxonomy (NCBI): domain Eukaryota; kingdom Metazoa; phylum Chordata; class Mammalia; order Primates; family Lemuridae; genus Eulemur; species Eulemur rufifrons. Next base: position 32,771,737 of record NC_090990.1, read on the forward strand.
CTCGCTCTGTTGCCCGGGCTAGAGTGAGTGCCGTGGCGTCAGTCTAGCTCACAGCAACCTCAGACTCCTGGGCTTAAGCGATCCTACTGCCTCAGCCTCCCGAGTAGCTGGGACTACAGGCATGCGCCACCATGCCCGGCTAATTTTTTGTATATATATATTTTAGTTGGCCAGATAATTTCTTTCTATTTTTAGTAGAGACGGGGTCTCACTCTTGCTCAGGCTGGTCTCGAACTCCTGACCTCGAGCGATCCACCCGCCTCGGCCTCCCAGAGTGCTAGGATTACAGGCGTGAGCCACCGCGCCCGGCCCCTCCGTTCTACTTACCTATTAAAAAAAAGTTAACTGTAAAACAGCCGCAGGCAGGTCCTTCAGGATGTATTTCCTAAGAAGGCATTGTTATCATAGGAAATGACAGCTCCATGTGTGTTACTGTCTCTGAAGACCTTACAGTGGGACAAGATGTGGAGGTGGAAGACAGTGATTTTGATGTTCCTGACCCTGTGTAGGACTAGGCTAATGTGTGTGTTTGTGTCTTAGTTTTTAACAAAAAGTGTAAAAAGACTTAAAATTGTTTAATAGAAAAAAGCTTACAGAATAAAAATATGAAGAAAAAATATTTTTGTACAGTTGTATGATGTGTTTGTGCCTTAAGCTAAATGTTATTACAAAAGAGTCAAAAAAGTTTTAAAAAATTAAAAAGTTTATAAAGTAAAAGAAGTTAGAGTAAGCTAAGGTCAATAATAAATTATTATTGAAAAAAGAAAAATCTAATAAATTTAGTATAGCCTAAGGGTACAGTGTTTATAAAATCTACAGTATTATACAGTATTATACAGTAATGTCCTAGGCCTCCACATCTATCCACCATTCAACTCACTGACTCACCCAGAACAACTTCCAGTCCTACAGATCCATTCATGGTAAGTGCCTTATACAGGTGTATTTTTTTTTATCTTTTATAACATATTTTTACTGTACCTTTTCTATGTTTAGATATGTTTAGATGCAGAAATACTTACCATTGTGGTGCAACTGGCTACAGTATTTAGTACAGTAATATGCTGTACAGGTTTGTAGCCTGGGAGCAAAGGGTTATACCCTATAGCCTAGGTGTGTAGTTGGCTACACTACCTAGGTTTGTGTAACTATACTCTATGATGTTTGCACAAGAACAAAAATGCCTAACAATGCATTTCTCAGAATGTATCCCTGCCGTTAAGTGATGTATGACTTTAGTCAAAATAGCATTTATTTGTATTTACTTTCCGCTAGTCCCATTCTAACAAATACGAAGTAAGTACTGCTGTTAGTCTCATTTTACAGTGACTTATCCAGGGTCACACAGATAACTGCTGATATCCACTGATTGGTCTCTCCACTCCATCCATTGACAAATTTGATACTGACCCACAACCTTCCACTCCACTAGAGGTCAATGGCCATTACATTTGCTGGTTCTCTGCAGACAAGTGAACAAAGTTGAAACCTACCTCTAAATTTTCTAACTTTCATATTTCCAGTGGTCTTATCCTATACTTCATTTTAGCTATATACTTCCTGGGCCACACCTTAGATTTTAGCATCACCCCAAACTGCTTGCTCCACCTCTGAAATCACTAAGTCATACATTCCACTCTTTTCTACCCCTTTTCCTTCTTGGGTGCTCACTCAGTTATCCCATTATAGTTGTTCTTCCACTTCACTTGGACTTCCAGTCCATTAACTAGTCAATTAATTTTCTCTATTTGTCACTCCTCTCCTGGGTCCCTAGCACAATAGTAATCACTTAATAAATGATAATAAATGAAATTACATTATCATCCAGCTTAGATTCCATGGTCCATTATTATAATTACTCTCTTGTCAATATCCTAAAACCTGTTACTCAACTATTTTTATTTGACGAAACCTTAATCCTAAAACTATCCACCTTCTCTATGTCTATACCCAGACTAATAGGCACTGTTGAATAAAAATCACAAAATTAGGCTGATCGATGCTACTGAAAATTCAGGTTCACCAATTTTATTGGGGCCCACAATATTGTCAGACATTCTTATTATGTTTTCTTCCTCAGCTCGGTCTCCATTCTCAACAATAGCTGCATCAAAACTTCTTCTTTCTTCAAAACTCCACTTGTTATCTACACTTGGATATCTTGCAGATGCTTCAAATTCAACATATTGAAGACTGAACCCAACATCTTTCTCACCCAACACTACCCTCAACCATCCAAATACATTTATTCCGCTTCTCCAGCTCCCTCACCTTGGTAAATGGCACCACTGTAAGGCCAGAAATCTGGCAATCATCCTTGTCACCAATTGCTGCCTCACCAGCCATCCTCCAACTCAATCACCAAGCCGTGTTGATTACTTCCTATATGTGCCTAGAATCAAACCACTTTTTTCATGGTGACTACTAGCCCAGATCAACATTACTTTCTAATAGCTATAGTTTTCAAAACCCACTTTCCCTGCCTCCACTCTTACCCTGATTCTAATTTCTTCTCCAAACCACTTTCTAATTGGCTTAAAATCCCTACTAGGCTCTCTTTGATCCGACCCTAGCCAAACTCTCTAACTTCACTAAATTTCTTTCAGTCTCAAACATGTCACTTTCTCATCGCTTGGACTTCGCGTACACTATTCTCTCTACCTGATAGACTTTCCCTGTACCTCCTAACCTGGTTAACTCTTACTCAAACTTCAGGTCTCAAATTAAATATTACTTACTTTAGGGTCTACCTTATTTCCCAGAATAGGTAACAGCCTGAACTTACAATCTCATGTAAACCAACACAATATAAAGTGGTACTTAAAACATATAAGAAGTAGTATAAGAAAGGAATGTTTTTTTTCTACCTGGGAGAGTCACAGAGTAGGTGACATCCGAACATAGTTTTAAAGGATGAACTGGGGTTTACCAGAAGGATGATGATACTAGATATACCCCACCACACACATGCACAAAGGAATCCAAAGAAGGGACGGGATAGTGTCCAAACAGATATACAAACATGTGCGATGCAAGGCATGAGGGGGAGTGAAGAAGGAGGGAGGTCCAGGAACAAGTAATTTTGTATTATAGTGGAATAAACTACAAGAGTATGAGAGATTCTATTCAGTATTTCCCAAATGTGATCTGTAGACCATCTGCTTCAGAATCACCTGGCATTTGTGGCGTTTGTTAAAATATGCTGATTTCTAGGCCTCATCCCAGATCTAATCAATCAGAATCTCTGGAGGTTAGGGCCCCATATTTGTAATCTTAGCAACAGTCCAAGAGATCTTATGCACATCAGTTTGAGAACTATAGGTGAGAGAAACTGACCTTTGTTCTAGAAAGGATCACTTAAATAGATTTATTATTTATGTAAATATAAAGAAAGAAGGATGTTTCTGTTTAGTGACTAGGGTTTAGCAAAATTCTTTGAGACTCACGTACAAATATCACACCCTAGATCCCTCCATCCCTGGTTACCAGGGAGAATTAATTGACTTAAGTAAACCAGGGCAAACCAGGGGAGGGACATAATATGAGGTACTCTTTTGCATTTGGAAAAGAAAAACTGTTTAATCCTTGAGAGATTCTCATAGAAAAACATTGATTGTGGGCTCTGCAATGACAGGATACACAGATTCAGATAGGCACAACCCCTCTGGCTTTATAAAAGAGTGGATCACATGGTGTGCATGAAGGGATTGGGAACCGAACGTGTACAAAGAGGGGCACCTTGGCTAACTGAAGCACTGAGAGAATAAACTTGTCCGTGGAATCATCCTCATTTGAAAAGACCTTACTGGCCTTTGCCAAAAGCTGGACCAGTGAAATTTTGCTGTGTGGGGACACCAGTAGCACCAGAGAGTGGAGGTAAGTGTTTGACATCTGTACCACCTGGCAACAAAGAACAGTAGTACCAGAATTTTTCCCTGCTCAGAACTGGAAATCATTTACACCTTCTGTTTGGAATGAACAAACCCTCTGAAGTTTTCAGACAATGCAAGGGAAAGGGAAATGCCTGTGTTTCGGATAATACATGGGAAAGATTGATATTGATCTCTCTGCTAAATATAGTATATAGGGACTTGGGTTTTGGCTCAATTTAGAGAAATAAGGGATGGACTGCATTTTCACCATATTATGGGGCATATCATACCAGCTGCATGATAACATATGTAAAACATCTAGCACAATGTCACTGCAATTAATCAATAAGTCATAGTCATTGTGGTTATTATTTTAGAAGGAGAGAAGTAATGGCTGCAAGGTTTACAGTATGAATATAGGGGTGAATAGTTACAAACAGGGAAGTTAGGAGAAAGATCTGAGTATGTGGGAAATATTTGGCTTTCGACATGCTGAGTTTGAGGTAGACGCAAGACATCCAAACAGAGATGCCCATTTGCATAGGATGCATTTACTACCATTTCTGCTTGTTGAAATCTTATCCTTCTACCCACCTCCCAGCTCCCCTTTCTCTGTCCCTACACTCTTAACCTTTTGCAATTATATATGCCTTCTTTGATCTTTTAGCACATTTATATTTCTACTGTTACTCTTATTGTATTGTTTTATATCATAATTATTTTTCTACACATTTGTCTTATCAACTAGATAGTGAATTCCTTGAGAGCAGGAAGAGAACAAAGCCAGGCATATTGTTTTTGTTTATCCCACAGGATCTTTCTTACCCAAGATAAGTACTTAATAAATCTAACAGCAGCCATCAAGGGAAAGACCCAGAGCCCTATACGACCTAGATAAGCTCACCTAAACTTCACATCACCATTTGCAAGATGAACAGAAGGAACCCAGGATTCTAGGTAATCCTAGCAAGACTCCTGATCCTCCCCTTGCTTAACACTCATAGCTTCACTAATTGCCTTCAGGACTAATCTCATAATGCCTTTTATGCCCTGTCACTCCAAGGAATCCACAGCTCCCAGGTCATCTCTCAATGCCCAGATTCTAATCCTCATATATCTCTATGGGTCACGGGACAAATTCTTCACATGCCTCAGCACTACTTAGTCCCCTTCTCTGCTTTATTTTTCTCCATAGCATTTACCATCTGATTATTTAGTTGTCTGTGTCAACTTTTAAATATAAGTTCTGTGAGGGCAGAGATAAAAATCTGTTTTATTCACTGTTATAACTTCAGTACCTGGCTCATGGTACAGCACAATGGCTATTTGCAGAATAAATAAATGAACACATATTTCATTTAATTCAGTCAACAAATATTGAGTGCCTGTAATATGTCCCCAGGATACATTAGCGAAAAGAAAGGCATGGTTTCTATCCTCATAAAGTGTACAATCTAGGAGAAAAGATGACATTAAACAAATGTTACATAATTATGCATAATTATGATAAATGCTCTCAAGGAAAGTGTAGGATATATAATAGGGAGACCTAACCTAGTGGGATAGGAATGGGGATTTCAAGCCAGATCTTGAGGAAATACATTTAAGCAGAGACTGAAGGATAAGTAGGAATTAGGTGAGCAAAGAAGGGTGAAAAAAGATTTCAGACAAAAAGAATGTGTCATGACCTAAAAAGGAACATAGTTGCTTGTTTGTTTAGCAGCTTTACTGAGCAAAAATTGACATGCAATAAATTGTACCTATTTAAAGTATTCAATTTGTTAAGTTTTGACATGCATTAAGTTTGACGTTGGTTTAAACATAAATAGATGGAAACCATCACCCCAACTGAGATAATGAACATATCCATCTCTACCTTGCACATAATTTTTATTTACTCAACTAATATTTATTGGTACCTGCCACATGTCAGGCCCTGAATATATATTGGTATATGGTCCCTGCCCTTTTGCAGTTCAAGAGGTGTCTAATTCAAAGAAGTAAAAGAAGGCCAGGATGACAATATCTAGGGAGGAAGGCAGGGACTATATCCTGCATGGTTTGTGGACCATATTTTGATTTTCACACAGACCAATGGGAAGCAAGCAGGCCCAAGTCATCCTGAACTTGAACAGGAAGCCATTGGAAGGTTTTAAGCAGGGCAGTGACATGATCACATTTGTCTTTTCAGAAAGATCTCACAGACAGAAAGGTGAAGAATAGATAAGTCAAGAATGGTTTCTGTGGAAACCAGTTAGGCAAGTGCAATAATCCTGGTAAGAGATGATGGTAGTTGGCCAAGGGTGGTGGAGGCAGAGAGGATAAGTTTTAGACTGATTCAAGAGATAATTAGAACTGCCTCCTTAGCACAGAAGGCAGCATGTCAGTCTCGAAATCTGAAGAGATAATTAGAAAGTAGAACCATCAGGACTTAAGTGATGGGTTAGATATGATGAATAAAGAAAATGGAGGAGTCAAGGATAATTCTCAGTTTTCTAGCTGAACAATTAATTGATGGTGATGTCATTTTTAAGATAGGGGATTCTGGAGGAAGAGGACTTTGGTGGAAAAGATGAGTTCAATCTTGGACATATTGAGTTTGATGGGCTAAAAAGATAAGAGGACATACCCAGAAAGCAGCTAATTATGCCAAGGTTGGGTAGAGTAGGAACACACTGCAAAGGTGATTGAGAAAGGGCAATTAGGCAAATAAAAGGCACCCAGATTTAAAAAGAAGAAGTAAAACTATTATCTCTCTTCACAGATGACATGATCTTATACACAGAAAATTGTAAGGAAACCACACACAAGCTGTTAGAGATAATAAACAAGTTCAGCAAGGTTATAAGGTTCAAAACCCAAAATCAGTTGTACTTACACATACTTCCAATGAACAATCCAAAAATGAAATTAAGAAAACAATCAAGATATAGAACCTTACCATTACCCCAGAAAGTTCCCTCATTCCCTTAACCAGTCAATTCCCTCCAGAGGCAACCATGGTTCTGATTATATTCAACCATTGGTTAATTTTGCCTATTCTAGAACTTCATAAAATGAAATCATACAATATGTACTCTTTTGAGTAAGGCTTTTTTTCACTCAGCATAATATTTTTGAGATACATTCATGCTTGCATCAGTAGTTTGTTCCTTTTTATTGCTGAATAGTGTGGTCCACTGAATGAATATACCAGTTTGTTTAGCCATTCTCCTGTTCATGTACAACTAAGCTATTTCCAGCCAGTTTGGGGCTATTATGACCAAAGCTTTATGAACATTCCTGTACAAGGTTTTTTTGTTGACACTGTTAAAATGTGCTTTCATTTAGCTTGGGCAAATACTTAGGAATGAAATTTCTGGGTCACAGGATAAGTATATGTGTAGACTTTTTTCCAAAGTGGTGACACCATTTTATATTTCCAACAACAATGTATATTTGAGATGTCTGATTGTTCCACATTCTTATCAACATTTGGCTCTCTAATTTTAGCCATCATGGTGGTTTTAATTTATATTTCCCTGATGACTAATGACGTTGAGTGCTTTTTCATGTGTTTATTAGTCATTTGTATATAATCTTTTGTGAAGTGTCTGTTCATACCTTTTACCTATATTTTGTAGGGTTGTCTCTTTATCATTGAGTTGTAAGCATTCTTTAAATATCTTAAATATAAATCTTTTGGCCAGGCGCAGAGGTTCACGCCTATAATCCCAGCACTTTGGGAGGCCAAGTTGGGAGGATTCCTTGAAGCCAGGAGTTCGAGACCAGCCTGGGCAACATAGCAAGACTTCATCCCCACATGCACACACAAAAAATGAACTGAGTATGGTAGCGCAGGCCTGTAGTCCTACCTACTCAGAGGCTGAGGCAGGAGGATCACTTGAGCCCAGGAATTCAAGGTTACAGGGTTACAGTGAGCTATCACTGGGACACTGCACTCCAGCCTGGGTGACAGGGTGAGACCCTGTCTCCTTAAAAAAAAAAAAATCTTCTGCCAACTATATGTTTGGCAAATATCATCCCACAGGTGACAGTATTTATTGACTGAACTACTTACAGATTTTAAGTAATGTTACCGAACTCCTCTCTTTAAAATCAGATAGACTTGATTTAAATCCTGGCTCTACATATAACTAGCTGTGGGAATTTGAGCAAGGTATTTAACTTTTCCAGGAATTTTTTTGCATGTGTAAAATAGAGATAATACTTACTTTACAGGGTTGTTGTGAATATTTAGATAATGGATTTTGACATGTCTGACACATAAAAGGTCCTCAATAGATGTTAGTTCTGTTCTTTTTTGATTTAGTTCTATAACATGGCAGCTGCTGCCTTAAATAGCTGAACTGCAATTCTTAGAGTACAAAACCATAAAAATTTGAATTTTCACAATAGTACAAATCATTACAATAGAGAAGACCATAAAGGACTAGGGCTTCTCTTCCTGAGAAGAGATTAATGTGTCTTTCTTTTATTCTAGCTCAGTAACATATGCAAAAATAAGGCTAAATCTAAAAGTGGTCAAATCAAATGAAATCCAACTGGATGTGAAATTAGAAAGGAAAAGGTAAATAATTCATATTACATTGTGCTAACAGACATCTCCTACAGCATGCAGAAAAGTTAAATGACATGCTACTGTAAATACAATTGTACTGAATCCTGTCTATACCAGAATTAGTTGTATTTTGCCTCTTCCAGAGACTCACATAAAAAATAAGTTTAACCCAACAGCACTTTTAAAGCAATAACTTCATGTTAATAATACTTTAAGTAACTAAGTTATACTAATAACTTACTATAAATTAGTGTAAGTAATGGGAATCACTATAAGTAAGAGTTTTATTATACAGCATAGAAATTGCTTTATTGCCTTCTGTTTCTGTATTTATTTATTGCTATAAAAAAATTCAGGTTCTGGGTCCAAATTCTATTCCCTTAATTTCACTAGTCAAGTTAGTTAACTCTTCTACACGTCATTTCTTTCATTTGTAAAATGGGGATAATAATATGATCTATCTTATATCACTCCAATGAGAATTAATAAGCTTATAAAGACCTTGGCTGGGCATGATAGCTCATGCCTGTAATCCTAGCACTCTGAGAGGCCAAGGCTTGAGTCCAGAAGTTCAAGACCAGCCTGAGCAAGAGCAAGACCCTGTCTCTACTAAAAATAGAAAAATTAGCTGGGTGTTGTGGCACGTGACTGCAGTCCTAGCTACTCAGGAGGCTGAGGCAGAAGAATCACTTGAGCCCAGGAGTTCGAGCCTGCAGTGAGCTGTGATGATGCCACTGCACTCTACCCAGGGTGACAGAGCAAGACTGTAACAAAAAAAAATAAAAAGACCTTCCTTAGCACAGAAAACTTTTAGCATATAGTAAGTGCCCAGTAAATATTAGTTATTTTTTATTGTTGTTGTTAAATTATGTCAGTCAAGGTCTGTGACTAGTTGGGCTTCATATTTTCTAATTTGAAGAGGTAACTGAGATATGATTATGATTTATTTGTTAAACTGACTGGAAATCACTGACAGAGATTATGTACTTTGCAACCTTCATATTTCAGTTTAAATGTCACTTTCTTGAAGATCTTCTCTCCAAAGTAGGTCCTTCATTTAAATTTTAATTTCTATTATAATAAATGTTGACAGATATGACTCAAAGAAACAAATGTTCTTTGGGGGCCCTCAGTAATTTTTAACAATGTAAAGGGGTCTTAAGACCAAAATGTTTAAGATTGATATGACTCATTGATTAGAAAATATGTATTCTCTTGATTCAAAGTATATTATGGTCTCTCAAACTTCTCAGTGATTTATTTTCCCTTTCTTGTCTGGACTTAACTTCAGTGGTAATTAAGAATTGTGCACATTCACTTTTTCCTATTATAGTTATACTTACAATAAGGTTGCAAAGGCTAACCTACAACTTTAGGATTTTTTTTTTTTATTTCTTTTTACTATGAACTAAAATTGCATCAATTCAATGAGGGTTGCACTAGCTACCTTTTGCCTACGAGAAGTCATAATTGACAACCAAATTTTTATGGTAATATGATTACTAACACAGCTTACTTGTAAGATATTTAATATAATCTTTCTAAACAGTAAATCCACACTGTTAAACGAAAGTGAAAAATTAGGAAGCACTGCACTGAAATTATTCCTTCAGTCCATCTCCCACTTCCACTGATGCCACTCCTTAAGTGAGCCCCTCCTCTTCTCTCACTTCTTCTATTACAACAGCCATCCTATGTTCATTCTTTATTTTCACCAATCTAATGAGATTCTAAAGACTCTATCTCAAAAAACAAAACAAAACAAATTAGAAAATCTGGCAACACTGGGCCCAAATTTCCATACAGCAAAACTCTGCTAGAGCAGAGGAGAGGATATCTAGGTACAATGGCACATGTGATTTGCAATTTACAGTTTACTTTAGTCCTTACCTAGATCTCTTCTCCTCTGCTCCTTATCTGCCTGGCTCTCCATAAACAACTGAATTTGTGCTACCTGCTTTATCGAATAAAATCCAAATTCCTTAGAAAAATATACAAAACTTGATAATCTGGTTCAAGCTAACTTTCCATTGTCAACATCCATCTCTTATGTTCTCCCTCACTCATATGCTTATCATTCTTCAAACACATCATGTTTTTTATGCATTCTTTCACACTTCCAATCTGTACATAGTTCCTTCTGCTTAGAATGTCCTCCCCACATTCGTTTTCTCACCTATCCAAGCATCTAAAGAACTCTAGTCCTCCTTTAAAACTCATCCATACCAGAAGGTGGGAAAACATATAATCTCATATAAAGGAGATAATGCATGTAAACATTTAGCACAGAGCTTGGCATACAGTAAGTTCTCATTAATGTCTTTGCAACAACTCTAAGAGGTGGGAATCATTACCTCATAAAAGAGACAAGAATATTGTTGCTTAAAGAAGATCATGACTTAATCAAGACCAAGGAGCAGGTAAGTGACACAGCTGGAATATGAACCATATTCTAATTCTCTCACATTATTATCAGCAGCCTGTACTGTCTCTTCCTATTCCAATTCAAATGACCTAGAACGGCAAGATTATTTATTTCATCATGTCACTTTATTATTCAGGGACACCTCCAACATTTTCCTACTGTCAACCAATCCAAACCACTCTACCTTTGTATTGCTAAATGCCTTTCATAGTTCAGCCCACAATACAAGCTTAATATATAGTCTCAACTATTCAACTCGTATTATTAAATGAACAAATAAATGAATGAGAAAACTTCTATTGTACTGATAATCTGATTTTTTTTTTTTTTTTTTCTTTTTTCTTTTTTTTTTTTGAGACAGAGTCTCGCTTTGTTGCCCGGGCTAGAGTGAGTGCCGTGGCGTCAACCTAGCTCACAGCAACCTCAAACTCCTGGGCTTAAGCGATCCTACTGCCTCAGCCTCCCGAGTAGCTGGGACTACAGGCATGCGCCACCATGCCCGGCTAATTTTTTCTATATATATTTTAGTTGGCCAGATAATTTCTTTCTATTTTTAGTAGAGACGGGGTCTCCCTCTTGCTCAGGCTGGTCTCGAACTCCTGACCTTGAGCGATCCACCCGCCTCGGCCTCCCAGAGTGCTAGGATTACAGGCGTGAGCCACCGCGCCCGGCCGATAATCTGTATTAGATGGTAGGCTCTGAACACTTTTGTTAGCATTTCCCATATCATCTATCTTAATGCACAGTATGTACTGAAAATAAAATCACCTATTAAAACCTATAATCCTGAACAAGAGTGAGACCCCATCTCTACCAAAAATAGAAAAAATTAGCCAGGTGCACCTGCAGTCCCAGTTACTGAGGAGGCTGAAGCAGGAAGATTGCTTCAGCCCGGGAGTTTAAGGTTGCAATGAGCTATGATCATGTCATTGCACTCTACCTAGGGTGACAGAGCGAGACTCTGCTAAAAAAACTTTTTTTAAACCCTATAATATACACGTATGCACTATCAGTTATGAAACACCATCCTGCTTTTTTAAAAATCTCCTCACAGGTAACAGTACACCTCTAAGCTGATGAAATACTAAAAGTCAGCAACATCGTGTGTGTGTGTGTGTGTGTGTGTGTGTGTGATTTATATAATATTGTATGTATATTTCTCTGTACCTATAGAATGAGAAAGATATCTGAAGGATGTCCGGATGACTTTTACCTTTCTTCTTTGAACTTTTAGATACTGTTGTGATTTATAAATGAGTATGTAATTTTTGAAAAACAATAAAGCTATTTAAGCTATTTTAAGAAATGATTCTTTTGGACCAGGTGTGGTAGCTCACACCTGTAATTACAGCACTTTTGGAGGCCAAAGAAGAAGAATCACTTGAGGCCAGGAGTTCAAGACCAGCCTGGGCAATATAGTGAGACCCCTGTCTCTAAAAAAAAAAAATTTTTTTTTTTACTTTTTTTTTTTTTTTTGAGACAAAGTCTCACTCTGTTGCCCAGGCTAGAGTGCCGTGGTGTCAGCCTAGCTCACAGCAACCTCAAACTCCTGGGCTTAAGCAATCCTCCTGCCTCAGCCTCCCAAGTAGCTGGGACTACAGGCATGTGCCACCATGCCCGGCTAATTTTTTCTATATATATTTTTAGTTGGCCAAATAATTTCTTTCTATTTTTAGTAGAGACGGGGTCTCGCTCTTGCTCAGGCTGGTTTCGAACTCCTGAGCTCAGACGATCCTCCTGCCTCTGCCTCCCAGAGTGCTAGGATTACAGGCGTGAGCCACCGCGCCAGGCTTACAAAAAAATCTTAAAAATAAAAAATTTGCCTGGCCTGGAGGCATGCACATGTAGTCCTACCTACATACGAGGCTGAGACAGGAGAATCACTTGAGCCTAGGTGAGCTGTGATCATGCCACTGCACTCCAGCCTATGCAACAGAGGGAGACCCGGTCTTTAAAAAAAAAAGATTGACTTAAGTCTCTGCTGCAAGTGCATCAGTTCAATCTTGTTCCCCCCACTCCTTTATAAATGTTTATCATAAAAGCACTCCCTAATAAACCTTCCGCAAGCAAATTTCTATCTCAGAGTCTATTTCCCAGAGAACACAACCTAAAAAACCCAATTCCATGGGAAGATTCAATAAAGTGGCTATGACCTACACTGTTAGGTAGCCTTACAGAACATTACTTTATTTCAGCTAGTGAAAATCACTAAAATTCAGCTGTCTATGACATAATGTCAAGCCATCATTCTGTTGAAACAAAAAGAGCAACCTACATAGCAGCATTTGGATAAGCAGCAGAACAGGATGAATATATCAGAGATGCCAAAACCAAAATATTTAACAAATAATTTAACAAGTAAGCAAATAGTAGAACTGTGTTCATCTTTTAAAAAAAACTAAAGTAACTATTCCATTCATAACCTGAAAATGGGTAGAATAAAAAAAGTAATGAATCACATTCACCAATATTATATACATCAAAGGTCAAAGGCAACAGAGGAATTGCAGAATTTTAATCAAATAAAGGGGATTCTTCTACATAAATTAATGCTTCCTGAACTTACTTGGGACATGGACTCCTTTGAGCATCAAATAAAAGTATAATCTGTCTTCCCTGAAAAATGTCCATTTCTATTTGTAAAATCTGAAAATAATTTCAAGAGTTCCTGGATCCTTTAAAGCTATCTATAGAAGTGAGGTTAACAATCCCTGACCTAAATCAGATTTGTAAAGTTAAGATGACATCTCTATAACCCACATTAATTAATTAATTAATTTTGAGGCAGAGTCCCCCTCTGTCACCCTGGCTAGAGTACCGTGGTGTCAGCCTAGTTCACAGCAGCCTCAAACTCCTGGGCTCAAGCAATCCTCCTGCCTCAGCCTCCCAAGTAGCTGGGACTACAGGCATGTGCCACCATGCCCAGCTAATTTTTTCTATATATTTTTAGTTGTCCAGCTAATTTCTTTTTATTTTTTAGTAGAGAAGGGGTCTCGGTCTTGCTCAGGCTGGTTTCGAACTCCTGAGCTCAAACGATCTGCCCGCCTCGGCCTCCCAGAGTGCTAGGATTACAGGCGTGAGCCACCGCACCCGGCCTTCCCACATTAATTTAAAGGGCAAAAGATGTCTACCAAAAATACAGTTAAATAAACCATATCATTTTTAACTTAGTTTTATTACATTACTATACATGAATACAAGAAATACATGAATAGGTTCTCACCATAAAACAATTCAAACAATACATATCAAACTAAATTCCTCTTGGCTACCACTCATTCTCATTTCTCTTGATAGAGATTATCAGTTTGATGTAAATCCTTTCAGATTTTTAAAATGTTTTTTCAAAAATATATGTAGCTATTAAAATGTATAGAATTATTTTGAATAAACTGTGTTAAGGACTAACATTTAAAAATAACAAAGGAGGGCTGGCAACGTGGCTCATGCCTATAATCAATCCTAGCAGTTTGGGAGACCGAGGCAGGATAACTTCAGCCCAGGAGTTTGAGGTTGCAGTAAGCTATGATGAGGCCACTGTACTCCAGCCTGGGTGACAGAGTGAGACTATGTCTCAAAATAAATAAATAAATAATAACAAAGGATAGATACTAGTGATTTTCACTACTATCAGTAAATTGTGTTGCTGAAGTTATTGACTTTGTCACATTAACTCTTTCCTGAATCCAGTCTATTCAATTAATTCAATTTGACCCACAAGTTCCTAATCTGGTTTGGAACAAGCTAGGGTATAAATCAATCAATAAATCAATTCATCCAACATCTACTAACTAAGCTCATTATATGTAAGTCACTGTGCTAAGTGCTACAGAGCAGTGGTTTGCAAGCATTTAAACCTGGGGAGCTTGTCAAAAATACAGATTCCTGAGCCCCACTCCAATCTTTTTTTTTTTTTTTTTTTTTGAGACAGAGTCTCACTTTGTTGCCCAGGCTAGAGTGAGTGCCGTGGCGTCAGCCTAGCTCACAGCAACCTCAAACTCCTGGGCTCAAGCGATCCTCCTATCTCAGCCTCCCGAGTAGCTGGGACTACAGGCATGCACCACCATGCCCGGCTAATTTTTTCTATATATATATTTTTTTTTTTTAGCTGTCCATATAATTTCTTTCTATTTTTAGTAGAGATGGGGTCTCGCTCTTGCTCAGGCTGATCTCGAACTCCTGAGCTCAAACGATCCGCCCACCTCGGCCTCCCAAAGTGCTAGGATTACAGGTGTGAGCCACCGCGCCCGGCCCCCACTCCAATCTTAGTTAACTAGAATTTCCAAGGGTGGAGTCCTGAGTCTGTATTTTACCAAAGCTCCTCATATGACTATGTAAAGCAGCCAGGGCTGGAAATCACTGCTATGAAAGTCATACAAATGAATAAGATAATGGTCTAAATTCATTTCAACAAAGATCTCCTAAAAATCCATTAAGAAACCTACTAGGTATAATAGGATACAATCCTTGCCCTGGAAGAGCTTGTAGACTGGAAGGGAGAATAAGACTTGTAACAAAGGCCGGGCGTGGTGGCTCACGCCTGTAATCCTAGCACTCTGGGAGGCCGAGGCGGGTGGATCGCTCAAGGTCAGGAGTTCGAGACCAGCCTGAGCGAGACCCCGTCTCTACTAAAAATAGAAAGACATTATATGGACAACTAAAAATCTATATAGAAAAAATTAGCCGGGCATGGTGGCGCATGCCTGTAGTCCCAGCTACTCGGGAGGCTGAGGCAGTAGGATCGCTTAAGCCGAGGAGTCTGAGGTTGCTGTGAGCTAAGCTGACGCCACGGCACTCACTCTAGCCTGGGCAACAAAGTGAGACTCTGTCTCAACAAAAAAAAAAAAAAAAAAAGACTTGTAACAAATTATAACACAAGCTAAAGATGGAAAGTGCTTCTGTCTATTCCCTCACTAAAATGTATGCTCCACAAAAGCAGGAACTTTGTTTTGTTCATCTCTATACCTCCAGTGGCTAGACCAGAGTCTGGCACATAAGTACTCAAAAAACACTTGTTGAATAATGCATCCAACTAAAGTGGAAGGAAGTTTTAATTTTAGCCAAGCAGATAAGGAACAGACGTTTAAGAATAGATGTACAGAATTTTAAGAGGAAAGGAAAGGGGAAAAGAAAGAGAACAAATATTCCCAGTACCCCTACAACATGTAAGAAATTCTAAGCTGCCCTCACATGCATTTTCTCACTTAACTGTCATGTCAACATTCTAACATAGTGTTATGTCCCCATTTTATGGATGAGGAAACTGAGGCACAGAGAGGTTAAGTAACTTGTCCAAGGCTACATACACATCTGGAAAGTGGCAGAACTTGGGATTTGATCCCAGGTTTCCAAACATAATGCTTAGGAATTCAGACCTCATTCTCTAAGAAACAGAATGTCTTTGAAGATTTTCCTTTTCTATTTTGGAATGTTTGCTTTTCTAACAACTGCTTTATTGCAATATAATTCATATATAATAGAACTCATCCTTTCAAAGTATATAATTCTGTGGTATTTAGTATAGTCACAGATTTGTGCAACCTTTGCCACTATGTAATTTTAGAGCATTTTCATCGCTCTAAGGAAATTCCATACCCATGAAAAATCACTTCCCCTACTCGAGCACCTGGAAACCACTAATCTACTTTCTGTCTCTAGGATTTACCTATTCATGTAATATGTGGCCTTTTTTATTTAACTTTTTTTATTGTGGTAAAATACACGTAAGATTTACCATTTTTATGTGTATAGTTCTATAGCATTAAGTATTAATATATTCATATTGTTGTGCAACTATTATCACTACCTATCTCTAGAACTTTTTCATCATCCCATATTAAAACTCTGGACCCATTAAACAATAACTCTCCATTCCTCTCTCCCCTCAACCCCGGATAACCTCTATTCTACTTCTGTCTCTATGAATTTGCCTATTCTAGATACCTCGTATAAGTGGAATCATACAATAATTGTCTTTTGTGTCTGGCTGATTTCATTTAACATAATGTCTTCAAGGTTTATCCATATTGTAGCATGTATCAAAATTTCATTCCTTTTTAAGGCAAAATAAAGCTCCATCGAATATATATACCACAGGGTCTCACTCTTTCACCTAGGTTGTAGTGCAGTGCTGTGATCATAGCTCACTGCAGCCTCCAAATTCTAGGCTCATGTGATCCTCCTGCCTCAGTCTCCTGAGTAGCTGGGACTACAGGTAAGCATCACCACATTCAGCTAATTTTTTCTTATTTTTTGTAGAGATAGGGGTCTCACTATGTTATCCATTCTAGTCTCAAACTCCTGGTCTCGAGTGATCCTTCTCTACCTTAGCCTCCCAAAATGCTATGATTACAGGCACGAGCCATCACTTTTCTTTTTATCCATTCATCTGTCAATGGATACTCGAGTTGCTTACATATTTGACTACTAAGAATAATACTGCTATAAACATGTTTAAATATCTGTTCAAGTCCTTGCTTTCAATTCTTTTGGTTCTACACACAAAAGTAGAATTCCTGGATCATATGGTAATTCTATGTTTAATTTTTTGAGGAATTGCTATACTGTTTTCCACAGCAGCTACACCATTTTATACTCCTAAAGGGTTCCAATTCCTCCACATCCTTGAAAAAATTTGTTATTTTATTATTTGATTTTCTTTAACATCCAACCTAATGGGTATAAAGTGGTATCTCATTGTTGTTGTGATTCCCATTTCCCTAATGATTAGTGATGCTGAGCACCTTTTCTTGTGCTTATTGGCCACTTGTATATCTTTGGAGAAATGTTTATTCAAGTCCTTTGCCATTTTGAATAGGGTTGTTTTTTGTTGTTGAGTTGTAGAAGTTCTTTATATATTCTGGATATTAATCCCTTATCAGACATGTTGGTTTTGAGTGGCTAGTAGGATGTCAATTTAGAAATATCAGGCAGGTAAACATACATAAGGATCTTGAATTCCAGAGAAAGAACAAAAGATGCAGACTTAACCATCATGTTATTTGCACAATGACATGTATAAAGTACTTTCACATATATTACCTTAGTTAGAATCTCACAAAAATCCTGACACTTTTACAGATGAAAAACCCAAGGTAGATCTCCTGACTCCAAATCCCAACATTAAGACTGTTTGGAAGTACTTCAGGGTTTTAAAGGAAAGAAGAAGCTGGTCAATCTGATGAAATTCTGGGCTCTACCCCAATCCCCAGAAGAGCTCAAATTTTATCTGCTGCAAAAACTGAAATTCCAACTAAAATTTCATTTGAAAATGAGAGTACAGCTGCTTTTAACAAATTTTAAACCACTATATTAGACCATGCTATCTTATGTTCATAAAATTGTGATTGAAGCTATAGAAATAAATTGGATTGCTAAATTAGAAGACTTGCGGCAAGAAGGTACATCCTACTTTTGTCGGGTAAAGAGAATGAAGAGGGAAGGTAGAAAGAAAACAGAATGGTGAAGTAAAACAAAAACCTAGGAAGGAGCATTTCTAAGAGGAAGGTGCAGTAGACTGCAGAAAATTCTATACAGAGGTCATAAAGAATGAAGACTGGAAAAAAAGATACCGTGCTTGGCAAGCGTGAGGTCACTAGTGATCTTCAAGAGATCAATTTTAATTTAGCAAGTGAAAACACAAGTCATACTACAAAGTCTTCAGAGGTGGAGTGAAGGTTGAGCGAGGGAAGGTAACAAATACAGCATACTCTCAACAATTTTAAGAAAGGCTATTACAATAACAGTGAATGTGCTAGAACTCATTCTAACTGCTTTACACGTTAACTAATTTAATCCTCAAAACAACCTATGAAGTAGATACCATCATTCTGTTCCTTTACAGTTGAGGACACTAAGACATGGTAAGGAGACAGAATTGCATGACAGTGTGTATGTGTATATACGTGTACATCAATATACATACATGGTAGATATATACAAATATATACATATGATAGTAAAGAGTTCAACAATATAAAATTGACTGAGAGAAAAGATTAGCATGATTAAGAGTTTTTTCATGATAGGGAGCCATAATGTGTTTACCCTGCTTATAACATCAATGTAAGCTGGTGATGCTGGCCAGTCACGTCAGTTTACCAGGTATTGGTAGACTTAAAACGAAATAAGAATAGGCTGGTTTTTCCTGAAACTATCAAAGCTACAGGGTCCCATTCAATAAAACCACGAATGAATGGGGGGAAAATGTAATTATCTCCAAGGCTTTCAAAGACACAATACATTTTCCTGGTGCTTACAGACCACAAGATAATGAATGGATGGACAAAAAGCTATTTTGCTGATTAGCTCCATCATATATTTGTACCTAAAAGAAGAAAAAAAATTTTTTTTAAGGAAAAAGAAAGGATTATCTGAAGATAACTAAGTTATTATACAGCCAGAAATCTGTAAAGTTTACACTGAGAAAAAACTATTAGTATCTAGTAACATTTTGTCATCTTCCTGCCTTCCAGTATTACTTTTTTAAATCAACTGTGTACTAAAGTTATAGGGCATGTAAAATGTTGATGTAGTAATGTAATACAGAAGGAATTTCATGAAAGGTAAATCTAACTTGTAAGCAGTAAATAGATGTTTCAATCTTTATTGAAATATTAGACATAATTGTGATATTTCTTATAAGTGGAATTAAATTAGAGTAATATATCCAGTTGTCCCCATTTCCCCAGTTAATCACTTCCTACTCTTTGCCCCCACAGAAACTACCTCTGTTATTCCAAAACACTGTGTCAGATTCCATCTAATATTTGTATCCTATACTAAACTGTATACTACTTTAAATATAGAAGTTATGTTCTATTTTATACACAACATTAAAAAATTAATTTTTATAAATGAATACATGAGTGGACAAACATGAAGAAAATTAAAGCTTGGCATTACATTAAATACAAGTGGCCACTGATGATTGTGAGATTGACAATTTTTTTTTGTTGTTTTTTTTTTTTGAGACAGAATCTTACTCTGTTGCCCTGGCTAGACAGCAGTGGTGTCATCACAGCTCACTGCAACCTCAAACTCCTGGGCTCAAGCAATCTTCTCAAGTCAGCCTCTGGAGTAGATGGTAGTACAGGCATGTGCCACCACGCCTGGATAATTTTTGTATGTTTTGTAGAGACAAGGTCTCACTCTTGCTCAGGCTGGTCTCAAACTCCTGACCTCAAGCGATCCTCCTGCATGGGCCTCCCAGAGTGCTAGGATTACAAGAGTGAGCCACCTCACCCAGCTGACAATGACAATGTATATACTTTGGAATAAGATCTTTCCAAAGAGACAAACATTCTTTAAGTGGTAAGAGAATAACTCTCCTTAAGATCCATCAATAAACCTAAAGATAGGTGAAACAATAGATAGAAAAGAAAGTTGACATGGTCCATAGCATTTGTGGAGTAAAAATTACATAATATTTTGATTGCCAACAATAAGTTTAGAAACACTGATAACACTAATAAAGGTGATCATTTTTCTACAGCAGCATTTCTCAGCCTTGGCTGCACATAAAACTACCTGGGACCTTTTTTAGAATTTTGAAATTGGGTCCTCATTCTCAACAAATTCTGACTTAATTCATTTGGGGTGAGTGCCGGTACTGTCATTTTTTAAAATCTACCCATGAGACTTAAATGTGAAACGAAGACCAGGGCCTATAATTCTTTTTAAAATCAAATTTTTGAGGTATAATTTACATTCAATAAAACTTGCCAATTTAAGCATATAATTTGATAAGTTTTGACAAACAATTGGTCGGTCAACCACAACAATCATGAACATTTCCATCACCCAAAAAACTTTTCTCACACCTGTGAACCTGAAAAAGCCAATCCCTCAAGATGAACTTAAGCGGCTAACTGGGCCTACATTTAAAATAGAGTCAAACATCCATTTACGTAGTAGAGGTCACACATTCTGAATTCCTGGAAAACCCACATGGCTGCTTAACTCCAGGACTTTCATAGCTGACTGTTCTGTCCATGTGCCTGAACCAACCAATAGGCCATGGCCTGTATCGACCAACCAGAACTAAGCAAGTTTGAATCTTCTGTTTACATAAATGGATCTGACTGGGAATCTGGATGAGACCATTCCCTATAAAAGCCAACCCCTCCCTCTGTTCTCTGGCATGCACCTTCCTTTTAGGCCAAAGGCTGCGTCATCCCAGTTTGCAAACTTTTCCCTGGAATAAACTCTCTTTCCTCTAAATTCCATTTCAGAGAATTTTTGTTCACACACCCTATTCTCCTCTACCCTAACAACCAGTGATCTACTTTCTATCATTATAGCTTTGGGCTTTCTAGAATTTCATATACATGAAATTGTATTGGATGCAGTTTTTTGTGTATGGCTTCTTTTGTTTATGATAATGCTTTTGAGATTCATCAGTGTTGCTAGGCTAGGAGTAGTTTGTTCTTTTTGTTGCTGAATAGTATTCCATCTGTATGGATATACAATAACCAATTTACCCATTCACCCAATTGGTAGGCATTTGGGTTGTTTACAGTTTGGGGCTACTATAAATAAAGCTGCTATGAATATTCAAGCATATGTCTTTAATATGAACATACAAGGTTCTTCAAAAAGTTCATGGAAAATACTTATTATGGAAAGATTATGCATGGATTTCAAACTTTTTGCACCAAAATAAATTCATACTTACTTGCTATAACATGTCTGAACAGGATTCAGTTTGAGATACTAAGAAGAATCAGACAACAGTTTGAAAAAAGCCCCTATCAGAGGAACATGAATTCCACTAAAACTGAAGCAAGACAAACATCAAATTTACAAAAAGTGTGAGTAGAAGAACAGTGAAATCACTGATATTTTGAGAAAAGTTTCTGGGGCCAATGCCAAAAGATATCAGCAATTTACACACAGGTGAGGTGGTGTACAGCTGTAGTCCCAGCTACTCAGGAGGCCGAGATAGGAGAATCACTTGAGCCCAGGAGTTTGAGACCAGCTTGGGCAACATAGTGAGACCTTGTCTCTGAAAAAAAAAAAAAAAAGAAAAAGAAAGGGAAACCACCAGTTTACAGATGGATAACTCATTTTAAGAAGGGATGATCACTTTGGGTAGTATAGACATTTTAACAATGTTGATTCTTCCGATCCACGAGCATGGTATGGTTTTCCACCTATTTACAAGTTCTGCTGTTTCCTTCCTCAGTGTTTCATAGTTTTCCCTATAGAGGTCCTTTATCTCTTTAGTTAAATATATTCCTAGATATTTTATTTTCTTTGTTGCTATTTTGAAGGGTATGGAGTCTTTAATTTGGTTCTCCAATTGACTGTTATTGGCATATATGAATGCCTCTGATTTATGTGTATTAATTTTGTAACCTGAGACTTTACTGTATTCGTTAATCAATTCCAGGAGTCTCTTGGTTGAATCCTTGGGGTTTTCCAGATATAACATCATATCATCAGCAAAGAGTGAGAGTTTGATCTCTTCTTTCCCTATTTGGACTCCCTTGATTCTGCTCTCTTGCCTGATAGCTCTCGCAAGGACTTCCAATACTATGTTGAAAAGTAATGGGGACAGTGGGCAGCCTTGTCTGATTCCAGTTCTAAGTGGGAATGCTTTCAATTTTTCCCCATTCAGTATGATGTTGGCTGTGGGTTTGTCATATATGGCTTGTATCATTTTTAGGTAGGTTCCATCTATGCCTATTTTGTTAAGCATTCTTATCATAAAAGGGTGTTGAATTTTGTCAAATGCTTTTTCTGCATCTATTGAGAGGATCATATGGTTTTTATTTTTGCTTCTATTTATGTGGCAAATTACATTTATAGATTTACGTATGTTGAACCACCCCTGCATCTCTGGGATGAAGCCCACTTGGTCATGATGGATTATTTTTTTGATAAGCACTTGAATTCGATTTGCTAGGATTTTATTGAGAATTTTTTACATCTATATTCATAAGAGAAATTGGTCTGTAGTTCTCTTTTTTTGTTGCATCCTTTCCTGGTTTTGGTATCAGTGTTATGTTGGCTTGGTAAAACGTGTTGGGGAGAATTCCATCCTTCTCAATATTGGAGAATAGTTTATGTAGGATGGGCACCAGTTCTTCTTTGTATGTGTGGTAAAATTCGGATGTGAACCCATCTGGACCAGGGCTTTTCTTTTTGGGAAGGTTTTTATTGCTGTTTTGATTTCAGTTCTTAATATTGGTCTATTTAGGAATTCTATTTCTTCCTGGTTGAGCCTGGGAAGGCTATGTGTTTCTAAAAATTTGTCCATTTCCTCCACATTTTCCAGTTTGTGTGCATAAAGATTCTTGTATAATTCATAGATGATATCGTGGATCTCTGTGGCATCAGTCGTGATTTCTCCTTTCATGTTCCTAATGGAGGTTATTAGAGATTTTTCTTTTCTGCTCTTGGTTAGTCTAGAAATAATAGAAATTTTTCAAAAGAGGAAATAAAAATGGCTAACAAACATATGAAAAAATGTTCAACATCTCTAATCATCAAGGAAATGCAAATCAAAACCACAATGAGATATCACTTAACTCCAGTGAGAATGGCCTTTATCAAAAAGTCCCAAAACAATACATGTTGGCGTGGATGCAGAGAGACAGGAACACTCATACACTGCTGGTGGGACTGTAAACTAGTGCAACCCCTGGGGAAAACAATATGGAGATACCTTAAACAGATTCAAGTAGACCTACCATTCGATCCAGTAATCCCATTATTGGGCATCTACCCTAAGGAACAAAGGTCATTCTATGACAAAGACACCTGTACCCAAATGTTTATAGCAGCACAATTCACAATCGCAAAGATATGGAAACAACTCAAATGCCCATCAATTCATGAATGGATTACTAAATTGTGGTATATGTATACCAGGGAGTATTACTCAGCTATAAGAAATAACGGAGATACGACATCTCTATGGTTCTCCTGGAGATAGTTGGAACCCATTATATTAAGTGAAGTATCCCAAGAATGGAAAAACAAGCATCACATGTACTCACCAGAAAATTGGTTTCCCTGATCATCACCTAAATGCACATTTGGGAAGGATACCAATTGGATGTCAGACTGAGGTGGGGGGTGGGGGGAGGGGATGGGTGTATGCCTACATGATGAGTGCGTTGCGCACCGTCTGGGGAATGGTCACACTTGAAGGTGCTGACTCGGGGAGGGGGGGTGGGAGGAGGGGATGTGTGTATACCTACACATGATGAGTGCAATGCGCACTGTCTGGGGAATGGTCACGCTTGGAGCTCTGACTCGGGGAGATAGGCGGTACATGGGCAACGTATGTAATTTGAACTTTTGTACCCCCATAATAAGCTGAAATAAAAAAAAAAAAAAAAAAAGAAGGGATGAGACAATGTTGAAGGTGAAGCCTGCAGCAACAGACCATTCACATCAATTTGTGAGGGAAAAAAATCACTTTGTTCCTGCCCTAACTGAAGAGGACTAACAATTAACAGCAGAAACAATAACCAATAATGTAGACATTTCAATTCGTTCAACTTACACAATTCTGACTGAAAAAGTTGAGCAAACTTTCCACTCAATGGGTGCCAAAACCACTGCATCCAGATCAGCCACAGATAAGAGCAGGGCTTTCAGTGGAAATTTTAAACAAATGTGATCAAGATCCTGAAGCATGTTTTTGAAAAATTATAACAGGAGATGAAACGTAGATACCAGTACAAGCCTGAAGACAAAGCACAATGAAAGCAATGGCTACCAAGAGGTAGAGGTGGTCCAGTCAAAACAAAAGCAGACTGGTCAAGAGCAAAGATCACAGCAATAGTTTTTTGTGATGCTCAAGGTATTTTGTTTACTGATTTTCTGGAGGGCCAAAGAACAATAATATGTGCTTATTATGAGAGTGCTTTGAGACAGTCAACAGTTTAGCAGAAAAATGTCCATGAAATCTTCAACAGAGAGTCCTTCGTCACCACGACAATGTTCCTACTCATTACTCTCATCAAACAAGTGCAATTTTGTGAGAGTTTTGATGGGAAATCATTAGACATCCACCTTAAAATCCTGATTTGGGTCCTTCTGACTTCTTTTTGTTTCCTAATCTTAAAAATCTTTAAAGGTCACCCATTTTTAATTAATAGTTAATAATGTAAAAAAGACTGTATTGACATCATTAAATTCCCAGGACCCACAGTTCTTTAGGAATGGACTAAATGTCTGGTATCATTGCTTACAAAAGTGCCTTGAAAAAAAAAGTGTCTTAAACTTGATGAAGCTCATGTTGAGAAGTAAAGTTTATATCTTTTATTTTTATCTTTTTATTTCACCTTTCCACAAACTTTTTGAAGCCCTTTTGTATGTTTTCATTTCTCTTAGGTAAATATCTAGGAGTAGGATTGCTGAATTTTATGGTTAAGTGTATGATTAGCTGTATAAGGAACTATTTTCCATAGCAGCTGTACCATCTTGCATTCCCATCAGCAATGTATGAGAGTTGCAGTTGCTCCATATCCTTGCCAGCACTTGGTATTGTTGTTCTTTTTGGTTTTAGCCATTCTAATGTGTTTGTAGTATAGGTATCTCCTTGGGTTTTAATTTATAGTTATTTCTCTAATGATTAAATTATAATAAGTATATAAACAACTTTTATTAAGGCAAGGAAACCGCTAGGGAGAAGAGAACTTCACCTTTAGTTTCAATAGTCTATTTTTTAAGAATATAACAATGTTATACTGCCCTGAATACCACATTCATCACTCCATAATAAACAGAAACAAGCAAATGACCAAAAAACCTGTACATACAGAACTTTTCAAAAACAGGTTTCAGAGACTCTTAGAGTTATAAACCCACTCAGTTTATAACCTCCTGCCTACACAGGATAGCAACAGAATGTAATCCTTAGAAGTTTAGGCTTTAGTGTCCAACCTGGGTTTGTACTCTACGATAGGAAAATACAAAGTATTATAGAAAGACTTCCACCAAGAACAGGTGAACAATTATTTACTGAGCCTTACACATAAGTGACTAAATGTTTATTCAATGAATGAATTAAGAACTAGTTTGGGCAGGCATGGTGACTCACTCCTCTAATCTTAGCACTCTGGGAGGCTGAGGCAGGAGGATTGCTTGAAGTCAGGAGTTTGAGACCAGCCTAAGCCGAGAGTGAGACCCCGTCTCTACTAAAAATAGAAAAAATTAGCCGGCCGTGGTGGTGTGTGCCTGTAGTCTCAGTTCCTTGGGAGGCTGAGGCAGGAGGATCACTTGAGCCACAGCATTCTAGCCCAGGCAACAGAGCGAAACTCAAAACAAAACAAAGAACTAGTTAATTATAAGCTTCAAGAGTATTTTTTATCTATGCAATGTTTTAAAAATCAGAAACATCCAGAAATTAAGCCACAAAATGCTAGTAGTATCTTCTAGGCTCCAGTCACATTTAAGAAATATATCATACTACATAAATATAAAATGTTATATGACAATTTACTCATTCTTTCAATAAACATTTACTGAGCACCAACCTAGGGCAAATCATATTACACATGCTAACAGGGAGAACAGTTAAACTGAAAACCAAAACTTTATCAGTTGACTATAGATGCTTATAGAAAGTATCACAGTAATTTAGCATATGATCATGCAACATTAAAGCTAATATTAAAATGAGTGTTGATTTCCTTAGTCTACCAGCTTAATGATAGACTAAAAGTGTCCAAGAAGCATGCTACCTGTATCAGGAAAGAAATGAGCCTATAAATAAACCACAAGGTAGAAAATGCAAAAGTAATCTGGGATAAATTATTATCTTTTTTGAACATCAAACACTAATTCTAAACTACATGAATTTAGGGTTTGGGAACAGAAGTTAAGACACTGTTCATATGCCTTCAGGGTTATCCATTTCACAAGACAAGTTATAAATAGCATATGTGAAAAAGAATCTCATAGTAATCTGTTCATTCATACACGTATACCCTGAGTACTGTATTGCACAGTCTTCATTTTTTATCAAGAATGATGACAAGTTTAACCTTTAAATAACAACCTGTTTGTCAAAAAAGTTCCACACATATCAAAAATACTAAATACAGGCCGGGCGCAGTGGCTCACGCCTGTAATCCTAGCACTCTGGGAGGCCGAGGCGGGTGGATCGCTCGAGGTTAGGAGTTCGAGACCAGCCTGAGCAAGAGCGAGACCCCGTCTCTACTAAAAATAGAAAGACATTATACAGACAACTAAA
This sequence comes from Eulemur rufifrons, assembly GCF_041146395.1. Taxonomy (NCBI): domain Eukaryota; kingdom Metazoa; phylum Chordata; class Mammalia; order Primates; family Lemuridae; genus Eulemur; species Eulemur rufifrons. The sequence continues at coordinate 32,798,808 of NC_090990.1, forward strand.
AATCTATATAGAAAAAATTAGCTGGGCATAGTGGCGCATGCCTGTAGTCCCAGCTACTCGGGAAGCTGAGGCAGTAGGATCGCTTAAGCCGAGGAGTCTGAGGTTGCTGTGAGCTAAGCTGACGCCACGGCACTCACTCTAGCCTGGGCAACAAAGTGAGACTCTGTCTCAACAAAAAAAAAAAAAAAAAAATACTAAATAATCAGAGCTGGGGACAGTGGCTCATGTCTGTAATCCCAGAAACTCGGGAGGCTGAGGCAGGAGGATTGCTTGAGCCCAGGGGTTCAAGAGCAGTCTGGGCAACATAGTGAGACCCTGTCTCTAAAAAAATAAGAAAAATTAGTGGGGAATTGTGGCATTCTCCTGTAGTCCCAGATATCCAGGAGGCTGAGGTAGAAGGATCGCTTGAGCCCTGGAGTTTGAGGCTGCAATGAGCTATAATCACACCACTGCACTCCAACCTGGGCAACAGAGCAAGACCCTGTTTCTAAAAAAAAAAAAAAAAAAAAAGAATATTAAATAATCAATCATACAAATTGAATCAAGCAAATTGAAATAATGTCTACCTAAGCTTACCTAATAAAATGAATATGATGATATCTAATTTAAGTCATATTCAATGTAATAAAGTTTAAAATTCACATGAAACTCTGTTATGTAACAAGAAACAAATATGACAAGCTGTTAAATGGGTTAAATTGTGTTACCCCCCAAAAAGATATGTTGAAATCCTAACCCCAATAACTCAGAATGTAACCCCAGTCCTTCATAATGTGACCTCAGAAAGAGGGTCACTGCAGATGTAATTAGTTAAGATGAGGTCATACTAGAGTAGAGTGAGCCCCTAATCCAACATGACTGGTGTCCTTATAAGAGGTGGCCATGTGAAGACAGAGACATACAAGGAGAATGTCACATAACCATGAAGACAGAGACTGGAAGTTTTGCAGCTGTAAGGCAAAGAATGCCAAAGACAGCCAGCAAATCACCAGAAGCTAATAAGAGGCAACAAAGGATCATCTATAGGCTTCAGAGGGAACATGGCCCTGCCAACACCTTAATTCCAGACTTCTAGCCTCCATAACAGTGAGACAACAAATTTCTAATTGTTTTAAGCCAATCCAGTTTGTGGTACTTTGCTTCAGTAGCCATGGGAAACTAATACGGCATTTTATACTATTAATAATATATACATTTCTCTTATACATTAATCTACTGACTTAATATTAATGCATTGATTTTCTAAAGTATCATACAATAAACGACTATTTTTGGTGTATAGTTTTATATATTTTAACACATGTATATACTCATATAATCCTTATCATAATAGGAAACAGACAGTCAATGCCCTAATTATTCATAGCCATTGCTGAAACAAGAAAAATAAAAGTATTTCACATACGCATAAATAAATTTCCAGCCTTTTCATTTTAAAATTTAGAAGTGATACTCATACTTCAGTAACATTATATTTTAAGAATTCCTGGCCGGGCGCGGTGGCTCACGCCTGTAATCCTAGCACTCTGGGAGGCCGAGGTGGGCGGATCGTTTGAGCTCAGGAGTTCGAGACCAGCCTGAGCAAGAGCGAGACCCCATCTCTACTAAAAATAGAAAGAAATTATATGGACAGCTAAAAATATATCTAGAAAAAATTAGCCGGGCATGGTGGTGCATGCCTGTAGTCCCAGCTACTCGGGAGGCTGAGACAGGAGGATCGCTTGAGCTCAGGAGTTTGAGGTTGCTGTGAGCTAGGCTGATGCCACGGCACTCACTCTAGCCTGGGCAACAGAGTGAGACTCTGTCTCAAAAAAAAAAAAAAAAAAAAGAATTTCTGAAATAGAGATAACCTCTAAAATAAAATCCACTATGTTTAGTTTATCTATTATCTTTAAAATCCAAAACTCTACCTTAAGAAAGTCACCTTTTATAAGAATTCATTTAAAGCTTTCATTTGAAGAAACTGACAAATCACCATTCTTCACACAAAACAGATAGTCAACATAGAAGACGCACTCATGTTGTAACCACTCCTCTACTTAATGATATCAGTTTATTATATGCACAAGTCTGGAGTTTTCCCCAAATCTTCCAAAATCACACTCATACTAAAAATTATTCAGGCTTATTTCTCTCTCTCTCACTCTCTCTCTCCTCTCTCACTCTCTCTGTCTCTCTCTTTCTCTCTCCCTCCCTCCTTCCCTTCAGTTTTACAACACTGAGAAGTCCATTCTCAACATTCATTTATTATCTAACAAGCATTCATGGAACATTAAGAAGTGTGCAAGTCTGATCTGTTGGGGTGGAGGGCAAAGGAGAGAATTCATTGCTCAAGAAGAAGGCAATGTGACTTAAAACTTGGTATTTCTACACTAAAAATGTTACCACTTATCCTTTCAAGGATCCAATTGCCTTCTGTGACAGAACATATTAAATATAAATTAAGTCATTTTCCCCACATGAAGTTTTATTATGATTTTATCTATTCTATTACAACTTACACCTGATGGTGTAAAGATTTTTAGTTATAGATATCTTTTGTTCCCCCAAACAATATAGATTAAAACAAATTACATATAAAAACCAACAACTATAATACTTATTACTGATCCATTTCACAAAAGTTGTACTATAGAAAAATTTCACAGACATGTTTATTGATGATACACAAATGCACATAATTATAAACTTACTACTTGATGTTTAAGTTGTGGACACTTCCTGAAATGGGCCTCTTTTTATTACTATTACTGACGTTGTAACTGTACCTTTTGACATAAGGTAATACTTAGCATTGTGGCTCTAGTCTTGAAGATAAATTATGTGCTTATTAGAAAAACTATAGACTAAAAATATGGGGTTTTGTTGAAGTCAACTGCTAGAATCTACCAAAAATTTCTGGATAAATATTTATATAACTAAGATATACCAGGTATAGAAGGCCCCCTGCATGCCTTTACCCAATTTTTAAAAATCAAAATATCCAAACAAATAGTTTTGTGTTTAAGAGAGAAAAACTGCTAATGCTTCCTTTCCTTCAATCAATTCAGATTTCCCTGAGAAGCCACAAACGTTTAAGTTCTACCAAACACAGAGAAATTAATTTAAATATGGTGGATAGCAAAAGGGTCAAAATCTTTTAACACTACTTGTAAATTATAATTGTTCTAGTCTTATAGTATCTGTAGATTCCTGAATAAGCATTTTCCCAAGGTTTATTACTACTATTTCCATGGGCTTCCAAAACAGGTTTAAATGCAGATGCTTAAAACATCTGAATATTATTACCTTTATAATACTGAGACATCAGACTGTAAGTCTATTGACACAGCTTCAGACTTACAGACATCCATGAAAAGAATAATTTGCAATTTTTCCCTTTTAAAAAGAATAATACTTCTGATGCAGTACTGCTATATAAAAGAAATGTTCCTGTGAGCATAACAAATCTACAGTTCTCTCATTTGTTACATCAAGCTGGAAAAGTTTTATTTCTGATTCAAAATCTCATGTTTTCTTCAGAGATTCCGATTTTTGGCCAAAGTCTATGACTTCCCATTACCAGATTCCATGTGGAAAGTAATCAGAAATTACAGAATTTACTCTACTTACTCTTTGTACGAGTATTTGTTTGTCTTTATTTTCCTTAAAAACTTTTTTTGTGTTGTGTTTTTTTTTCATTTAAATACCTTTATGAATCTTTTCTTTAAAAGGATGTTGTTATAGAAATACCCCAACTTTCCTTCCTTCCTAAAGCATCGGCCTTCAGTAACCTCCCAATTCTGAGGTTCTGTGGCTTGGAAACAGTAAGAAAATAGGTAGAATTCTTAATTAGCACCATTTAGAAATTAAATTGAGTTTGAAGTGAGGTTATAAATTTAAGAATACGATTACTATCTTGTTATATACAAATCACTTCCTCACTCATCTCTTGGCAATACTTTTACAAAACCTATCATCTAGATTAAGTCATACACCCATAATTTTAAATTTAGGAGATGAGGAATTACTCTCTAGTTGTAAATATTACAAGGCGATTCATGAAAAAACACAGAACTCAAAAAGATACAGAGGACTGTACAAGGCGATTCATGAAAAAACACAGAACTCAAAAAGATACAGAGGACCTTCTCTTCCATATTTATTAACAAAAATTAACGTCAGAAAAATAAAGATTACACAGCTAGTGGTTCTTAAATAGCATTACCTAAAAGTGACTCATTCACCTATATTCATCTTTAAGATCCAAAATGAATCAGAAAATATGTTTATATGTGTCTTTTTTCAAGGTCCCTGAAACTATCATATTAGAACCCGTCACTCATAAGCACACCAAGTATCATATTGTAAAGGAGAAATACCTGATTCAAACACAATCTAGATTACCAAAAAAATCTGATTTCATCTGGAACTTGACATTTTAGTCACTTTAAAAATAGATAATTGACATGAACAGAAGCTTTTCGAAAGAAGATAGACAAATGGCCAATAAACGTATGAAAAAATGCTCAACATCACTAATCATCAGGGAAATGCAAACCAAAATCACAATGAGATGTCACTTTACCCCTGTTAGAATGGCCTTTATTAAAAAGTCCAAAAACGATCAATGCTGGTGTGGATGCGGAGAGAAAGGAAAGTTTATACACTGTTGGTAGGACTGCAAATTAATACAACCTCTATGGAAAACAGCACGGAGATTTCTCAAAGAACTAAAAGTAGACCTACCATTCGATCCAGCAATCCCATGTTCAAAGGAAAAGAAGTCATTTTATCAAAAAGACACCTACACTTGAATGCTTATTGCAACACTATTCTCAATTGCAAAGATGTGGAATCAGTCCAAGTGTCCATCAATTCATGAGTGAACTAACAAAATGTGGTGTAGGTATACCATGGAGTACTACTCAACCATAAAAATGGATGAATTAATTCCTTTTACAACAATTTGGATGGTACTTCAATTTCAATTTGGATAGGTACTTCACTTAGGATAAGTGAAGTACCTAAAGAATGGGAAAACAAACACCTCATGTACTCGCTATTAAATTGGAACTAACTGATGAGCACATATGTGCACAGAGGGAAATAAAACTCAGTGGAAATCAAGCAGGGGGGATGGGGGAGAAAGGGAGGAGGGAAAATCTACCTAAAAGGTACAATGAACACTATTTGGGTGATGGGCACTCTTATAGCTATGACTCAAGCATTACAAAAGCAATCCATGTAACCAAAAACATTTGCACCCTGTTAATATTTTGAAATTTAAAAAAATTATAAAAGAAAATAAATACCTCTTTAAAACTCTTCTTCTCTCTCATTTGCTCCCTCAAATTTGAAAATTCTTTCAAATCTATCTCTTACTATAAGATGAATAAAGGGCTAATAACCAGAATCTACAAAGAACTCAAGCAAATCAGCAAGAGAAAAATCAAACAACCCCATTAAAAAGTGGGCAAAAGACATGAACAGAAGCTTTTCAAAAGAAGATAGACTAATGGCCAATAAACATATGAAAAAATGCTCAATGCCTCTAATTATCAGAGAAATGCAAATCAAAACCACAATGAGATATCACCTAACCCCAGTGAGAATGGCTTTTATCAAAAAGTCTACAAACAACAGATGCTGCCGTGGATGCGGAGAGAAAGGAACACTTACACACTGTTGGTAGGACTGCAAACTAGTATAACCTCTACGGAAAATAGTGTGGAGATTCCTCAAAGAACTAAAAGTAGGCCTACTGTTTGATCCAGCAATCCCACCACTGGGTATTTACCCAAAGGAAAAAAAGACATTTTATCAAAAAGACACCTGCACCTGAATGTTTATAGCAGCACAACACACAATTGAAAAGATGTGGAATCAACCCAAGTGCCCATCAATTCATGAGTGGATTAATAAATGCAGTATATGTATATCATGGAATACTACTCAGCCATAAAAAATGAATTAATAATATCTTTTGTAACAAACTGGAAGGAACTGGAAACTATTCTCCTAAGTGAAGCATTGCAAGAATGGAAAAACAAACACCACATTTAATACTCACTATTAAATTGGAACTAATCGATCAGTACTCATGTGCACATATGGAAGTAAAACTCAACGGTAATCAAGCAGATTGGTGGTGAGAGGAGATGGGTAAAATCACACCTTACAGGTACAATGCACACTACCTTGGTGATGGGCACACTTATAACTTTGACTCAAACTGTACAAAAGCAATTCACGTAAACAAAACATTTGTACCCCTGTAATATTCTGAAATAAAAAAAATCTCAAAAGTTAACTAAACTCATAGAAAGATTAAAGTTTACAGATTAATAGAGAAATATCTATACTCATTTTCATGTTCTCAACATTTCTGTATCAAAGCCGTACACCTTAATTACCTGTTTATTCAAGTCATTCTTTCAAAAATATACACAAATACACAAAGGACTAATCTCTTTCAAATAAACAAAACTTTCTCAATCCACTGCCATCATATTCTGGGATAAATTTACATTTCACATTTGCAAAACAAATTGTGGTATGCTGCTGTTTAAGAAACAGAAGAGTCAATAATTTTCAATAACCAGAAGCAGATTACTTTATACAAAAACACCATGAAGTACTACTCTTCAAAGGAAAAGATTTTCAAATATGTTAGTTTTACCCGAGAAGAGAGCTAGATGTTTGCGGTTTGTGTGTACATGTCTGGCTGTGCTTGTTTAATCCTAAAAACAACCTCCCTTCAACTCCTTTCAAAAATCAATGTTTTCTTCTATAAATACGAGCATATAATGTACAATAAAATGCATAATGTGTACTTCCAGAATGCTGTATGTAATAATCCAAATAGACAAAAATTAGTGTTTTAATTTTCCACACAGCAAGTCAATGTTAAACAATGTCATTCTTTTTCTCTTTCTCCCTAACCATTCCACAAATCGGAAGCACTGTATTCATATATTTAACATGATTAACAAACTGACTAGAAGCTCGAGAGGAGTAAAAGAAAAAGAAATCATTTTTCATTTTCCCACAAACAAAAAGATAAAACAAAAGCAAATACGATGACTTGTTAAATGAGAAGCATTTGAAAAACCCAACGTGACCAGCTTTTGATTTACCCCCGTCTGACAAGGAAGAGAGACCCCACCCCCATTCCAGATTGTGTGGCTTTTTTTCCCCCCTTGGGTGGGGGCGTGGAGAAGAGAAGCTGTCACATTTCCATCTTCGGTTATTGTTAGTCCGCAGCCTAGATTCCCAAGCATCACTGGTCCAGGGGAAAAAATACTAAAGCAGACAATTAAAATTGTCTGAAACGTGCAGCATTTTGTTGGTTTTTTTTTTTTTCCTCCTAATGTTAATTACACCCACATTCAAGCTGCTAGGACTATAGATTGCCTGTGACAGGCTGTCCCTCAAACACTCCCTCTAAGACCGCTTGCTCTAGATTCACTAACAATTCTTACCTCCCTAAACTTAAATTAGAAAAACGCATTTTAGAAATTATTACATCCAAAAAGGCATATCTCCCCATTCTCTTTGCCTTTGGTGTGAGTAGAGTGAAGAGTGAAAAAGATCTATTCGCTCTTCTAACAAAAAGAAATGGGGGTAGAGGGCCAGTGTATAAAAGAGCAGCAGTGGATCTGAATGAAATGTTGAGAAAAGTTTATGTGACTTGTTTGTCCTTCAGCAGGGGTACAAGAGTTGGGCAGAAGGCCAAGGTCTCGGCCCAGGGCTGGGGCAGAGAGGAGGCACCTGCGAAGAGGAGGCCGGGGACCAGAGAGGAGCCAGGGGAGAACCTACCGACTTGCAGCACGTTCTCCACGGAGCCGCTGTCCAGCAGACGGATGCCCCGGCGGAACGGGAGCCCCTCGCCACCGCAGCCAACCGCGCCAGCCCCCGCACCCAGCCCAGGGGACGCTCCCGCCGCCGCGGCCCCGGGGGCGGAGCTGGCCGGAGCGGCGGCCCCCGGGGGTGGCGGCGGCCCCTCCTCGGCCGGCGAAGCCCCCGTGGCGCCTCCAGCCGCGCCGGCGCCGGGGCCGCCCCGGTACTGGAAGCTGGAGTACATGCAGATCTCCCGCTCATTCCGCGGGAAGGACCAGTAGACGATGCGGCGCTGCACAGGCTCGGGGATCCGCTCGAAGCGCTCCTCCACCCGCTCGTACGCCCACTTTTCCGCCACCGTCTTAGCGGCGCAGTCCAGCAAGGACTCCGGCTGCAGGTGGGGGCGGGCCCCGAGGGCCAGGCAGCTGCTGCCGACGCCCCCCACTCCTCCACTGGGTGCCCCGGGCGAACCGCGAGGGTGATGAGCCTGCGGGCTGGACCACGAACACAGCCGCTTAGCCGGAGAGACCGGCGGTGGAGACAGCAGCTCCTCTTGCTCACCTCCTTCCGCCATTGCTGGGGACTGACTGACTAAGGCGGCGGCGGCGGCTCTGGCTGAGGCTGAGACCCCGGCCACGGCCACGCGCCCCGCGCAAGCGCCCAGCGGCGGAGCCCCGGGGAGTGTTAGGGGCGGGGCGAGCGAACCCGCAAGCCCGCCGGCCCGAGTGGGGAGTCTGGGCCGGTGGGTCCCGTGCGCGCGCCGCGAGAGCCGACTGGGGCGGCCTGAGGACTAGCGGGAGGCGGCGCGCGCTGTCCGGGCCGCTGCGGGCGCGAGGAGGGACGGGAGCGAGCCCGGGCCCGCAGCGCGCCCCAGGCGCAGACAGCCTGGAACGCGCGCCAAGCGCTTGCAATGGGCCGACGGCCTCCTAGGAGCGAAGAGCGCCCCACACCCGTGTCCGCCCGTGCGCCTCCAGACCACCTGCCGCGGCCAGAAAGGAATGGACTGTGTGGCCAGGTGAAATGGCGGGGCCATAAACCGTCCGAGGAGCTGCCTCCGTGAAGTTATAGGCTTGCGGGGCACGAGAAGAGAAAAACTCAAAATCAGGCTCCAGAGGTACATTGACGTGACAGGAGACTGGCACAGCTGAGCGGAGGATCGAGCATAAAGATACTGGGAAGGAAGACACTAGGAAAAAAATCAGTAAGTTCGAGTGATGAAAGCTCCCCTCACGCCACAACAATATATTAATAGGATAAAGTCTGTGGGCCCCAGCCCCCTCCCCCAACGAGGCAAAGTCCCACCAGCCCCTGATGGGACAATGAGGCGCCAAAATCTCACCGCCAGGTGGGGTTTTTTGGAGGGTTTAGCACCTTGCATCTTAGTATACTAAACGCTTTTTGTGTGGTTATTGGTAGAATTCTCTGATCCTCTACCTCCAGTCTAAATTAGGTCTTTCATGTTTTCCTCACTTGGCTCAGTCTACACTTTTATACAGTATTGCTTATAAAGTTGCACACATATTTTTATGTATGAATTTTGTTTAATGTCTGACTGCCGAACTGACTGTAAACTCCCTGAGAGTGAGAAGCATGTCTATTTTCTTCATTATAATTTATCCTCCCCCTGGCATATAGTGGGTGCTCAAAAATGGCAACTTCATAACTAACTCCTCCATAAACAACACGGAGTTGTAAGTGACTTGCCTCTTGCTCAGTCAAGAAAGCTCAGATTATTTTAGAATTTGCTGATAACTAATCTCTACAACTTTAAAAGTTTCCAGGAACTATATTGAAAGAGTTCCTGTAGTTGAGTTTGACCTTCAAAATGAACGCGTTCTGGAGTGTAGGATAAAGTCAGAAGAGAGTGTTTTGAGACACACTGGGACCAAAGTAGTTTGGTTTTGCTGTAATCTCAAAATTCAAGAGCATAGGTTATAGAGGCAGAATTGGGTGTGAATCACACGTGCTGGGTGTGATGCTAATCATGACTCAGTTAAATCATTTGTAAAAGGTCGCTAATAATATTGCTTCTACGTATAACTTACAAGAATTAGAAATAATTCAAACTGAGTGCTTATTCCGTGTGGTAGGTATTCAGTAAATATTTGTTTATATCTGTAAATGGATTACTGTGAATTATCATAATCCCTACTCCCCCTTGAATCTGGTACCACATTTATAGGCTTTCATGACACATTCTTTTCCTTCCTACAACTTATCAGAGTTTATTTTGGAAATGATTGTTTCTTTAATGCCTGTCTCCCTGACTAGACTATGAGCTATGTAAGGGCAGGAACCATTTCTATGTTAAGGGCCTATACCTAACACTTGCTGTAATGCCCGCACATGGAAGATGTTTGAAAAATATTTGCATTTGAATCAATGAATATGCCACTCTAATTTAATCAGTTGTTAATAGAGATTGGGACATAAGAAGAAAAGTTACTTAAACGTACTGTGTTAAGCTTGATTCTTATAAGTTTAACTTAACTAGGTATTTTTTATTTTGATGACATTAAACAATACAGAATCGCACAAAGAATAGTGTATGCCCATATTCTCACCACTCATAATTAATCATTATTTAATATATCTAAAGTCTACTTTAACCACCTCCATATAGCATCCCCAGGAGCAACTATAACCGGATTTGGAGTCTATTTTAAATTGGGTGTATGTGTATATGTATGTAACACTGTTTTGTGTATATTTCATTTAATTAAATGGTATCACACTGCCTACAATTATACTGGTTCCTTGCTGTTCCTATGGGCACACAAAGGTCTCGCTCATTCCTTTTTAAGTGCCACAGTATAGTCCATCTTAAGAACATATCACAGTTTTATTTTAAAGCCTAATTCCACTACTTGTTAGCCATATATATAGAGAGAGAGAGAGACAGAGAGAAAGAGAGAGGGAGAAGTGATGTAAGCCTTCTATATTTCAGCTTTCTGGTTTGTAAGATGGGGATAGTAAGAGTACATACCTAATAAGGTTGTTTTGTAAATAATATATGTGAATTGCATAGAATGTACCTAGCACATGGTAGATAATAAATGTTAGCTATTACTTATGTATTTATTTATTTCACTAATGATGGACATTTAGGTTTTTTGTTTTCCTTATTACAAGCAGTACTTCAATGAACATTCAGTGCTACAATGAACACATTTGTCTAGGTCTCCTTATGCATATATTCTAGAATTTCTCCTGGGTATATAGCTAGAATGCAATTGCTGATTATAGGATATAAACACTTTCTATTTTACTAAATGCTGCCAATTTGTGTGCCAGTGTAGCTGTACCAATGTAGTAGTTATCTAGTGCTGAATAACAAATTACTCCAAAACTTAGAGGTTTTAAACAATAGTAATTTATTATCGCTCATGGTTTCTATGAGTAGGGAATTTGGGAACAGCTTGGCTGTGTAGTTGTGGGGTTCTGCCTCAGGATCTCTCATGAAGTTGGCAACAGATGTTGGCTGAGGCTGCAATCAAAGTCTTGACTGGGGGCCAGGTGCAGTGGCTCACGCCTGTAATCCTAGCACTCTGGGAAGCCGAGGCGGGCAGATCATTTGAGCTCAGGAGTTTGAGACCAGCCTGAGCAAGAGCGAGACCCCATCTCTACTAAAAAAAATAGAAAGAAATTATATGGACAACTAAAAATATATAGAAAAAATTAGCCGGGCATGGTGGTGCATGGCTGTAGTCCCAGCTACTTGAGAGGCTGAGGCAGGAGGATCACTGGAGCCCAGGAGTTTGAGGTTGCTGTGAGCTAGGCTGACGCCACTGCACTCTAGCCCAGGCAACAGAGTGAGACTCTGTCTCAAAACAACAACAACAACAACAACAACAACAACAAAGTCTTGACTGGGACTGGAGGATCTTCTTCTAAGTGGCTCACTCACCTGGCTGGTAAATTGGTGCTGGCTTTTGGCAGGAGGCCTCAGTTCCTTTCCATGTGGGCATCTCCAATGGGCTGCTTGAATGTCCTCACAGCAAGGTGGGTTTCCCCAAAAAAGAATCAAGAGAGTAAGATAGAAGCTGCCATGCCTTTTATCACCTTGTTTCTGAAGTCACACACCATCATTTGTACTATATTCTATCCTATCAGCCCAGCCCTGATAAAATTCAGTGTTAGAGGAGACTATACAGAAGCATAAACACCAAGAGGAGGCAAAGATTACTGGAAGCATGTTGGATATTGTCTAGCATGATCAACTCCCACCAACACTGAATAAAAGTACTAGTCTTCCCTATATCCTCACCAATGTGCAATGTTGTCGGAACTAATAATTTTTGACAGACTATAAACAAGAAATTTTTTCTCTTTATTTTTCTTTGGTTACTGATAAAGTTGAGCATCATTTTATACATTTTTTGGTTATCATATGTCCTCTTCTGTTAATTTTCTTTTCTACTGAATTGTCTAACATTTTCTTGATTTGCAGTACTTTATTTGTTCTGGATAGTACTTCTTTGTTGTATGTGTTGCAAATATCTTCTTCCAGTATGTCTCTTGTCTATTAACTTCGTCATTATATCTTTTGCTATACTTTGCTATACTGAAGTTTTAAATTTCAATGGCATCAAATACCTAACTTTTCTTTTATGTTTTGCATGTTATTTTATTTAAGGAAGCCTTTCATATTTTATATTTTCTTCTAGTAGTTTTGGAGTTTTTCACTTTTATATCTTTTTTTCTCATCTGGAAATTTTTTCTATGTATCTAATTTTAATCTTTTCTACAAGAAGAGCTGTTAATTGCTCTAAAACCATTTGTTGAAGAGTTCACCCTTCCTCCCATTGATCTGTGATATACCTTGTCTTATATGCATGGGCTTTTTCTGGGTCTTTTTCTGTTTCACTTTTTATCTATTCCTCTTCTGCTAATACATTGTTTGAACTAATAATTAAATTTTGTAATGTGTAATTAAATTTGGAAATGTGCAAATGACTGGTAAGCTCTTCGTTGTCCTTGTTTTTTGAAATTTTCTTAGCTATCGCTGCACTTCTTTAATACTTCCATATGAATCTTATAATCAATTTTACTACATTTCCCAAAGAATCCTGCAGGGATTTTTCTTGGAATTACATAGAATTTATCAATTAGTGAATATCTTTATAATTGAGTCTTCATATATATTGCATATCTCTTCATTTTTTAATTTCAGAATATTACAGGAGTACAAACATTTTGGTTACATGAATTTCTTTTGTGCAGATTGAGTCAAAGTTATAAGTGTGCCCATCACCCAGATAGTATGTACTGTACCTGTTAGGTGTGAATTCACCTATCCCCTCTTCCCCCCTCCCACCTGCTTGATTTCTGTTGAATTTTACTACCATATGTGCATATAAGAGTTGATCTATTATTTCCCAATTTAATAGTGAGTTCATGAGGTTTTTGTTTTTCCATTCTTGTGATACTTCACTTAAAAGGATGGTCTCCAGTTCCATCCAGGTCACTACAAAAGGCATTAGTTCACCATATTTTTATGGCTGAGTAATACTCCGTGGTATACATATACCACATTTTATTAATCCACTCATGAATTGATGGGCACTTGGGTTGATTCCACATCTTTGTAATTGTGAATTGTGCTACTATAAACATTCAGGTGCATTTTTGATAAAATGTATTTTTTTCCTTTGGGTAAATATCCAGTGGTGGGCTTGCTGGATCAAATGGTAGGTCTACTTTTAATTCTTTGAGGAATCTCCATACTATTTTCCATAGAGGTTGTACTAGTTTTCAGTCCCACCAACAGTGTGTAAGTGTTCCTTTCTCTCCGCATCCATGCCAGCATCTGTTGTTTGGAGACTTTTTGATAAAAGCCATTCTCACTGGAGTTAGGTGATTATTTCATTGTGGTTTTGATTTGCATTTCCCTGATAAGTACAGACATTGAGCATTTTTGCATATGTTTATTGGCCATTAGTCTATCTTCTTTTGAAAAGCTTCTGTTCATGTCTTTTGCCCACTTTTTAATGGGATTGTTTGATTTTTTTTTTTTTCTTGTTGATTTGCGTGAGTTCTTTGTAGATTCTGGTTATTAGTCCTTTGTCAGATGTATAGCATGCAAATATTTTCTCCCATTCTGTAGGTTGTCTATTTGGTCTATTGATTCTCCTTGGCTATGCAGAAGCTTTTTAATTTAATTAGGTCCCATATATTTATTTTTGTTGTTGCTGTGATTGCCTTTCAGGTCTTCTTCGTAAATTCTTTGCCTAGGCCAGTATTTGTAAGAATTTTTCTAACCTCTTCTTGTAGATTTCTTAGTTTCATGCCTTAGATTTAAGTCTGTTATCCATCATGAATTAATTTTTGTGAGTGGTGAGAGGTGCAGATCCTATTTCAGTTTTCTACTTGTGGCTATCCAGTTTTCCCAGCACCATTTACTAAATAGGGATTCTTTTCCCCAGTGTATGTTTTTTGTCTGCTTTGTCATAGACCAGATGGCAATATGATGGTTTTAGATGGGTTCTCTGCTCTGATCCATTGATCTAGGTCTCTGTTCTTGTGCCAGGACCTTAATTTTTTGGTTACTGTATCCTTATATTAGTAGTATAACTTGAAGTCTGATAGAGTAATGCCTCCCAATTTTTTCTTTTTGCTTAAGGTTGCTTTGGCTATTCGGGGTCTTTTCTGGTTCCATACAAAGCATAGAATTATGTTTTCTAGATCTGTAAAAAATAATATTCATACTTTAGAGGAGATTCCATTGAATCTATAAGCCACTTTGGGTGATACAGACATTTTAACAATGTTGATTCTGCTGATCCATGAGCATGATATGTTTTTCCATTTGTTTATATCCTCTGTGATTTCCTTCCTCATTGTTTTGTAGTTCTTCTGATAGAGGTCTTTCATCTCCTTGGTTAAATATATTCCTAGGTATTTTATTTTCCTTGTTGCTATTGTGAAAGGTATTGAGTCTTTGATTTGATTCTCAGCTTGACTGCTGTTGGTGTATAGGAATGATACTGATTTGTGTACATTGATTTTGTAGCCCTGAGACTTTGCTGAATTTATTTATCAATTCCACGAGTCTCTTGGCAAAGTCTTTGGAGTTTTCTAGATATAAGATTATATCATTAGCAAAGAGCAATAATCTGACCTCTTCTTTCCCCATTTGGATATGCTTGATTTTCTTCACTTGCCTGATTGCTCTGACTAGGACTTCCAGCACTATGTTGGACAGAAGTAGTGACAGTGGGCAACCTTCTTTGGTTCCAGTTCTAAGTGGGAATGCTTTCTATTTTTCCCCATTCAGTATGCTGTTGGCTCTGGCTTTGTCATATATGGCTTTTATAATATTGAGGTATATTCCATCTATGCCTATTTCCTTAAGAGTTCTTGTCATAAAAGGGTGGTGAATTTTGACAAATGGTTTTTCTGCATCTAGTGAGAGGATCATATCATTGTTGTTTTTGCTTCTATTTATGTGGTGAATCACATTTGGACCATCCTTGCATCTCTGGGATGAAGCCCACTTGATCATGGTGGATTATTTTTTTGATGTGCACCTGAATTCAGTTTGCTAGGATTTTATTGAGAATTTTTGCATCTATTTTCAGAGTGGATATTAGTCTGTAGTTTTTCTTTTGTTGTGCCCTTTCCTGGCTTTTGTATCAGGGTGATATGGGGAGGATTCCTTCCATCTCTATTTTATGAAATAATTTCTGCAGTACAGGTACCAGTTCTTCTTTGTAGGTCTGGTAAAATTCAGCTGTGCAACCATCAGGTCCAGGACTTTTTTTGTTAGGAATTTTTTATTGCTGCTTTAATTTCATTACTTGATATTGGTCTGTTCAGGAGTTTTATTCCTTCCTGATTGAGCCTAGGGAGGTTGTGTGTTTCCAAGAATTTGCCCATTTCCTCAACGTTTTCAAGTTTATGTGCATAGAGATTTTTGTAATATTCAGAGATGGCACTTTGTATTTCTGTGGTATCAGTTGTAATATCTCCTTTTTCATTTCTGATGGAGCTTATTAGGGTCCTTTCTTTTCTGTTTCTGATTAATCTAGCAAGAGGCCTGTCAATTTTGTTCATCTTTTCAAAGAACCAACTTTTTGTTTCATTAGTCTTCTGTATAATTTTTTCGTTATCAATTTCATTTAGTTCTGCTCTGACCTTACTTATTTCTTTTCTTCTGCTGGGTTTGGGATTGGTTTGCTCTTCCTTTTCAAATTCCTTGAGATGATTCATTAGATTGTTGATTTATGATCTGTCTGTCTTTTGGATGTATACATTTATGGCTATGATTTTCCTCTTATGACTGCTTTTGCTGAATCCTACAGATTTTGATAACTTCTGTCCCCTTTTTCATTTCGTTTGAAGAATCTTTTGATTTCCATCTTAATTTCCTCCTTGACCAAATAACTATTCAGCAGATCGTTTCATTTCCATGACTTCGTGAAGAGTTGAGTGTTTTTGTTGGAATTGATTTCTAATTTTACTCCACTGTGGTCTGAGAAGATATATGGTATAATTTCTATTTTTTAAAATTTGTTGAGGCATGTCTTGTGGCCTACAGTGTGATCAATCTTAAAGAATGTTCCATGAGCTGATGAGAAGAACATATATTTCAGTGCTTTTGGGGTAGAATGTTCTGTAAATGTCTGTCAGGCCCATTTGTTCTAGAGTTCCATTTAAGTCCATTGCTAACTATGTTTAACACTCTTTGCTTATTTTCTGCTTGGAGGATCTGTCCCATTCTGTCAGTTATGTGTTGAAGTCCCCGGCTATTACTATGTTGCTATTTATCATTTTATTTAAATCAAGTAGGGTTTGCTTTATGAATCTAGGCTCACCTGTGTTAGTGCATAAATATTTAGGATTGTTGTGTCTTCTTGTTGAATTGTTCCCTTCACCATTATATAATGACTATCTTGTTATTTCTTTACTTTTGCTTTCTTTCTTTTACTTTTGCTTTTCTTTCTTTACTTTTACTGATTTGAAGTCTATGTTATCTGATATGAGAATGGCTATACTAGCTTTCTTTTGGTTTCCACTTGCATGGAATATTGTTTTCCATCCCTTCACCTTGAGTTTGAATGAGTCCTTGTGGGTTAGGTGTGTTTCCTGGAGACACAGAAGATTCTATGATGGGCTATATCATTGTTCTCCCTGTCGTTGGTTAATATTTGTATGATAGCAGATATTTGTGTGACAGCAGATACTTGGTTTGTATTTTTTTATCCATTGTCCATTTTTAATCCATTTCAGCCTATGTCTCTTGAGTGGGGAGTTCAAGCCATTCACATTTATTGAAAGAATTGGTAAGTGGGGTGGATTTCTGTTCATCCTGTTCAGTAGAACTTTATTGCTTTGTTTTACCTCTTGAGCCATTGTGGTATCTGAGCTCTGAACTTTAGCTTTTCAGTGGTTTTACACTGGTGGGTGTGTATTGTTGCCGATCCATGTATAATGCAGTTCTGAGTACTTCCTGCAGGGCAGGTCTTATCTGACAAATTCCCTCAGTGTTTGCTTGTCTGAGAAAGTCTTTATTTCTCCCTCATATAAGAAGCTTAATTTTTCAGGATATAAAATTCTAGGCTGGACATTATTCTGTTTGAGAAGACTGAGAATGGGGTCCCAATCTCTTCTAACATGTAAGGTGTCAGTTGAGAAGTCTGGAGTTAGTCTGAAGGGTTTTCCTTTGTAAGCTGCCTCCTGCTTTTGCCTTACATCTCATAGGAGTGCCTCTTTAGTGTTTACGTTGGCCAGTCTAATGCCTATGTGTCATGGTAATTGCCTCTTTGCAATGAATCTCTCAGGGGTCCTTTGAGCTTCTTGAACCTGGATATCCCGATTTCTAGCAAGGCCAAGGAAATTTTCCTCAATTATTCCCTCAAATAGGTTTTCCAACCCTTGTGTATTTTCTTCTTCACCCTCAGGGATGCTTATGATTCTTATGTTAGGCCTCTTTACATAGTCTCATATTTCTTGTAGGTTTTGTTTGTTTCTCAGTTCTTTCTCTTTGACTGTCTTGTTTAACTTGAAGGTGTTGTCTTCAAGCTCTGAGATTCTTTCTTCTGCCTGCTTTAGCCTATTCTTAAGGCTTTTCAGTATGTTTTGTATGTCCTTGAATGAATTTTTCATTTCCAGAAGTTCTGTTTGATTTTTTAAAAATAATTCAATCTCCTTAGTAAATTTTTCATTCATTTCCGGCATGTTTTTATGGTTTCTTTGTGTTGTGTTTCTATTTTCTCTTGTATTTCATTGAGCTTCCTTATAATACATATTCAAAATTCTTCATCTCTCATTTCAATCTTTTCATTTTGGTTGGCATCCATTGGTAAGGAGTTATTGCTTTCTTTGGGGGGTGTTCTTTATCTCTGATTTTTCATGTTTCTGTAGTTGTTTTGCCTCCAGTTCATCTGGCCTCTTGGTCAAGACCTGAGAGTGCTAGGCCTGACTTACGGGCCTGTCTCTCGGTCCCCCAGGATCAATCCCTGAGCATGCCAGGCAGAGGAGTGCTGGTCCTAATTTGCGTATGGGGTGTTCTAGCAGGTTTTGTGTACTTCTTGGGTTACTCTGACCTGCTGTCTTCCCCTGTTCCCAACAGTGTGTACTGAGTTAGATCCCCCAGCTTACTTTTGGTCATGATGGGTGGTACTTATGAGTATGAATCAGTCACAACTTGTTTGCTTGAGTTGGAAGATTCTATGATGGGCTGTATCATTCTTCTCCCTGATATTCGTTAATATTGGTGTGATAGAGACAGCTACCAAGGTGTTCTTTTGTGTCATTGGTAGACTCTGGTCCCCTAGGTGTACTACTTGAGTGCTGCAAGCTTTAGGAGGGAACCTGTAGCTCCCAGGGGGTTTCTTGATCTCCATCACCCCCAAGGTGAAGAGGAGGAGCAAGGCAGTTTCTGGCTAGGTTATGTGATGGTGAAAGGCTTTGCCAAGCCTCAGCAGGGCTCAGACGTTGCTTTTTCTATCTCTTCATTTATATAGGTCTTCTTTAACACACTTTCTTAAAGAACTAGATATTTTATTATTACTTTAATATTTATTCTGTGGTCTCAGTAATTGCTAGTTGTTTCTAAGATATTAAAAAAGAAACAATCTCAACTCTGGTACTTTATCATCTAGTTAGTGAGATAAGATGAAACATATGAAAGGTTACATAACAATAGAATGCTGGGCTGGGCACAATGGCTCATGCCTGTAATCCTAGCACTCTGGGAGGATTGCTTGAGCTCAGGAGTTTGAGACCAGTCTGAGCAAGAGCAAGACCCCATCTCTACTAAAAATAGAAAAATTAGCTAGGCATCGCGGTGTGTGCCTGTAGTCCCAGCTACTTGGGAGGGTGAGGCAGGAGAATCGATTGAACCCAGGAGTTTGAGGTTGCTGTGAGCTAGGCTAACGCCACAGCACTCTACTCAGGGCAACAGAGTGAGACTCTGTTAAAAAAAAAAAAAAAAACAAAAACCCATCAGTAAAAGCAGTAGATATAATAAACTTCAGACAATTGTCAAAAAACTTGAAAAAGTAGTAATTATTTTGGAAATCAAAAGAAAGATCACTGTCAGTAGAAACTGTGAAAGAAATCTCTACTAGATTTATTTCATCTAGATCTTGGAGAATGAGTAGGACTCAGATAGGCCCAAAGTCTTAGGGAGGGAATTTCAATTGGGTTGAACAACTTCAGCAAAAAACCAAAAGCTGGCAAATACAAAACATTTTTATGAAAAGTAATTTTGGCTATAAAAGTAGAAAATAAAGATTAGAAAGGTCTCTTAAAGACAAATTATAGTTAATCTTAAATGCCAAACTAAGGAATTTGAAATTGAGCATATAATATGGGCAATGGGGAACAAAGACAGTAAAGGTTATCAGACATCCATATGGCATTATAACGCTGAATATAATCTATTTTTCACATCTTTTCCCCATTAGTCTGTGCTTTGTACTTAGCACATAATAGATCCTCAATAAATGTTTTCTGAATGAATGAATTATTTGGAGAAGCCATTTGAAAGGAAGAAATGGGAGACATAGAAACCTCTTAGGAACCTATTCCAATAATCTGGTCATGAGTTATTAGTGGCCTCAATTTAGATAATGACAGTATGAAAAGAAAAAAATTCCATGAATTTAGTATGTCTGTCTTCTTGTTCCTAAACACTGACACAATAAATATTTATTGGTTAGTCTTAGTGCAGTGGTGTTTACAACTAATTTTTGTGTAAACACACAACATACAACCAGTGTTTACAACCAGTTACAGATTCCTTTGTTCCTTCTCCACTCCCACTGCTTCCTTCACTTGAACAGCCTTAAATAAATAAATATTTATTACCATCAACGCTGTGCCTTAGAGTAACAAGATGATTTTATTAAGCTACATTTCATGTTTTCTAATATATTTGCCATTTTAAAACAAATACAAATAAATAAACTACTAGTTACGAGACATTGTAAGTTAAATTTATTGAAGGTTACCAAGTTGTTAAGACCATTTGGGCATTAAGAATGGGAAAAAAAAACATATGGGACTGTTCTAGGACTGAGAATTGATACAGAAGTTGTTTCAGGAAGATAAGGAGGCAAGGATATCTAATATTAATGATATTTAAAATTTATAAAGTGCTTTACAGTTTTCAGCTGGGAAATAAAGCATTGCTGAAGAAAATCCTCTGACTTATGCCAGCCAAGAGTACTACCATTATAATTTCAACTGGGTCCTAAATTCTGCTTAGTAACCCTATTATTCATTCCTAATTGATTAGTACCTTTATCCTTATTTTATATATGAAGGAAGACTCAGAAAAGTTGTGTCTGAAGGCCACTAGCAAGTGAGTGGCAGAACCAGGATTCAAATCCAGTTTGTTGACTTCTGAGTCCAGTGAATTCTCATTTCTACAATGAGGAGCCAAAGGATTTTGTAAGGGTAGCATCAAAGTGACCATATATTATATCTCCTGGATAGGGACTCAAATTTGGCCAGAAAGGGCTATCAGACTGATTAACCTAGAAGGGGATAAGCAATTAGATTTCTCAATGAAGTATGAAAACCTTTCCATTGTCTATATTCAAATAGTAAAACTGGAAGGAAAGAAGGAAAAAGAAAGGCAAGAACAAGAGGAAGGAGATGAAGAAAACGAAGGAAGAGAAGAAATGGTGAAGCAGCAGTGACTGTGGTAAGAGACCATAATGCACTGGAAATATCAGCAGGTGGGATAACAATGAGATAACAAGGAGTAAATATGGAAGTCCGTAATGTTGCTGAGAGCTATGTGAGGCTATTGTTGACATCTGCCAGTTCTTTGCAAGGTTAGCCTAAACCCTGGCTCAGATTAAAATAATACCAGTTTGTTGATGCTAATGTTATTGTTCTAATGCTTTAAATACAAAGGTCAACATACAGACAATGTGGAGCTTATAGTCTAGTTTAGGAAACAGACATTAAGCAAATAAACACATAAATATATAAATACAGATGGTAATAACATGGCATACAAAACATCTGGGAATCTGCAAGATGTGGCTGGGAATAGCAAGTACATTAAATTGATTGGAACTTAAGTTTGTGGTGAGAAATAGTGGGAAAAGACTGTAGGAGAGAGAGGAGACATTGTGAAAAGCTTTAAAATGCTAACTTAAGGAATCTGTGTTTTCTTAGATTGGCAGAGGGAGGCTGATAAAAGTGTTTTGAGCAGGAGAGTAACATGATAAAGGGCGGTGTTTTAGGGAGATCAATCATTCAGAAATATGTAGGATGAACCAGGAGGAGGACAGAGCCTGGAGGCAGAGGATGAGTTAGGAGCTATCCCAGCAGTGTGAGAAAGAGATAATAAAGGCCTGTAGAGGGCACGGGACACATATACATCTAGACCTAGGGCAAATAGGAGCTGAAATCCAGCTTGGACTCCATGTGCTCATCCCTGCACCAGCCGGGTTGCACCTGGGTACATTTTACTAATTCTCATCAAGTGACCATATGGGCTAGCAAAGGCTCTGGGCCTGTGTTACTTCTGTTTGATCCCTCTCCTCTGGTGAGAGAATTGATCCATTTCAAAGAGATTTGGGGAGTCTGAAGATATTAATATTTCTTTTATAGCATTGCAATGTTCAAGGTGAAAACACAAATATCAAAATCAATGACCAGGAAGAATACACGACGTGTTAATACAGCTCTTTGGATGTCAGGAAAATTTTGAGCCAACCTCAGAAACAAATTTTTTAAATTGCATTTGTGAAACAACCTCAACCACTCAGCGTGGAATGAAAATCAAGTGATAAGATGAGGGTAAAGGATAGAGTAATGTTCAGAGATGAGGATTCAGGTATCATCTGGCAAGCAAACTGTATGCAACCCAGAGTCACTTATTTAATAATGAAATTTATCCTGATTTCCATTTCAAAATGTGGAAGATAGACACTTTGTGCTTCCTGATAACGCTGACTTTGACTGGGGACATATTAAACACTGGATGAAGTAGGGATGGGGAAAGATATTTGGGAAATGGAAAAGAAGACCATGACTTAAATGATTTGAATTGACTGGACTTATTACCCAACTGCCATTTTTCTTATAGTAGACTTTGTGGTTGTCTTCTTTAAATCCATTACACTCCTCTCCATTTGTGGAGCAGCCATAAAATTAGAGGACTTTAGTTCCAAGGGTAAGCCCCTATTTGTCTAATCATTTGTGTAATCCCATATCTCATTCCAAAGGTGATTTATTCAGGAATAGATATAAGTCAATAAGTGTATAGTATTTCCCCAGTCATAGGGATTGGTTCAAGAATGAGCATAATTTTGGACTGAACCCCAGCAAAAAAATAAAAAATAAATAAATAAATAAAAAAGAATGAGCATAACCCATTGAGCCTATGAGATATGTGGTTTGCTAGCAACTTGCAGGAAAAAAGAAATGTTCTCACTCTCTTAAGGGAGCTTGCAAAAGCAATTCTCCTGGCGCCCTGACACAGAAAAGGAGGTTGTTGGTAGCATGTTGTGAATACAAAGGTAAGCCAGGCTTGGGTTGAAGCTGACACACCAGAAGGCTTATGGGAAAGATGGAAAATAACTAGATTTCTGATGGCATTGTTGAATAGCTGAATCAAACCTTGAAGCCTTCAACTGACATCTAGTTACATGAATCAATAAGTCCCCTTTATTATTTTTTCAGTACTTTATTGAGGTATAATTTATGTGTATTAGAATGCAAAAACTTTAATTATACAGGTTGATGACTTTTTACATATATATACACCCATGAGGCCTTTATGTACATCAAAAGGTCCCTCATGTCTCTCTCCAGTCAATAACCCCCCTCCTGAGATACCTATTGTTCATTTAAATGAAATAATATGGTATGAATTCTTTTATGTCTGGTTTTATTCACTAAGTATAATGTTTTTGAGAGTCATCTGTGTTATTCTCATGATAGTGTGTTCTGTTTTTATCCTGAGTAGTATTCCATTATATAAATGTACCACATATTGTTTGTCCATTCTCCCTCTGATGGACATTTAGGGTGTGTGTTAGTCAAGATGGGATTATAGGCTGGGTGCAGTGGCTGATGCCTATAATCCTAGCACTCTGGGAGGCCGAGGCAGGAGGATCCCTTGAAGTCAGGAGTTCAAGACCAGCCCGAGCAAGAGCAAGATCCCTGTCTCTACAAAAAAAATAGAAAAATTAGCCAGGTGTGGCAGTGCACACCTGTAGTCCTAGCTACTTGGGATACTGAGGCAGGAGGATCACTTGAGCCTGGGAGTTTGAGGTTGCAGTGAGCTCTGATGATGCCACTATATTCTAGCCCAAGTGATAGAGTGGGACCTTGTCTCAAAAAAAAAAAAAAAAAAAAAAACACTCCAAGATGGGATTATATGTGCAAGAGATTTATTAGAGGTTATGCTTAACAGGGAACACAGGGAGGAAGCTAAGAGTTAGGGAAGATTGTGAGAGCCACCAGATCTCAATGCAGATGAAGCAGAAAAGAAAGGAAGGAAGATTGAGTAGGAGGGCCTTAGATTGCAATGCAGTTCTGGGAAAGGCAAGACCAAATTAGCCCATCAAAGAAGTCCTGTATCTCCCAGGAATGGGCCTGTCTTAGTACCACTTTTGTACCCAGTCATTGGGTAGGAGCAGCTTATGGAAAGCATAGCCTGTGGGTAAATGCAGGGGTGGATTTTAGAACACAGCAGCTAAGGCAGTCAGTAAAGTATGCTCCCTTACAGCCAGAGATCTGAGAAGAGCATTTTCATGCTACCACAGTTCATTTCTTGCACCTAACAGATTTATTTCCCCAGGCAAGATGAGAGAGCAGATCCTTCATGGTTCTCTTCCTGAGGGGAAAAAGAGGAAGGTTAGTGGGATGAACTGCATTCCCCATCACTACAATTGGTCTTGGAGCCACAGCTAGTACTCATCTTCCACTTCCTGCATTCTCTATTCTGAATTCCCTTCACCCTCAGTTATCACCTAAGCAGATCTTGGAGCTTGCTTAGTGGTATGACCCAAAACCTCAGTTCGTAGGGTTCTGAGCCCTTAGCAATCATACCTTTCTAGGCCAAGATCATCTCATGTATTCACAGTTATAGTGGGGCAGGGAGGGACCCAGGTAGATCCCTTCAGTTCTACATGTATCCCTCCCTGTGTAAAAGGAACACTACCTCCTTCTGCTTATAGGTCAGTGACTCCTGCCAGCTAACTCCTCTTCTTACCTGCTAGTCCCTAGGCACAAGGAGTCTCTGATGCTCTGGTAGCAGCTATAACTTAGGGTGCAATGGATTCAGACCTTTAATCCTGCAGAACCTAAAGTTGTGGGGACAGGAAGCACAAAGTCTCCCAGAAGGTCATTGAGAATGACGATAAGTGAGGCCACTCCTGTTTCTACTCCTTGGTTTCTGGACCTACATCTCCTTTCTGTTGGATACTATATAGAGATCCCCAATTTAATGCATAACCATCATCTTGAAGAATGGCACCCCATCCCTTCAAAACACTGTCTCTGAGCTGAGCACTTCAAATGTGCCTGTAGAAGGACATTTCAGCATTTCATGAGGCTGGCTGGAAAATGTGTTATGTGATATGACCAAGGCCTTCCCTTCTACCTGCATACCATCCCAGCTCACTACTAGGGAAAGTTTTAACAATGGGACTGCCACTTTATTGCGCCAGGGGATGTCTGTGCATCATTTAACACCAACGATGGGGGCCTCATTACCAGTCTCCATCTTATTTCCTGTTTTCTTAGAACTCTTCTGTTACAAACTGTCACAGATTGGTTCTCCAGGAAGCAGAATTCAAGACAGACTTGGGAATACAAAAAGTCTCTTGGTGAGTAACACCTGTGAATAGAAAAAGCAGGACGTGGGATGGGCAGGCAGAAGGGTCAGACCATAATGCCAACCTGAGAAGGTCTCTGCCAGCCCAACAGAGAGCTCCAGGGCAAAAACTGCCCATTAAAGGAGTCCTGCATTAAGCTCACAAGCTGAGGCAGACCCCGATGAAGTTAATAGCTATTAACAGAAACTTAGCTAAACACATTCCTTGCAGCTGAGCAGAAAGTTCTCCTGAAAGAGCCATATGAGTGGCACAGTTGTGTGTCTGCCACCTTTTCCTCTCTTCCGTGCACCCACCCTATCAACTTTTCCAGGCACCTCCAAGTTCTGAGCTTTCCTAAAGTTTGCAATATAAATAAACATTCTTCTTTGTGGATTCCCCCAGACCCCCATAAAGACTCCTGGGTTTCTTCTTTCTCCATTCTGCAAAGACAGTTGTGCAACTCAACCACACTGTGACTTAAAACTCTGCTGCAATTTGATTATTGGTGGATCTGTGACACTGTTGTTTAGAAGCCAATCCAAGAGGCCTCCAGGGTAAGAATCAACACAATTAAAGAAGTACTATGCCAGAAGTAGAGAACAGAATGGTAGTTTCCAGAGGCTGGGGTGGTTAGGAGGGAGGGAGAGTTGGGAACATGTTGGTCAAAGGATACGTATTTATAGTTAGATAGGAGGAATAATTTTAAGAGGTCTATTGTACAGCATGATGACCATAGTTAATGACAATATATTGCATTCTTGAAAAATGCTAAGAGAGTGGATGTTAAGAGTTCTCACCCCAAAGATAATAACTATGTGAGATAATGCATTTGTTAATTAGCTAGATTTAACCATTCCATATGTATATACACTTTAAAATGTCACGTACATGATAAATGGATTCTATTTTATGTCAATTTAAAAAATAAAAGAAGTACTATGCCAAGTTTTCATTCATTGACTACAAGCTCAGTTCCACAAGCTAGAAACGGCATTCCTTCCTCAGAAATCCCCACAGTCAGCCGTTTGCTGAGAGGGCACCTGAGAACCCAGCAGGTGGGAACAGAGGGAAGGTGGGGGAGAGAGCCCAGGAATGAGAGAGAAAGGGAGGAGAGCTCATATAAAAGGCAAAGACCCTAAAGATAGTCATTGGTCCAGGAAAAACCAAGGATGTTGGCTGCTTTTTGCTGTTTCTTGCCTCTTCCCTGCATAGTGTCATTAATTGTTAATCAAAGAATTTAGGTTTCACATTTCTTCACTGTTCCTCCGGATCATTCAGCCAATAGCTCCTGTAGAGACTGTAGCAGTAGTTACTGCACTGGACTGCCAGGATAACTGCTATTCCCAATCATTTTGCCTTTAATTTGGCTAATCCTCACATAGGATCTTGCTCGCAGGGAGAAAACAGGAAGAAGTGTCACTATAATTACGACAGTCTTCTTGAAAAGTGGCAATCGCAACAAAATCTGTGGAATTTGTGGCATTTCTTTTAATGTTCCATATGTCAAAGAATTCTGCACAGATATATAAGCAGAACCTTTTAACCCTAATTTCTGCATAAAATATTTTTAAAGTTGGTTGGTTCTCTGATCTATTTTCCAAAGTGGCTATTCCAAATCTTCTTCATGAAGACACTACTTAAAGCTCTGAACCCATCGTTCTTATAATTTATTTTTATATTTATTTTTTAAATAATTAATTAATTTTTTTTTTTTTTTGAGACAGCATCTTGCTCTGTTGCCCCAGCTAGAATGCAGTGACATCATCATAGCTCCCTGCAACCTCAAACTCCTGGGCTCAAGTGATCCTCCTGCCTCAGCCTCCCGGGTAGCTGGGGCTACAGGGGCACCCTACTGACGCCCGGCTACTTTTTCTATTTTCAGCAGAGATGGGGCCTCACTCTTGCTCAGGCTGGTCTTGAACTCCTGAGCTCAAGCAATCCCCTGAGTTGGCCTCCCAGAGGGCTAGGATTATAGGCATGAGCCACCCCACCCAGCCAATATGAATTTTTTTAATGCTGAAAACATATGGAGATAGGGAGTTTATTTGACAAGAGGGAACCTAATGAGCTTTAATTTGTCTCAGTTGCCCCATTTAGAAAGAACATGGATGTGGGACTAATGAAGCTTAAAATTTTGGGGAGAGGGGTTTAAAGGAAAGACAACTCTTAAGGTCATTGGCAGTTATCCTTAGTGATAAGTAGTGGTACCTTAGGTCCAAATAGAACGGGGAAATAGTGCTATGGAGAAAGCAGCATTAGAAACATAATCAAGTCACATAAATTGTGTGAAATTTCTAGGAATAATCATGTATTTACACTAAGCTTCTAATTCTTCTTGGGCTGAAGCGAGAGATCTGGAGACCGAAAAATAGAAAAGTAACGTATTCATCAGAAAATATATAAAACATAGGTGGGAATGAAAAGTCCACCTGGAATCTGTAAATTACATATGTTTATACCTTCTTTCAGATACATTAAAACACTACATCTAATGTTACACTCTCTCATTTACACATTAAATGATGCACCTTTTCTGGGCCTCTAAACCATGTCATTCAACCTCCCACATCCATCTGTAAGTAAATTATGAACTAGTTTTGTTTCTTAAGTTCAAACCATAACTCTCTCATTTTAACCCTCACAGATGTCCTTTCAACATGTTAGTCATATGCTGAGTGGAGTTCTAACTATGAGGCCATCAGGACTCCTCACTAGAAAATATCTAGCCAGCTAATTACTTCATATTTATATCAAATGCAGTTGGTCTTTATGCCACAAGTTTTACAGGAATAAACATTTTAAAATATAGGAAATTTATTGGGTGAAGACATATTCAGATGTACAAAGAAAAATCACTATCTCTTTCCTCCCAGGAACAAAAGTTAAGAGCAGGTAAGAATTCAGAAAGTTACTCCTCAGTGCAGAAGTATAGGCTTAGGGTCTTTCCTTTGCTGCCAGGGTGGTGCTGAGTTCAGCATAAAGGCATCCTTCAGTTGAAAGGCCTTGCCACTCATCAGCGATGCTCCCTTTGGTTAATTAGAAATACTAAAATAACATGGGAATAATTTTGCTAGCCTGAAAGAGCATGAATAAATTATATAAAAGGCATGAGTAAACAGAACATTCACATTAGCTTTTCATAATGGTTCCCATCTCAACTTCACAGACTTGAAAAGGCTCCAAAATTCAATGTGATGCAAAGTCACATGCAACTGGCCCCAGCCACACTTTAGATGCTTAAGTAGCTCTTGTGCAAAAGAGAGCATGTGTAGGGGTAAGGAATCTGTTTCCCTGAAATATATTTTGACCGTGTTATCTTCTGTACTTAAATAGAAACAAGGGGTGATTTTTTTGGCCAAGGATGCAGTATGACCTTGTAATAAATTATTTCTTATAATGACCCACTTCAGAGGCTTTGGTTGGGTGGGGGCGACAACAGTGAACTACGCTTCTCTCAAGTCCCAGAAGGCTACAGAGTAGTGGTTCTCACCAGCATGAATGTTCTCACAAAGAGGAGGAGAGAACTCTCATGATACGCTGTGTCCTTCCTCCCCTAAGGGGGACAACCACACACCTGGTCAGGGCTGCCCCTAGGGAGTGCAGGGTACTAGAAAAAAAAAATCTGTTACAGGGCCCCTGTCTATACAAACAATTTAATTCACCCCAAATCAACACCATTCTGGTAGCCTAATTTCATGCAATTCTATTTAAGATATGCCCTGTTGGCTAGGGAGTATCCAGTCTGCAGGCCACCTTTTTAGAACTGGGACCCAGCCATGGAACCCTGGAAAGACTCCATAGCATGAGTCACACAATTCCTCAGAATATCTGATCAACTCAAGTACATGAAGTAAAAAT
Organism: Eulemur rufifrons; assembly: GCF_041146395.1. NCBI lineage: Eukaryota > Metazoa > Chordata > Mammalia > Primates > Lemuridae > Eulemur > Eulemur rufifrons. Next base: position 32,827,778 of record NC_090990.1, read on the forward strand.
AACTAGAAAATGATATTTTAAATAATTCAGTTTTCACTAGTATCAAAAACCATGAAATAGGTATAAATTTAACAAAGCATTTGAAAAACCTGTACACAGAAAACTACAAAACATTTGTAAGTGATATTTAAAAAGATATAAATAATTGGAGAAATATATCATGTTCATGGATGAGAAGACTCAATATGGGTGTTAATTATCCCCAAATTGATCTATAGATTTAATCAATTTAGGCAGGGTATTTTTGGGTAGAAATTAAAGAGCAGTTTCTTAAATGTATATGGAAATGCAAAAGACCTAGAATGGATCAAACAATCCTAGAAAGGGAATAAAGGAGAGGACTTATGCTATTTTACTTCAAGACCTATTATAAAACTATCGTATTAAGACTGTGTAGTATTGGCATAGGATAGACACATGGGTCATTGGAGCTGAACTGAGAACCCATAAACAGCCTCACAGGTATATGGTGAGTCAAAGGCACCAAAGTGACCTAAGGAAAATGGAATCCTTTCAACAATAGTGCTAGAATAGATGAATATCCATATAAATAAAATGAACCTCAACCCCTACCTCACACCAGATAAAAAAAAATTAATTCACGACAGACCTAAACAAAAAACCTAAAACTGGACTTCCAGTGGCACAATCAGTTAGTGCGCGGTATTTATACAAAAAACCCGAAATTAAAACTTTTAGAAAAAGGGAGACCTGTGAGTACACAAACTTTGTTAGACGTAATGCAGAAAGCAATAATCATAAAAGATAAAAGTGATAAATTAGATTTCATCAAAATTAAAACTTATATTCATCAAAAAATGTCATTAAGAAAATTATAGGCAAAACCACAAACTAGAAGAGTATGTTCACAAAACACACATCTGACAAAGGACTTATATTCAAGATATATAAAGAATTATTAAAATTAATATTAATAAACAGGCAAATTATTTGAACAGACACTTAAAAAGGAAGATATACGAAAGGCCAATATGTACACAAAAAAGTGCTCAATATCACTATTCACCAGGAAAATGCAAATTTAAACCACTATGTGATACCACTAAATACCCACTAGAATGGCTAAAATTTTTAAAAACTGGTATCATCAAATGTTGGAAAGGAGAACTCTCATACAGTGCTAGTTGGAATGTAAAATGGAACCACCACTTTGGAAAAATGTTTGGTAATTTTTTATAAAGTCAAACATAAACCTACCCTTTGGCCAGTAATTTCACTCCTATGTATTTAGCCAAGGGAAATATTAAGAAAAAAACATATCCACAAAGAGATTTGTACAAGCAAATAACCCAAACATTCTTCAGCAGTTGAATGGGTAAACAAATTCTTACAAGTTAATGTTACTAAGAAATAAAAAGAAACAAACTACTGATACATGTACCAATGATGGAAAAATCTCACAAACAATGCTAAGCAAAGAAGCTATGCACAAAAGAGTACATACTGTATGATTCCATTTATATGAAGTTCTAGAATAGGCAAAACTAGTCTAAAGTAAAAAATAATCAGAACAGTGGTTGTCTCTGGGGGTTAGAAGGAGGGATTGATGGAGAAAGAACACAATAGAGCTTTCTATATCATGAAGGTGTGGGTTATAGAGATCTATCCACTTGTCAAAATTATATAATTAACTTTTTTTATGTTTCAGTACATATAAATTTTACCTTAAAAATAACTGCAGGCCGGGCGCGGTGGCTCACGCCTGTAATCCTAGCACTCTGGGAGGCTGAGGCGGGTGGATTGCTCAAGGTCAGGAGTTCGAGACCAGCCTGAGCAAAAGCGAGACCCCGTCTCTACTAAAAATAGAAAAAAATTATATGGACAACTAAAATATATATATATAGAAAAATTAGCTGGGCATAGTGGCGCATGCCTGTAGTCCCAGCTACTCGGGAGGCTGAGGCAGGAGGATCGCTTGAGCCCAGGATTTTGAGGTTGCTGTGAGCTAGGCTGACGCCACGGCACTCACTCTAGCCTGGGCAACAAAGTGAGACTCTGTCTCAAGGAAAAAAAAAAAAAAATAACTGCAAAAACAATAGTACTAACAATTGCAGGTGAGTGGGTGGATGAAACAAAAATGGCAGAATGTTGGTAATTACTGAAGGTGGGTGATAGGTACATCGAGTTCATTATACTACTCTGTTTCCTTTGTATATGTTTACAATTTTTCATAATAAATGGTTTTAAAATCAGCCGGGCCTGCCACCCATCAAACAGCTCATCTTCCCAGTACCTAAAGCCTATTTAAAATCTCCTCTTCCACTCCGCTCAAACCTTCCATCTCCCCTCCCATTCTCAGTAGATGACCTTGTCGCCTATGTCACAAAGAAAATAGAGCCATCTGACAGAAACACTTTTGACCTCCTACCACTAAACCTACAGCTCTACCAGCATCTGCACCCACACCTTTCTCCTTCCCTCCTGTTCCAAAGAAAAGGGTAGCATTTCTTCTGTCCAACACCAGTCCCTCCACCTGGGCCCTAGAGCTTCCCCCAACCCCCATCTCACTTTCTCAGAGACCTCGTGCCTCTGTCCTCTACCTTCTCCCTGGCTCCTTCCCATCAACATTCCACCACAATCAAGTCTCTCTCATCCTCAAAACAAAACAAAACGAAACATAAAACCCTGACTCCACATTTTCCCCTACTACTATTGTATTGTCCCTCCTCCTCTTCCACAACCAAATTTCTTCCACAGTTGTGACACGTATTGCCTCAGCTTCTTCCCATTTTACTCACTCTTTGGTCACATCAGTCTGGTTTCCACTTCTACCACTTCATTGAAATGGCTTTTACTGAGATCACCAATGATCTCCATGTCACTAAAGCAGAAGAATATTTTTTAGTCCTTATCTTGCCTGCAGCCTCATTTTGCAACTTTCTCCCTCAGTCTCTATATTCTAACTATCCTAGGACAAGTGTGGCAGTTGAGTCCTCCAGGAAGTAGATGCTGAGATGGAGTTAGGAAGGCAAAAGGTTTACTGGGGAGCAGTAGCACTTGTGAAGGGAAAAGGGAGGAAGCAGCTTTGGGGCAGAGGGAACCGTGAGGATGCCGTGCAGAACTGTCAAAGTCTATGCCAGTCCAGTGGGAGCTTTGGAGCAAAGATAGCAGGAGTCCCACATTGGGCAGAAAAGGCCGGGACCTTGTCCGACAGTCTTAGTCACTGGCTGGGCCATCTGAGAAGAAGCTGAGGTGGAACTGAAAGCGTTAACAGCTAGAAACTGTCAGTTGACCTTACTCCTCATGGTCTTTTCTTTTTCTATTTTTCTTTATTTATTTTAATTTTAATTTTTGTAGAGACAGGGTCTCACTATGTTGCCCAGGCTGGTCCCAAGCTCCTGGGCTCAAGTGATCCTCCCATCTCAGCCTCCCAAAGTGCTGGGATTACAGGCATGAGCCACCCTGCCCAGCCTCATGGTCTTTTCTTGAAGAGAAGCAGCCATTTCAGTGTCTGTCACAAGGGGCCACAGAATAAAGGCTCCTACTAAAGCCTAGGGATTAGGGAACATTTCCTAAGGAAGTGACGTTTAAACTGAGGACTACTGGATAGATGAAAGTTGCCCAGGACAGTGAGAGTATCCACACTAGGGAATAGTATGTGTGAAGCCTCTAAATGGCCAAGGTGTTAAATCCTTGAAGGAACTGAAAAAAGACCCATATGGTTGAACACAATGTGCTTAGCACATACAGTGTACACGCAAGACATGAGTCTTTTTCAAACTGAGTGTGTACAAGACTTTCTTGAGGATGTCTAGTAAAAAATGCAGATCCCTGAGCCCCACCCAGAGGTTCTAGTTCAGCAGGTCTAGTGCACAGCCCAGTCCCTGTATTTCAATAATTACTTTCCCTGGGGATTCCAGCCTAGGCATTCACGAAACACACTTGGAAGATTGTGATAAACAGCAGCTGTTACTATCTCTTTACTTGTCTGTCTCCCATGACTACGGGTTCCTCTTAGAGAGTGTTGTAGTGTAATTGGTTCCATGAACAAATTTCAATGACCTCTATATGTTTTTTTAATAATCTCCCTTAATTATTAACTACTTGACCTTTTGTGTTTGTTTCCCCAAAATGATGGATTTTCTGTAAGACAAAGGAGTTGAGATGCTGAAGGCCCCAGGGCAGACTTCCTGATGCCAGGACTCACCACCCCTTCAACCTGCTCCAAGGCACATGCCCCCTGCTTAAAAAGCCCCAGATCTCCATTAGTCAGAAAGACGGATCTGAGGCAGCTTCTTCCATTCTCCTGACAAGATGTCTGCCACATTAAAAAATTTCTTTCTTACTTGGCAATACTCATTGTCTCAATAATTGGATCTTTGTGCAGTGAGCAACTGGACCTAAACTGAAACCCCCTTGTGATTTTGACAATACTAGCACTGTGTATAAAATATGCACTCCATAAATATTTGAGGAATGAATAAATGACAAAAAATGGAGGCAGGGCTATGCAATACCTAAAAGTACTTCGTAAACTATATGTAACATGTTCTATGCCATAAAGTAGTGACTTTCAAACTTTTTGACCACGTCCCACAGTGATATATACATCTTACATGGTGACCCAGTACACATACACACACGCACACACACACACAACTAAAGCAAAAGTTTCACATACCAACATTTACCCTTACTGCATGTGACGTATTTTTATATTTTCTATTCTATTATCATTTTCCAAAAAAATATTGTTGGCCAGGCATGGTGGCTCACGCCTGTAATCCTAGCACTCTGGGAGGCTGAGGCGGGAGGATCGCTCGAGGTCAGAAGTTCGAAACCAGTCTGAGCAACAGTGAGACCCCGTCTCTACTAAAAATAGAAAGAAATGATCTGGACAGCTAAAAATATATATAGAAAAAAATTAGCCGGGCATGGTGGCACATGCCTGTAGTCCCAGCTACTCGGGAGGCTGAGGCAGAAGGATTGCTTAAGCCCAGGAGTTTGAGGTTGCTATGAGCTAGGCTGACGCCACGGCACTCTAGCCCGGGCAACAGAGCGAGACTCTGTCTCAAAAATATATATACATATATATTGTTTTCATGTCCCATTAATGGGTCTTATGCAGTTTAAAAAACAATGGGCAAAGTGCTTTCTCTGTCACTCCCCCCTCACTGAGCCTGCCCCCATTCTCCCAGCTGTGATTTGGCTTTGCTAACTTAGCAACAAGTACCCGGGAGTACTCTGCATGCTTCCTTCTCAAGTCTTGCACATGCTGCTTCCTCTGACTAAAAGGCCCTTCTCACATTCCTTACTTGAATAATTTCCATTTATTCTTCCTGTCCGGTAGCCTGAGGTGCTTTCCCTTCCATGGGCTAAGGACAGCGCAGTGTTCTTATCTCTGTCCAACCACTTATTACTCTGTAGGGCAACTGTCTGTTTACCTGTCCCTATCCTGCAGCATGCTGTGAGTACTTGGAAGTCAAGAATTGGACAAAACAAGCACTCAAAAAATGCTTGTTGAATACCTGAATAAAATGCAAAGTATTGTTATGTGCTCTGTTTTGAGAGAGGAAATCTGGGTGCTATGGGGAGAAGGGAGAGTGAGCTGAACGATGCAATTATGTTGTTAAAAAACATGAAACTTCTGTAAACAGACCAGGAGAAACTTCATTCTTCCAGATCCCTCCAGTTTCTATGACTCACTAAAACTATTCACTATTTTGGTCAGGTTTCAGTTCAAATAGACTGTAGATTTTTGCTGTGTGGTTTTCTTACAGAGCCTGAATATCTAAGAATTCTAAACATAAATATCGATAGAAATATTGATTCATGGAGACATGATAAAAGCTTTGGTGCTGGAATCAAATCAGACTTGGTCAAGTTCAAGACTGTGACCTGGGCCGGGCGCAGTGGCTCACACCTGTAATCCTAGCATTCTGGGAGGCTGAGGCGGGAGGATCACTCAAGGTCAGGAGTTTGAGACCAGCCTGAGCAAGAGTGAGACCCCGTCTCTACTAAAAATAGAAAGAAATTATCTGGCCAACTAAAAATATATATAGAAAAAAATTAGCCGGGTATAGTGGTGCATGCCTGTAGTCCCAGCTACTCGAGAGGCTGAGGCAGTAGGATTGCTTGAGCCCAGGAGTTTGAGTTGCTGTGAGGTAGGCTGGCCCCATGGCACTCTAGCCTGCATGACAGAGCGAGATCCTGTCTCAATAAAAAACGAAATTAATTAAAATATTAATTAGAAATAAAACAATTTGCAGCTCATCTACTGCCAGACACTGACTCCCAGCCCCTGTCCCACAAGCCGTAACTATAGCTTTCACTGAATAAGAGACTGATCCCGGCCGGGCGCGGTGGCTCACGCCTGTAATCCTAGCACTCTGGGAGGCCGAGGTGGGCGGATCGTTTGAGCTCAGAAGTTCGAGACCAGCCTGAGCAAGAGCGAGACCCCATCTCTACTAAAAATAGAAAGAAATTATATGGACAGTTAAAAATATATATAGAAAAAAAATTAGCCGGGCATGGTGGCGCATGCCTGTAGTCCCAGCTACTCGGGAGGCTGAGACAGGAGGATCGCTTGAGCCCAGGAGTTTGAGGTTGCTGTGAGCTAGGCTAACGCCACGGCACTCACTCTAGCCTGGGCAACAGAGTGAGACTCTGTCTCAAAAAAAAAAAAAAAAAAAAAGAGACTGATCCCAATAACTTTACCCTGATAAGAAGACCACCAACCACAGACTGGTTCTGGCTGCACTGGTACTGAGACTGGTACTGAGGCTGCACACTGTGTCCTCAAAAGGAGGACATTGCATGCCTTTGTGTCCTCAAAAGACCTTTTGACGTATAGAGCCTAATTGTAATACATTTAAATGTTAAGTCTACACCCCAAATTAAACATGGTTCATATGTAATATGCGTGTTTATTCAATGTGCATGCATGAGGACCACCTTCCTGAATATCCATAGCTCCTCCTGTTACATGTTGAATATGTATACTTGATAATACTTAAGCTTAAATTTCTGTCTTACCCCTCCCTCTCTCCAAGTGCCTATTTCCGGGCTTTGGCCAGACGTTATGCTGCCCAGCCAATCAGAATGGCCACCTTGCAGGCTGTAACCATTTATTATAAACAAGGCTTTCTTTTCTAAATTATAAATTGTATGATTTTTAAGTTAACAAGGCTAAAGGAAAAAACAGACTGGATTTTTCCACTCTACTCTCACATCCAACACAATGCACTTCTGTGACCACAGGGGTTTTTTTCCCACACACGCCCCAAACAATTCTCCAGCAGACACTAACAAGGTATCCTATAAGTCAAGTCAATTCTGACGCTATTTACCTAGGATAGTGTCAGATCCCACAGGTTGACAGCCCAGTTCTGCAAGACTGCCCCCACTTCTGACACCAATTGCAAGCAGGAGGTTGTTGCCTGTACTTCTGACCCACTGGCTACAAACCAGGGTTCCCATAACCCCCTCCTTGAGTTCAATAAATTTGCTTGGATGGCTCACAGAACTCAGAAAAATACTTTACTTACACTTACCAGTTTATTACAAAGTATATTACAAAGGATATAGATGAACAGCCAGATGAAGAGATGGATAGGGTGAGGTATGGTGGTGGGGGGGGGGGGGCAGAGCTTCCATGCCCTCTCTAGGTACCACCTTCCCAGCACCTCCATGTGTTCAGTGACTCAGAAGCTCATCAACTCATTTTCTTGTTTTTTTGTTTTTGGCTTTTGTTTTTTGAGACACGGTCTTGCTCTGTTGCCTGAGCTAGAGTGCAGTGGCATCATCATAGGTCACTGCAACCTCAAACTCCTGTGCTAAAGGCAATGCTTCTGCTTTAGCCTTCCAAGTAGGTGGAACTACAGGTATGCACCACCACGCCTAGCTAATTTATTTTTTATTTTTTTGTAGAGATGGGGTCTCACTCTGTTGCTCAGGCTGGTCTTGAACTCTTGGCCTTAAGTGATCCTCTTGCCTCGGCCTCCCCAATTGCTGGGATTACAGGTGTGAGCCACCATGCCTTGCTGATATTCTGCTTTTTAAACACAATATTCTACAGAATTATATTTTAATGTGTTGGCCTGATAGCATGCTTACTTTCAGTGCTATTAAGTTTATGTCATTTTTAGTGATTCTGTCATCCTCTAAACTTGAATATGAAATATTGTTGACATTAATGAAAAATCTAGTGACAAGTTGTTCAGATTATATGAACAAGTAAAATAAATCACTCATGGAAGCTGATGTATCATAACAATGATCATAACACATCTTTGGTGTGGTCAAGAGTTTAGGGCCAAGAATTTCAGTCAATACACTGATTTATTTGTTTATTATACAAACATTCCATGAGTGCTCGTGCGTGCCAGCATGTGGTAGCAGTGGGGAGTACAAAGATGAATCAAACCTGGTTCCTGACCTCAAGAAATACATTGGATCTGTCAGCATTTTCCCAAAACTTGATTCTGAGTTTGCAACCTTGTTTTCTACATGTTTTACTTTGATGTAGCAAAATTCAGTAGGAACTGCAAGCTTTATATCTTTGATAAGTGTCTTCCACAGGGCAGCCTGGACATTATTTCAATGTTCCACAGACTGACAGTGAAGCCACAGGACTGTGGTGTCTGACTGAAAAGAGATCCTTGCATATCATTGTTTATGTGCTTCTAGAATTTGACTTTCAGCACATAATAATTCTTAGAAATATAAACCAAGACTGCATAAATGGACACAGAGATCATACTCCTGGATGTCAGTCCTTACCAAGTTAATATATTGTTAAGTGTGATTCTAATCAGTCATCAGATTAATTTTTTAAATATTGGCCGGGCGCGGTGGCTCACGCCTGTAATCCTAGCACTCTGGGAGGCCGAGGTGGGCGGATCGTTTGAGCTCAGGAGTTCGAGACCAGCCTGAGCAAGAGTGAGACCCCGTCTCTACTAAAAATAGAAAGACATTATATGGACAACTAAAAATCTATATAGAAAAAATTAGCCGGGCATAGTGGCGCATGCCTGTAGTCCCAGCTACTCGGGAGGCTGAGGCAGTAGGATCGCTTAAGCCGAGGAGTCTGAGGTTGCTGTGAGCTAAGCTGACGCCACGGCACTCACTCTAGCCTGGGCAACAAAGTGAGATTCTGTCTCAACAAAAAAAAAAATAAATAAATAAATAAATAAATATTAACATGGCTTAAAGATAATTCAAATATCTTCTGAAAGAATATGAAAGTCAACAATTTTAAAAATAAGTGAAGATTAACCCTTCACAGAAACTTTAAATATGTTACAAAACTATAATTAAAACAGTGGTAAATTGGTCTTAGCCAGAGCAATCAGGGAAGAGGAAGAAATAAAAGGCATCCTTGCAGTTGTAGCAACTTGCCCAAAAAAAGAAAAAAAAAAAAAAAGAAAGAAATAAAAGGCATCCAAATTAGAAAAGAGGAAGTCAAATTGTCCCTCTTTGCAGACAACATGATCTTATATTTAGAAAAACCTAAAGAATCCACCAAAAAACTCTTAAAACTGATAAATTCAGTAATGTTGCAAGATACAATATCAACATACAAAAAGCAGTAGCATTTCTACACACCAATAATAAAGTAACTGAAAAAAGAATAAAGAAGGCAATCCCATTTACAATAGCTACAAAAATAAATAAATAAAATATCTAAGAATAAATTTAACCAAAAAGGGGAAAGAAGCTAGGCACGATGGCCCATGCCTATAATACTAGCACTTTGGGAGGCAAAGGCAGGAGGATTGCCTGAGGCCAGGTGTTTGAGACCAGCCTGAGCAAGAGTGAGACCTGTTGCTACAAAAAAACAGAAAAATTAGCTGGGAATGGTGGCATGTGCCTTTAGTCCCAGCTACATGGGAGGCTGAGGCAGGAGGATTGTGTGAGCCTGGGAGTTTGAGGTTGCAGTGAGCTATGATGATGCCACTGCATTCTACCCAAGGCGACAGAGCAAGGCTCTGTCTTGGAAAAAAAAATTGTTAAAATGACCATGCTACCCAAAGCAATCTACAGATTCAATGCAATCCCTATCAAAATACCAATGACACTTTTCACAGAAATTGAAAAATCCTAAAATTCATATAGAACCAAAAAAGAGCCTAAATAGCCAAAGCACTCCTGAGCCAAAAGAACAAAGCTGGAGGCATACCACTACCTGACTTCAAAATATATTACCTATATTAGTAACCAAAACAGCACGGTATTGGTATAAAAACAGACACTTAGCCCAATGAAAATGAATAGAAAACCCAGAAATAAATTCATGTATTTACAGCCAACTGATTTTTGACAAAGGCACCAAGAACATACATTGGGGAAAGGATACATACCCTCTTCAATAAATGGTGCTGGGAAAACTGTATATCCATACCCAGAAGAGTGAAACTGGACCCCTATCTCTTGCCATATACAAAAATCAACTCAAGATGGATTAAATACTTAAACATTAGACCTGAAACTATAAAACTCCTAGAAGAAAATATAGCAGAAACACTTCAGGACATTAGTCTAAGCAAAGATTTTATGGTAGACCTCAAAAACATGGGCAACAAAAACAAAAACAGACAAATGGGACTATATGAAACTAAAAAGCTTCTGCATAGTGAAGAATACAATCAACAGAGTAAAAAGACAACCTGTTGAATTCGAGAAAATATTTGCAAACCATTCATCTGACAAGGGACTATTATCTAGAATATGCAAGGAATTCAAAAAACTGAACAGTAAAAAAACAAACAATCCCATTAAAAAGTGGGCAAAAGATCTGAATAGACATTTCTCAAAAGATAGCATACAAATGACTAGCAAGCATATGAAAAAATGTTCAACGTAACTAATCATCAGGGAAATGCAAACCAAAACCGCAATGAGGTATCATCTTACCCCCAGTTAGACTGGCTATCATAAAAAAGACAAAAAATAACACATGTTGGAAAGGATGTGGAGAAAAGGGAACTCTTATATACTGTTGGTGGGGATATAAATTATTACAGCTATTATGGAAAACAGTACGGAGATTTCTCAAAACACTAAAAATAGAACTTCTGTACAATCTAGGAATCCCAATATCAGGTATTTATCCAAAGGAAAGGAAATCAGTATATCAAAGGGACACCTGCACCCCCATGTTTATTGCAGCACTATATACAATAGCAAAGACATGAAATCAACCTAAGTGTCCATCAGTGGATAAATGGATAAAGAAAAATATGGTATATATACACAATGGGACACTATTCAGCAATAAAAAAGAATGAGATCCTGTCATTTGCAGCAACATAGATGGAAGTGAAGGTCATTATGTTAAGTTAAATAGGCCAGGGCCAAAAAATAAATACTGCATGTTCTCACTCATATGTGAGATCTAAAAAGTTGAGATCATGAAGGTAGAGAGTAGAATGATAGTTACCATAGGCTGGGAAGGGTGTAAGGGGTGGGAAGGATGCAGAGAGGTAGGTTCATGGGCACAAACATACAGTTAGATAGAAAAAATAAGTTCTAATGTTCAATAACACAGTAGGGTGACTATAGTTAAATGTACTGTATATTTCAAAATAGCTAGAAGAGGATTTGAAATGTTCCCAACACATAGAAATGATAAATACTCGAGGCGATAGCCCAAATACACTGACTCAATCATTGCACATTCCATGCATATAACAAAATATGCATAAAATATATAAATGTATAGGTTGGTCTGAGTGCAGTGGTGTTTACAACTAATTGATCACAAGTTACAGATTGCTTTGTTCCTTCTCCACTCCCACTGCTCCACTTGACCAGCCTTTAAAAAAAAAACTATTAAAAAAAAGAATACATAAATGTATACAAATATTATGTATCAATTAAAAAAACACAGGACACTAAAAAAAGAGTGAATCTTCTCTCAGAAGAATTCTAAATAATACATGTAGATGCTCCCACCTTGAGGAGGTGGAGCTGAATTTCTACCCTCTCCCCTTTTAGGATTAGCTAGACATACTTACTCGCCATGAAAGAATAAAGTAGAGAAATGGGGAAATAGTAACTTTATAGTGTAGAAATCTGGCAAACACCACCTTAACCAAGTGATAAAAGTTAACATCATTAATGATGTCATTAATGTGGGTATCATTTATTGTTGATGGGATATCATGAGAAGCACATTTCACCTCTGTGATATTCTTTTCAAAAATCCATAGGTCCAGTCTAATCATGAGAAAACACTGGACAAACCCATATTGGGGAGCATTCTACAAAATACCTAGCCAGTATTCTTCAAGACTGGTAGGGTCAGGAAAAAAAAGGGAAGACTGAGAAACTGTCACAGACCAGAGAGACAGAGAAGACATGGCAACTAAACACTAGCATGTAGACATATGGATAGAGAAAAATTGATGTATTGGAGACGTATTTAGAGACAGAACCAATAGAATTTGGAGTTGGAATTGATGTGGGAGTAAATAAATTTGAGAACTCAATGAATAATCTCTAGCAGTTTGGCTAAGCAACTACTGGGTGGTAGAACCATTTGGTAAGATAGAGAACAACGGAAAAGAAGGTGGGAGCAGGAAAAGAGGATGATGTCAGTTTTATATGTATATAGTTGAAGAGAAACTTCTGGCCTGGAGATAAAGTTGAGCAAAATTGGCATATAGATGGTAACTGAAATAATGACTATGAATGAGATAATCTAAGAAGAGAGGTTAGTGTGGCAAGAAAGATAAGAGCTAAAGAAGGAATAGTCCCAAAATATCTTAATGTTAGAGGATGCATAGTGGAAGAAGAGCCAGGCAGGAGACAAGGAAGAAGCAATCAAAGATATACAATAAACTTCAAAAGAGAATGGCAACATGGAAGCCAAGAATATAAATTGTTAAATGCTGCCAATGGTTGCAGTGTCCCTTGGATTTAGCAACATGAGGTTATTGACCATCTCAATAAGAGCATTGGAATGATAGGAATATAAGCCAGAGTAAGTGGTTAGGACTTACTGGAGTAAGGGATAGGACTTCTGGTTTTATTTCATTTTATTTTATTTTCACTCCCTCCCCTCCCCCATGCCAGGGCTTCTGGTTTTAAGATGGCAGAATGATCACTTACAGTGGTCTCCTAAAGATATAGGACAGGCCTTTAGCCTTGGCTTTGAGAAATGCATCGGTGGGAGAAGCACCAGCATCCCTGAATGGTTCTATCTTGGCCATTCTTCACAAGTCAGAATGACAGTGGGTGATGCTGCCATTGAAATGAGCTCCCTGAATTCAATGTGTTTGATAAGATCCCAGGGTGGCAGAGGCCAAGCAGAGCACTTAGGTGTCAGAGATAAAGTGGCCATCTCTCTTGCTCTCTCTCTCTCATTCTCTCTCTCTAGTGTGTATGTGTGTTGTAAAGACAACCCGAAGGAGGGTGCTTTGGTAGAAACAGACAGAAGTACACCTTCCTTATCCTGCCTCAAGTCTGTGTCGACTCTACAACTCTCTGTCATAATCTAGTTTGAGGAGACTTGATCATATCACCTTTCCACGTCACCTAACCAACTTTCACAAATAGTTGACGTTTTGCTGACTCTACCTAATGAACAGGAAGTCACATAACAAATATCCTAGATGCCTCTGTAGGACACATGCATACCAGAGGGTGGGAAATAAACATCATAAAAATTAAGGAGACGGCTATGTTCTTAATGTTTATGCCCCCCCCCCAAATTCATATGTTGAAATCTAATCACCAAGATAGTAGGGCCTTTGGGAATGGAATTAGTGCCTTTATAAAAGAGGCCCCAAAGGGTTAGGTAGCTAGCTCCTTCTACCCTATGAGGACACAGCCAGAAGGTGACAATTATGAATGAGGAAACAGGCCCTCGTTCCCATGTAGATGCTCCTCACCAAACACCAAATCTGGCAATGTCTTGGTCTTGGAGTTCTTAGCCTCTAGAACTATGAGAAATAAGTTTCTATTGTGTATAAGCTACCCAGTCTGTGATATTTTGTAATAGTAGCTGAACAGATTAAGACAGAGACTATTATATTGAGGAAGTTTCCAGGGGTCTAGTGGTCTGAGGCATATCAAGATATGTTCTGCAAGGTGAAGGACAAGTTGCATTTTGCACTACCCACCACTAAGGAAAGAGTATAGTGCCTAGTGAATCTCTTTAGATTCTGGCAGCACATACACCACATTTGGTCCTGTTGCTCTGACCAAGTAACCCACAAGGTTTCCAGGTTTGGGGGTGTTTGGGTTTTGTTTTTAGAAACAAGGTCTCATTATGTTGTCCAGGCTGCTGGAGTGCAGTGGCTATTCACAGGTGCAATCACAGCATCTTACAGCCTCAAACTCTTGGCCTGAAGGGATCCTCCCACCTCATCCTTTCTAGTAGCTGGAACTACAGGCACACACTACTGCCACGCCTGGCTTAGGCTGCCAGTTTGTTTGTTTGTTTATTTTTTGAGACAGAGTCTCACTTTGTTGCCCTGGCTGGAGAGAATGCCATGGCGTCAGCCTAGCTCACAGTAACCTCAAACTCCTGGGCTCAAGTGATCGTCCTGCCTCAGCCTCCCAAGTAGCTGAGATTATAGGTGTGAGCCACCACACCCAGCTAATTTTTTGTTTCTATTTTTAGTTGACTGACTAATTTTTTTCTATTTTTAGTAGAGATGGGGTCTCGCTCTTGCTCAGGCTGGTCTCGAACTCCTGACCTCAAGCAATCCTCCCACCTCAGCCTCCCGGAGTGCTAGGATTATAGGCATGAGCCACCGTGCTGACCAGGCTGCCAGTTTTAGATAGGGCCCAGATCAAGGAAAGGAAGCAGACCTAGACTTCCAGGCAAGCTGGTCTGCTCCTAGGGCCATATGACCAGCAGATCCAATGGTGTTCAAAGTGTCTGTGGCAGACAGAGATAAAACAAAACCTCTGCCATGTCATAATAAGATAATCATAGCTTAAACCATCAGTATCTTGAAACAAAGTTATGCTTTCTTCTGCAGATGAGCATTCTTTTTATGAAAAACAGCTCCCATAGAGACTGAATAATGTGACCACTGCACATCAAATGTTATCATGTGACCTGAGCTGCCTGTCATGAGCTAGATATTCTATGACCCTCCAACCCATAAATTTGACAGGTACAGCAGCCTTCCATCATCAACTGGAAGTGAGAGATACAGATATGTATATACATATCTGTATCCCATATAGCATATATATGATATTGGTCTTGAGCTGGTCCTGAAGATACAAGTGAGATGCATGAGCAGGTGACTCAAGACTCCTATGGCACCTACTCCTGCTGCATTAACTCCCGTCCTTCAACTCACTTTTACAGCCTGTGTATGACTAGTTAAATGAGGAAGAAAAAATCCAGGCCTGGTTTTCTGATGAGTCTGTCTTCACAGTATGGGGTGGGTACCATCTGAAAGTAATGGCCAAAGCCCACAGCCCCACTCAGGGTTGGCTCTAAATGAACGGGAAATCTTCCCAATGTACATAACTTTAAGCAATGCACTTGGTTGTTTACTTTGCCTGGAAGGAGAGATAGCCAGAGGTGTGTATTTACACTACTTCAAGAACAGTGGTTAACAAACAGTGACTTAAAAGAAATGAGATTGGAAAGAAGTCTGAGTAAGAGGCATGTGGATAGACCTCTCACAATGAACACAGAGTATGAGAATATTTGTATCCCATGTGAATGCCCACCAAATGGCAACCACTTCAGAGAAGGCTTTTAACAATCGAGTGGACAGGCTGGGCACAGTGACTCAAGCCTGTAATCCTAGCACTCCGGGAGGCAGAGGTGGGAGGATCGCTTGAGCCCAGGAGTTTGAGGGTCCAGTGAGCTATGATGATACCACTGCACTCTACCCAAGGCAACACAGTGAGACTCTGTCTCAAAAAAAAAAAAAAAAAAAAAAATCAAGTGGACAATGTTACATATGCTGTAGATATTAGTCAGCCTCTTTTTCCAGCACCCTACCTCCCACCATTCTTGATTAATAGGCTCATGAACAAAGGGGCCCTGGTGACATGGATGGAAGATATGCATGGGATTATCAATATTGGCTTCCTCTTACCAAGGCTACAGTCACTGATGGGTGTTCAACCTGCAAACATTAGAAACCAACATCAAGTCTTTGATATGATACCATTCCCTGGGGGACCAGCCAACCACCTCATGGCAGGTTTGTTATATTGGCCCCCTTCCATTATGGAAATGCAGCAATTGATCTTAGCTAAAATAGACACTTATTCTGAATATGGATTTGCCTTCCTGGCCTGAAATGCTTCTGGTAAAACCATCATCCTTATATTTATAGAATTCGTAATTCACTATCATGTTACTTCACACAGTGTCTCTTCTGACCAAGGAGCTCACTTTGTGGCAAAGGAAGAGCATCAATGGGTCCATGTCCCAACATCCTCAAGCATCCTTAAGATACAACAGCAAGAATGTCTTATCAATATACAGTGCCATTTTTTCCCTTAGCCAGAATACCTGGATCTGGGAGCCAAGGGGTAGATATGAGAGTTGTGCATCTTTCCATTAACTTTTACCACCAAAAGTGAGAGTACTGAGAATTACCTTGAAATCCCTTGTGTTCCACACATACTCCTCTCTACTCCTATCTCTAGCATCCCTAATATTTCACTTGAAAATGTTTGTTTCCTATACCTATAACTTTGGGCTCTGTAGGTTTAGGGGTTTTAGTTCCAAAAGAAGGAATGATTCCACTAGGGTACACTTTACTGAAAGGTGAGACTGTGACCTGGCCACTTTAGGTCTCTCTGAACCAACAGCAAAGAAAGGAGTTAATATATGGCTACTGTAAATAATATTATCTTTTTCAAAGTTTTAAAATTTTTAATACAGAACACTTCACAAATTTGCATGTCATCCTTGTGCCAGGGCCATGCTAATCTTCTTTGTATCATTCCAATTTTAGTATATGTGCTGCCAAAGCAAGCATGATAATATTGATTACCATGAGGTAATAGGACTGCTAATAACACAACAGGAGCAGAGAATTTTACTGTGTATAGAGGTATGTAAATATTGGACAATAACTGTACATAAACGTGTATAAAAATTGGACAGCAATTCATTTCCCATCTGATGTGAAAAAGAAATTTTAAAAATTGGCATGAAAAGGCCAACAATTAAATTTCTTCTTTTGTTTAGAGAAAATGCTTGTCAGTTGTATCTGAATTAACAGTAGGGAATCTGATGAAACAGCAGAACAAAAGTTAGCATCATTTAACCTCTCTACCTTTCGGAAGTCTGCAATAAAGACCTGCAGGGTCATGAAGTTCTCTCTGTGGTAGCAGGATGGATGTGGTAGTCTCAACCCATCTATAATAGATGGGTATCTAGTCTAGCCTTAGAAATCTACTCTTACGAAGATCGCTCCACAGCCTCCCTTGGCAGTTCTTAAGTGTTCTTAGAATTTTAATGTTTATTAAATCCAAACCTCATCAACTTATTTCCAAAGCACAAACAATGGCAGGCAGAATCTATTGTAACAATTAGTCTCCTGTCTCTCCCTTGCCAGGTTCTCATCCTATATGGGCACTTTTCAATGTCAAACTACTTCCTTTCTCTCCCAGTTGCCAGACTTCCTTCTACTCAGTATTTCTTACATCAGCTCTGCCCTCTTCCGCTCCTATGCACACCCCGAGTCTCCTTCTCTGGGTACTTGACTCTCAATCTCCTCTAGACTGAATTGTGGGGGTGCTCCTGATTCCAGTTGGTGGAGTTTGAAACTTTTTAGTTGCCTGTCTTGCTTTTTCTAAAGAGCATTGCTTTAGGCATGGGATTAATACTATCTAATGGCATATTACTGTACCTGGCTAAGCTAAATTGATGCATGTCACAGATGTTACCTTTGCCAGAAATAATCTAGCTTTGAAACTTTTCACTTAGCAATGCTTATATTACCTGTTTAGCCATTTTTATACCACTTTCAGCTATATATTTTTTACTTAAGTAGATTGACAAAGAAGACCAAACTGCCCTTAGGATGGTTTGGCCAATGTTTGGTTGGAGAGTTATGAAACGAGTAATTTGATTTTAAATGTTCCTGCTCTGATCATTCATCCAACAAACACTCATTACTTATTAAGCACCTATTATGTTCCAAACACTGGGCCTTTAGCATGAATAAGACTCAGACTTTCTTCCTGGCACTCACCTCCTCAGCAGGGAGCCAGGCATTTTGACTAATAATTCTAATAAAATGTAATAACTGCTCTAAGTGTCATAGGAGCACAATGGAAGTCGGCTTAGTCCCAAACATTTCCTGAGCAACTTCAGTATGACTGGCAGGAGCTGTGCTGAGCAGAGAGGGGTGGTGGGGGGCTACACAGATGAACCATATATGTTTCCTGCCCTCAGGAGCTCACAACCTGGTGGGGAAGACCGAATGGGGCAAGGGGCCTTGAAGTTTACCAAGAGAAAATGCCTGGACTGAGTCTTGCAGGATGAGAAGACAGTGGGCACAGAGAGGTGGAGGAGGGAACTCTGTAGGCAGGGTAACAGCCTGAACAAAGACACAGAGGCATAAAGCACAGACATTTGGTACTCAGGAGGGTAAAGGACAAGCCCAGGAGTGGTAAAAGATGAGACCAAAGAGAGACACAGAAGCCGTGGATGAGCTACAGCAGTGGTAATATAGACACCTTTGTGTTTTAGAAAGATCACTCAGGTTGTGAGGTGGAGGGTAGGGTTTTGGCTTGGGCAAATGGGTAGATTTGGTTCCATTTACTAGCTAGAGAACATTGGAGGAGAAGAAATGTGTCATGCAGGGAGTGAGGGAGGGGGTACAGAAAGTTCAGCGCGGGGTACATTGAATTTGAAGTATCTCTGAGACATCAGAGAGGAAGTATTTAGCAGGAGCTTGCATACATTATGTGGTATATCCAGGCAGATGTCAGGACTGCAGAAGATTTGTGAGTGGGCCGGGAGTGGTGGCTCATGCCTGTAATCCTAGCACTTTGGGAGGCTAAGGAAGGAGGATCACTTGATCCCAGGAGCTCGAGACCAGCCTGAGCAAGAGCAAGACCCCATCTCTTCAGAAAAGAGAAAAATTACCGGGCATGGTGCCACTTACCTGTAGTCCCAACTACTTAGGAGGCTGAGGCAGGAGGATCGCTTGAGCCCAGGAATTTGAGGTTGTAGTGAGCTGTGATGAGGCCACTGCATTCCAGCCTGGGGGACAGAGTGAGACTCTATCTCAAACAAAAAAAAAATTGTGAGTCATCAGCTTATAGGTGGTAGTTAAAACCAGGAAAAGTGGTAAGACCAAATATGCCCAAACGTTAAAATATTAATATATAAAAAGTAATGCCAATTTCTTTATGACAATCTTCTGGTCAATAAAATGAATAACCTAAGTTGCAATAATATAGTTTTCCCCATGGTATTTAATGAAGCTTCATTTAACTTTCCATTTAATTTTTATTCCATTTGAATATTTTAAAATGCAGCAAGAAAGGAATCGTGGAGGTATGAGTTCGGGGGAACTTTTCAGTGAAAAAACCTGACAAACACTAACTCAGGTAGGTGATCGAGGTTAACATCATCAGTGATAAGTCACGTTCATGGCATGTACCCTTGACATGGATGGCATTGCTCCTCTGTGGTCTTCCTCCCTAAAAACCTATGGCCCTAGTCTAACTATGAGAAAAACATCAGACAAACCCAAATTGAGGGACATTTGCAAAAAAAGCAAAAACCAAAAAAACCCTGGCCAATGCTTCTCAAGGTCATCAAGAACAGGAAAGTGGAGAACTATCACAGACCAGAAGAGGCTGGGAAAACATGGTGACTAAATACAACGTGGTATCCTGAATAGGAGCCTGGAACAGAAGGAAACACTTCGGGGGAAAAACTGGCGAAATTCTAATAAAGTGTTTAGTTAACAGTAATGTACCAATGTTGGTTTCTTAATTGTGATTCATGTACCATGGTAATATACGATGTTAACAATAGGGGAAACTGGGTGAGGGGTTTATGAGAATTCTCTACACTATTTTTGCAACTTTTCTATGAATTTAAAACTATTATAAAATAAAAAGTCTATTTAAACAAATACAGCCAGTAAACATTTTGTCCCACAGGCTAAAAGAGGCTTTGTGAAATGAAAGTTTCAATAGTATTGCTCGTTTGCCCACTGATGAGTTCAATGCAGTGCTTCTCAAACTTTAATGTGCCTCTGAATTACCTGGGGATCTTGCTTAAAAGCTAGTTCTGATTCAATATTCCAGGTAGAGGCCTGACAAGCTCCCAGGTGAAAAAAAAAAAAAGCTCCCAGGTGATGCTGAGACTGCTGGCTTATGGATCTCCTCTTGAGCATCAAGGGTCTAAGCAAAAGATCAACAACTTTTCTCTGTAAAGGGCCAGATACTAAATATTGTAAGCTTTGTGAACTGTACGTCTCTGCTGCAACTGCTCAACTCTGCCATTCTAGAACGAACACAGTCATAGCCAATATGCAAACAAATGGGCATGGCTGTGTTCCAATGAAACCATATTTACAAAACAGGGGGCCGACCAGAGTTGACCTGTGGGCTGTAGTTTGCCTCCCCTGGTCTAATAATATACGTAAAATCAATATATCATTCTTGTAATTGCCATTCATGAGCTTATCTCCTGAGTGCCCGATAATTCCCTCAGACAGTATATGGTAATTTCCCCTACCTGCAGACCCACCTCCCCACCCACAACCTATATGGTTCCAGGAGCAGAGCACCCACTGCCAAGTTCCCACAACAGGACTCAGACTCCAGCCTCCAGCTGACTGGCTCCCAAGGAGCATGATTTATAACACATTCATAGACATTTATAACACATTCATAGACATTCATAGACTCATAGAATTTCCTCAAGATTCTGGAATAGAGTCTAGGAGATTCCTGCCTCACTCTGCCAGTCTGTCCTTTTAAATGGGGGATATATTAATGTGCAGAAGAAGGTTTACTTTTTTACCCAGTGTATCGGGATACAGAGAAAGTTACTAATGAGAAAGAATGAAGGAGATACGCAGAGAGATACCAGGGTGAGAGCTGGTAAGAGGCTTCTTAGCTGCTCTAGAGCACTGCAGGCCCTGCTCCAGGCCATTCCTGAGGTCTGGCTACTTCCTGGCTCGGGGGTGTTGTGAGATGATCCTTACGTAAATTCATTTTTTTTGTTTTGCTTAAATCTAATATACTTCTGTTGCATGTAAACCACAGTCCTAACAGCATTAGCAAATAATAAAAGAGTACTTCAATAGAATTCAAATTTGGTAGAATTTTTTTAAAAAAATCAATTTATAGATCATTGCAGAAGAATATATTTTCATTTGAAACTGGATCTCCCTGACAAGAGTATGTGAAATTTCATAAATACTAAATTACATCTGTATCTAATAATCTACATAGTAATAAATCATTTTGTCAGTTGTATAGTAACTCCCAGCCCCTTACTTTAGTTAGGGCTCAGTGGCAGAGAAGAAAAAGCTACTGCTTTGTACAGCAAGGTATTAAATGACTTACACTATCATTAGATGGGCTAAAGAGAATGGCCTATAAAGGAAGCTGTTGCTCTCTCCAAGAACAGGAAACTACCAGTGGCCACTAGCTCTGGAATCATGCACCTCTTCCACTTCAGGAAGCTACCTGCCAAATTAGGGTACCATCACTTGCACTTCCAGGTCCAGACCAAACTGCTCTATGACCACTGGGACCAGAAAGATAGATGCCTCAAATTCTCCTTCTCTTTCTCCCCGCTTAACTCAGTTTATTTTCAGGTTCTATGTGAATGCATTTGATTGAAGGAACCTAAAAGTCTCATTTAGAACCCTGGCAGCAAAGGAGAGGAGTCTGGGAAATGTAGTTTAAGCTTTTCCATCTCTGTGTTGCAGGAAGACACAGTGTAATGAGACTGGAGCAGATGTTGAGTGAGCCAGTCCACAGAATAAGCCGCACCCCTAATTCACCACACAGTTGTAAAACAAAAATTATATTTTTGTGAATAACATGTAAACATGAGCAAACAAGCAATAACACAGTAGCTCACTGTATTTGTCAGACGGATGCTACATAATTCAGACTTTTCCTGTGTCTGCCAGACAGCGTTAGTTACACATTCATTCCTACTTAGCCAACTGGAATAGCATTTAACATCTGAATGTTTATGATGAGTAAAGAGATTTATTCACTCATTCATTTACTCAACAAATACTTTTTTGGGTGCCTGCTGTGTTTGTGCCAGGCACTACTTCTGTGCTGGGCTCCAGCAGGAAATAGTGGATGTTACATCTTACCAGGTCAACACTCCCTGTGAAAATTCTCTCTTTGTCCTCCATGAGGCTGAAAAGAGTCACAGGGTCCGCTGACAAAGGCAAAGACAAAGCAGTTGCAGTGGTTGATGACCCTTAAATATTTGGCTTCTTTTAACCCCAAAGGTACAAACTTTTGGTCAAAGCATATAATGAAATATAAGTCAACTACTGCCTTAAATATTGGGTAAAAAAAATCTACATTTAAGAATTACTGATTTATGCCTGCTATGGTTTGATGTGTCCCCCAAAGTTCATGTGTTATAAATTTAATCTCCAGTACAATAGTCTTGAGGGGTGGAGCCTGATAGGAGGTGATTAGGTCCTGAGGGCTCTGCCGTCATCAATGGAGTAATGTTGTTATCACGGGAGTGGGTTAGTTATCTCCAGAGCAGGTTGTTATAAAAGTGAGTCTGGCTTTCTTGCTCTCCTGCGCACTCTCTTGCCCTTCCACCTTGCACCATGAGATGACAAAGCAAGAAGGCCCTTGCCAGATATGAGCCCCTCAATCTTGGACTTCCCAGCCTCTCGAACTATAAGAAATAAATGTTCGTTCTTTTTAAATACCACTCGGTATACCCAGAATACCCACCACCCAGAATACCACCCAGTCTGTGGTATTCTGTTTGTTAGAGCAACATAAAATGGACTAAGACAATGTCAAACCAAAAGGAAACAAAGAATGTTCATGAATGTGCTGATTCATTCATTCAGTATTCACTGAAAACCTATCTTATTATATTAGTTATCTATTGTTGCATAACAAATTACCCCAGAACTTAGAGGTTTAAAACAACAATAGTCACTTATTATCTCTTAAATATTGTATCTCTCACAAGATACAAGTTGGTGGGGTAGTTCCGGCTCAGAATCCCTCAGGAGGTGGGAATTGAAGCTGAAAGCGTGGATGAGCTTACAACCCAGGGAGAGCGTGCAGAGGGAGAAGCACAGGGAACCTAGAGTTTCTGCATCTCCAAATCTACTGGAAGGCTCGAGGAGCAGGGATTGAACCAGTTATGGTCCCTGCTACGGAGGGGCTTCCTGTCTGACGGAAGAGATGTATCATTGACCACTGTTACAGATGGACCCAAGCTGTAGTTGGGTCTGCCTGGAACAGCAAACAGGGTTGGCATCCCAGTTGTATATTAATAACTATGTGATTTGGGGCAGGTTACTTAAGCTCTCTGCCTCAGTTTCCTCCTCTGTAAAGCACCCTGTACATAATAAAATATCAAATAAATGCAACTACTATTGTCCACATTATTACCATATTTAGGTTTTGGCAAGACACTGGATGGGTTTCAGCAGGAAAAATATCCTGGTCAGATCTGTGTCTTGGTTAGATGGCTTGGGCAGTTTGCACTCTGTCCCTGCTCCGGGCTAACTCTCCCCCTCACTGAGTTTCCTTCCGGCTGCCCCACGACTGAGCCCCACCATACCCCTCCCGGCCCCAGCAGCAACTCCACAAACTCTGTTGGTTTTCGCTATGCTCCTGTGCCTTGGAATCAGGATGAATTACTGTTCCTTGTTTCACCGCTGTCCACTTGCATTGTTGCTGCTCAAAGGAATTGATCAGGTTTATTAAGCATGACCTCTCTTTTGTGAGCCCTGCTCAGGGTCTGCTGATCTGTACCTGTCTGCTGCTCTCATGGCTCGGCTCAATTGGGGAGGCCTCAGCCTCCATTACTGCGCTGGTGGGGGCAGGGGCAGGCGGCCGGGTGGCCACATCTTTTGTTGTTTGCAGAGACTAATGCACCGGGCTGGATCAGACAAAAGCAGGATGCTCTGCTATAGTGAGCACAGGGCCCTTTGTTGCCATGGCTATGGAAAAAAATACGAACAAAGAGGATAAACGTTGCATCCAAATATGCTAATAATTAACACTTAGCACCATGGATATAAAAAGCACTTAATGCTAAATTACAATGATCAGAATAGCTATTCTTTGTTCAGCCCTACTCCATATGGCTCCATGGCTTGGTAGCTAAGCACATGCGAGCTGGAGCCTAACTGCCTGAGCCCAAATCCTGGCTCTGCCATTTACCATCTCTGTGACCTCGAGCCAGTTACTGAAGCTCTCCTGTCTCAGACTCTGTCTATAAAGCACAAGCACAGCCAACGAACGTATACAACCCACAGGGCTACATGAGTTCACACTGTGCTTCTAAAGCACTTAAACATGGCCTGGCACATAATAAGCACTCAATCAATATTGTGTTTTTATTTTATTTTTCCAATGTTATCCTTGTATTTTTATATGCTAGATTTAGGACTTTTATACACATTGATCAGCAAAGTTAGACCTCAAAACAAACTTGTGACATAGATATTATTATTATCCTTATTTATAAGTTGAGGAACTCAAGACTCAGAGAGGTTGAGTAACTTTTACAAGGTCACCCAGCAAGAAAGTAGCAGAACCCAATTCAGTCTGACCCTAAAGTCATATGTATTCTATTACACCAAGCCACTGTACTCCATGACCTCCTGGCAAAAGGTCCCATATCAATGGAATGGCAAATTGTTGATGGCTGTCTCACAAATCCCTCTTCCCTTTGGTCACAGTTGGAACACACTACGTGTTTTCAGAATGAAGGATAGAGGCGTCCTGAGCACAAGGAAGCTTAATCAATGGTTTTCACCTTCTCCAGCCCTGAATTATGCCCAGGCCCCCAGCCTGCCCTAGAATGTACAAGGCTCAGTTCTCTGGTAGAAAGTAGAAGGCCAGCTGGGGACGGACAGAGATGTGACACAGCTCTGATGAGCATTTGCTCAAGCTCCACCTGTCTGATGACTTGGCTGGCAGACTGGAGCCACGGGGGGGCAGAAACTGGCCACAGAGAACAGCTCATACCAGGTCCAGGGGCTGGGCAAACCTGAGGCTAAGGTGGCCCAGGACAGATTTTGCACCCAGGAGCCTTTGGACATCACCAGGGAAATGCAGTGAACCTGTATAGCTCAAAGTCCGTTGTATTTGCATAGCAGCTTCCTGCCAGAGATCTTAAGATGACTGAGGGATGTTTATATTTTGTTTTCTAATCCGAAGGACTCCCAGAGTCTGCTTATTACACCTCCCGTGGAGTGGACATCTAGCAGCCAGACCAATGAGTGCCCATCAGGGCTCTGAACCCTGCCCATCCCAGCCAGGCTTCAGTCCATACCCCTACACAACCAACTCTTGTTTAGTATTCAAAAGCAGCTCGACTCCCAAATGACCTCCGGGGCAAAGGAAAACTTAGCCTTACAATATCTCTGGGAAGGAGAGGAGCCTGGCTATACCATGAATTGCAGCCACTCCCTGAGCGTGACCCTGCCACAGCCCCCCATCCCCCGACCCCTCACATGTTCCTCCCATTTATGGTGAGCTCCTGATGACTCCTCCCTGTGCCTGTCCCGTGTCCAGATGTCCATTTGCAACCAGGTAAGAGCTGGCAGGGTCCATCCTGGACTCTGGGAAACACAGGCCTGGCTCCTCAGTGAGGACACAGCCTGGTGTCGGGATAATGGATGTCCTAGGGTATGTCCACACCTAGCTCAAGGCAGCAGAGCCCACTCATGTGTGGACAGGAAAGCTGTCAATGCCATGTGCCCATCGCCCCCCCGACTCTGCTCCCCACAACCCTGCCAAGCCCTGATCACGGTCCCTCTTCCTCAACTCCTTCCACCTGCACCTCCCGCTCACATCCCTGGGCTCCCAAATGAAGACCAGAACAGCAGGAAAATGGCCAGGCTGCAGGTTCAGTGAAAATAGCAGGAACTCTGTAGTTGGACAGACATGGGTTTGAATTTTGTCATGTCACTTAACAGCTGTGTGACTTGGGTTGGTCACTTAGCGTCTCTGAGTCTCAGTTTTCTCATTTCTGAAAGGGAATCTATATTCTTAGGGTTTCTATGAAGAATAGAAACAACACGTATAAGTGTTATACCCAGTGGCACTTGCTAAATGGTGGCTATGGCCAGACAAAGGTGGGTCTCTTTATATTCATTTAAAGTGTATATACTTTTGCTTCCTAAGTTCTTTTCTTTTTCTTTTTTTTTTTTTAAGGAAGGGAGGGAAGGAGGAAGGAGGAAGGAAGGGAGGAAGGATGCTCCCTAAGTTCTTACAACCAGCAGGCTGCATGCAGGGTCCACCCACCAGTTATGTTGCTGTGAGGGGCTTGGCTGGGTTGGAGCCAAGTGCTCTTGCTGGACCCAGATCTTGGTCTGAGGCAGACATGAGGGTTTTGTCCCCTCTGTCTGTGGTTGGGTGACTAAGTCTCACAACTTCCTGGGATTGTCCCAGTTTTAGCACTGAAAATTCCTTGTCCTTGGAGCACTGAAATTTCAGCCCTGGGAAAACTGGGATGGTTGGTCACCCTATCAGGGCAGCTGGCCAGGGTGGATGAAGAAGGTGTCAGACCTGAGAGAAGAAGCTGGGCTTCCCATAATCCTGCCCAGTTTGCTGGATGGATATACCAGGCTGGGCACCACTCAGCCCTTCCTTCAGCCCCCAGCCAAGACCTGGTTCAACTGAGGCCAAGGGTGACACCTAGAGGTTATATGAAAACTGCAGTCTGGGAATCACCCAGTTGGACTGTAAGGCCTTAGTTGGTTCATTAATAAATATTTATTGAGCTCTCAACAAGTGCCAACCCTTGTGTTAGGCTATGAGCATAGGTCTCCAGGGTCTTTGGAGGTATCCTCAGGAGAGTGAAATGTATGCAGAGACCTAGTGGTTGAGAAACTGTTAGCCAGATCAAGGCAGTAGGGAAGGAAAATATTCCAGGCAAAAGAACAGCAAAGACAAAAGCTCTGAGTGGGAAGGAACATGAAACTTTCAAGAAACTCATTACAGTATGGGGAAGGGAGATAGTGGTGACAAAAAATGTGGATAGTTTGTCAAGGCCTAATAAGCTATGAGAAAAGTTTCTGTCTTTACCCTAAGTGTGATCAGAACTTATCAAAGGATTTTTAAAAGTAGGACAGTAACAGAATTAGGTCTTCATTTCTCAAAGCTAACTCTGGCTGCAGCATGGAGCTCGATTTAAAGAGTAGCAAGTCTAAAGCCCAAGAGGCAGTTAGGTGACTTCAGTGTCCGGGTGGTATAGACAATAGTGACCTGGATTTAGGTGGTGACAAGGGGAGGAAGAGAGATGTGATGGTTTGAGAGATATTATGGAAATAGAATGGGCAGGGCCATGGCGAATGACTGGAGGAGAGGGTTGAGGGATAGGGAGGTCATTCAAAAATGACCTGCAGGTTTCCGGCTAGGACACTGGGAGGGCAGTGGCAAAGCTGCTGAGATGGGAAGGACAGGGAGGACAGGGAAGGACATGGGAAGATGGGAAGAGGGAGGACAATGTTAGACATGATGGATTTGAGGTGCCTTTGGGACATCCAAGTCAAGATAGCAAATAAGCAGTTGAATAAAGGTTAGGAAGGGAGACTTAACTTATGGACCATCTGCACGTAGATGGTAACGGAAGCCCTGAGCAGCACCAACACTTAAAAGTGAGCAGAAGAGGGCTAATATGGCAGAAGAAAACCAGGTGAGCATGGCATTACAAAATCAGGGACAAGAACGTTTCAGAAACGAGAGAGTGGTCGACTGTGCAAAGACTTTCTGAAAGGCAGTGAGATGAGATCTGAAAATTATCCACTGGACAACATGAAGATCATTGGTGACCTTAGAGCCTTTTAAGGTAGAGTGATGGAGAGAAACCAAATTAGAATGAATTGTGCTGAGGCAGGAGAATTGCTTAAGGTCAGGAGTTTGAGAGCAACCTGAGCAATATAGCAAGACACCATCTCTACAGTCCGGGCCATGGAGTGAGGCTTTGTCTCCTAAAAAAAAAAAAAAAGAAAGAAAGAATGAGCTGTGGATAAGTAGGAGGTGGAGAGGTGAAGAGGAAGGGAGTATAGGTAATTTGGCTAAACTATCACAAGTCACCAGTGGGAGTGTAAATAGGTATAACCATAAATTTAAAATACACATAGGCTTTACCCCAACAATTCTACATCCAAGAAATTAGTCTACAAATGTACTTCACATGTGCACAAAGACCCACAGAGAAGATGTCTACTGAGGCATTTAATTATTTATTTATTTATTTATTTTGAGACAGAGTCTCACTCTGTAGCCCTGGGTAGAGTGCAGTGGCGTCATGATAGCTCACTGCAACCTCAAACTCCTGGGCTCAAGCCATCCTCCTGCCTCAACCCTCTAGGCAGCCAGGACTACAGGCACACGCCACCACACCCGGCTTATTTTTCTATTTTTAGTAGAGATGGGGTCTCACTCTTGCTCAGGCTGGTCTCGAACTCCTGACCTCAATCAATCCTCCTGCCTCAGCCTCCCAAGCAGCTGGGACTACAGATGCAAGCCACCACACCTGGCTTATTTTTCTATTTTTAGTAGAGATGGGGTCTCACTCTTGCTCAGGCTGGTCTCGAACTCCTGACCTCAATCAATCCTCCCGCCTCAGCCTCCCAGAGTGCTAGGATTACAGTCATGAGCCTGGCCTACTGCAGCATTTTATAAACAGCTAAAATGTAATACAGCAGCTAAAATGTTCCTCAGTAGGAACATTTTAACACCATTAAATTAACTATGACATATCCATACAACAAGCTATTACAGAGTCATTAAAATGATCATGGTAGATTTATATATAATGAAATGGAAATACATCCAAGACTAGATGCATTAAGAACACAGGATAGCCATATATAAGTTTGTATGAATGCACAGAAAATGCTAAAAAAAAAAAAAAAAGATACATGAGAAACTCTTCTTAATGGTTAGTTACCTCTGCAGGGTGGTCAGGGTAAGGGGAACCTTACTCTTCATTTTATGTTTTTTGGTATGTTTGGATTTTTATTTTGAGCACGTACAATGAAGTTTATATAATGTATATATCTTTTTTTTTTTTTTTTTTTTTTTTTTTGGAGACAGAGTCTCACTCTGTTGCCCAGGCTAGAGTGAGTGCCGTGGCGTCAGCCTAGCTCACAGCAACCTCAAACTCCTGAGCTCAAGCGATCCTCCTGTCTCAGCCTCCCGAGTAGCTGGGACTACAGGCATGCGCCACCATGCCCGGCTAATTTTTTCTATATATATTTTTAGCTGTCCATATAATTTCTTTCTATTTTTAGTAGAGATGGGGTCTCGCTCTTGCTCAGGCTGGTCTCGAACTCCTGAGCTCAAACGATCCGCCCACCTCGGCCTCCCAGAGTGCTAGGATTACAGGCGTGAGCCACCGCGCCCGGCCTGTATATATCTTTAAAAACTAATTTTTAGAAGTTTGCTACAAAGGGGAGGAGAAAGGTAAAACAACAGTTGTAGAGATAAGCAGAATAGAGGGAGAGATTTCTCTCTCTCTCTTTTTTTTTTTTTTTTTGGTGGTTGTCCTTTTTTCAGGTGAGAAAGACCTGAGAATCTCTCTTAAAAGAGAGAGAGTGAAGATACAGAAGAAAGAGGAAGATCAGTTCAGCAGGCTCATGGATGATGTGAACTTAGGTGACACCTTGGTGTAGTCTTAGCCAGGTGGGATTCTTCCTTCGTCGTGGCAGAAGAGGAGAGGGTGTTTTCAGCAGGTCTCTGGATTTGGTGGCAGTAAGTTAAAGTAAATACCAACAGATAGTTCAATCCCCTTCTATATCTAGCTAGGGCCCCCAGAGACCTGGAGAAGACCCTGCTCTGGGTCTATTGAGTTGAAAACCCACCTCTTCCCCAAGAATCTCCCAGTCTAGGGAAGGATTTGGTGACTGACAATTGCCAATGAAGCCTCCAGACCTTCGCAAAAGCTGTGCCCTTCACCTGGAACACTTCACTCCATGCCTGCCTTCTAGGCATAAACACACCCTTGTCAATTCCTACTGGACTTTCCGATAGTTGAAAAGTCCCTTCCCCTGGGAAGCCTTCCCTAGTCCTCCAGACAATATTCCAAGCAACAGCCTCCTCACTGGCCTCCCTAATCTGCCCTTGCTCCCCTCCAACCTATTATCAACACAGCAGCCAGAGAGGTTCAGTGGAAATGTGGAGGCCAAGCTTGTCACCTCTGCTCAAAACCCTCCAATGGCTTCCTATCTCAGTCACAGTAAAGCCAAAGTCCTAAAGTGCTACAAGATTTAGCTTATCACTGCTACTGTCCCCACTCCCTATCTTCCTCCAGCTGCACTGGCCTTTTGATCTAACACACCAGCCCCATTTCTGTCTCAGGGCTTTTACACTTACTCCTCTACTGGGAAAGAACCCTCTTCCCCAGAGAGCCATCTGGCTGCTCCCTCACCTCCTGACACAAGCTACCACAACCTTGAGGACAGTACGCTAAGTGAAGTAAGCCAGTCATAAAAAAGACGAATACTGTATGATTCCACTTACATAAGGTTCCTAAAGTAGTCAAAATCATAGAGACAGAAAATAGACTGGTAGTTGGCTGGGGCCAGGGGAAAACGGAAAATTATTGTTTAATGGGTTTTACTATAGTTGGGGAAAATGAAAAGAGTTTTATAGATGGACGTTAGTCATGGTTGCAGAGCAATACGAATGTACTTAATACCACTAAACTCTACACTTAAAGATACTTAATATGGTAAATATTATGTGTATTGTGCCGTAATAAGAATGTTGGGTTTTTTTATTTCAAAATATTAAGGGGGGACAAATGTTTTGGGTTACATGGATCGCTTCTGTAACGCCTGAGTCACAGCAATAAGTGTGCCCCCCCACCCAAACAGTGTTCACTGTAGTCCATAAAAAATGTTTTTAATGTTACCTTCTCTGTGAGGTTTTTCTGGGTCACCTGTAGTAAAATGTCACGCCCTGCACAAGCCGAGAAACGGACGGAGACGCTTGGGGGCGAGGCAGGGGCGTGTCCGGAGAGGCGCGAGCTTCCGGGGCCGCCTCCGCCGGAAGGGGGCGGGGAGGAGGCTGGGACAGGCGAGAGAGGGGAGGGGACAGGGTCAGGATTTCGGAGCAAGGGGAGCGTCCCTCGGTCACCCGCCGGGCCTGGGCCGAGAGCTGCTGCAGGGACGCGGCTCCACGACTTCGGCTCCTGGGCCCTCCACCGGCAGCCTCCATTTCTGCGGACCCGACCGCTGTAGAGGCGGGAGCGGCGGGAAGCCTCCAGCGGAACCCCCAGCCTGCCCCTTGGCCGCGCGCGCCCTCGCGTGGCGTCCGCCGGTTCTCCTGCGTCTCCACCTGTGCGCCTACCCTCAGCACCCGTAGCCCCAGCAGCCCCAGTCGCGGCCAGGCTTGGAGAACCCATTTTGCGAAAGTTCTGCAGGGTCCTGACTGTAAGGGAACCGTGGGTCACGGCCCGGACGCCAGCAGAGCTGCTGGAAGTGGATTCCGGCCGCGACGGAGACCAACATCCTCTAGCACTTCTTCTCCGAGCCCGCCTCTTCAGAGACCAGTCTGTGCCCCGGGTCAAAGTCAAGCACACCATGCCCAGCCAAAATCGCCCTTTCCTATCAGACAGCCCCCATTTAGCCTCCAGAAACCTTGCCCTCTCCCTTGGGAGTAGGTGGGAAGTCAGGGGCCAGGGATCCTGTTTTGCTCCCTCTGTCTGTACCTGGGGCTCTTGAGTGGAAACCCCTGTGGCTGGACCAAAGGCCTGGAGGCTTTAGGCTGCTCACTTGGGCCCCTGACTATTGAAGAGTCAAGACAGCTCATTCTGCCCCAGCACTCACAAAGCCCTATTATCAAGTTCCCCAAGAATCCACCACCAAAACCAGGGCCCTCCCAGTGCCTTCCCAGTGCTCAGGCCTAGAGGGGAGTAGCCGTACTGTGCCTGTTATTTCTGATCCTACTGCAGTCTCTCTTTTTGTGACCCCATAATGCTTGCTGCTTTATCTACCCTGGCCCCACAGCCAGCCAGGTCAGAGCCACCATCTGGGCCGGGCGCGGTGGCTCACGCCTGTAATCCTAGCACTCTGGGAGGCCGAGGCGGGTGGATTGCTCAAGGTCAGGAGTTCGAGACCAGCCTGAGCGAGACCCCGTCTCTACTAAAAATAGAAAGACATTATATGGACACCTAAAAATCTATATAGAAAAAATTAGCCGGGCATAGTGGCGCATGCCTGTAGTCCCAGCTACTCGGGAGGCTGAGGCAGTAGGATCGCTTAAGCCCAGGAGTTTGAGGTTGCTGTGAGCTAAGCTGACGCCACGGCACTCACTCTAGCCTGGGCAACAAAGTGAGACTCTGTCTCAACAAAAAAAAAAAAAAAAAAAGAGCCACCATCTGTACCAGCCCTGGCCCTACACAGCCAGGCCCAGGTTCACAGGCTAAAACCTGGGCCTCTTACCAGGCTGTAACTCCCTGGCTGCACACACTGTGCACCCTGAGAAGTCTCAGCACAGTCTAGAGAGACACTTTCCCATTGGTGGGGAGGGCAAATGAGGGCCTCTAGCTCCACTGTCTAGTCTCTCATCATCCCTGCAGTCATGTAGGACCCCAGCACAAGACCAGGGTTCAGCATCATCCTGTTCATCATGAGGGATCTGGGGAGGAAGCAGAGCTGGCATCACACTCCTAGTTTGGGAAACAGGAAAAGCTGAGCATTGCCCAAGGCCATCTTGTAAGTGAGCAATAAAATGGGGCTGGGCAGAAGCTAGGGCACCCTTCCCCTGTGGCAGTCCCCACTCTTTCCACTGTGCCTGGAGATAAGGGAGAGTGAGAATGAAGAGGAAATGATAGGAGTGAGCCAAGGCTTTTTCTGGGCCATTACTGAACTTCACATTGACAAGGCTGTCTGTCCTTTGACCCATGCCAGTTTCATCCCTGTCCTCATCCCTCTAGCAGGCCACACACCACCATCTAGGAGGTACCACTGGCATTGTATAATGAGATAGGAAAAAACAACAATAACTACAATAGCAAACAGCTACTATTTACTGAACACTTACTCTATCTCATTTAATCACAACAATGCTAGGTACTATTATTTCCATTAATTGCTCCAAATGAGCAAACTCAGAGAAATTAAGCAACTTGCCCAAGGTCATACAGCTGGTAAGTGTTGGAGGTGGATTTCAAACTTCAGTGTGTCTGGTTTTGGGAACACATATTCTCATATTCACTGGTCTCCAGTAGCACCAAGTGCCTTTCACCACCACTGACCAGCTTCTGGGTACTGCCCCCCTGCCTGCAGGCCTGATCACCCAGCCAGGCCTCTGTTTTCTAAGCCCTGTCCCCCATGGCATCTTCTCCTTTTTGCCAACATATGAGGCTTCCTGACAAAGGAATCTCTTGCCATGCCTTGGAGTATGGCATTCATTCCACATGACTCCCCAACAGTATGCGCCATTGATGCTCTGAGAATTTGGCTCACATTCTCACTGAATTTTTGCTTATGCCTTTTGTCCTTCTTGGATGCCCTTCCCTAACCCTTCAAGAGCCACCCAGCTGAAGTCCCAGAAGACTCCTAATTGCCTCGATTCAGTCGTCTCACACAATTCTGGATCCCAGGGCTGGAAACACCCCTAGAAAACTCCTCTGGTTTTTCAAGTCAGGAAGCTGCAAAGAGCAAGGAGGGCCTTAGGTCTAATCCTAGTAGAGTGGGGAGGAGGAAGGAAGACACCTGTGCGATGGTTCCTTTCAGTTCTTGAACCTTCAGATTTTTTCTCCAAATCTTGCCTGGGACAAGAGGGTAAAAGAAGTTGAAAAGCTGGGTGTGGTGGCACCTGCCTGTAGTCCCAGCTACTTGGAAGGCTGAGGCAGGAGATCCCTTGAGCTCAGGAGTTGAGACCAACCGGGGCAACACAGCAAGACCACATCTCCTAAATAACGATAAGAAGATGCTAGTGAGACCCCGTCTCTACTAAAAATAGAAAGAAATTATATGGACAACTAAAATATATATATACAAAAAATTAGCCGGGCATGGTGGCGCATGCCTGTAGTCCCAGCTACTTGGGAGGCTGAGGCAGTAGGATCGCTTAAGCCCAGGAGTTTGAGGTTGCTGTGAGCTAGACTGACGCCACGGCACTCACTCTAGCCCGGGCAACAGAGCGAGACTCTGTCTCAAAAAAAAAAAAAAAAAAGAAGATGCTGAGAGGAGTAGTATTGAAGAAAGAGATAGGGCTGAGAGATTTGCCAGAATGAAAGGAGAAACATCTAAGGGCCATATAGATGGCCCATTTTCCTATAACATCAATTTTTCTGGATCATTTTGGGGAGGGAGTGAAAAATCTGTAACTTAAAATATTTTATTATTTTATTTTATTGAGATAGAGTCTTGCTAGAAGAGTACAGTGGTATCATCATAGCTCACTGCAACCTCAAACTCCTGGGCTCAAGTGACATTTTAATATATATATATTTTTTTTTTTTTTTGAGACAGAGTCTCACTCTGTTGCCCAGGCTAGAGTGAGTGCCATGGCGTCAGTCTAGCTCACAGCAACCTCAAACTCCTGGGCTTAAGCGATCCTACTGCCTCAGCCTCCCGAGTAGCTGGGACTACAGGCATGCGCCACCATGCCCGGCTAATTTTTTGTATATATATATTTTAGTTGTCCATATAATTTCTTTCTATTTTTAGTAGAGACGGGGTCTCACTCTTGCTCAGGCTGGTCTCGAACTCCTGACCTCGAGCGATCCACCCGCCTCGGCCTCCCAAATATATTTTTTAAAAACATTGAAAAGAACATTAAGATTTTGAGGCAAACTCCAGAATTGTAAAGAAAAAAAAATGAAAGCTAAGAAATTCCGTGCTTTTGGAGGGAGAATTCGGCCGCCCTCCCAACCCGGCTGAGTCCCTGCGCTGAGCGGTGGGGGCATGAGTGAGAGCCTTGAGCCTGGCACCGAGTGAAGGCAGCTATTGTGGTCTCCTGGTCCGGGGCAGGGAGGCTAAGTGCCCAAGGTTGCGACCCAGCCTGAGGCCCTGGGAATGAGCAGCCAACCCAGCGTCCCCGCTGTACCCTCTGCGACTGGCCTGGCCAGAGGGGTGGAGAGTGGCAAAGGCGGAGTCGGGAGCTCCGCCCCTTTTCTCCTGCTCAGGCTGAGCTGCGGCTCCACGTGGTTCTCACAACCCGCAGCTCAGCTCCAGTGGACGTCAGGCAGCTCCAACTGGGGCGGCACTGCAGGAAGAACCGCGAGCCTCAAGGGGTCTACCGGCGACTCCTCCCTTGGAAATGAGAGAGGAACGCGCTCTGCGGGAAGAACTGGTCTCCACCGGCCTCCGATGACCAGCCTGGGACTGAGAGCACCGGAGTCCCGACCCACAAGTGAGCGGCCCCAGGACTGGTCGAGGTCGCCATCCCATGCGCCATGGCCGCCATCGCCCGCCGTCTGTGCCACATCGCCTTCCACGTTCCCACCGGGCAGCCCCTTGCCCTGGACCTGCAGCGTCTCTTCGGCTTCCAGCCCCTGGCGGCGCGGGAGGCGGACGGCTGGCGGCAGCTGGCCTTGCGCAGCGGCGACGCTGTTTTCTTGGTAAACGAGGGCGCGGGACCCGGGGAGCCGCTGTACGGCCTGCACCCGCGGCATGCGGTGCCGAGCGCCACGAACCTGTGCTTCGACGTGGCGGACACCGGTGCCGCCGCCCGGGCGCTGGCTGCGCGGGGCTGCCGCGTTCCGGTGGCCCCTGTTAGCGTCCAGGACGCGCAGGGCGCCGCCACCTATGCCGTGGTCAGCTCGCCCGCCGGCAATCTCAGCCTGACCTTGCTGGAGCGCGCCGGCTACCGCGGGACCTTCCTCCCCGGCTTTGAGCCCGTACCCTCCGCGCCGGGCCCCGGCTGGGTCAGCCACGTGGACCATCTGACCTTAGCCTGCACCCCTGGCAGCTCCCCCTCACTTTCGCGCTGGTTCCACGACTGCCTTGGCTTTTGCCACTTGCCACTGAGCCCAGGTGAGGATCCGGAGCTGGGCCTCGAGGTGGCAGCAGAGTCCGGACGCGGGGGGCTGCGGCTTACGGCCCTGCAGACCCCACCAGGCAGCATTCTTCCCACCCTCGTGCTGGCTGAGTCCCTGCCTGGGGCCGCCAGAGGACAGGACCAAGTGGAGCAGTTCCTGGCTCGGCACGGGGGGGCGGGCCTGCAGCACGTGGGGCTGTATACGCCCAACATCGTGGAGGCCACCGAGGGGGTGGCAGGGGCCGGGGGCCAGCTCCTAACTCCCCCTGCGGCATACTACCAGCAGCCAGGCAAAGAGAGACAGATCCTAGCGGCAGGGCGGGAGCCTAGCCTTCTGGCCCGACAAGGAATCCTGCTAGATGGTGATAAAGGCAAGTTTCTGCTTCAGGTCTTCACCAAGTCCCTTTTTGCTGAGGACACCTTCTTCCTGGAGCTGATTCAGAGGCAGGGGGCCACAGGCTTTGGCCAGGGCAACATCAGGGCCCTGTGGCAGTCCGTGCAGGAGCAAGCTGCCAGGAGCCAGGAAGATTGAGGAGGGCCACAGCCACCAGTCCTGAAGCTCTGGGCCAGCACAGGGCCTGCTGAAGCTGAGAACACCTGCAGGAGGAGGAGCCAGTGGAAGGCTTTCCCGGGGGCTAGGTGTGACCTCCTTGCCTTCAGTAACTGCCAGAAGTTGAGTCTCTCACTGGACTCCAAAGGGAGAACTTTTTTAAAACTATAGAGCATTTCTTACAAACAACTTATACCTAATACATATGCACAATATAAGGAATAAAAGAATTTCACAATCAGGAAATAGAATGTAACCAATACTTTTGAAGCCTCGTTAGATCCTATTTCTTTCCCACTCACCCCCCCCAAACTCTGAGATTATGAACCCTTTTTCTGTATTGTTTCCCTACATATGTATCCCTAAAAAAATGATTTCGTATTTGAAGCAGGAATTTAAGCACAAATCCTCCCCAGTGCTTCCCCTGCCCCTAGGGAGCAAACCACTGCAGGTGGGGAGGGGCTGAGTCAGGAATGAGCTTCCAACCACCTGCTCTAGGGTGACGCCCTTGCTCCAGTCAGAGGTGGCCTGAAACCTAGGCAGAGAGAGTTGGGTGTCAGCCACTGGCAGGTGCTCCCTGCAGCTGCCTTCACCCTCTCTCCTGGGGGCTGGGGGAAGAGAGATCACTCTGGACAGAACACTCCCCCTCCATCTGCCCAGGCCTGGTTGGGAGCACAGCTGGTGGAAGTCAGGACCAAGCAGGACTTCACCACTTTCTGAGTCCCTCAGAGGTGAGGAGTAAGGGAGCTAGGGAGAGGGTAGAAAGCTCTCCAAAATGACTACAAAAATAAGCACTTTATTAACAGCAGGATTCTCAGGTGGTGGGGTCTTCCAGAGGCGTCACTCAGCTACACTGTTGGGGATGGGTGTGTCAGTGGAGACGAGGGGCTGAAAGAAACTATCCAGGACTTGCTGGCCCCGGCTGGTCTTTTTCCGGCTGGATGGAGTGGACACCCGGGACCTTTTGGAACCCTGTGCAGAACAGAGGAGGGGGGCACAGGGAATCCTCTCCTTCCCTGCTTGCCCCACTCTGCTTATCTAGCTCAGGTTCTATCCTGGAATGTTGTTGAGCCTTCAATCTGCCACCAGTATCTGCCCCTTCAATCGACTCTCCAAAAGGCTGCCCCAGGGAATCTTCCTAAAATGCAAATCTGGGCCAGGTGCCGGTGGCTCACGCCTGTAATCCTAGCACTCTGGGAGGCCGAGGCAGGTGGATGGCTCAAGGTCAGGAGTTCGAGACCAGCCTGAGCAAGAGCGAGACCCCGTCTCTACTAAAAAAATAGAAAGAAATTATCTGGCCAACTAAAATATATATAGAAAAAATTAGCCAGGCATGGTGGCGCATGCCTGTAGTCCCAGCTACCCAGGAGGCTGAGGCGGTAGGATCACTTAAGCCCAGGAGTTTGAGGTTGCTGTGAGCTAGGCTGATGCCACGGCACTCTAGCCCGGGCAACAAAGCGAGACTCTGTCTCCAAAAAAATAAATAAATAAAATAAAATAAAATGCAAATCTGACTCCCTTGGTCTCCTGTGGTCTGGTGTTTAAGCCCTGACTTGAGCTGGGCAGGCCCTCCAGACCTCTCCAGTATTGTGCCCCACCTTTGCTTATACTGCTCTTAGGCCTGGAAAGAACATCCTTACTGCTGATTCCTCTCTTAAACCTGGAGAAAACAAATCATTTCTGGGACCCAGATTACCAGCTGCTTCCTCCAAACAGCCCTTCCTGATCCTTGCCTCCCAAATAGAACTGATGGCTCTGTACCTCATATCCCACAAAACCTAGTACATAGATTTCACACACCTGTGACACTGGACTGTCGCTCATAGATTTGCTCCTGTCCCCTTACCCTGCATCCCACACTACAAGGTCCCCAGGTCAAGAACTATTCCTCTACCCCTAGTGAAGCCTGAAGTGGAGAATATTCACCCAAACGTGCATCAGTTAACTGATTGAAAACTGTGGATTCAGGCCTGGGGAGAGATGGTTGGGTGAGGACAGAGACTCACCTTGCAGGTCCCTGGCTGTTGGCCCTCATATACACGGAACACCTGGCCAAGAAGAGGGGGAGAGGACAGGGCTGGCACCTTCTCTGAAAGAGCCAGACCCCTGTGTTCTGCCCTCAACTTCATGCCCCAGCACTTCTGTTTAAAATATGCTTTTTTGTCCTGTTTACACAGTAATAGGCTCATGTAAAACATGTAAGAAACACAAAAAAGCACAAAGACAACAAAGGTAGTGCCTTTTTCATGGCAGTGGAGACAGCTGCGCTGTGAAATTCCTCCCGCGTCAGCCAGCGCGCGCCAGGTGGTGTGGTGGTCACTGGGGTCTGCCCCTCCAGGGCCAGACCATATACTTGGTATGTCAGCTTGATGTGAGAGAAGATGTGGACCACCTGGAGGGGGGGTGGGCAAGAGGCTTAAATAGCCTGTGGATATGGCCTCAAAAGCCATCATTCCTGGCCCCTCCATTGCTCACCTCCCCGAGGTGCTGGAGGTGGGCGGCCGGGAGGGGCCCGGCCCAACTCTGCAGTTCCTGCAGCAGGGCCTTGTACTGATGCTTCTCTGAGGGCTCCAGGGTCACAGATGGGAACTCCCACAGTCCCGCCAGTAGACCTGAGAAGGAGGGCAACACGGCAGTGCTGAGGGGCTGCTTAGTCCTTCAATCCTCCCTGGCTGCACGTGCCTCTGCCCTCCAGGTACCTGACTTGGGCCTCTGTACCAGCAGAATTCGGGCACCCCCAAGGGCCCTGGGCTGCTCCAGAACACAGGTAGCCGAGCATTCCTCCCTGGGGGGCCTGCGGCTGGCCTTTCGGGGAAAGTTGGCCACTCCCAGCATCCCGTCCCAAGGCTCTGTGGTAGGCAGGCACAGCTGGCACTGTCCAGTGGTAGGAGCTGGGAACAGAGACCCCCCGTGCTCCACTCAGGCCAACAGGGCTTAGGTGCCAAGCCCAGAGAGCAGGCCTTAGCCCAGCTCTGCAGAACCTTACTCAGGTTATAGGAAGAACTGGGATGAGGTTTCTGCAGGCAGCTCCCTCACAGGGCCAGGAAGGGCTAGGGCAGGGGCTGGGGCTGGC
Source organism: Eulemur rufifrons (assembly GCF_041146395.1). NCBI lineage: Eukaryota > Metazoa > Chordata > Mammalia > Primates > Lemuridae > Eulemur > Eulemur rufifrons. The sequence goes on from NC_090990.1 coordinate 32,867,512, forward strand.
GCTCACCACACTCCTCTACGTCAGGACTGCCCAGCAGGCTCCGTGAGGCTGAGAGCTGCTCCCGCTCCACCTGAGAGGCATAAGGTGGGTGTCATGGGGCAAGGGTCACTCCGGAGGACCCCTCGCTGCTCCTTCCCCAGTAGGCTCACTCTCTGGTGTGCCCGGCACAGGCTCTGCACAGGACACTGGCTGCAGTGTGGACGCTGCGGGGTACACACTGTGGCCCCCAGCTCCATGGCTGCTTGGTTGAAGTCCCCTGGCCGGGCTGGGTCCACCAACTGCTGGGCTAAACTCCTATAAGAAGGGATCATCACTGTGAGCCAAAGCCCCTTGGGAGACACCTCTTCTAACCTCCCCTGTTATACAACATCCTACCAGAGCTGCTGGGAGATAACGGTGTTGCAGGGATCAGCACCAATGGCTCGAACACGGCACAGCACCCGTACCACATTCCCATCCACCACACCGGTTGCCTGGCACAGAGGAGCCTGGGAGTCAGCCTGGGCTGAGAGGAAGGAGGCTGAGCATGCACAAAGTGGAGGTGGGCTACGGACTCACCTGGCCAAAGGCAATGGAAGCAATGGCCCCAGCTGTGTACCGTCCCACGCCAGGCAGAAGCCGCTGCAGAGTCTCTGCTGTACGTGGCATGTGACCCCCTAGCTCCTCTACCACCTGGTTAGGGTGGGAAGACTCAAGTTTATGAGACACCAAGGTCCCTAGACTCCTACCCTCCTGCCACCCCCTTACCTTCCGAGCTCCCTCCTGCAGTCGCCGGCCTCGAGAATAGTAGCCCAGGCCGGCCCAGAGCTGGTTCACCTCCTGTGGATGACGTCAGAGGTCAAAGAGATCATTGGTCAGTCCCGGGGTTGTCCCCATTCCCCCTACCTTAGTGTGGCTCTCACCTCCAGGGAAGCACTGGCCAGGTCCTGCAGTGTAGGCCACTTCTACACCCCCAAGGCAGGCAAAAAGAGATGAGGTCAAAGGTGAGAGTGGTGGAAGAAGCCTCTACACTCACCCCAAAGTACAGGTTCTCATCTGGGTCTGACCCATGACCCCCCCCCCCTTTCCTCCCTCGGAGTCACCTGCATCCATCGGGTATAGTAGTTGATCACCGTGGCAACCTGGGTCTGCTGCAGCATGACCTCTGATACCCACACTGGGGGAGAGGGGGTGGCATGAGGGCACTGCTGATCTGCCTTGTTCCCATCCCACAGCCCCCAGACCTGAGGGCTTCAAAGCAAAGAGCCCCTGCTCTCAGGAGAGGTACTGACCAGCGTATGCCCGCCTGTCCAGGTCCACCTCATCCTCCGCCTGTGAATGCAACCCCAGATGGGGAGTTAGTGTGGAGGGGGCTGGGTGCCAGCCCCCCCCACCACTGTCCCTCGCCTGCCTACCCGTCTTCTCCAGGGTAGGTCCCGCTTCTCTCGGTCATACCAACTCAGCAGTTTCCCCCGGAAGGCTGTGACTTCAGCCGTGTCTCTGAATAGATGGTATGGGGAGATGGAGGCCTGTAATACCACCTCTTCAGGCTGCCTGGCCAGACCTGCTGAGACCTCAGGACACTCAGGAATCATCCCTGCACAGCCTGTACACCAGGGGCCCCACACACAGCAGCTTGTGGCAGTGTGTTTCTGCTTAGGGCTTCCCCCACCCCAGACCCTTGCTTAAGCTCTGGAGCTGCAGTCAGACCAGAGTTGTGTGTAGCCATGGCCAAGTTTCTGGCCTTAATTTTCTCAGAGTGGTACTGTTGGCTCTCTTGTCTCTAGGTCAAAATGAAAACCTAATAGTTTCAGCCAGGCATAATGTATATCTGTGTAGGGCCTTCCTGTTTCCAAAACATTTTCAGGGTCATAAACTCATTTGATCCCACAAAAACCACATGAGGGAAGAAATGCAGAGACTACTGCTCCATTTTACTGGTAAGAAAACAGTGATGTAGAGCAATTATCCCAAAGTCACACAGCAACATAGTCAGAATTAGACCCTTTAATTAGTCTCTTAATGTCTTCATACATACCATGCTCCCTTCCCAGCCTAAATCGCCCCCTTTCGTGGCCAATGAAACCAGCCTTGGGCCAGGACCGAGCTCCTCACCATCAGGGCCAGAAGGCTTGGCCTGGCTGCTGCCGAGGGCACCTTTCTCCCTTCCCTCCTGGCTGGCTGCCTGCTTCCTGTGACCACTTCCCACGGCTGCTCGTGGCTTCCTCATGGCCTGGAACAGAGACACCCAGCTAAAATAGTTAGCCACGATGAGGCTGAATCTTGAGGCTCTGCAGAGCTGGTAGCCACCTCCCTCCCTACACCATTCGTATGGTGTCTAGCTTTTCTCAAGCACTCTCTAGGTGCACGTGGGTTTCCTCTTGCTGTGACACTGAGGTGCGACCAGTATGGCTGAGCAAGTGCCCTCAGGGGGACTCCAGCAGAAGTATAGCCCTGGAGACATGCAAAGAACAAGAGGCCAGGGCTGGACCAGAGCCTCCTGTTTGGAAGCACTCGTGTGTCCAGGACGCGTAGTGTGACTGTGCTCGTGGATAGGGGTTGTTTATGGGTATTTGGGAGCATGGGGCAGGGGATAGGTGTCTCTGATTAGAGTTACTAGCATGGTTACACTGAAATAGCCTTTAGCAGTCATCTAGTCCAAAACCTTCATTTTATAGAAAGGAAAAAATCAAGGATCAGAGAGGGGAAAAGATCTGCTGGAGAACAGATGGCCAATCAGTGGAGGAATAGAGATGAGCTACTTTTTATTCCTAATTCCTAATCTTTTCCTGATCTAGTAAATCATAGCTGGCTACCCATCAGTAGTAATGAGAAAATGCAACGGTTGATCTTTACTGCTCCCTGACTGTTCTGGCTGTTTTCTCTAGTAGCTAACAGCACTTAGTGAATGCTCACTCTGTGCCAGACCCCGCGAAGTGCTTTACTGGAGCTCTCACCGAGGCACATGCTAGAATAACCTCTACCTTAGTTATGAGGAAACCGAAGCTTGTAGAGATTAAGCAACCTGTTCTTTCAAATCCAGTGCCTCCACTCCTACACTCTGTTATACTGCAGTCTCTACTGAGCCTCTGTTTCCAACTTGGAACCTTTGACTTCACCGCCTCATTATCATCAAAAGAGCTTGCTTCCTCCTTGAGAGAGAAAAAAAGTGATACAAACCACAATCAGCAAAGAAAAAAAAACCTGAATGTACAAACCTACCTCCATTTGCACTGTCCTAACCTCCTCCTCCTCAAGATCTTGCTCCTTCAATCCCTTCCAACCAACACCCCCCCCCATAGCCAAACTCACCTACTTCCATATTTCATTCTACAATCCACTCTCCAAAGAGCAAAGCAACCTTCCAGACATGATCATGTCAATTCCTTCCTTAAAACATTCAATGACTTGCCATTAAATCCTTGAACAAATATTTATGGAGTGCCTACTATGTGCCAACCAGTTTTAGGTAATTAGAATGCTTCAGTAAATAAAACATTAAAGATTCCTGCCCTCATGAAGCTTATATTCTAATGGGGACAGATGATAAATAATGCATATTAATAAGTTATATATGATGTTGTGATAAATATTAGCATAAAAAGGGAAAGCAGAGCAAGTGAAGGGGACAGAGTGCCAGGGTGGGTGGTGGAATGTTGCAATTTTATTTTGTTTTTCGGGGGTTTTCTTGAGACAGAGCCTTGCTGTGTTGCCCAGGCTAGAGGGCTGTGAGTGTCAGCCTACTTCACAGCAACCTCAAATTCCTGGGCTCAAGGGATCCTCCTCCCTCAGCCTCCTGAGTAGCTGGGACTAGAGGCGCATGCCACCACGCCTGGCTGGTTTTCTCTATTTTTAGTAGAGATGGGGTCTTGATCTTGCTCAGACTGGTCTCAAACTCCTGAGCTCAAGCAATCCTCCCACCTCGGCCTCCCAGAGTACTAGGATTACAGGTGTGAGCTACCACACCCAGCTGGAGTGTTGCAATTTTGAAGAACCTGGTCCTAGGACTTAAAGCATATGGATACCTATGGGAAAGGCATTCTAAGAAATGAGTGCAAAGGCCCTAAGGAGGGTGCCTGGTATGTTTGTGGTACGGTAAGAAGGCCAATGTGGTTAGAATGGAATGAGGTGGAGCCAAGTAGCAGGACGGTGTGGGAGGTAATCTCTCTTCCATAGAAATGGGGGTAGGGTCACAAAGTACCTTATAGGCATCTGGAGGGCTCTTTGGCTGTCACACCCTTGCTCTTAGAATAGGAGCCAATCCTCTTACTACAGCCTTGTGTGTCCAAGGTCAGGGCTCCACCCACCTCATCCCTTTTCACTATGCTCTAGAGCCATGGTCGCCTGAATTTAATTGCTTCAGTTGCCCAAGTGTTTGTCTGTCCAACTTGGGGCTTCATGCAATCCATTTCCTCTGCTTGGACATCTCTTCTATGCTTGACCTAACATCTAATCATTTTTCAGGTCTATCCTTAAATGTCCAAATCAGGTCCTCCACTCTTACCCTCTCATGTACTTCACCATTGCAGCTCTTCTTCCAATTTTAACTTCACATGTATTTGTGGTTCTTTTGGTCAGTGTCTGCTTCCTCCACTTGTTGTAAAAAACTACATGAGTGCAAGGACTGAGTCTCTTCTGTTGACTGTTGTCCCCAGAACCAGTGCCAAGTAAACTATACATAATAAATACTTGTTAAATGAATTAAGGGTAATGGAATGGCAGATAGTCAAAGGAGATTTTCCCTCTTTTAAGATGGGAGAAAGGCAAACAGTTCTGAACAATAATAAAAAGGACTCAGTAAAAAGAGAAAAGTTGAAGATGAACTAGAAACAGTGAATAACCAAGGAGAAAGCGTTAGTGGACCGAGAGGGGACGGGAACCAGAATGCTTGGGAGGGACTGGTCTCCAGTAGGAACAACGCTCGAGTCATGTTCAATCACCCTCTACGTCAATTTTACCACTTAACTGCTATACAATTTGTCCCTTCCTCGCCATTCCTACTGCCAGAGTTTTAATTCAAGTCCGCATTATCACTTGCTTCGATTATTTCAAAAGCTTCCCTGACGGTAGCTCTACCTTCTCTGCAGCTTTGTCCTGTGCCCTGAGCTCCGCCTTTCACTGAGCACTCCATCCTCTCCCGGGATTTGCCCATGCCTAGAACATCCTTCTTCCCGCCCCCCCTACGCCCCTCTCCTTGCCTAACTCCTAGATGTGCTTTAAGGTCAAATTCAGGCAGTGCTACCTGCCCCACCCGACCCCCGGGCCGCGTGGATGAGGACAGCATGACACCGAAGCCCCACGTTCCCGCCCAGAGGTACTGGAAGAAGACATTACCTCCCGAGCTGCCTCCCGCGCCGGCGCTCCGACGCACTCCAAGGGGCGTGGCTCCGTGCGGCGAGCCCGGTGCACCAGCCAATAGGCTCCTAGCGCGCGTCGGGAGGCCTCCCCCGCGCCAGCCCACGGAGGGCGAGACCCCGCCCCATCCCCTACGGCCGGAGCCGCGCCAGGAGACGAAGCGGAAGTCCCGCGTGCCCACAGGCGACTCAAGCCGGAGACGCGTAGCGTCATGGCCGCCGACAGTGACGATGGCGCAGCTTCAGCTCCAGCAGCTTCAGATGGTGAGCGCCTTCTCAGGGGTCGCCTTAAAAGCCTGTGCGCTCCAGGGAACGGGTAGGCCTCGGGTTCATAGTTGTAGAGACAGACCTCAAGTCCACAGGACTAGCTCTTTCCGCCTGAAGCAGCCACGAACCGACTACAAGTCCCGGTGTGCACTACAGCGCGGGCGGCGAAAGCCTCAAGCGTTGGGAACAGAGTCAGGACTGGTGGCATGTCGGGAGATGTAGTCTGGAGCTCATGACTGTTAGTAGATGTGATTCAGTTCAGTGGAGCAGGTCCACGGGAAGTATGACGTATTGGGAGGTCTCGTGTGGGGCATTATTTATCTGGCTCTGGGGAATACTGGGAACAAAAGTCACTTGTGGCTGCTGGGAACAGAATTACAGATCCTTGTGGTATATTAAGGGAGCTGAAATCCTCAAGCCCTGCAAAATATTTTCGTGCATCACGTGGGAAAAGGGAACCTCAAAGGTCATCTAGTCCAACTTTCCCCTTTACAGATTGTGACACTAAAGGGGAAGTAATTTTCCCAGGCTCACACAGGCCACTGGAAGACCCAGGTTTCCTCTCCCCAAATTCAGGGTACTGTCCTACCGAGAACACATGAAATACAAAAGCTACCAATGGAAACTGCCCCCGCCCAATGGCCTAGCTTGGTGACTGTTTCCCCGGCTTGGGTCCTTGGGTGAGCATGAACATCCATCACCTTCCTTACTCTCAGGTGGTGTCAGCAAAAGCACAAAATCTGGGGAAGAGCTAGTCCAGGTTCCTGTGGTGGATGTGCAAAGCAACAACTTCAAGGAGATGTGGCCATCCCTCCTGCTGGCCATAAAAACAGCTAACTTCGTGGCTGTGGACACGGTGAGGGTTGGGAAACAAGGAGGGTGGGTGGTTATGGAGAGGTTCGTGCTGGGGGCCTATCACCACTTCCCTTTACCCACCTGTAGGAGCTGAGTGGGCTTGGGGACAGGAAGAGTTTGCTGAACCAGTAAGTATAAGCGCTATTCTCTTTAGTCTCAGACCTCAGTTCTGGAGGGGGTGGAGGGTCACAATCCTGGGTGGTTTGGGTCGTTCACCAGGCTAGCTCCCAGCCACAGCCACCGCCAAACCCAACCCCAAGGTGCATCGAGGAACGTTACAAGGCTGTGTGTCATGCCGCCAGGACCCGTTCTGTCCTCTCCCTGGGCCTTGCTTGCTTCAAGCAGCAGCTAGACAAGGTATGGGCTGAGCTCTTCCCCATCCCAGGTCTATAGCTGGTGGGAGGAGGGTTGAGATCCTGGGGAACATCAGGTATGAGGTTTTTTCTCCCAAATCTTGATACAACAGATGCTCTTTCTCTCCCAGGGTGAACATTCCTACCTGGCTCAAGTGTTTAATCTCACCCTGCTGTGCATGGAGGAATATGTCATAGAACCAAAGTCTGTGCAGTTCCTGGTACAGCATGGCTTCAACTTCAACCAGCAGTATGCCCAGGGCATCCCCTACCATAAGGGCAATGACAAGGTAGGCTTCCAGCCTTGAGTGTGCCCTTTCTGTGACTTCATTTCTTCCTATACTAGGCTGGATGCCTGGGGAGAATCTGCTGCTTAGGTAGTATGAGGAATCACTAGCGACAGGGCTGAGGAGACAAGACTGATAGGAGGGTGGGTAGCATTGGGTTAGGTAGAGAGGGAGAACTTTCCAGGTGGGGGGATCCTGGGATAAGTGTCCTACAGAAGAGGCTTTGTGGGGGACTCTGTCCTTCCCAGTAACCCCATTACTTCCACTCAGGGTGATGAGAGCCAGAGCCTGTCAGTACGGACACTGTTCCTGGAGCTGATCAGGGCCCGACGGCCCCTAGTGCTACACAATGGCCTTATAGACTTGGTGTTCCTGTACCAGAACTTCTATGCACACCTCCCAGATAATCTGGGAACCTTCACCGCTGACCTGTGTGAGATGTTTCCAGCAGGCATTTATGACACCAAATACGCTGCTGAGTTTCATGCCCGCTTCGTAGCCTCCTACTTAGAATATGCCTTCCGGAAATGGTGAGGAAATGCCCGAGGGAAAGGGGTGGGGCCTGATAAGTGCCTATTTCATTCACTTAAGATATTTATTGAGCTCCTACCATGTGCCAGGCACTGTTTTAGGTGCTGAGGATTCAGCAGTGAACAAAACAGACAAAAATCCCTGCTCTCATGGAGCTTATATGCTAGTGGACCAATACCCTTTGCGCTGTTGCAGTGAACGGGAAAATGGAAAGCAGCGGGCAGCTGGCAGCCCACACCTTACCCTGGAGTTCTGCAGCTACCCTTCTAGCATGAGGGCCCATATTGACTACCGCTGCTGTATGCCCCCTGCAACCCACCGCCCTCATTCCACCAGTGTCTGTGACAATTTCTCGGTGAGAACACCTGCCTGTTTACTGGGGGAGGGGAGGTTCTAATGCCTGAAACCCCTCTCTAAGCCTTTTTCCCACCTCTAGGCCTATGGCTGGTGTCCCCTGGGACCACAGTGTCCTCAGTCCCATGATATTGACCTTATCATTGACACTGATGAGGCTGTGCTGGAGGACAAGCGGCGACGGCGACGGCGTAGGGAAAAACGGAGGAGGGCTTTGTTGAACCTGCCTGGGACACAGACCTCTGGGGAAGCTAAGGATGGTCCTCCCAAGAAGCAGGTTTGTGGGGATAGCCTCAAGGTTGAGGAAAAAGAGCAAAAGGTGGCTGATGATGAAACTAAGAACCTGTCTTGCTCTGAGCAAGGTCACAAAAATGATACGGAGCTGGGGCTTAAGGCAGCAAGGCCTGAAAAAGCTGACATGGCTACCTCAGAAGTGCCAGGGAGTCAAGCCAGTCCTAACCCAGCGCCGGGGGATGGACTGCATCGGGCTGGTTTTGATGCCTTTATGACAGGTTATGTGATGGCCTTTGTGGGAGTGAACCAGGAACCTCAGCCCTACAGCTCTGGACCCTGGCTCCCTGAATGCCATAACAAGGTGTATCTGAGTGGCAAAGCTGTACCCCTCACAGTGGCCAAGAGCCAGTTCTCCCGTTCCTCCAAAGCCCACAACCAGAAGATGAAGCTGGCTTGGGGAGAAGCTGACCCAACTTCTACCTAGCACTTGGGGCCCAGGAAGAGCACCTGAGGGTAGAACAGAGGTATTTGGGTCCCTCTAGCCTGTAAATGTCATACTCAACTACTACTGAGTTTGGGGGAGGGGGAGTGGTCCTGGCAAAGATACTGCTGCATTGACCTGGACATTCTCCTTCACTCCAGAGGCTGAGGTACAAGGGCACAAGAAAGTTGACCAGCACCTGTAATACCAACTTTATTTATTTTTAAATCTGAAAGTGTCTTGGGAAAGTTTTACAAAAAAAAAAAAATCAACAGAAACAAGTTATGAAAATATTTGACCAGCTTCATCTTTGGTTATTTCTTATTGCGGCTCTATAAGGACAGACTGTTCCCAAAGCTCCAGGCATAGCAGGAAGGGAAGAAAATCAGTCCATATATAAACCATTTAACCAATTGAGTGTATCACATGTTGACAAATACATAGAGCAGACCCTAGGGCCTACAAAACCAGCCCCACTCCCAACCACAAGGTTGAAAGTTTTATGGGGCAGAAGATTAAGACTCCATTATAAATATGAAAATAGATTAATCAACTGGAAAAGGTTTTTGAATAGGTTAGCTAAGAGCCATGACCACCATGCTGCCTTGCCCTCCCCTTGCATAGAAATGTAGTGACGTGGTCTGACCACACAGTAAGTGCAAACAGCAGTTATTCAAGTGTCTTAGACATACTGGCGAGAAGCACCCCAGTCTTCAAGTCTGGGAAACAGTCATGCCCTTTATGGCCTCCTGGTCAGCTCTACAGTCCATCCAGTAGCCTTATTTGCCCCAAGAAAGGGCAAGAAACAGACTTGGGGTGGGAAAAGAAACCAGGGTCATAGCTGCCTGCCAGCTCAGCCTAGAACTAGGGGTCCTCTGGTCCTATATGGGGTAGGCGGTCGGGGGGGTCTGGTGGGAACCAGAGCTCCTTGCTGGATTTCAGAGGCTTGGTATCAGATGTTGGCCCTAGCTAGGAAAGCCTCTCACTGCTGTCTCCCCTCTCATACACAGCCAGTGGGCACTGGGAGCCTAAAAGTTGAGCCTGGCTTGGTCTAGCCTGCTTGCTTTGTGGGCTCCAGGGAAAAGTCAAGGCTGTGTACCAAGGGGGCCCTATGGCTTCAGCTGAAGGTCCATCCCAAGGTGTGGCAGGGACCAACTCCCCTCACCCGTCCTGCTCTCCCTGGGTTTGCCAGCCTATGCCTGAGATGGAGAAGGAAGCTGGAGCCAAGCCTCTTGGCTTTTCTTCTTCTACCTCCATCGCCTCAGAGGCACTCGCAGGGCATGGACTGGTCCCCTGGGGCCTGGGCCCAAAACCGTTTTCTTCCTGGAGACTAGAGCAGTCCATGGCCTCATGGGTTGGAGCAGCTGGTAGGGCAGATGCTTGGAATGGTGGGATCTCCTTTACTCTGTACTTGAGACTACTGAGGCGTGGTGGAGGCCCATCAGATAGTGATTCTTCCTGGCCCACAAATGGACAGGCTTCTTGACGCAAGAATTCAAGTGAGCCAGGCAAGGAACGCCACCGGCGAGCAGGTGGTGGGGCCAGGGGCTCCTGCCAATCAGCCAAAGGCATAGTTCCGGGCCCTGGTGCATCCAGGTCAAATACAAGGGAGATGACAGACTTGCTGGGCAGGTCAAAGAACTTGATCTTGCCACCCTTGAGGTCCTGGCGAGCACTGAAAGGGTTGACTTTGGGGGTATGGGCAGCACCATCTCGTGGCCGGTAGTAGGGATCCAAGACGCTCACTGTACGTGGGGGTTTACGGGAGAAGATGTCTGATTGGCTTCGAGACAGCCAGATGGTACGTCTTGGGCGTGGTGACTTGGGGGGAATCTTGTCATCCAATGAGCTCAGTCGCTTCACCCCAAATGTTGGAAACTCTTGCTCCAAGAGTCCTGAATAATAGTGAGTCAGTCTGGATTACTCTCACTAGTCATAACAAATAGAAGCAGTACTTTACCACAAAGTGTTTTCATTCACGAAAGCAAAGTAGGTACTGTTCCATTTCATCAATAAACAGACTCAGAGGAGGGAAAAGTCAGAACTCTTACAGAGTCCCATATTTTTTCCATCATCATTCCCTCCCCTTTTGCTTCTGGTCCTGGGATCTTGCGATCACAGCCCTAGAGGGCAAGACCCCACACCCTAATTTCCTCCCTTGGGGTCAGGTTGAAATCTTTGATCTAATCTCTTACCCTTGGCTGTGGGCTGTAGCTTCCTATCTCTCTCCTGCTCTTCTTCCTGTAAGCGGCTCAAAATTTCCTCCAGGGTCTTCCCAATCTCCACAAAGGATGGGCGCAGTTTGGGGTCCATCTGTAGGCATCCACACCAGCCATTAGCCTTGCCCTCCATCTCCCGCCCCAAGGATATCATTTGAATCTGTTTCTGGCATCTTTTAAGAATCAGATAGACAGCTAAGAGATCTTTTCTGAAGGCCCCAGGTAATGAGGGTGATTCCCAGGGCTAAGGTCTAGGAAGATACTATTGCTTACGATCCTGCCCTGTCAGTCTCCTTTATGTGTGTTTCTTATGTGCCTTATTTGGCACAAACCCCTCCAAAAGTATGTTCACATTGGTTTATTCTGTTCTTGAGTTCTGTTGCTAATGTGTTTCTGGGAGGTACCCGATCAAAGCCCAGTCACTTGGTCATAACAGGTAGGTCCAGCCCTCCAGAGCTGTATACATGAAGGCTAACAAGAGCCTTTCTCGTGTGCCTCAGGACCAGCTGGATCTACCATCCCACAATAAACCCTGACCAGAGTCCCATCAACACCCAAGGCAAGGGGTGGTGGGTCTGTCCTGCAGACTGAGGACCAGATAATACAGAGCAAATTTTTCTTTCTTTGGTCCAGGGCACTAGAGAGCCCCACCAGGCCCAGAGGGAGGGGAAGGTATGGTTGCTGTCACTCTTACAATGAAAATGAGGCCTCCTGAGGTTAACTAGCAGCCTCTACAGTCCTAACCAGGTGAAAAGGGTTCAGCCAGCCCCTGACCAAAGCCAAGGGGAGAAAGACACTCACATTACAGCAGTTGAAGGTGAGCTGCAGAAAGTCTGGGGGACAGTCTCCCACCATGTGCTGGAAAGCATCATAGTCCAGCCCGAAATTCTGTGGATGGGTATGGTGGGGAGGGTATAGGGGACGTGGGTAGACAGGTCATTAATCTCCCTACCCATCCTGGCCTGCTCAGAAGAAGAGGATGGGAGCTGCCCCTGAAAAGTAGCCACACACTCAGTTCCAGCAACTCCACCCCAAGGACAAAGCAGTTGCAGAGCCTCAATCCAGCCCCATCCCAGCGGCACCGATCCCCATGCCTGTAGCTCACCTCTGTGCGGGGAAGATAGTCCGGATCAGCCTGGATGCGGGCGATGATCTCGCAGAGGATGATACCATAAGAGAACACATCTGCCTGGTGGGTAGTCAGACCTCGGTTTCCCTCTCAATGGGCTGAGGGGTGGGGTGTCTGCCCCCCATGTCTAACAGCCCAGGCCTGGGCTCTATTGCCCATATTTCATCCAAGCCATCCACTGGGCAGCTGCCAGTACCAGACCTACTCTTAGCAAGAACACCCTGAACATAAAGGGTGATCCTGGACACTTTCTGCTAAGAGTAGATTCTAACGAGAACCAGGCCTTGAGATACCCCCAGACTTACCTTCTCATTGTAGGGCTCATCTCGGAGAACCTCAGGTGCCATCCAGAAGGGTGAGCCCACTACGGCCAATTTCTCACACCCCATGCTGTGGAGTAAGATTATACGGAAAATGAGCTTGCCACTTCCTGGCACAATGGGATCTTCCTCTCCTCCAAGGACTAGGACTGACCAAGTTTAAGGGAGCTGAGGTTGAACTGTAATCAAGTGCTGGAATTTTCCCTTAGTTTCAGCCCCTTCTCAGACCCCAGCATTCATTAGGGCCACTCACCTGACATCAGGGATCTTCTCAGCCAGGCCAAAGTCAGCAACCACTGCAGAATAACCATTCTCATCCCTCTTTATCAGGCAGTTCTTGGGTTCCCAAAGAAGAGAAGATAATGTGGCTCAGACGTAGGGATCATCCAGCCATAGTTATCACCCAACCCTCCCTTCCTATCACAGGGCACCTTGTCCTCTGCTCCTTGGTGAAACACGCTCTTAGGCTGACCCCAGTGGTCAGATCTGGGGACACTAAGCCATGTGAAATGAATTAGTCCTGGATCTTGGGTGGCTTCCTTAAGATTCACTTCATACTCCAAACACAATTAATTTGTTTTTGCTTTCTAAGTGCTAGGTGCACTTTTAGAGATACCTCAATGAACAAAACAAAAACTCTTGTCCTCTTGGAGTTTACAATCTAGTGAAGGAAGACAGACTATCAAGCCCCTGCTTCTTCCTCCCTCAGGATGCAGAGACCCCAAAACCTAGGCCTGACCTTGCCAAGTTAATAAAGCATAAGACAAATGCCTACATTAACTTTCACTGCCCACAGGATCACAACTAACCTCTATGGCATTAAAAGTCTATGATTTGGCTCCATCCAACTGGCTTACTCCCCACACCCCTACTCCTGGTGCCCCTATGCACATATTCTCATCCAGACTTGTCACAGACAAGCTTGACTTATCAAGCCTAAGCAGGCCCTTCAGGCCTTTGCCTTCGCTTATACTGTTCCTTTCCACTTGGAATATGCTACACTTTCACCTCTCCCTCTCATCTCAAACTCCTTTAACTCCTCCTCTATGCCACTTCCTCTTACAGTCTAGCAGAGAGGCTGTGAGCTCCTCAGGAGCAGGTTCTGGTTTGGGCCTGCCTTCCTTACAGTATTTAATTCATGGGAGAAGCTGAGGATATGCTCGCTGAACAAATGCTGCCATCTTCAGAGAAAGGGTGAACCCAAATGACCTATAAACAAACAAAGCAGCAACTAGCTCTGCCCAAATAGCTGCATTCAAAATAGCCCTACACCACTCTGGCTTAAGAGGCACCTCACCCCATCCCCTTCTCCAGAGGCAGCAGAGCAGGGATCCTTGGCTCACAGAAACATTTCTGGGGCCAGCAAGACCCTATCTGACCCAAACCATCCCTCCCTCCTCCTTGCCAGCCTTGGCATCTAGTTGCTAAGACATTGCCAAATCATTTCCCTGCTTACTCCACATCAAGTACAAATTAATCCCTTACTCTGGCCTTGATATGATTACACTATTCCCCATCCCCAAGCTGGAAGGAGCCTGATTTGTCACATCTCCTACCCCGGATCCCAGGTAGAAATGCATCATCTCTGGCTTCCAAGTAGGACAGTCTCTGTGCTTGTCCTGGCTTTGGCCCTGCTGGCTCAGCACACTAGTCCCCTGACTTTGACTGTCTGTGGGAAGATGGCCCTAGGCCTGCCTGCCTATTAGGCAGCCAAAGCCCCAGCTATCGGCACCAGCCTGTGAGGCAGTAGCAGCTCAGATCTGTCACCTGTTTCTCTCCCATCTTAGAAGACAACTTGCCTAGAGTAAGCACTAAGAGAGGCCCAGTCAGACTTCCCTGAGGCAAGAGGTAACCTTTTCAGGTTAGAAAAGCAGACCAGGCTGCTGCTGCCTGGCTCCAGTTCCTCTTTGTCCTCACCCCTATTACAATACATCACACTGTAGCAGAGTGACTTACATGTTTGCCTCTTTAAGGGCAGGAAAAGATTCCATTCATCTCTGTATCTCTAACCTAGCACCAGCACACAGGAGCTTGGCAAAAGTTTATTAAATGAAAGTTTGATCTGATGACTGAAGCAGCTGAGCTTCTTTTAAAAGCATGTGTCAAATGCAAACACTAATCATACATTTGACTCCATAGTAAGTACTGAGCTGACAGAGGCCTCAAAAGGGTGGCCATGGATGATGCATCTCCTGGAAATCTACAAAAATTCTTCAGAACTAGGCCAGAGTAGACACCTGAGAGAAGTTCCTGAGGTGTCTTGGAACAGGAGAACAGTCAGTATTGACACTGAATAAAACCACCTGAGCAGAGAAATGCCAAGTCCATTTGTTATTGTTTGCTCTAAGCTAAAGCTATTTCTATAAAAACAATAAAAAGGCTTTCAATGTGCCATCACCTCTTTCCCCTCACCCCCAACAAACTCCATAAACCTAGTTAGCATCAGGTAGCAAAAGACTGGTTCTACATCTCAAGAAAGGTTAACATGTTCTTGTCACAGCACAGGGAGATCAGTGACTGAACTGCCTCAGGGACTGCTATAGTCAAAGTCTCTTAGAAGATTATCTGTTTTGTTTTGATGTGTCCCATCCCTTGCCCTCAACCCTACCATGTGGTCCCATACCTTTACTTACCATAGCTCTTGTGTAATGATCTCACTTACCTGTCTCCACAACTAGACCAAAAGCCCATGGAGGGTACATACTGGATTCCAGTCATTTCTATGTTCCCAATACTGTGTCCTCTAATAGCACAGTAAAATGGTTCTCAGAAGCTGTTGACAGTTCTCATTATAAAAAATAACTCCAGGGTTCCCTAATAGCCACTCTCTACATCCTTCCAGAATTCAGCTTGTTCCTAATTCATGTTCTCTCCACTCTCTGAAAATTGGCAGTTCTGTTCCTAATTGTGTGGCATAGCCTAAGACCATAGCCAGATAGACTTTTCACTCTAGGGAAGTCACCATAGTGGCTTCTATGGAGTCAACATGGAACAACAATCAAGAATAATCAAGAACTAAAGGTACGATTCATAATTCATACACATACTCCCAACAGTAACCACAGTGGCGCTTTCCTGATGCCAGGCAGTAATGGTATTAAGCAAAAACAAACTGCTCTCTTAGCTACTTCAAGAGCCAAGGCTCATGTATACTTGTACTAGTTACTTCTAGAGCTACTGGTAAAAGCTTGTGTGTGGTTATTGCCAGTTCTTTATGGAGCTCATGAACTGAATATTTTTAAAGCCACACTGCCTCGCACTCCCTTCTAAGTAAGCTCTGCACAAATCCATTTCAGGTTGCTGCTTACAAAATTAGACCAAACAGCTGTATCTGGCAGACTTTTCACTCTTAAAGCAGTACTGCAGTAGCTGCTGACATGTAAATCCTACAAAGGCAATACTACTTGCAGGAGGTATGCTGATAGGAAAGTAGGGATCATTTTGCCACTACCACAGGCTCAGAACCATTTGGAAAAGGCATCTACTTTTCTCTGTCACTACCACAGGCTCAGAACCATTTGGAAAAGGCATCTACTTTTCTCTGTCCTGGTTTACTGACTTAGAACATGTTCCCACTTTAATCCCTCCTGTTAGCTCTGGTCTAAGAAGCATGGACTAACTCCTGTAAGGTCAAGGACAGAATCTCTTTTACAGACTGGGAACACTGAGGTCCCAATGGCACTGAAGTAATTTGGAAAGGTGGGACAAAACTGGGCCTGGGACCCAAAATCTCATCTCTGCAGCAGATATTTTGGCCTCTTGCTATCAAGCCCATTCCCCGAAACAGGGCCAGGAAGCCCCCACTCTCACAGGCTCTCTGCTAGGTGCTATGAATACAAAGGTAAATAAGAGGAGCACTTGAGAAACTCATGCGCTGGTGGGAGACACAGAACAAAACAATCAAATATGAAGTGTACGCTTCTAAAATATAGACAACACTGATCTTAAAGAAATCAAACATGGACCCAAGGTTGACAATGAAGACATAGTCTGGAAACCTCAGAGCCCTCTGCTGTCCCATGAGCCTTATTTCTCCTTGGGGCTTCTCAATCTTAGGGTCACTGCCGCCACCACACAAGTGTCCTGGGTGGGGCTGCTCTGGCCTGGGTATGGACATACAATCTTCTCCCTAATTCCTGCAACATTTACAACAAGGCTGGAACATTCAGATAAAACTTTACCACGAAAAGCTCAGAGATGATAAAAGGGTAATGAACACAAAAAGAATCTCAAATTAGACAGTTTATAAAGTTTATAAGACTCACTTGTCGTCTTCAACTTGAGATCCCCTACATTGCCTTCCTCTAGAGCTTGCAAAAGTCATTTGTTCTTTATCCTTAACACCTTAAAGTCCAGACCCAGGAAAGCACAGCGCAGAAACAGAGAGAGTTCTTTCTCCTAAGTTCCTAGTTTCTTGTGTCAAGCCAACTGACACTGGGAATACCCACTCCCTATAAGAAAAACCAAAGGACAGTGGTCTTACCCTATAGTCCAAAAAGGTTAGTCATTTTTTACAATACAACACAACAAGCCCAGACAGAACCACACTTGAACACTAGTGCGGTGGGACAAAGTGCTTTCGGGGCATAGAAGGGAACATCATGAACTCTCATGAACTCTCTTCCTCCAGAATGATCTTCCCTGCTCTGAAAACCTACGTAGCTGAACACTCACTTATAAAGTGCTGTGCACTGTCTTTTAGTTATTTCCCAACAAGACTGTAAGTATCTCCAGATCAGAAATTCTTCTTTTCTAATATTCCTTCACCCATGGAGCCAGGCACAGGAAATAGGTAAGTGTGGGGGAAATATCTGTATAACTGATGGATAATTTGTCACAAACTCCCTCCACCTTAAAAGAAATAGTGCTGAGTAGAAAGCCAAGATTTGCTTTTGACTAGATGTCTGAGGCAAGAGTATCACCTTAAGGAAGTTATCTAAGTTGATACAATCCCACCCATTTGCCTAAAACAAATGCAGTTTTCTTAGTCTTGATTTTCTAAAACATTCTCATGGAGAAGAAATGACTGATGAATAAATAAAATATCACCTTCCAGGTCCCAACTGTCCAGTTCTTGAGGTACTAACATAGATAACGGGCTCCTTACAGCTCGGCCTCAGCTAGTTTCTAGTTCTACGTGCCAGTCTTGTGCTCCTATAGTGCGGCTGACTGTAAATGACTCTGGCACACCCAGTGGCCCTACAGTCACCTCCCCAAAGGTATTTTCTGTACCATAGTTTATAAACCAATGGCCAGGGTCTGTCAGGTACAGTACTGCTGTTTGAAACACCAGAACCATTCCAATGGTATGGTAGCCAGGCACTTACTGATTTATTAGCTCTGAGTACAGCTGTTTTGGTTCTCTTTGCAAACTTCTTCCTATAACAGGCTCCTCTTCCCCCTCATCTGTGACAGAAGTGGTATAGGATTATGTGTATGCATGTATGTGTGTGTGCATGTGTATGTGTAGAGAATGGAGAATGAAATGACAGCTATTCTTAAGCAGGTACAAAACTGCTATACATCTCCCTAGAAGACTTGAATTCAGTTCTTGGGCAGAAGTCATATTAGATATGTTAGATAGCCTTATGGTTCACCCATCAATCATTAAACAGTACTATTTATATAAGCCTTGTCACAGTGATATCCTGGGCCATTTGGCTTTAGGGTTCCAGCTTTGTAGCATGGCCAACATCCTCTGAAAGTAACTCTTTTCTAACCTGGTCACATAGCAATTTGAACAAGAGAATACTACAGAGACCAGCTGACACCAAAGAGGAACTGGCAGGGTGGCAGAAATTCAATCACACAGACAGAAAATGGGTCAGTACATTATGGCCCTCAAAACCTATACTCAAGTGACTAAAAATCATTGAACTCCTTAGCTAAGAGCTATGTCCTGGGGGCCATGGGAGAGAAAACTGACAGGCCCCCACACCGCCTTGACTGCTGTCACTCCTACAGGGCAAGAATCTCTTAACCCTCCTCATGTCATCTGCTCCTGCAACACACATTCAGGAGAACTGAAGTCAAATGTGAAGGCTCTCAAGATGAATGTGTTGCCTGGCTCAGCACTGAAAGGTACCTGCTCTGAGCTGATATAGGCTTTTTAAGGACTAGCTAGCTATAAAGAGTAATGAGTTATGTCCTCTGTGATTAAATGTTAAATCTATAAGAGATCTACATATTCCTAAACTCATTAGTGACTGATTTCTTAACACAGTTTTCTTGGTAAAAGAAAAGGATAGTGTCTCTCAAAGATTTGTCAAAATAAAGCCTTCATACCTTAGATGTGAGGTCCCGATGAAAAATGCCTTTGAAGTGAAGGTAGCTGAGGCCCACTGCTATGTCATAGGCCAGTTTTACCCTCACAGTCCAGGGCAAATGCAGGTTACTGTCTAGCAACTGTTCCAGGTTCCCGGAGTTGATATACTGAAAAACAGAAGGAAAACCCAGCTACCATTTATCAAAAGTGTTTAGGCTGATGATTTATAGACACCTAGAAGACAGAGACCATATGTTTTGTTTTGTTTCGTTTTAAGTTACTAAGGGCTTATTCTGCATCCAAGCACCATGGCGGGTGCTGCACACAAAGGTATCTTCCCTTTGAGGAGATCACAACCTATTAAGGGATACAAATAATATCATATGGTAAATATTAAAATACAGTTATATGCAGACATGCACCACTCAGGATAAAGTTACTAACTCTGTCTGGGCACGACAGAGGAAGCTGCACAAGGAAATGAGGAGTCAGAAAGGATGACATAGATGGACAGTCCACACAGAGAGAACAGCATATGCAAAGCCATAGGTTAAGTGCATTCAGGAAACTAATTTACTCAATATGGCCAGAGTGCACGTATAGGAGAATCAGGAAGTGAGGCTGATATGTTTTGCTAAGACATATGGACTTTATCCTGTCTGTAGGGAACAAAAGAAGCCTTTTAAACAGGGGAGCAACATGGTCATATTTGCTTTTTAAAGAAAAGATTATTTTAGCAATGGTATGATAGACAGATTAGAGTGGAGAATATAAGAAAGGAGAAACAGGTGAGGCAATTATCGTGGTGAGAGAAGGGCATCTAAGTCAAGGAGAAAGTAGAGTCAATGGGACAAGGCAAGATTGAAAATGTAGGTAGATGGCAGAGTAAAGAAAACTTGATGATTGCCTGGATCAGAGAATGGGGACAATAAAAAGTTCTAGGATGATCCCAGGCTATTGATCCCTGGATGTCATTACTAATTATGCAGAATATAGGGAAAGAAGTAGATTTTTAAAAGAGGCAATGTTAAGAGATACTCAGTTCAGCTGGGACAAGTTGAATTTAAGGTGGAGATGTCCTATAAAGAATTATTTTAAAGCTTAAGAATAAAGTCTGGGCAAGAGACTACATTTAGGAGGCAACAACATTGAGCTGAAGCAGTTATGGAGTCCAGGGAATGTATGAAACTGTCCAGGGGTTAACATGTAAGATGGGAAATTAACAGAATCTCAAGGAATGCTAAAATTTAAAGGAACAAGCAGAGGAAGAAGAACCAAGCAACAATGTCATCATAGATTTTAAAGAAGGCAAACATTCTAAAAAGAAAATGACCAGCAATATCAAATGCTACAGATCAAGTAAGATGAGCTTCAAAAGTGTCCACTACAAAGTCACTGACAGCCTTAGCCAGAGCATTTTCAGTAAAGTGGTTAAAACTAGAGTAAGACTGAAGTGAACTGAGGAATGAGTAGGAGATAAGGCTATGGAGAAATTATGTGAATATGTACTCTTCAAGAAATGTGGCTATTCTTTATCATTCCTATATACCCATGAAGGGCTGCTTTTTGCTCTTTAAGAGGGAATAAGTATATTTATACATAGAAAATAGTAATAGCAGCTAATATTTAATGAAGTGCTTGCATTGGGCCAGTACTATTCTAAGAACTTTACATATATTATCTCATTATTCTGCACAATAACTCTATGATGTAAATGTACTATTGCTCTCATTTTACAGAAGGCATTTAGAGGTTAAGCAACTTGCTCAAGGTTATGTAATTATTAAGTGGCAGAGACAGGTAGGCTCTGCAGTCTGGCTCCAGAGTCCATACTCTTTACCACTATATTGCATTGGAGAGTCAGAGAGACCACAGCATCTGAGTCAGAGAGCCTCATGTAGCATAGGAGCTCAAAAATGAATTTACTCAAAACTTACATGATGTATTCTCTCTCTTTCTTCCAAGGAAGAAAAAGGGGGAAACTCCTCTACGCCTAAAATTCATGTCTTAATACTTATTTTTGGGGTGTGATGTTGAATTTACAAAGTACTGGGGAACCTAATGGGATAAGAGGCAAGAGATCTAAATTCTAGTCTAATTCTGCCTAATTGCCACTTACTTTGGACAAACCAACTAATAAAGTTATGTATCCTTCATTTTTCTCAACTACAAAGTAGTTATGGTAATTCCTGATCCACCTAATTCACAATGTTATTATGAGAATCTGGTAAAACATTTTAAAGTGCTTAGAAAAAACTCAAATGTTCTATGACCTGACATTTTCTGTTGTGATAATATGAGCACCAAAATGAACCAGTTGGGGGCAGCACCATGCAGCACTTTAGATCCTTGGAAAGGACTGATCAGTTTGGCAAGACAGAAAGAGTGGCTAAAATAATACATCCTTTAGCTTCTCAAAACAGAAACCTGTTGATCTGCTTCATCCTGCTTGATAATCCATCTTTGAAAATCTCAAAATAAGGAATAATGATGGCATAAGTACAGTGCCTTCTCTTCCCTCTACTTGAATCTACCCAAGGTTCACATTTGAGCTGCCCATTTACTAAAAAGAAACTGAGCTTGTGAATTCCAAGCTACAAGGCAGCAATGAAACTGACATCTAATCATGCAGGCAAATTTCTTTCTTACTTTTTTAATTTATTTTTTGAGACAAGAGTCTCGCTCTGTCACCCAGGGTAGAGTACTGGTCTCAAACTCCTGAGCTCAGTCTTCCCACCTAGGCCTCCCAGAGTACTATAGGCGTGAGCCACCACACCCAGCCCAGGCAAATTTCTTTAGCTCTGAGAGTCAAAAGGTCTGAAGAGATAGTCTGAAGGTCTTTGGCATGGTGAGAGTGTGATGGAAGCCCTGTCTTTACAACCCACTCAGGTTTCCCAACTGAGTGTCAGGAAGAAGAGACTATGATGGGAACACTGTATGTGCACACTCTGCAGGCCAAGTGAGGCCAGGACTCTTGGTTCTGGTTCAAAGAAACACGTTTACTCTGTTCAGCAATGTCTCTAAAGGCCTGAGAAATCCACAGACCAAGCCAGAGAGAGGAGCACAGGAAAAAGGTGAGACAACATGAGGAATCATGCTGCTAACAGATTCTGGCTTTTCTAGGCAAGATGGAAAAAGCATAAACCAAGGACCAGAGAGGGATACAACCCATTTCTTTTGCCTGCCTTTGATGAAGACATTGGTGGGATGATAAGCCTCTGGGCCCTCAGAAACTACATCTCAGTGTCTCAAGACCTTTGCATATATGAGGAAAGGTTTGAGATCTGTCAACAAAGGAAGATTTCTAAGTTGCTGCACACTATATGTGCCCATTAGTTGGAATGTTCACTTCCCCATAGGCAACTCCCAGTGCAGACTCAGCTGGTGTGGCCTCTAACAAATCCCTCTGCAGGAAGCAGAGGAAAGAGCAACTGCACTAGCACATTCAGCTATTCCGGATGAGGATAACAGCTGCTTTGCTTTCGTTTTCTTCCAGACCACTCCCTCAGGCAGCCCTATAAAACAACCTAAGGCATTGGCAATACATTTAAATAACTTAATAGAGAAGTTTTAACATTTTTATTGTTATTTTAAACTTTCAAGTTCAGAAAACTATAATACAGCCAATCAAATGTGTTATAGGTACTTCAAGACCTCTCACTGACTGCTATCTATAGCAACTTTACCTATGCCAAAACCTGCATCTCTTCCTCATGGTCTAATAAAATATTATAAAAGAGTTTCTTTCATTTCTCTTGTATTTGATACTTGGTTTCATTAAAGATACAGACCCTTTTTCCTAGAAGGCACTGAATAACTAAATGTGTCTTGGCAACTAAATTATATTACGTAAGTAATCCTTTATTACTAAAATGCAAGAAATCATATGCCAACATCTTTTTAAAAATCACCAAAGGGGGCCGAGCACGGTGACTTACGCCTATAATCCTAGCACTCTGGGAGGCTAAGATAGGAGAAGTGCTTGAGCTCAGGAGTTTGAGACCAGCCTAAGCAAGAGTGAGACCCCATCTCTACTAAAAATAGAAACATTAGCTGGATGTCATAGTGTGTGCCTGTAGTCCCAGCTACTCAGGAGATTGAGGCAGGAGGATCACTTGAACCCAGGAGTTTGAGGTTGCAGTGAGCTATGATAACGCCACTGCACTGTACCCAGGTCAACACAGCAAGACTGTCTCAAAAAAAAAAAAAAAAAAAAAAGACATATAATCAACTAACAATTTTTTTCCACACAAGAGAATAACATGATCAGATATGCTACACAGAAATATCATTCTAACAGTAATGTAAAAACTGTACGGAAAGGCCTGGAATTAAGGCGGGGAGAACAGTTAGGATAACAAAGCCCTGAATAGGACAATGGCAGCAATAATGGAAAGGTTAATATCTGAGAGACAACTCAAAAGTAGAATCAACAGAATTTGGTGTTTGATCAAAGGTAGGGAGTAATTAAAAGAGATAAGTTATACAAAGACAGACCAGCATGATGTTTAGCTCCTAGCACAGTACTAATTCTTCTCACTATCAATATCTTATTATCATCCCTCCTCTAGGTTATTCCATTAGCATTCTAATTAGTCTTCTTGCCCCCTTTTGCATCTTGAAAAGATTTAGCCCTCATTCCAATCCATTTTCCACAATTCAGACAAAATAATCTTTCTGAAATGCCAACCTGAAGCCACTCCTCTGCTAAAATTATTCATTGATGCTCTATTACTCTTAGGATAAAACCCATAATCCTTAGCATGGCACACAGAGCCTTTCAATCCTGCTTATAAAGGTCTGACACCTGCTTACCTGCACATGTGTATACATTGCTGGTCCCTTTACCTAGAACATCCTCCTCCACCTAGGCCTGGTTAATATTCACTCATTATTGAGGACTCAGTTCCATTTATTGGCAACCCATAGGCAGGGTCGGAGGTAAGAAAGACATTCTACGCAAAAGGAACACAAAGATAACAAAATAAAGGGATTATCAGTTATTCTTTTTTTTTTCTTTCTTCATAAGTAGGGGAGAAGGGATGAAGCTAAAAAGTTAAGATGGGCAGTATGGTGTAATGGGGAAGCCCACAGACTGCAGTTAGACTGCTGAGGATTGAATCTCATCTCTGACTACAACTAGTTGTGGAACCCTGGGTTGGTTACTAAATTTCTTTAATACACATCTAAAAAATGAAAATCATAGTAGTACCTAACCCATAGAGTTGTGAAGATTCAATAAGTTGATATATGTAAAATGCTAAGAATAATGTCAAAGAAAGTTATCAATGTCAGTTATTATTTCTATTATCATACATATTATTAGTATAGAAGTTCTGGAATACCAAGATGAAGTATCTATAATTAATTTGGCAGACCATGGGGGGGCCGCTGAAATTTTACAAGTAAAGGTACAATATGATCTGATAAGGGCTGAATTATGTCCCCCAAAAAGATGTGTTCAAGTCCTAAACCCTGGTAACTAAAAATGTGACCTAACTTGGGAATAGGGTCTTTAAAGATATAATCAATTTAAGATGAGGTCATACTGGAGTAGGGTGGGGCCTTTATCTAATATGACTGGTATTCTTTTTTCCTTTCTTTTTTTTTTTTTTTTAGAGACAAGGCCTCACTCTGTTGCCCAGGCTGGAGTGCAGTGGCACAATCACACAATCATAGCTCACTGCAGCCCCGAACTTCTGGGCTCAAGCAATCCTCCTGCCTCAGCTTCCCAAGTAGCTGGGACTATAGACACATGCCACCATGACTGGCTAGTTGTTTGTTTGTTTGTTTGTTTGTTTTAGAGAAGGAGTCTTGCTATGTTTCTCAGGCTGGTCTTGAACTCCTGAACTCTGGTATTCTTATAAAAAGAGAGAGAAGAAACACAGATACATAGGAAAAATGTCATATGATGATGGAGGGAGAAATTGGAATGACACATCTGCAAGCCAAGAAACACCAAGGATTGGTAACAACCACCAGAAGCTAGGCAGAGGCAAGGAAGGATATACCCCTAGAGCCTTCAGAAAGAACATGGCCCTGCCAGCACTTTGACTTTGGATTTCTAGCCTTGAGAATAAAGTTTTGTTGTTATAAGTCACTCACATTGTAGTGCTTTGTTATAGCAGCTCTACAAAACTAAAATGATCTTTCTGGTAGCAGGATAGAAGAGGAAGTAGAGGCAGTTTTGGAGGATGTTACAACAGCCAGATAAGAGGTGACCAAATATCTGACTTAGAGTGCTGTTATGGGCATGAAAAAGTAGACTAGAATCAATATACAGAGGTAGAATCTCAAGGATTTAGCAACTGAGTGGTAGATATGAGAAATCACAAAAAAGAGTCAAAGGCAACTCAGAGGTTCCAAATTCGGATGTTTAGAACAGCAATGGGAAGGGATGTCAGAATCTTACCTGACTCATTGTTACATCAGTAAGTCAGAAACCTGTCAGAAACCAGCATCAATATCAAACAGCCAAGTCAGTGGCTTATCAGACCTTCTGCTCTTCAGAAGAGCCCTGTGCAGAGAAGGGCCTGCGCCCCGACCTAGTTTTCATTGTAGCCCAACAATACCTTTGTGCTGGCCACTGTATGTTTGTTGGTCAGCTCCAAACACAAAGGCTAGTCGACATCCCATCCTGCTGGCTTGGTTTAAAGAAGAAAAGAAAGCTTTGTTACTGCGCTGGGTAATTCCAGGACAGGCATCCCAAGAGTGCCCTGTGGGAGGCTTGTGTTCCAAAGGAGCCTCCTGTTCTCAGTTTGAGGATCTACAGCCACTGCCAAGACCTGAGTTTGCCACAGTTCAGCCTCTACTCCAGGAGGTTCACCAGGGCCTGCCTGACTGAAATGGTCAGTAGTAAAGAGCTGACTCAAAAAGAGAAAGGGAAGACCAGTTCTGGGTACAAAGTAAAAGGCTTTTACTAACCCAGTATGTGTTTCAGAATATTTAAATGTTTCACTCTCCCTGCCTTCACATATGCTTATCTACTGCCCAGAATATCATTCTTCCCCTTTGTAGGTTTGCTAATTTTTATTTGTCCTTCTAAATCCAACTAGAGCCCCTTATGTAAGAAGGCATTCCCTGATACTCCATCCCATTCTTTGTGCCACTTTAGCATCCTGTACATATTTCCACTATTGCTTATTACACATCACACTGCACTATTACCTTGATGGCAGGAACTAGGTCCTTCTCAACTTTGTAAGCCCAGTATCCAGTGAACAATAAAACTGTTGAACGAACAAATGCATAATTGTAACATCTTGAAACATTCTTGACATGCTTTATTTTAATAAATGACGAAATCAAGCCCAGTGAATTTAAGTAACTTGCCTATGATTATTCAACTAGTAAACAGTAGAGTCTGGATTTGCATCCAAGCCTTTTGACCTCAAAGCCCAGGTTTCTTCTATTCCAGGAGCTTACACTTATGTAGGGAAGCAAAAGCAAAAACAACTTTAATAAATGGAAGAATGTGTAATAAGAGAGATACAAAAATACTACATAGGAAAACATAAGCGGAAAACATTATGACCAAATAAGTGGTAGTGGTGGAGGAGGGGCGCAGGGAGAAGGAAGGCACAGCAGCAGGAGAAAAAGAATCAGAAAAGGTTTTATAGAGATAAGTAGGCTTTGGGCCAGATCTTGATTGGAGGAAGATTTCTATAGGACAGAGAGAAAAAGTAAATTCCAGTCTGAAGAAACAATATGAATAAAAAAGCAACACAACAGGCCAGGCACCGTGTCTCATGCCTATAATCACAGAGCTTTGGGAAGCCAAGGCAGGAGGATTGCTTGAGGCCAGGAGTTCAAGAAAAAAGAAAGAAAACACAGACCATGTTCAATAAACAACAAAAAATCCAGTTTGCCTGAATTACGGAGTGTTTGCTAAAAAAGAGGAGAACTAGGAGAAAAAAGGTAGGATTATGCTAGAGCATAAAGGACTAGTGTTTATCCTGAATTCCATTTTTTAAATTTAGCTGTGCATCAAAATACTCTGTAGAGCTTTATTTACTTATTTATTTTAATTAAAATTTTATTTATTTATTTTTTTTAATTTCAGCATATTATGGGGGTACAAAAGTTTAGGTTACATATATTGCCTTTGCCCCCCCCTCCATGAATCAGAGCTTCAAGCATGTCCATCCCCTACATGGTGCACATCGCACTCATTATGTATATATACACCCATCCCCTCCCCCCCCACATCTGCCCGACACCCGATTAATGTTATTCCTAAATGTGATCTTAGGTGATGATCAGTGAAACCAATTTGATGGTGAGTACATATTGTGCTTATAAAATTTTTTTTTATATAGACAGGATCTCGTTATGTTGTCCAGACTGGTCTCGAACTCCAATGATCTTCAAGCAGCCTGTTTATTTTTAAATACAGATAGATACCTGGACCTCACCCAAGACTTCAATCAATGAGGAAATCACTGAAGGTTTTTGAGCCAAGGAATGCCATTGATTATTCATTTATTCATTCAATCAACAAATATGATAAGCAGCTACCATTTGTCAGGCACTGTGCTAGGAACCAGTGGATGTCAATGTAAATAAAACGGTCCTTGCTGTCTAGGAATTTATAACCTACATATACAAACAGTCAATTTAAATCAATAAGAAATATTATTGTATTATGAGAGCACATAAGAGGGGTAATAAACTAATCTTAGGAGATCAGAAAAGGCTTCCCAGAAAAAGTAAAATCTCAGCTGGGGCCTGAAGAATTGGGTGGGTTAAGGGGAGATGGAGAGGTGTGTTCTGGGCAGAGGAAAGAGCTGATACAGAGACCCAAAGGTGAAAAGGGTCACGTCCCATTTGTGGAACTGAAAGAGGTTCAGTACAGCTGTAGTACACAGTTGAGATGAGCAGAGATGCTAGAGAAATAAGCAGTGAGGCTACAGAGATAAGCAATAGCACAATCAGATGTTTTAACTTTACCCTGAGGACAATGAAGAGCCATAGAAGGGTTTATGTGGGGAGAAACAAAATTAGATTTGTTTGGTTTCAGAATAAGAAAAAAAGAAAAAGAAACAAAATTAGATTTGTATTAAACACTGGTACTGGCATAAAGACAGACACATAAACCAGTGGAATAAAATAGCCCAGAAATAAACACTCAAGTATCAATGGGGAAAGGACAGCCTCTGCAACAAAGGAGAAATGCAAATCAAAATCACAATGAGGGCCAGGAGCGGTGGCTCACGCCTATAATCCTAGCACTCTGGGAGGCCGAGGCGGGGGGATTGCTTGAGCTCAGGAGTTCAAGACCAGCCTGAGCAAGAGCGAGACCCCGTCTCTACTAAAAATAGAAAGAAATTATCTGGACAACTAAAAATATATATAGAAAAAAGTAGCTGGGCATGGTAGTGCATGCCTGGAGTCCCAGCTACTCAGGAGGCTGAGGCAGAAGGATCCCTTAAACTCAGTAGTTTGAGGTTGCTGTGAGCTAGGCTGACGCCACGGCACTTTAGCCCGGGCAACAGAGCGAGACTCTGTCTCAAAAAAAACCAAAAAACCCACAATGAGATACCACCTTGCACTCATTAAGGTGGCTACTATTAAAAATATATATAACAAGTGTTGGGGAGGATGTAGAGAAATTAGAACCCATATGCACTGTTGGTGGGATTGTAAAATGGTGCAACTACTATAGAAAAAAGTATAGAGGTTCCTCAAAAAATTAAAAATAGAACTACCATATGGTTCAGCAATCCCCCTGCTGAGTATATACCCGAAAGAATTGAAAGTAGGGTCTCAAAGAGATATTTGTACGCTCATGTTCATAGCAGCATTATTTTCAATAGCCAAGCGGTGGAAGCAACCCAAATGTCCATCAACACATGAGCAGATAAACAAAATGTGGTATATACATACAATGGAATATTATCCCACCTTAAAAAGGAAGGAAATCCTGTCACATACCACAACATGGATGAACCTTAAGGACATTATACTAAATGAAACAAGCCAGTCACAAAAAGACAAATACTGGCCCAGCACAGTGGCTCACATCTGTAATCCCAGCACTTTGGGAGGCCAAGGTGGGGGAGGATTGCTTGAGCCCAGAAATTCAAGACTAGCCTGGGCAGCACAGTAAGACCTCATCTCTAAAAAAAAAAAAAAAAAAAAAATTAGCCAGGCGTGGTAACATACACCTAGTTGAGGCAGGAGGATCGCTTGAGCCCAGGAGTTGGAGGCTACAGTGATCTGTGATCGTACTACTACACTCCAGCCTGGGCAATTGAGCAAGATCTTGTCTCTTAAAAAAAAGAAAAGAAAAAACATAAGTACTATATGATTCCATTTATATGAGGTATCAAAAGTAGTCAAATTCATGGAAACAGAAAGTAGAATGGAGGTTACTAGGGGCTGGGGAGAGGGGGAAATAGAGAATAGTTGGGTATAGAGTTTCTGTTTTACAAAATGAAAAGATCTGGTGGTAGTGCATGCCTGTAGTCCCAGCTTCTTAAGAGGCTGAGGCAGGAGGATCACTTGAGCCCAGGAGTTCAAGGATATAGTGCTTTGTGATCACATCTGTGAATAGTCACTGCACTCCAGCCTGGGCAACATAGCAAGACCTTGTCTCTAAAAGAAAAAAGAAAGAGAGAAAAATATCTGGAGATCTATTGCACACAATATGAAAATACTTAATGCTAACTATTGACCTATACACTTAAAAATGGGTAAGATGGTAAGAAAAAAAAAGATTTGTATTTTAGAAGGACCACTCTGACTGGCAATATAGACTCTAGATTTAAGGTTTGAAACGAGACTGACAGGGAGACCAGTTAGAAGGTTGTGGCAAGAGATGACGAAGGCAGAAAGAATTGGCATAAGATAAATGGATCCAAGATAGTAAGGAGGTAAGATGGACAGGACATGGTGATTGGTAAGATGTAGAAAAAGAGAGAGGTCAGGGACAAAGGAAGAGGGAACTATCATTTATATGACAGCTAAGTATTATACTAATACTTTTACAAATTATTCATTTACTATTTATTGAGCGGCTTCTTGTGCCAAGTACCCACAGAAGACTTCAGACAATTATTCTGCCACCTTTATAGAATAGCTTCTCACTTTTTGAGGTTCATTAAACTGGCCCTTGACATAGTATCTGCTTAATAATTATTTCTTGAGTAGGAAACAGACACAGCAATTGCTATAGGAGGGTGAGATGAGCTAAAATGAGCATGTAAGAAAATAAATACCTATGATTGACTTTGGACACTATTGATCTAAGAATTTCTTATCTAAGTAAACAATGATGACCAAGATAACAAGAAAAGACCAACATAAAGAGAAAGTAAAGGCAGAAAATGATTATGTATCAGGTACAGGAATGCAGACATATCCTTGAGTAGTAGGAATGCGTTAAGAGTATATTGGGAGACCACCCTCCTTCCATAGTCCTACTTGCTATAGACTCCAAAGTAGGAAGAGCTCTCAGTACAGCCAATACAGATCCAACTCCTTGGCATGATACCACTTACCAAGTTAAGAAAAACACACTTGGCAAATCTTCTATTAGAAACACATCTAGCCTAAACTCAAAAAGAGTTCTGTGAATTCAACTGTCATACTAGTTTAACAATCATGAGGGGATTAGGAGAAAGATTAGCTAGAAATCCCCCAAAGAATTTTCTGAATCCTTCTGCTGTCCTCTCATTATCAACACTGTGAAAGGATTCATCAAACAGATGGCCAAACTGACCTTGAAAGCGGCAGATACCTTCGTGGCTAACAGTTTAACTGTTGGCAGCTAGAATGTTGAGAAGCAGTATTCATTCATTCATTTATCCATTCATCCAACAAATATTTACTGCATACTTTTATGTGCCAGTTACCAACAATGGCTAAGCCCAAGGAGCTTAAAGTTTAGTAAGTACAGGATTATTGTCAATCAGAACATGATTTAAATCCCAGCTCTGCCACTTAGTTAAGAAACCCTTAGATAAATTAATCTCTTTCTGCACCTCAGATTTCTCATCTGTAAAATGGGGAAAATATTACCTATTTCATGGGATTGTGTGTTAATTAAACAATATATTGAGAGAAAGAAAAAAAAGCTTAGCAGGCCCTGGCACACAGAAAGCATTTAGTAAGAAAAACTGGCCAGGCACAGTGGCTCATGTCTTTAATCCCAGAACTTTGGGAGGCTGAGGTGAGATGATCACTTAAGGCCAGGAGTTCAAGACCAGCATGGGCAACATAGCAAGACCTGTCTCTACAAAAAAATAAAAAAACTAGCTGGTGGTTGCCTGTAGTTCCAACTACTCAGGAGGCTGAGTGGGGAGGATCGCTTGAGCCCAGGGGTTCGAGGCTGCAGTGAAGTATGATCATGCCACTCTACTCCAGCCTGGGTGACACAGTGAGATCTTGTCTCAAAAAAAAAAAAAAAAAAGAAAGAAAGAAAGAAAAAGAAGAAAAGAAAAGAAAAACAACCTAGTGATTTTCTTTATTTGCTGCTCAGGAGGTAATGCAGCAGGTGAAAAAATGAATTCTTCCAAATCAATGAGGAATGTTTTCTAATGAAATGTTTTCTAATGAAAAGGTTGATAAACAGGATTTAAGCAAGAAAGGTATCACTCAGAGTCCTCCAAACACTGACTCTATGAATATCTCTCTACTTGGCTGTCCACTAAATATTTCAAACTTAAACCTGGTGTTCAAAACTGAACTCTTTTTTTTTTGAGACAGAGTCTTGGTCTGTTGCCCGGGTTGGAAAGCAGTGACATCATCCTACCTAGCTCACTGCAACCTTAAGCGTCCTGGGCTCAAGTGATCCTCCCGCCTCAGCCTCCCAAGTAGCTGGGAATACTGCCATGCACCACCACACCCAGCTAATTTTGTTCTGTTTTTGTTTTTTTTGAGACAGAGTCTCACTCTGTCTTCCTGGGTAGAGTGCAGCGGTGTCATCATAGCTCACAGCAATCTCAAACTCCTGGGCTCAAGTGATCCTCCTGCCTCAGCCTCCTGAGTTGCTGGGACTACAGGTACATGCCACCATGCTGGATATGATAGAACATTTTCTTTTTTTTTTTTACATGCCAATACCACCAAATGGTTTTATTATTGACACTGACAACAGGCTCAACACTGCAATTGTATCATTATTTTGTTTGGTTTCTTAAATATTACTTAAGTATGAATTAAAAACATATGTTTACATTTAAGAAATGTGACACATCAAAGAAGTCCTCTGTAAACATAATCCCTTTTCAATATATTTTCCTGCTTTGTTTCATACATAAATAACTTAATCTACAAGGTCATAAATAAAACTATCAACTCTTATGGCCTAGAAGTATATATAAATTTTGAAGGTTAATAAAAGTGTTCTCTTTATGATTTTATAAATAACAACATGCTGTATTTGCAGTGTTTATCATCGAATGACTTATAAGTTCTTAGTGTCTCCCAACCTGTTCCGCCAATAACAGACCTTGCAGTGTACTTGGTAAAAATGTCATGCATTTAAAAAGTCAAAATGGTCAAAATCCTAGATTTTTAAAAATAGCAGAGAATGTTCTATTTCAATATCACTAAGTCTTATTAAAACCACTTCAGTTTGTCTAAAAACAAAAAATGCTACTAAAGAGTGAATGCTTGTACCATCATTTAAATGGTATCTAACAAAATCTAAAATGTAAGAAAAAATAAAATCATATTAAATCCTGAAGTCTTGCCAAAAATATTTCATTGAGATTCTGTTATAGGAACAGAATCAATATATTAAAATTTATTTTTATATCATCACTTTGATGAGTTAGAGCTTTAAGGGTAAACAAAAATGACACAAAATGATTTAAAAAAGCCACACTTATAATTCCTGATACAGAACATTAGATTAGTTTTTGTTTAATGACTAGAAATCCTTATTTCTTGAGAAAATATTAAATATCTGTTGAAACATACCACCTATCTAGTGATTTATTAAATAACCACTCAAGATTTATTAGGTAAGTACTTAAAATACTTTTGTAATTTATGTAATAAATTACTTTATGTAATAAAAATAAATAGGAATTTTGCATGTTGGCTATGCTTCATTTTATACATTATTTTTTAGGCCTTCATTTATAGGGTATAAAACTTAAAAAAATTCTCAACTAACATTTTCATTAGATTTAAATGATTCAAACTATAAATAATGCTAACTACTGTCATTTCCTTGAAAATCTAAGTTTCTAAAAGTTTTATTTTTCAAGTAATACAAAAATGATCTGGTTTACATTATTAACTGCTCAACAAACTGTTTAAAAAACTAAATATTCTTTGTTAAAGAGATTACTAGAAATGTTTTTCATGCTTATTTTTTAAAAAACAAGATTCTGATATACATAATGAATCTAAATCAAAATTCACAAATGGTAGCTGAAATCCTGTCAACTTTCAGTCCAATACAACATAAATCCACTGTTTTTATGCATAAACAATTCAAAATTAAAGTTTACAATGGAAATGTCAACAAGTCATAACCACTACACATCACTACTGATGGGTTCCACTATCCTTCAACCAGGCACAGCAGATGTGCACATCTGATAGACAGACTGCTTAGAAAATTAAAGCTATCAGAGTTATAAATAAGGAATACATAAATATGAACGTAACAATGCCAAAGCATTATAGCTGTTAAAAAAAAAAGTGAGTAAGATGTGATGTAAACACATCTGATAGTTCTCTCTGTAAGCCACTTTCCACTGATTTATAAAGCTATGGTTTTATAATTCTTTTAAAAAGGAAAATTTTTCCACACTGATGCATGCAGTAATTTCATTGTACATTCTTGACTACAAAGCAATCTTCAAATTCTCTTGCAGAGCTTGACATATCTCATCAGAATTTCTCCAGAAAGTCAGCTTGTCATATTTTCAGCAGCCTTCAGTGCTTCAGTAGCCTTGCGAAGCTCCTTAATAACCGATGATAAAGCTTCTGGGTTAATTCCTTGTTCACAAAGCCGTACACAAATAGACAAAGTTTCCATATCTAAGCCAGTATTCAAAATTCTGGAAATCTCAAGCAGAACGTCCATAGTCTCCCTCAACGCATTCATGTTCGCCGCCGCTGCCGCCCCGGTGCCGCCACTGCTCGCCATAGCGGAGGCGAAAGGAGGCCGGAGAAGGGCCTGACCCGGAACTGGAGCGCCTTCTTTTCTCCTGATAGAACATTTTCATGTCTACACAGCTAGTTCCCTCACCTCTTTTAAGCTCTTGCTAATTTTTTCTATTTTTAGTAGAGATGGGGTCTCACTTTTGGTCAGACTGGTCTCGAACTCCTGAGCTCAAGTGATCCTCCAGCCTGGGCCTCCCAGAGTGTTAGGATTACAGGCACGATCCACTGTTCCTAGACCCCTTGGACATGATAGAACACTTTCATATTCACATAGCTAGTTCCCTCACCTTTAAGTTCTTGCCTCTTCTGTGAGGCCTTCTTAGTCCACATATTTAAAATTGCAAACCATTTAGCGCTTAACACCATATATATTACAATTTGTTTTCTTATTTAATCTAACTCCTCTGCCCATCCCTTGCTGATTAAAATGTAAATTCCTGGCCGGGCGCGGTGGCTCACGCCTGTAATCCTAGCACTCTGGGAGGCCGAGGCGGGTGGATCGCTCGAGGTCAGGAGTTCGAGACCAGCCTGAGCAAGAGCGAGACCCTGTCTCTACTAAAAATAGAAAGACATTATATGGACAACTAAAAATCTATATAGAAAAAATTAGCCGGGCATAGTGGCGCATGCCTGTAGTCCCAGCTACTCGGGAGGCTGAGACAGTAGCATCGCTTAAGCCGAGGAGTCTGAGGTTGCTGTGAGCTAAGCTGACGCCACGGCACTCACTTTAGCCTGGGCAACAAAGTGAGACTCTGTCTCAACAACAACAACAAAAAAAAAAATGTAAATTCCAAGAGGGCAGGGATTTTTATTTGTTCATTATGGTATTTCTAGTATCTGGAATAGTGCTGAACACATGGTACAAACCAAATAAATATTTTTTTGAAGAATAAATGAACCTGAAGCAAGCAAGCAAGTTAGGGAAAAACTGCTTTGGATAAAGTAAACTAAATGAACTCTTCTATTATTTGTGAGCTAGATTGCCAACCTCAAATTCTTGTTTCTCAAATGTCATAGGGAGTTACTAAAAATAAGAGGAGAAAACATGTATCACAATTTAGAGATTTTTTATTACTAAATGACCAAAACAAAAAATTAAATAAAAGTTACCTTTTTCAAAAGTAAAGCAAATGCCAACCCATATTTATAGAAACATTTTTTTGCAAGTAGAAGTTTAAGTGAAATAAACTTCTAATTGTGAAAGGATTTGAGATGTGACATTTCACACTATTTTTGATTTCTGGTTCTTTCCACTAGGGCTAATTCAGCTTTCCTAGAGCTGGATCTACACTAGACAATCAACTATAAACACATCCTAAGTATATATTATGGGCCCAGCCACACACGGCATTATCATAGGCCCTATCCAGAAGACTGAGTTCCATTAGAGAACCTGGGATTTGACACAGCTTGAAAAGTAGGAAGGAAAAGAAAAATAAGGGCATTCCTAGTCCTGGAAGACACACCTGAAGCCAAGATGTACAGAAAACAGCAAAAAGTCCCACCTAACTAAAGTGAGGGATTCATATTCCAAAACCGGATTAGAAAGGGTCTAAAATAGAAGTTTTTAGACAGAAGCATTATGTTATGCCTGGTGGAGATTATTCAGGTACTGGTATATCAAAAATGAAGCAAAGAAAGACTACAGACAGGAAAACCAGCTACAAAGCATTTGTATTAATAGGAATCCAGGTATGGAATAAGATCATGGCAGTTGAAATGGAGAGAAAGAAAAATAATCAGACATCACAAAGAAGAAAATAGGATAGGACTAGAGAATGATTAAATTCAAGTGATGAGGCCAGGTATGGCAGCTCATACCTGTAATCCCACACTTTGAGAGGTCAAGGTGGGAGGATCACTCAGGAGTTGGAGACCAGCCTGAGCAACAGCAAGACCCCTGTCTCTACCAAAAATAGAAAAAATTCGGCCGGGCGCGGTGGCTCACACCTGTAATCCTAGCACCCTGGGAGGCCGAGGCGGGTGGATAGCTCGAGGTCAGGAGTTCGAGACCAGCCTGAGCAAGAGCGAGACCCCGTCTCTACTAAAAATAGAAAGAAATTATATGGACAACTAAAAATCTATAAAGAAAAAATTAGCCGGGCATGGTGGCGCATGCCTGTAGTCCCAGCTACTCGGGAGGCTGAGGCAGTAGGATCGCTTAAGCCGAGGAGTCTGAGGTTGCTGTGAGCTAAGCTGACGCCACGGCACTCACTCTAGCCTGGGCAACAAAGTGAGACTCTGTCTCAAAAAAAAAAATAGAAAAAATTGGCCAGGTGTAGTGGCACACACCTGTAGTCCCAGGTACTCGGGAATCTGAAGCAGGAGGATCACTTGAGCCCAGGAGTTTGAGGTTGCAGTGTGCTACAGTGATAGCACTGCACTCTACTCAGGGTGACAGAGTGAAACTCTGTCTCAAAGGAAAAAAAAAAAAAAGACCCCTGTCTCTACCAAAAAAAAAAAAAAGATACTGCAGTGAAATAAAGATGGTCATTGAGAGATAGAGTCTAAGTCCTCTACGCTTGCATCAAAGCTGGCCTTAGTAACTTGCTTGGCCAATAGAATGCAGGTTAAGAGACATTCTGGAACTTCCAAGGCTGTTATAAGACATCTCTTGCAGCTTCCACTTGGGTGGCTTATACATCTCACCAGTTACTGCAAGATAAGTCTAACTATCCTGAGATAACCATTCTGTGGGAAGCCTAAGCCATATGGAGATAATCTAGAGAATGAGACCCCACGTGGAAAAAGAGGAGTCAAGGAGCACCACAGTACCAGACATGCAAATGAAGAAGCCATCTTGGAAGAAGCCAGCTGAGCCCTCTCAGCTGATACATATGGATCAAAGACCTAGCCCTTTTGAATACCTGAGCTATAAAATCACAAACAAAATAATTTTTTTTTTTTTTTTTTTGAGACGGAGTCTCACTCTGTTGCCCGGGCTAGATTGCCGTGGCATCAGCCTAGCTCACAGCAACCTCAAACTCCTGGGCTCAAGCAATCCTACTGTCTACAGGCATGCGTCACCATGCCCGGCTAATTTTTTATATATATTTTTAGTTGTCCAGCTAATTTCTTTCTATTTTTAGAAATAGAAATAGAGACGGGGTCTTGCTCTTGCTCAGGCTGGTCTCGAACTCCCGAGCTCAAATGATCCACCCGCCTCAGCCTCCCAGAGTGCTAGGATTACAGGCGTGAGCCACCGCGCCTGGCCCAAAATAATTTTTTTTTAAGCCACTAAGTTTTGGGATAGTTTGTTATACAACAATAGATAATGGGAATAGGCATCTTTTTTATCCTAAGTCAGAGCTTAGCAAAGTGCCTCGCCCACAGCATAGTCACTCCAAGTGGTGTGTGTCAAGGGAATCTCTCTCTTCCCTCATATTTTCTAATATTTTTAATTTTCACATCTTTGTCATTTCACATCTTTGCAACTTCGCACCCAGCTCAAGGCAAATAAGGCCAGGAGACTACTCTATACTGGGCCACACAAAACAAGAAACGAAACAGGCAAAACCAAAAGCAATATCACAGCACACCAAGAAACTGGAATCAGGGTCTGGCTTGCTCATTTTTATAAATAATACATGAGTTTGGTCACTGAACCCATGGAGTTTCCTTTCATTGTAAGCCGTCTGATTATATAAGGCTTCTTATAAGTCTGATCAAACCAACTCAGAAGCAACATGTATCAACCCATATAAACAAGAAATTTCCAAAGTAACTACTCTAATAAAGAGAGAAGGTATACGGTGGGGTGGGAATGAGGAATGAGAGGAGGATGAGAACTATGTAAATAGAAAACTCTCTGCGACGGCCTGCAGGGCTAATCCATTCCATTCCCTCATGAGCCAAAAGCATTTCTTTCAGTACTAAATGTCTGTTTGACTGAGGTGGCTTTGCTATAAAAAAACAGAATCACCTCACCAGGCCAAGGAATATTCTGCAATTACAGAATTAGCTGAGTGGCTCTCATTGCCACAGTAGAAAAAAAGAACAGTCTCTCCATAACAGAAAAGGCAAGAGAGACCTAGACACCAAGCAATTCAATTGTCGTCTCCTTTGACAGAGAGTATTGTCCGGCACTTGATACCCCTGCCTCACATCCATATACCCTACCCAATTCCTCAATGCCCAATCTTCTAGCCACTGAGAGGTTCTGCACTAAGAAGTTCCCATACTGCTTGACTGTAAGGATATATCCTTCTTTTTGCCTTTCTTAACAATATTTAAAAGGAAAACATAATCTGTCCAGAGGCATCTGTTTCTCTTCTCTCTCTCTCTTTCCACCCCACCCCAGCCCCTACCCATCTTGGATATGGAAGAGAAAATACATACTATTAATATATACGTTAGTGGCAGCTACTTTTTGATTATAAATGATAGACAACGTTGCTTTTTGATGAAGTTACAATGAGAAGGAACAGGGTCTCTGAATAGCATCTATTTAACTGCTGAATTAAACCAATATTTAACCTAATAAAGTGCTAGAATTCCAGTTATATGAGTCCTTTTGTTGTTTGAGGGCATTTAACTATTTTCTGTTGCTTGCAATTAAACACATTCTAATATACCCAATATCCAAGAAATAGCTTTTCCAAATACTCCAGAATACATAAAAAGTGTGTCAGAACTGAATTCTACAAATACTACACATGCTACACAAGAGCCTCTGCTTAGCACTGTGGGGAATATAAAAGCGAATTAAGGATAGCATGTTGTAATAGAAATAGGCTTAAAGTCAGATAAACCTGGATCCAATCCTACTTTGGAGAAGTCATTTAATTTCCTTAAGCCTTAGTTTTCTCATCTATAAAATGGAAGAAGTAAGACTATATAATTGTGAGAATTATATCTAACATAAAGCACCAAGCATAGTGCTCAGCCCATAGTGGGTATTTAATAATTGGTAGTTGTTATGGTTTAAAAAATGGGAGAAAGGTGGGTGAGGTGGTTTAAGCCTGTAATCCTAGCAACTCAGGAGGCTGAGGCAGGGGGACTGCTTAAGGCCAGGAGTTGACCAGCCTGGGCTGCATCGTGAGACCATGTCTCTAAAAAAAACAAAAAAATGAAAAACAATTAAGCCAGGCATAGTAGTACATCGGTAGTCCCAGCTACTCAGGAGGCTGAGGTGGGAGGATTGCTTGAGCCCAGGAGTTGAAGGCTGCAGTGAGCTGATGGTTCCATCCTGGGTGACGGAACAAGACCCTGTCTCTGGCGTTTTTTTTTGTTTTTGTTTTTGTTTTTGTTTTGTTTATTTTTAAAAAGGAGAGGAGAGGAGAGGAGAGAGGGAAAAAGAAGGGGAGAGAGAGAGAGAGAGAATCTTTACCCTCAAGTAGGGTAGAAAAAAAATAATTATGATCTGCTGATTGGAATATTTATAGGGTATGGGAGATTGCCAACAAGAGTTTCAATTCTTCACCCCCTACTGAATCCATGCCCTTTGATATACAACTTTGCAGTACAGTCCTGATGTGGACAGGGCATAATTTCCACCCATGACTCAAGCATGTGATTTGCTTTGTCCAATGGGATGTTTAGCCAAGTAAACTTGAAGATAAGCAGAGTCATGAAAAGCAGCTGTGCAAATGGGCTGGCATACTACTGCTATTCTGGCATCATCTTAAAAAAGGACATGTCCAGACTAACCCATTGGCCCCAGAAGGAGGAAGAGCTAGAGCAAAGCAGCCTCAGCAAATCCCAGCCTAGAGTAGACTACCAGCAGACCTGACCTGCAGATGCATAAGTGAGCCTAAGCAAGACCAGCAAAACTGCCCAATCTAGGCCAGCTCAGTTCAGCTGACCCTGGAGATGTATGAGAAAGAAATGTTTATTGTTATATGCTTTTGAAGTTTTGTGTGAAGTGAAGATAAATGACTAATGGTGGCTGGGCAAGGCTGCTCACGTCTAATCCTAGCACTTTGGGAGGCCGAGGCAGGAGGATTGCGGGAGGTCAGGAGTTCGAGACCAGCCTGAGCAAGAGCGAGACCTCCCCCATCTCTACTAAAAAATGCATCAGGCAACTAAAAATAGAAACAAAAAATTAGCTGGGCATGGTGGTAAGCACCTGTAGTCCCAACCACTCGGGTGGCTGAGGCAGGAAGATCACTTGAGCCCAGAAGTA
This sequence comes from Eulemur rufifrons, assembly GCF_041146395.1. Lineage (NCBI taxonomy): Eukaryota > Metazoa > Chordata > Mammalia > Primates > Lemuridae > Eulemur > Eulemur rufifrons. Next base: position 32,907,390 of record NC_090990.1, read on the forward strand.
TGAGGTTGCTGTGAGCTAGGCTGATGCCACGGCACTCTAGCCTGAGCAACAGAGCAAGACTCTGTCTCCAAAAAAAAAAAAAAAAAAAAAAAAAGACTTATGGTGCTCAAGGGCTGTGCTAGATATTAATAATTTCTTTTTATGATCCTTAATGAAAGCAAGTCAAATTATAAGGCAAATAAACTTAGAAGTCTCCAGAGACCTGTGCCATCATGGCCTTTGCCAATCTCCTTCCGAAAATAACCAAGAGCATTTAGATATTTGGGCTTTATCACCATCGGCCTATTAACATCATAATAAAAATATTAAATATCATGACACAGGGAGAACACCATATGAAGATGAAGGCGGAGATCAGGGCAATGCTTCTATATGCCAAGGAACACCAAAGAGTGCCAGCAAACCACCAGAAGCCAGGAGAGAGGCGTGGGACAGATTCCCTCTCCCATCCCTCAGAGGGAACCACCCCGGCTGACACCTTGATCTCAGACTTCTAACCTCCAGAATCACCAGACAATAAATTCCTATTGTTTAAAGTCAAAAAAAGATATTAATATCATAAGCTATGTCAATATCTCATTAATGATACTGGAAAGACTGGAAATAAACACTCTTTCATAAAGCACATATTGTATGCTGTATATGGCTACAAACAAGCTAACAAGCAGCAGATTAAGTAAAACACGGCCAAGAGAATGTTGCATTATGATCATTCATTTCTGCCATTTCCACTACACACCCCGCTTTTAAATATGTCACATGATCACAGATTTTTAAAGGATGTTCTCTGTCAGCAAAACCAACACACAAGCCTTTCCAATGAACTCACATTTCAGAGAACAATCATATACACAGAAAATGCAAAAAATACTTTTACGTTTATTAGTGTTAGAACTCTTGTAGATAGAAGGCTTGAGAGAAGGAGAGAGTTGTCTTTGAAGAATTTATAACTTCTAAAAATAGAAATATACAGAAAATGTTTCTTGATCTGGGATGCTGGTTATGGGTGTGTTCATTTGTAAAAGTTTAGTGAACTGTACCTTTCATATGTGTGCTTTTTCTGTTATGTCAGACTTTGGTAAAGTCTTAAAAAAATTTAATGATACTAACGACAGTATAGGACTAAGTATAGAATGAAAAACATTAACAATTCAAAGTTCAAAGGAGGGATTAGTCACTGTTAATAATACAAGTTCTAACAGTTAACATGTATTAAGCAATTTCTATATGCCAGCACTGTGCCAAATAAGTATTTTATATTTCATCCTCACAACATCCCTACAAGGTCAACCTATCAGCAGCATTTGCCACAATTAATTACTCCCTCCTTCAAACTTTCCTTTCTATTCCAGCCCAGCATGCTCTCCTGGTTTTCTTCCTACCTCACTAGCTGCTCCTTCTCAGTCCACCCTTCTCCCCAGACTTAAAACTGAAATAATACTCTAGGGCTCACCTCCTGGTCCTCTTCTTTATCTATACTCCCTGGGTCAGGTACTACCATTATTATTCCCATAATACAGATGAAAACATTGAGGCACAGAGAGATTCAAACCTATACAATCAAGACTTCACAGACCATGCTCTTAACCTCCTCATCATTCTGCCTTCTTTGGCCTTTCATTTAAGTGGCTGGACACAGTTATACACGTTCCATTCTAGTGCCTTCAGTAACTGAGAAAAGAGTGAGGCACATGGGACCCGCTTCATAAGATATTAAGGACTAATGCCAGGCACCAAGCCAGCAGGAAACCAATACTCTTGCAAATTCTATTAAACAACTTTCCTTCCTAAGTTTCTTCACTTTGTACTTTGGTAATTACTGCTCAAGGAGGAATGTGAAAATGTTCTAGAACATAGATTCTCAAAAGTAGATGGTCATGAAATAATCTGGGGAACTTTTAAAAATACAGATGTGCTCTATGCAGACCTATTAAACCTAGAAGATTCCAGGAATCTGTATTTTGAAGGAGTACCCAAACAAATTCTGAAGCTAATAACTTGGTAGCTGAATTTGTTCTAGAGAGAGTTTTCTGGGGCTTCAGTGGATAAGTAATGAATATCACATATTTATTTTCCTAGCAGAGGCTGGAAATGAAATGAGAATGGAGATGTAAACCAATCAGGAAACCAGAGAAACAACTGTGGAATTCTAGATCAGGACATCAAACATTTCCAGGTGGTCTAGGAATCTGTTGCCACAGGAGAGTGTGCAGTCAAGTGATACCACCCCTTGGCTTAGGAGGGAGTCATCCAGGCAGCAAGAACTAATTTTACACTTGAGCACTCATGTTCTCAGAGTACTCACCAAGCATTATGAAAGAATATAAGGATATTAAGAGATATGGCCGTTGTTCCCAGGCAACAGAAGAAATCGCTGTTAACACTACCATTTTCACATAAACATATATGCACATACATTTTGTTTACATATGCAAGCAACACTACGGAACCATAAATTCTGAAACTAAGGCAAAGAAGTCATTTCAACACACTTTTTGGGGGTCTTACCTCTGTAAGTGCATGCAACTGTCCTTGATGAACACACACGCCCATGAACCTAAAAAACAAAACAGATTTTAACAAATGAAATGAACACAAACATAAATGTCATATGGAGAAACTAGTTAACTATGCATTAGAATCAATCCAATACCTGTGAAGCCCCCTGGATTCCCGTACAACCCTGTAGCCTCTTAATCATGACTAAGATGCCAGGTTGATAAATTTCTAAATTTACCACGAAATATCTGGTTGTAGCAAGACCTAGTGGTAAAAAGAAGTGGAGGAAAAGGGAGGGTAGTAAGCTTTAAGAACAGCAGGATATAATGGAAAAAGCACCAAATGGAAATAAATAAATTTGATGCTGGTTTCAGCTATGCCAATACCTGACTACATGCTCACCACCCTCCCCTCTCCCCACAAAAAAAAGAAAAAAGAAAAAAGTCACTAACTCTGTTTGCAACTCTGTTTCCCCATCTATAAAGTAAGCAAGTTGGACTACCCAATCTGAAGGTCTATAATTTACAAACAACAAACTGGGAAAAAAAAAAAAAAAAAAAACCATACATTTGCTGGATGACAAAGGACTAACTTCTTTAACATACAAGGAATACGTCCAAATATATAACTAAAAAGATAACTCAATAGAAAATAAGTAAAGGTATGTACATAGTTTACAGAAAATTAAGTATAAATGGCAAATAAAAAATACCAAATTATGCTCAAAATCACTCATATTTAAAGAAATGCACATTAAAACAAGGAGATACTACTTTTTAAATCTATCAAATGAACAAAAGATTATGATTGATAATGCTCAGTGCTGTCCAGAAGGTGAGGAAACTTACATACACCACTGAGTTCTTGGCACAAATTTTTCAAAGGGAAATTGATTATATCTAGCAGAATTTTTAACTGCTCCAACTATTCCACTTCTAGGAATTTATCTTACAAATATACTCAATACAGGTGAGCAAAAATACCTGTAAAAGGATGCTATGGTCTAAATGATTGTGTCCCTCCACCCCCACATTCATATATTGAAACTAAATCCCCAGTATGATAGTAGTAAAAGGTGGGGTCTTTGGGAGATGATTAGGTCATGAGGGCTCTGTCTTCATGTATGCGATTAAGGCCCTTATAAAAAAGATGCCCAAGGGAGCTTGTTTGCTCCTTCTGCTATGTGAGGACACAACAATGAGGCACCATCAATGAAGCAGACCAGACACTGAATATGTTGGCACCTTGATCTTGGACTTCATATCCTCCAGAACTGTCAGCAATAAATTTCTATTGTTTATAAATTATTCGGTCTAAGGTACTATGCTATCGCAGCCTGAACAAACTAAGACAAAGGACAGCTACTTTAACAGTGTATATGAATCTAAATATCCATTAAAAAAAGACTGCTTAAATATTTACGGTATACTCACAGACTGAAATGCTATATGGCTATTACAAAGAATAAAGTAGATATTTATGCACTGATGTGCGGAGATGTCCAAAATACATAGTTAAATGAAAACATCAAGCTACAAAACAATATAGCATGATTCCATTAGTGTAAAAAAACATGTTTATATATTAATGGAAAATGTCTAGAAGCATTAATAGGTGGTACTGTACAGAGGAGGTAAAAGGTGATTTGTATTTTTTATTTTACATACTTATATTTGAAGTTTTTTTTCAACCAACAGGTTATATTTATATATAAAAATAATTTAAAAATAAAAACCATAAATCAATGATTATGACTGATGACCATAAAGTAGGAGAAGATAAATGTCATAAAGCCAGTAACAATAGGGGTTTGGGTTATTGAGAAGGAAGTCTCGTTAATAATACTAAAGTCTCAACTAAGTTCTATTATAGTTTAGAAGAGCAAAGAAAAGGGAAGAGACTGACTATAGCAGGAGTGCAAGGCACATCAGTGACTGTGTGGGAAAGGACCATAAAGTTCCATGAAGGCAGACACCATGTCATATTCTTCTGTATGTTCACAGCACCTATCAAATATTAATAGTATGAAAACTCAGTAAATGAATGCCAAGTGAAATGGAACCGAGTAAGGAGAGTGCCTAGTTGGCTATAATATCACAGTAGAGTTTTGAGACATGCTGCTTCCACATTTCAACTAATCTGGAACTATCAGTTTCCCCAAGGGGTGGTTTCTGGACTGCTAGTTTTCTATAAGTTCGTCTAGAGACATGATGGGAACTAGAGAAAGGAAAGAACCTGAGGAAAGATCTAGTTAGTACTGAAAACAGGATGCAGGCTCCAAAGATTAGTTGAAACTTACCTCTGGCTTAAAAGAGATGGGAAGTGAAATAGCAGAGTAATTAAAAGGGCTCTGAAATTAGAGGATGTGGGTTCAAATTCCACCTCCACTTCTTTTACTAGCAAGCATTAGTTTCCCCTCTGTGAAAAATGGGGATAATAGTGTCCACAACATAAGGTTGTTAGAAAAATTGAAATAATAAATATAAAATATATAGCACTGTGACTGGTACATAGTAAGAGTTCAAAAGAAGGTAAGCAATTATCATAATTGTAACTCAGAAGTGGACTAGGTAAAAATCAAATTTAGTCAAAAATCAAATTTGCCAGATGGCTGGCAAGAAGCTGGTTTCTATATACTTACTCTCCTCTCCATTCTTCAACTGTTGTCCCTAACCCTACTTCCTGCTTTGTAAAAGTGGAACATTTGACCTCATTCACCTGTCATTTTCTTCACTATGTAACCACCTAATATGGAAGAGAGTGAGCAGGGGGAATGTGGCGCAAGTAAAAGGCTAACAATGCATACAAGCAACACAGAGTGCTGAAGGACTAAATCTGGGATGCTGATGCTGTTTTTAGCCAGCATGGCAGTATCTATGAGATATACACACAGAGCATCTGAGAGTTTCTGTCAATATCAATACTTTTAGTTGGGTAAAAGAGAGTAAGTTGCACTTAAGTAGAGGAAATTTGGACAAGATGAATAAGAAGACAACTGATCTAAGAGAGCACCATTTGTATAGATGTCTTTAAAATAGGTTGCTGAGTACAGTGACGTGAACCTGTAGTCCCAGCTACTTGGGAGGCTGAGGTGGAAGGATTGCTTGAGCCCAGCCTCGGCAACATAGTAAGACCTCATCTAAAAAAGATAAGAAAATAAATAAAATAGGTCACTCTTCTTAAAATGTTATATGAACAATTTCCCAATCACTGGAATTATGAGAGTGAATATGCCATTTATTTATTAAACAGGCCGGGTGCAGTGGCTCACGCCTGTAATCCCACCACTTTGGGAGGCCAAGGTAGGAAGATCAGTTGAGCCCAGGAATTTGAAGTTGTGGTGAGATATGATGGTGCCACTGCAATCTAGCCTGAGTGACCAAGTAAGACCTTGTCTCTTAAAAAAAAAATTATGAAACAATTAGTTATTGAGTGGCTACTATATGCAAGGCATTAAGGACAGGACAGCAAATAAAACAAAGTCCCTGCTCCCTGCTCTTGCAGAACTTTCATTCTACGGTCATTCTGTTGGAAAGCAATTGTAATAAAAAGATGAGTGGGTATTATGCAGAATGTGGTTAAATTGTATTCATAAATTGCTATTTCTAGTCAACCTCTTACAGAAAGAATGCTTTTCTGAGATTAAATGATATCCCTGCCTAGGAATAATTCTATTCCCATTGTCTTACCATAGCAAAAAGTATTAAATTAAAATATGATAAGCTACATTTCCTTCTTCATTAAGGCTTTCCAAACTATGATGGGCACTAGCAGGAGTTGGCTAACTATGCGCCTGTTTTTATAAACTAAGTTTTATTGGAACATAGACATGGTATTGTCTATGGCTGCTTTGGTGTTACGACAGCAGAGTTTAATAGTTGTGACAGAGACTGTATGCTTTCAAAAACTAAAATATTTACTATCTAGCCCTTTATATGAAAAATCTGCTGACTACTTCAGTTTGAATGTCCCCTCCAAAACTCGTGTTGAAACTTAATTCTCAATGTGGCAGTATTAATAGGTGGGGTCTCTAAGATGTGATTGAGTCATGAGGGCTCTGCCCTCATGAATGGATTAACCCATGAATGGGCTCAAGTGATTCTCCCACCTCAGCCTTCTGAGTAGCTGGGACTACAGTAGTGAGCCACCATGCCTGGCTGGTGGCTTTATAAGAAAAAGAAGAGAGACATGAACAAGCACGCTCAGCCCCCTTGCCACGTGATGCCCCGAGCTACCTTGCAACTCTGCAGAGAGTCTCCTCCACCAGCAAGGACCTTACCAGATGCAGCCCCTTGACCTTGTACTTCTTAGCCTCTATAATCATAAGAAATAAAATTACCTTATAAATTACTCAGTTTCGGATATTCTAAGCAACAGAAAACGGACTTAGACACAAACCTAGAGCACAGGAATCTACCCATTTCTACCTAGGAGACATTAAACAAGTTAATCTTTATAAATCTTTTCCTCATCTGCAAAAACAAACAAGAAAATAACACTACCTTGGCCGGGCGCGGTGGCTCACGCCTGTAATCCTAGCACTCTGGGAGGCCGAGGTGGGCGGATCGTTTGAGCTCAGGAGTTCGAGACCAGCCTGAGCAAGAGCGAGACCCCACCTCTACTAAAAATAGAAAGAAATTATATGGACAGCTAAAAATATATATAGAAAAAATTAGCCGGGCATGGTGGCGCATGCCTGTAGTCCCAGCTACTCGGGAGGCTGAGGCGGTAGGATCGCTTGAGCTCAGGAGTTTGAGGTTGCTGTGAGCTAGGCTGACGCCACAGCACTCACTCTAGCCTGGGCAACAGAGTGAGACTCTGTCTCAAAAAAAAAAAAAAAAAAAAAAAAAAAAGAAAATAACACTACCTTAAAACGCTGTTATGAGGATTAAATGTAAAATTTCAAGTTTTCAGCAGTATCTAGTGCATGCTCAAATAAAGATCAGTGGTGTTTATCAATATTAACAATCCTAAATTATGCCATCCATTACATGGCTACCAGTTACCTTTTCAAAATACAAAATATATCATTCCCTTCTTCATAACCCTTCAATGGCTCCTTTCTGCCTATAGAATAATGTCAAAACTCCTTACCACAGCATTTAAAACTCACCATGATCCACCCCAACTAATCTTTGGAACCTCTCATTTTTCCATGAGCCTTATTCTTCACTCATCTCTCCCTCTCCTCTGGCTCTATCATTCTGACCTAAATATATATACATAAATTTCCCCCATCTTAAAAAATCATTCCCTTGCTCCCTCCCTAAAATGTGAATCTAATTCACACTTTTCATTTGTTACCAAACTTTAAGAGTAGGTTTCATTCTCTATGTATATTTCTTTAATTTTTACTCATTCCTAAATTCATTATAATCTGCTTTCTGCTCACGTAACTCTTTTGTAACTTTTTTCATTGTGGAAGATTCAGAGCTTTATTTATCTCTGCATTTCCAGTACTTAGTATATTATCTGGCACACAGTAAACAAACTCTCAGTAAAGATTTTTTGAACAGTATGAATGATTTTTATGACCTGGAAATTTGGTTGAAGTTCCTCCATTGAACTGGAATATTATATTTACTGGAAATCATTCTTCCAAGATTAGCTAAAAATTCACCTTCTCTATAAGAGACCTCCTGGATGCCCTCAGTTAGCATTAATCCCTTCTCTCTCTCTCCCTCCCTCCCACAGTACTGCTAGCACTTTTCACTCTCCTTTGAATAATTGCTAATTAGCATTATGTGAAGTGGTCTGGGTCTGGAGTCGGACTGCTTAGATTTGAATCCTGGCTCTGTCACTTACTGGTGACCTCTCTGTATTTCAGGTTCTCCACATGCAAAATGGGAATATTAACATTACCTAATCATCTGGTCATTGTAAAGATGAAATGAGATAACCTGGATTCCTGGAACATAACATAATAAGCACTAGAAAATGTTAGCTCTTTCTGTAACATTTCTTCTGACTCCTTTCCCAGACTGGAATATAAGTAAGGTTTTCTGTTTGTTTGTTTTTTTAAGAGGTGAGGTCTTGCTCTGTCTCCTAGGTTGGAGTGCAATGGCACGATCATAGCTCACTGTAATCTCAAACTCCTAGTCTCAAGCAATCCTCCCACCTCAGCCTCCTGAGTAGCTAGAACTATAGGTGTGTGCCACCATGCCTAACTAACTTTATATTTTTGTAGAAACAGTCTCACTATATTACCTAGGCTGGTCTCAAACTCCTGGCCTCAAGTGATCCTCCCGCCTCAGCCTCCCAAAGTGTTGGGTTTACAGGAATGAGCCACCACATCCAGCCCTAAGTAAGGTTTTTAAGAGTACAGATATTGTCTCATTTGTTTCTATATACCGTGTCTGACACATATTTTGTATATAAGATGCTAAACAAGCATTTATTGAATAAAGAAGCAATAATCACCAAATTAGCTTCACAATATAAATTCATTTTACAAGAAAGAACATCTAGAGGCAGGTACAAGGCTAGAAAGCCAAGAGGGATTTGATTTGATTTTATTTGATCTGATTCAATCAAATATTTAAAAAGAAGCCAGGCAATAGGATTCTACTAAGAAAACAATGGCTACATTCTAAAATCATGGATCTTCTAGAAGCTGAAAAGACCTGGTTTGGGTATGATACACCCTTGCTTCCCTTGCTCCCAGGCACACCATCTCTACATCCACGTCATCCACATAGGTGTCATACACAGCACATTCAGGCAGGCACTGGCTTCATATGACACTTTTCTGCCTTCTACCCATCCCCTAACTCATATCACTATATCATAGTTGTATCACCCAACTCTACTTCTATGTGTAACTTTTCTGCCTAACCTCTCCCACCTCATTCCTTATATAGAAAACCACCACCACCACATCCAAAATGGTGTCACAGAGCTGGCAAGCTGAGACAAGCAGTAGCTTTATATTGGAAGAAGAGCTTGAGTAGAGTTAGTCAATCCAGTTGCTATAATCAAAATATACTTTAAATGGGACATATTACTCATCCTTGACAGGGAAGTGATATGTGCCTAGGAAAGCATGTAGTATCAATAATAAGTTTCTACCGAGATTTTTATTACTAATTAAGTAGTGGATGAAGTCTAAAATCTTTTTTGGTACAAGACAGGACCCAAAATAAATAACATTCTGAATGATTCTTATCCCTTCCCCTCCAAAATCATGCCAGCTAGAATTACTTAGCTCAAGAAGGGAGTGCTGGCCGGGCGCGGTGGCTCACGCCTGTAATCCTAGCACTCTGGGAGGCCGAGGTGGGCGGATCGTTTGAGCTCAGGAGTTCGAGACCAGCCTGAGCAAGAGCGAGACCCCATCTCTACTAAAAATAGAAAGAAATTATATGGACAGCTAAAAAATATATATATAGAGAAAAAATTAGCCGGGCATGGTGGTGCATGCCTGTAGTCCCAGCTACTCGGGAGGCTGAGACAGTAGGATCGCTTGAGCTCAGGAGTTTGAGGTTGCTGTGAGCTAGGCTGACGCCACGGCACTCACTCTAGCCTGGGCAACAGAGTGAGACTCTGTCTCAAAAAAAAAAAAAAAAAAAAAAAAAGAAGGGAGTGCTTTCTTTAATGTATGTGCTTAAGAGTGAGTGATTACTCAACTTGTTATTTTTAGTTTCATATTATACACACATTCATAGGGAGAAGAAAGAAGGGTTGCTTTTGTATTTCAGACCAGTGCTCCCCAAATTTTAATGTGGAAACTAATCAATGAGAAGTCTTATTAAATTGCAGGCTCCTATTCTGTATGTCAGGGGTGGGGCCTAAGAGTTTGAGCATCTAAACTCCCAGGTGATGCTGATGCTGCTCGATCCAGGGACGATATGCTGAGTAGCAAGACTCTGTCTATACAAAACAGTTTATTACTCCTCTAAAGTTAGTAAAATCAACAGGAAACTCTCAACTCTGATACTATTGGTAAACTGGACTTTGACCAGAGACTTAATTTGCCTAAGTCTTTCCTATAGCATGACTTACTATGCCCCATAACATGTCATTCCCATGTTTTTCTGAACCTTTGCCTTTTCTGAGGCTGTTCCCACTGCCTAGAATGCCCTTCCTCTCATTTCCACATACAGTCATGCTTAATGATGGGAATATGTTCTGAGAAATGTGTCATTAGGTGATTTTGTCGCTGTGCGAACCAGGCAACTACCCACCTAGGTTATATGGTGCATCCTATTGCTCCTAGGCTACAAATCTATACAGCATGTTACTGTACTGAATATGATAGGCAATTATAACACAATGGTAAGTGCTTGTATATCCAAACATAAATAAAGGTACAGTAAAAATACAGTATTACAATCTTATGGGACACCATTGTCATATATACAATCTGTCAATGACTGAAATGTCAGTATGCAGTGCATAATTGTCATTAGATTCTACCCATCCTCAAAACCCAGTTTTGTTTTGTTTTTTATGAAGGGGGTGGGGGTAGTTAATAAAGTTCAGTTTTTTTGGTTTTGTTTTTTTTGAGACAGAGTCTCCCTCTGTCACCCTGGGTAGAGTGCACTGGCGTCATCATAGCTCACTGCAACCTCACTCCTGGGCTCAAGCAATCCTCCTGCCTCAGCCTCCCGAGTAGCTGGCCCTGCAGGCGCACGCCATGACACCTGACTAATTTTTCTATTTTTGGTAAAAACAGGGTCTCTCTCTGGCTCAGGCTGGTCTTGAACTCCTGAGGTCAAGCAATTCTCCTGCCTCAGCCTCCCAAAGTGCTAAGATTACAGGCATGAGCCACCACGCTCAGCCAAAGCCCAGTTTAAACACTTCCTTCCCATGCTTCTGAATTACCAAAGCATACCATCTATACTACTTTCCTATAGCATCATTTCTTATCTTTAACTATGTTTTATCACATGCCTCATATCTTCTCCACTAGACCATGAGCTTTTTAACAGCAAGATCTCATTTATTTGCTTGCCTGGTATATACACTTGCTGGATAAATTTAAAACACACCTCTAACCACTCTAAATTTTCTGAGTGCCTACTATGTGCCAGGCACTGGTAATAATGATAACAATGATAGTAATAGCTAACTCATACTATGCAGGGATTGTTCTAAGTGCTTTACGTTATATTAAGTCATTTAATCCGCACAATAACCCAGTGAAGTAATACTTTTATTATCCAAATCATACCAGTAAAGAAACTGAGGCACAGAGAGATTAAGTAACTTGCCCCAAGTCATGGAGCTAATAAGTGCCAGAGCCAGGAATCCAACCTAGACAGTGGGTTGCAGAGTCTGTGCTCTTAATCACAATGTTGTATTACCTCTCCATACAGTTATAAAAAGGATATAAAGATGAACAAAATACAATCTCTTCCCTTGAGAAGCTATATGCTACTCAAAAAACTTTTGTAGCAGCTCACAGCTTCTGATTAAAGTCCAAATTCCTTAGCATGTTATTCAAAGGTCTGAATTATCTGACTCAAACCTCTCTTGCCTTATCTCCTATTACGTCTACCTGCATTTTCTGTTTGAATTATATAACCTGCCACTCCTAAATATGTTCTGAATTCTTCCACTTCTATATTGTTGCTAGAATTAGGCTATCTGCAATCCATTTCTTAAAGCTCTACCAATTGTTAAAAACTAAACTCAAAAACATCCCCAAATAATAGCAACAACAACAATAGCACCAAACCTTTATATAGCATTTAATGTGCCACGCACAGCCACATATTAAGTCATTTATTAATAATCTCTAATTCAGAGACGTAATTTCAGATATTTCTCTGATCTTTCCAACCAAAATTAACCTTTCTCTTCCTTATACACTCATATCAGTCTGTTTAAACCTCTATTGTGTACATATCAGGCCCTGCTTTCTATATTGAGTTTTATCTACATCTACTCTTCCACTAAACTAGAAGGTTCTTGAGGGCAGAGATCCTGTGTGTCTAAGAGAATGGCTACTTGTTCATCAAATTCCTTCTCTTTTCCTCCTGAAGCAGACTACATTTCCCAGTGTTCATTACAGTTGGTTAAGACCATAACACTAAGTTCTGGCCAGTGGTATATGGGCAGAAGTGACTATGCGATTTCTAGGCCCGTCCCATAAAACCTCAACATTATTCTCCATTCTTCCTTCCTTCATGCCAGCAGATACAGAAGATCCAGTGGAGGAATCGAAGGCCCTGTCCTAAGTGAAAACAAGGTCCTCTTCCACCACCATCTAAGATGCATTGGCCTGGGACATGAATAAGAAACAAGCCTTACAGCCAATGAGATTTTAAGTTGTTTACTACAGTAGTTAACCCACCTGGACTAAATACACCATATAGTTTTACGTTTCTTTATATACTTAAACATTGCCTTATTCATAGTTAGTGCTCAGTAAATACTTACTGAGTTTAATTAAAATTGTTATTTCAAAGCATGACCTTTCCTAAGCCCTACTATTAGCCAGCAGTCTCCAAAATGGGGAATGAGCAAGACTATCCATTGGAGGATGGGAAGAAAATTAGAACTTATTTTTTATATAAAAAAGAGAAATTGAGTTGTATTAATATTTAATTATGGGTTAATAGTAGCACATGGGGATGTGCTCAAAAATTTTTTCCTAACCGGATACTCTGAAAGGCAGACTAATCCCCCCATGCCCAGATGTCCATGCCCTAATCCCCAGAACCTGTGAATATGTTCTGTTATATGGCAAGGGGAATAAATTAAAGTCGCTAGTCAGTTAACTTTAAGAGAAGCTGGGCACGGTGGCTCATGCCTATGATCCTAGCACTTTCAGAGGCCGAGTTGTATTACTTGAGCCCAGGAGTTCGAGACCAGCCTGAGCAAAATAGTAAGACCTCATCTCTACAAAAAATAGGAAAAAAAAATTTAAAAATTAGCCAGGTATGGTGACATGAGCCTGTAATCCCAGCTACTTGGGAGCCTGAGGCAGGAGGATTACTTGAGCCCAGGAGTTCGAGGCTGCAGTGAACTATGATGACATCACCATTGTACCCTAGCCTGGGCAACAGAGCAAGATTCTGTCTCAAAAAAAAAGAGTGGAGGGAGATTATCCTAGATTACAAGGTGGGTCCAATGTAATCACAAGGGCCTCATAGGTGAATAAGAAGCAGAAGAGTCAGTATTAGAGTGATGCAATGTGAGAAAGACTGAGCCTCATTGCTGGTTTTGAAGATGGAAGGGGGCTAATGAGCCAAGGAATGGGAGCAACCACTAGCAGCTAAAAAAAAGTAAGGAAATGGATTCTCCCTAGAGCCTTCCAGAGAGAAATGCAGCCCTGATGACACCTGATTTTAGCCCAGTGAGGCCCATGCCAGATTTCTGACAAACAGAACTGTAAGATAATAAATTTGTGTTGTCTTAAGCCACTAGGTTTGTGGTCATTTGTTATGGCAGCCACAGAAAACTAATTATAAGTCCATAATCAAAAAACAAAAATTATGAGTCGCTATTCTGTGTTACAATGTTCAGAGAGCTATGACAGATTTTAGACTTTGACTCTTTCTAAGCCAGCATAAAGAAAATAACATTAACATGTTCTTTGATGGCATTCACATTCAGTCAGTCAAGTATTTATCGAACTCACAGTTCCATATAAAGCTAAGAGGAAAACATTAAAGGTTAAATGTTGTCCCTCTTCAAAAAGTTAACTAAACAGAGAAGTGAAGAGAGAGATGTGATAGCAGTCTAAAACACATTTTATAAGCCAGGTGCCACAGCAAGACCTTGTAAACTCAGCTACTTGGGAGTCTGAGGCAAGAGCATCACTTGAGCCCAGGAGTTCAAGACCAGCCTAGGCAACACGGGGAGACCGCCCCATCCCAAAAAATAATAATAAAATAAAACATATCTAGCTTTCCTTATTCTGATAAAAAAAAAAAAAAAAATCACTGACACAACCGGGCCAGATGGCTCACACCTGTAATCCTAGCACTCTGGGAGGCCAAAGTGGGAGAATCACTTGAACTCAGGAGTTCAAGATCAGATTGAGCAAGACCAAGACCCCATCTCTACTAAAAATAGATAAAATTCACCGGGCATGGTGGCGCATGCCTGTAGTCCCAGCTACTTGAGAGGCTGAGGCAGGAGGATCACTTGAGCCCAGGAGTTTGAGGTTGCTCTGAGCTAGGCAGATGCCACAGCACTCTAGTCCGAGCAACAGAGTGAGACTCTGTCTCAAAAAAAAACCACACCGACACTGCTGTTAGACATGGACCTCCCCAAAACTGCATAACAGCACCTGGTAGGAAGAGTTCTGTGGCCACTGTGTCAAGGCTGTCAAGACAATTATTATTAATTGCTCACCTACAATATCCCTGGAAATTGAGCTAGGTGCTTTATATGTATTACCTGAGATGAATTTACCTTCATTTTATCATCAAGGAAAATGAGGTTCAGAGCATTTAAGTGACTTGACAAAGGTTAGAGAGAGTACTGGAATCTGGATGTCTGGCTCCAAAGCCTATGTTTTGCCCTGTGACAATGGGTAAGAAGAAAAAAGGCCAATGGTTCCATAACTTAATTTCTGAGTAATAAAAAAGAACTACCTCTCTATGAACCAACAAAAATCTAGCTGGTTTGCTTTATAAGCTTTTCTGCTGCCAATGTTGAGCAATAAAGCAGTGTCCATATCATAGGAGTTCTTCTGACCCATGTGGTCTTTCCAGAAAATTATTTGACTCTAAAGGTTATGGTAATACCAATTAAGAGGCTTGAAATAAACCTATAACACTGTGTTAAAATATGGGCATAATTTTGATACTAATATACTTTTTAAAAGGCCTACATTGGGCCCGGTGTGGTAGCTCACACCTGTAATCCCAGCTACTCAGGAAGCCAAGGAAGGATTGCTTGAGCCTAGGAGTTCAAGGCTGCAGTGAGCTATGATTGCACCACTGTACTCCAGCCTGGGTAATGGAATGAGACCCTGTCTCTAAAAATAAAATTAAAATTAAAAGGCCTACATCTAAAACACTGAAACTCTTCTACGAAAATAACCACTTAAAAAAGAAAATAACTAGGGGGGATGGGGGAGGGAGAGGGGATGGGTGTATACCTACATGATGAGTGCGATGCACACTGTCTGGGGAATGGACATGCTTGAAGCTCTGACCCAGGGGGATGGGGAGGGTATGGGCAATATATATAACCTGAACTTTTGTACCCCCATAATAAGCTGAAATAAAAAAAAAAAATTTAAAAAAAAAGAACAGTTCCACAAAAAAAAAAAGAAAATAACTAGACATGCATATGAAGATTTTCAAAAAATTCTCTTTGTTGCATTACCATTGTGATAATTTTGAAACAACTTTAATGTCCAACTATAATCAAATATCTAAATAAAATTTTGATATATAGTGATATATTTGTTAAAAACACTGAAACTTAGATTGGTTTACTATTCTTTTAAAACAGTAAGTTTTTCCACAAGTTTTGATGTTTTTATCTGATTTCCTCCCATAATTTTGGAAGAAAGGGACCTGTAACATACTCTACCAGACTCCACTAAGTTTTAACAGGTGGCACAAAATGAATTGCTTTGCATTTTATTCACAAATAAAGCAAAGATACCATCACTCTCTTGGACTATAAAAAATTACCAATAACAACAACAACAAAAAAAAAAAAGATGACAAAGAAGAAGAGAAGGCAATGGCTCAGCTCTCAGGTCCCAAAAGAACTATGAATCTAGACCCATAAAAAGGTAGTAATATCTTCGGGTAAGGCCTGCTGCAGTTCAAACATGTTTTAGAGGTATTACATCATGGAAAACAGGTTGTGCTAGGTCCTAGATATGAGAACCCATAAGGAAAACTCAGCAGAACAGACATTAACCACCAGAGCCTCACATCAGGTGACACTAAACAGAGCTAGCTCAGTCTGGCTTTCTCTTTTCTGTCTACAGTTTTTACAGTCCAATTTTAAGATAGCCAAAGGCCAAATAAACATTGTTCAGCAATCAGATCATGTCGATAGCAGTACACATAATAACAAGAGGACCAACCAAGTTCATGGTCTAATTTGACTTTTTTTTTTTTTTTTAGTAAAGCAGTACAAGTATCTAAAAATTTAAAAATTAGATCTGCTTGCTTATAAATATTAAAGTAGTTTAATAAATATAAAAACACTCTAGATTTCTGGGAAGAAAACAAGTGTCCTCTATCTTGAATAACAACTGAAATTAATCTGAGACTAAGAGCCAGGCACAGTGGCTCATGCCTGTAATCCCAGTACTCTGGGAGGCCCAAGAGGGAGGATCGCTTGAGGTCAGGAGTTCGAGACCAGCCTCAGCAAGAGTGAGACCCCCGTCGCTACTAAAAATGGAAAAAAAATTAGCCAGGCATGGCATGGGGTGCATGCCTATGGTCCCAGCTACTGGCGAAGCTGAGGCAGGAAGATGGCTTGAGCCCAGGACTTTGAGGTTGCTGTGAGCTAGGCTTACTCCACGGCACTTTAGCCAGGGCAACAGAGCGAGACCCGTCTCAAAAAATAAATAAATAAAATAACATAAGCTTTTTGTTAAATACTTATAGATTGAATTCATTCTTAGTCTCAGTTTTTTTTGTTTTGTTTTTTGAGATGGAGTTGCCTCTTGCTTCAGCCTCCTGCATAGCTGGGACTACAGGCGCACACCACAACATCCGGCTGATTTTTCTATTTTTAGTATAGACAGGATCTCACTCTTGGTCAGGCTGGTCTCAAACTCCTGAGCTCAAGCAATCCTCCTGAGTTACAAGCAATCCTCCCGCTTCAGCCTCCCAGAGTGCTAGGATTACAGGCGTGAGCCACTATGCCCAGACATTACCAAAAAATTTTAAACCACATTGCTCAAAACTGCCATGCAAGCAGCAAAATGTCAAGTCTCCACACAAAGGCATAACTATTAATATATATACATGCAGCGACTTTAAGTATTGCCAAAATGCTTTTTTTTTTTAATTCAGGAAGTTTAAAAGAGAACTAACATCCATAAACCCAAACCTGAAAAAGCTTATTCTTTCTTCTCAAATTTATCCTTTATTCTAACATTACTTATAAACTCATATCAAAATAGCAAAATGTAAATATAGTACTTCAGTTTATGTGAGCATACTTCCTGAAACGACACTCTCACAATGATTTATTTCTTCTCCCTCTCCCAAAGTGAATGAAATATATAGAGGAAAGAAAACTTCAATCTAACAAGCATGTTTCAAACTATGTACAAGGTTTGTGCTCTCCACAGATAAACAGAAGACTTAAAAATTTTTACTGCCTATCACATATATATTAAGCACAGTGCCAGGCAAGTAGGGGTTATAGAAATAAACATGATGGTCCCTTCTTCAAGGAGTTCACAGACAGCAATGATGGTGATGTACAACATTTGTTCAGTACTTAAGGATGTGTCAGACACTGTTCTAAATACTTACCTCATTTAATCCTTATAAAAACATATGTGATGTTATGTTTTAAAGATCCCTTCGGGGGGGATAAATATATATATGTGATAAGTACATCTCCATTTTACAGATAAGAAAACTAAAGCGATTAAGTGACTTGCCCAAGGGCACACAACTAGCAGAGTTGGGACTGGATTCTTAACTCTCAAACATTAAGCTATGAAGCCTCAAAATATGATGCTTCAGATTATTGTAATAGTAATAACAATAAAAATTATAACAGTTAAGATTTAATGTCTTTGTAGTGTGATAAATTACTTATGTGTATCATCTCACTTAATCCTCCCATCAACCTGGTACATACATAACTCCCTACTTCACAGATGAGAAAACTGAGATTACAGATATTACACAATTTACTTAAGGTTATCTCTCCTCTGAATTCCAGACTTCTTGGTCCAACTACCAACTTGCTATCTCCTGATCCCCCATTCCCCAAACCTGTTCCCCACGAAGTCTTCCCCAGTGCAATTATGGCCATTCAATTCCTCCAGTTGTTCAAGTCAAAACCTAAGTAAGAGTCATCCTTGATGCCTCCCTTCCTGTACCAATATCCCACATCCAATCCATCGGGAAATCCTAGGCCTCTTTCAAAAATATTCAGAATTCAGCTATTCCTCTCCACCTCCACTGCTACCACATGGTCCCACCCACCACTGGTTCTATATGGATTATTGCAATAGCCTCCTAATTTGATTTTCATCAGGTATACACTTATATAGCTTCAAATAGGCATATAATGAAAAATAACAGTCCCCCACCCTGCCCATACCACACTGAATCTACTCCCCAGAGGGAACCACTTTCAACCCTTTTAGCTGTTTCTTCTATTTTCCTCCCTACATCTAGCTAACATACTTACACTGTTATTTCTGACCTTATCTACTGACTTGCCAGTGTAGAGGCTGATGATTCAGGACTCTTAAACTACTTCCCTCCAATACTGTTATAACACAATTTTGTGTAAAATCAATAGGGGGAGGAAATCCAGACTCAAATATTTACATTATTTTCACTCATTATAATTACTACTAGGCCAAGTACTATATTATGATTACATTTTTTATTTTTTGTGTTTTGCCTCTTTTTCATTTGCCTACCACTAACTCATTCCAGAGCCTCCAATAGAATTGTAAAGTTCTTCTGAATATGGATTTCCACCCTGCCAAACACATCAAAAAATCTATAAATTCTTTTCTCATAGCCCCTCCCCAACATCTCTGCTGGACATCGTCGTAATCCTTCTGCACCAATTTGAGCTGCTTATTCTGTAGACTGTTGCATAGCAGTCATCTTGGGACTTCCTGTTATTTTTCTACTCCCCTTCTTTCTAGATCTTATAGCTTCCATTTTATTTTTATTTTGTTATTTTGTTTACCTCCGTGTTTTGATGGGACACATCCTCCAGTACGTTCAGAAGAAAGGGCACATGAGAGGCAAATTTTTTGAGAATTTGCCTGTCTGAAAATGTCTTTCTTCTCTCATGCTTGACTGGTAGTTTGGCTTGAGACAGAATTCTAAGTAGGAAATCATTTTCTCTCAGAAAGCCCTGTTCTATCGCTCTAGATTCCAGAGCTGGTGCTGAGGCCTAATACCATTCTGATTTTCAACCCTTTGTATGGAATCTGGGGTTTTTTTCCTGTAAGTGCTTAGACTCTTCTTTTTATTACCCATATTCTAAAACTGCATAATGACTTGCTCTGAAGTGGGTGTTTCTCTTTCATTGTCCTGGGCACCTAGTGGACCTTTTCTTTTTTTTTTTGAGACAGGGTCTCGCTCTGTCACTCAGGCTGAAATGCATTGGTGTTAAATCACATTTCATGGCAGACTCAAATTCTGGGCTAATTTTAAAATAATTTTTTTTTAGAGACAGAGTTATCTATTACTTACAAGAAATGGGGGTGGTAACTTCCAGACCCAATCACCCCTTAAAAGACTTTCAATAGCCCTCCTATTTTTAGCCCAAGCCTGATACCCACCTTCAGTTCCTGAGCTTTTTAAAGTTTCCGTGATGCAAACTGACTTGCGTCTAATTGGTATCAGCTTCCAGAGATACCTCTATAGGTACTGCATACAATGGTGAACAAGATAAAGTTCTACTTGCATGGAGCTCATCCAATATTGGAGGCTTTAAGCAATAAGTAAAAAAATAAATGAATAAGATATTTGCAGAAGTGATGAGAGATATAAAGATAAAGCAGGGTAAGGGAATCAATAGTGATATGGATGGCTATTTTAGAGAGGCTAGTCAAAAAGATTTCTTTGAGGAGGGGCTATTTCAGAAGCATGTCATATGATTCTGGGATAAAACAATCTAGGAAAAGGCCAAAAGTAAGTACAAAGACCTTGAAGGGAGGGAGGAGGAAGCTTGGTGTGTTTGAGAAACAAGACTACTCAGCATGGTTAATGGTGATCTAGGCCCTTTTGTTACAACAGAGGGGTCTGTTCACAGTTATGTGGAAACAATAAAAAAACAAAAAAAAAATAGAATGGTGATCTATCCAAAATAAGGTCAGAGCAGGTAGGCCAAATCGTTTAAGGCCTGGTAGTTAAAGCACAGAGTTTGGATTTTATTTGAAAGGTGACAAAAAGCCATATTAGGAAACTCAGCAGAGAGATGACATGATCTGATTTACCTTTTAAAAATTCATTCTGGGGTGGGTGAGGTGGCTCAAGGCCTGTAGTCCTAGCACTCTGAGAGGCCGGGGCAGGAGGATCGCTTAAGCTCAGGAGTTTGAGACCAGCCTGAACAAGAGTGAGACCCCATCTCTACCAAAAATAGAAAAAATTAGCCAGGTGTGGTGGCATGCACCTATAGTCCCAGCTACTCAGGGGGCTGAGGCAGAGGATCACTTGGGCCCAGGAGCTTGAGGTTGTAGTGAGCTATGATGATGCCACTGCTGTCTACCCAGGGCAACAGAGTAAGACTCTGTCTCCAAAAAAAGAATAAAAATAAAAATAAATTATAATTCTTGCTATTGTGGGGCAAGGGGGCTATTGTGGGGGAAAAGGGAAAACCAGAAGATCAATTAGGAGAGTTAAGCCAGAGTAGTAAATGTGGAGGGGGTAAGAAGTAGTCAGACTCAGGACATACTTAAAAGATAATGCTAAACTATTTGATGGTTTGAAATAGGGTGTAAGAGAAAGACATTAAAGATGACTTGCAGGTTTTTGGCCTAAGTAATAGATGAATGGTGATTTCATTTACTGAAATGGGAAAGGTCTGGAAAGGAAAAAAATGGAGTGGGGCAGGAAATTAATCAATAGTGGTCCATAATGGGTACTCAGTAAATGGTAGCCATTGTTTATATTAAAAGTCATCTTCCTTCTGGATTGTACTACTTCGCTACCCACAGATAATGACATAAATATTACTAAAGCTTATTCTATATTTTATTTTACAAAATTTTTCTGGTTATATGAAATTAGAACTTAGATTTGAGTCCTAAATCATTGGACCTTCTACATTGGCACAGTGAAGAGAAAAAAAATGTTAAGACACCCTTACCAATATGCTATTATAGTATTACAAAAGATGCTTTGAGAACTCTCTTTAGACTCTTTCACCTAGTCGCCCACTAGGATTACACTGGTAAAATCAGGGAGATCCACATGAATCCATCATTTTTAAATACTGCCCATTTATTCTGGAACATACCCAACACCCACACTGACACATCCCTAAGATAATATATTTTTAAAACCTGATCATTTAAAAATTATTCAACATGAGGTTAAATAACTTGTCCTGGAGAACACAATTAGGAAATGGTGGAGCGGTGTAAGTATATAAGAGAAAGAGTGGACAATAAAGCTGGAAAAACAGATTAAACCTTAACTGTCAGTCTAAAGGATGGATTGATGTATGTATGTATGTATGTATGTCTAAAGGATCTTTGACTCAAATCTGAAATCAATGTGAGCCACGAAAGGTTTTTAAGAAATAAACTATAAAATTAGATGTGTATATTAAAAAGAATGAAAAAGAGAGTGAAGCCATAGGGGAAATAATTCACTTCAGGTAAAAATTAAGAGGGCTGAATTATAGCAGATATATAAGGGAAGGAATAGATATAAGTCTTTATTGATTTAGAATCAAAGCTTAGCTTCTGATTAAAAGTAAGGAACAAAAAGAATAACTAAAGATATCTGTGGGATTTATCAGAATGGATAACTGGAAAAACGGCTCTTATCTTAGTAAATGAGACGGGACAAATACCCTGCCATGTCCTCATAGCATTAGCTGATGTTAGTCTGTTTCCTACATGTTTAATTTGCTTCCTAAGGAGACTATCTGGGAGACAATCTGCCTCTATTTCTCTTGTATTCATCATGTTATTACCTAGCACAGGGATGGACTAAGTAGTTCCAAGTAAATATTTGGTGAATTGAAGGCATATTCTTCATTTTAACACAATGACAACCATATTGTTGCAAATGAATTTTGAAGGGGAGCTAAAACAGTTTTGAATGAAAATTAGTAGATCATAATGTGGCCTAAAAAGAAGTAAGCATGAGAATGTGAATGAGGAGTCTAAAAGAAATATTAAATTTCTCATGGAATGAAGAACAACAAAGAAGTATGAGAACAAACACTAGTATAGGTCCTCAGAAAGGCCATTGGGGAGTGGAAGTGAGCAGGGCATGGAATTGGGTTACAGATCTTGAGCACAAGACTTCTTGGCATAAACAACCTTATTCAGAAAGGGTCCAAACAATCAGTCCCTACACTCAGCAAAGTACTTCACTGTTCCTCTTTTTAACTGATAACTTAGCGCAACTGATGATAAAACAATCAATCTTAACTGTACCCATGTATAAAAAAAATACATACACAGGAAGAAAATTTATACACCTACTGCCCCTATGACTTACCAGGACCACTCTTTTCCTTCCAAATAGAAATCATAGGAGGGAGGGAGACAAAAGGAAAAAGGGAAGTACAGAGTTGGGGTCAAGAAAAAAAGAGAAAACTACAACAAAAGTTCAGCTTACTCACTCCTGCTGGGCACACAATAGCTCTGGCAGCAGAGGACCAAGGCATGCCCAGAGGATTAGATGCCTACCATCTGGCAGATCATGCAGATAGTCTTCCTTCCCAAGTAGACTTTCCAGATCACAAACACAGTAATTTTCAACTTTTCTTTTCTTTTCTTTCCCTTCCCTTTTTTTTTTTTAAGCAGGAGGCTCTTTCTTCAAACTCTTAAACATAAGTTCAATATGAAACAGATAAAAAGTGGAGCTGCCCTGGCTAGATGAAGCTGAGAGGTGAATGGAAACCTCATCAGCTCAGCAACTTTCTTCCCCTGAGGTAGGAAGATCATTCGAGGTCAGGAGATCAAGACCAGCCTGAGCAAGAGCGAGACTCCATCTCTTAAAAAAAAAAAAAATAGAAAAATTAGCCGGGCATGATGGCATGTGCCTGTAATCCCAGCTACTTGGGAAGCTGAGGCAGGAAGATCACTTGAGCCCAGGAGTTTGAAGTTGCAGTGAGCTATGATGATGCCACTGCACTCTAGCCTGGATGACAGAGTGAGACTCTGCCTCAAAAAAAAAAAAAAAAAAAAAAAAAACAACAACAACAAAACAAAACCAAACCTCGCTCCCAGGGCCAGCTCCTGATTTCACATCTGTGAAATGCTCAGGTTCTATGAGATGGATTCTTCTTAATTTAGATTTAATCTCTATTTGGGGGAAAACTCTTTCATATTTCTGCCTCAGCTTCTGCACCTATAAAAGAGAGCATAACGTCCGGCATGGCAGCTCACACCTGTAATCCTAGCACTTTGGGATGCCGAGGCAAGAGGATCGCTTGAGGCCAGGAGTTCATCAGCCTGGGCAGCACAGCAAGACCCTGTCTCTATAAAAAACAGAAAAATTAGCCAGGTGTGGTGGCGCGCACCTGTAGTTCCAGCTACTCAGAGGGCTGAGGCAGGAGGATCACTTAAGCCCAAGAATTTGAGGTTGCAGTGAGCTATAATGATGCCATTGCACTCTAGCCCAGGCAACAGAGCAAGATCTTTTCTCAAAAGAAAAAAAAAAAGAGAGCGTATAGTATTTATAGCTTGAAAACAGACTAAGAGCCATGCTAACAGTAGCCAAAAACTTTACATCATTTAGTGTTAAAAGTAAATTGCTAATACAACTAAGAAGCATTTAGAAAACACAAATTCTAAGAACTTTAAGAATAAAACAGTCATTCTTAGTTTGATATTTAAGGAGTCCTAGGGAAGTATAATAAATGTTTCTAGTGCCTTAGTATTGCCTCTGGGTAACAAAAACAAAGAGGACTTAGCTTGCTCTAGGCCACTGATTAGGATAATTTCCTTGTATTATATTCAAAATATACAATGAAAAGTGAAAACACAAAAACATGAAAGATATAAACTTAGAAGCTTCTTTTAAAAATTAATTCACTTCCAGGCTTTTAAACCTCAGTATATTGCAGACAGATGGCTTATGCAGAACAAAAACAGTTACTATCATAGTACAAACCCACTGTGGTTAACAATAATTATAATTGTCATGTATTATACTTAGAGTGTGACAGTTCCTGTGATAGAAGCTTTATATATATTATCTCATTTGTCCACTTATTATGAAGATCAAGATACAGTTAATACTGTCTGTCTTTCTTTCTTTCTTTCTTTCTTTTTCTTTCTTTCTTTCTTTCTTTCTTTCTTTTTTTGAGACAGGATCTCACTCTGTCTCCCAGACTGGAGTGCAGTGGCATGATCACAGCTCACGGCAACCTCCAACTCCTAGGCTCAAGTGGTCCTCCTGCCTCAGCCTCCCAAGTAGCCAGGACTATAGGTGCATGCAACCATGCTCAGCTAATTTTTTTATTTTTTATAGAGATGGGGTCTTGCTGTGTTGCCCACGCTGGTCTTGAACAGAACTTCTGGCCTCAAGTGATTCTCCTACCTTGGCCTCCCAAAATCCTGAAATTATAGGCATCAGCCTCTGCACACCTGACCTAACGCTACCTTTCATACATTAGAAAACTTAGCTGAAAGCAAAGAATATTACATTTTGTAAGTTGCAGGGAGGAGGATCATTCCTAAACAATGGGAACAAAAGGAGATAAGCTAGGAAAGCCCATCAAGAAGACATAGAATAGGAATGGTAACAATGGTCTCATCACAACACTACATGTTTCTAGCCTGGAACACATGTATGTCTAGTGAAACAAGGGCAAAGATATAGGTGGACTCTAGCCCAACATTGTCCAATACAATGGACATTAGCTTCATGTGGCAATTTAAATTTAAACCAAATCAAATAAAAAAATTTGTTTGCACTGGCTAATTTCAGTGCTCATTAGCCACATGTGGCTACTGGACAGCACAAATACAGAACATTTCCACTACTGCAGAGAGTTCTATTGGACAGCATTGCTTTAGCAAAAAACTCTTAAATGTATTAAAAATAGCAGTAGGTACTCAACAAATATTTGGTGACTGAATGAATGAATAAAAGACAGACAAGCTGTGCACGGTAGCTCATGCCTGTAATTCCAGCTACTTGGAAGGCTGAGGCGGGAAGATGGCTGGAGCCCAGGAGTTTGAGGCTATGAGTTTATGATCGTGGCTCTGCACTCCAGTCTGGGTGACAGAACAAGACCTCATGTCTTTTTTTTTTTTTTTTTTTTGAGACAGAGTCTCACTCTGTTGCCCAGGCTAGAGTGAGTGCCGTGGCGTCAGCCTAGCTCACAGCAACCTCAAACTCCTGAGCTCAAGCGATCCTCCTGTCTCAGCCTCCCGAGTAGCTGGGACTACAGGCATGTGCCACCATGCCCGGCTAATTTTTTCTATATATATTTTTAGCTGTCCATATAATTTCTTTCTATTTTTAGTAGAGGTGGGGTCTCGCTCTTGCTCAGGCTGGTCTCGAACTCCTGAGCTCAAACGATCCGCCCACCTCGGCCTCCCAGAGTGCTAGGATTACAGGCGTGAGCCACCGCGCCCGGCCTAGACCTCATGTCTTAAAAAAAAAAAAAAAAAGGACAAAGAAAAAAAAAAAAAAAGACAGAGAGGCTGCTACAGGCCAGAGGAAAATGACACGTAACATTTACTGAGCTCCTACAACAAGCCAGGTACTATTCTAAGTGCTTTACATGTACTAATTTAATTAATCCTCAATAACAACTTTATGATGTATTTATTACCATTATCTTCATTTTACAGATGGGAAAACTAAAGCTCAGAGAGGTTAAGTAACTTTCCCAAGACCCAGGATTTGAATCTAGGCAGTTTAATCTATAATCTGGAACCTTAATTTTTAATCATACTCTGTTACTACTTTTATTTAATACACAAATCATAATGGTATACTTTTATGGGATATAATGTGATGTCCTGATATAAGTATATAATGTGGAATGATCAAATCAAGCTAATTAATATATCTATCACTTCATCATTTTTTATAGTGAAATATTTGAAATTTGCTCTTAGCAATTTTGAAATATATTACATAATATATTATTATTAGTTATACTCACCATGCTATGCAACAGATCTCAAAAACTTATACCTCCTGTCTAACTGAAACTTTGTCCTTCGACTAACATCTCCCCTGTCCCTCCCCCCAACTCCCACCCTATGGTAACCACCTCTACTCTTTACTTCTATGAGTTCCAGTTTTTCAGATTTCACACATGAGATCATGCAGTATTTTTTCTTCTGCATTTGGCTTATTTCACTTATTGTAATGTCCTCCAGGTTTATCCAATTGTCACAAATGATAGAATCTCCTTCTTTTTTTTTTTTTTTTTTTTTGAGACAGAGTCTCACTCTATTGCCCAGGCTAGAGTGCAGTGGCATCATCATAGCTCACAGCAACCTCAAACTCCTAGGCTCTGGGGATTCTCCTGCACAGCCTCCTCAGTAGCTGGGACTACAGGCAGGTGTCACCACGCCTGGCCTATTTTTCTATTTTTTGTGGAGATGGGGTCTCACTCTTGCTCAGGCTGGTCTCAAACTCAAGCGATCCTCCTGCCTCGGCCTCCCAGAGTGCTAGGATTACAGGCGTAAACCACCTGGCCCGGCCTGAATTTCCTTCTTTGTAAAGGCAGTAAGTATTCTATTGCGTATATATGCCACATTTTCTTTATTAACTCCTCAGCTAATGGACACTTCGATTGATTCCAAATCTTGGCTATTGTGAATAATGCTGCAGTCAACATGAGAGTGCAGCTATCCCTTTGACATATTGATTTCAATTCTTTTGGATACATCCCCAGAAGTGAGATTGCTGGATCATGCAGTTCTATTTTTAGTTTTCTGAGGAATTTCCATAGTGGCTGTACTAATTTACATTCCCACCAACAGTGTACAAGAGTTCTCTTGTCATCACTTGTCATCTTTCATCATTTTGCCAATAGCTACCCTAACAGGTATTAAGTAATGTCTCATTGAGGTTTTGTCTGTTTGTTTGTTTAAATAGGCAGGGTCTCAGTTTGTTGCTCAGGCTGGAGTACAGTGGTATCATCATAGTTCACAGCAGCCTCCAATTCCTGGGCTCAAGTGATCCTCCTGCCTCAGACTCCCAAGTAGCTGAGATTATAGGCACGCCCCACCACGTCAGCTAATTTTTTTTATTTTTCATAGATATGGGGTCTCACTATTGCCCAGGGTGGTCTCAAACTCCTGACCTCAAGCAATCCTCCTGCCTCGGCCTCCCAAAGTGCTAGGATTACAGGCGTGAGCCACTGTAATCCAAAAATTTACTGAAAGTCACTCTTTTATGCATTTGCCCATCCAGTTCATGGTGAGGAGGATAAGGAAAGGAATGAGGAAATGGAAAAAGGTTGGCAGGAAATATGCCAAAATGCTAAGTAACATTCATCTTAATCCTAGGTACTGAAATTAAGGGCAATTTTTATTTTCTTGTTTTTACTAACTCTATTTTCTAAATGTTTCCATAGCAATTTTGTATCACTTCTGTAATAATAGTGAAACAATAAAAATATGACTTGAGCAAGATGAAAATATGATCATCTTAAAACTTCCTAAGCAGAATATCCAGTCAAACCTCACTCATTTCACTCTCAAATATGGTGGAAGCTCAAACCAATTTCTTGGCACCAGTCTTCCTAAAGCTGAACCATACTGTATCTTGCCGTCAGTTACACTGTCATGCTATTCCCTTCTCAGAATCCAATATACAGAGCATAAAATACAAACTTTTTGGCTTTATGCAAAGCATTTCTGAATAATTTGGCTCAATTTTGCCTTTCTACCTTTATCTACCAACACTATCAAGTCCTCAGTTTTTCTAGGAGAAACCTGGTACAAAGAACTCAGGCCTCAGAGTCAAAGACCCTAGCCAATACATAATCTCTTGGCCTCAGTTCCTTCAATGGAGAAAGTTGTGAAGATTAAATTTTTAAGTAAGTAATGCACTGAGCATTCAACAAGCCTTCAATAAATGGTGGTTCTCATTATTGTCATTATTAGCCAAATGGGTTTTCATTCACTGACTTCTCAAAAAGCTTTGCACGTTTATATCTGTGCTTTATGTATCACTATTTTGCTCCTTTCTGAGTTCCTTCCCTATCTTCTAAATCCTATTAAAATTCAAGGTCCAGTTCAAGTCCCCTCTTCCAAGAAGGCTTCCCTTGACTCTGCCAAGTTAATATGCTCTCTCACTCCTTTGAACTTCTACAGCACTTAAAATTTATTCTACCCAAATGGTGGTGTCTTAGTTGATTTATTAAATATTAGTTCTTTTTCCATCAATGTAAGTCCCCAAGCAGAGTATAATTCCTTGCTACCAGACACTCTATCTTATATACACCTTGATACCTTTCTGATGTCTCACACCTAACCAGGCATAAACTAGATGCTCAAAAAATGTGTTAATCTGATTTATGGATTTGAAAGAAAGTCATTATCATTACAATAAAAATACTAATATTTTTTGTCATGGACTATAAAGTCTACATAAAGATAGAAAGTTTCAAATAAGCAGTATAATTTAATTTCATGATTTAGTACCATTGACCAAATCAATAAGACATACTTAAGCCATGTGATTTCTCTCTAGTCCAATATAAGTATATAAAATATTAGCAATAAATGACACTAAGTAGATAGCACTTTAGATTTTTTAAAGTGTCTTACACATAAGCACTAATTAAATATATATTGAATTAAATTGTCTTATTTAGTCTCATTTGAAAATATATTGCCTCACTAACATATCAAAACAATGAAGGTGAGAAAGATTCAGATACCGATTACTAGAAAGTGATGATTATAACCTTACTATATAAAAAAAATTATTCTCAAAGGCAAATTGCGTCTCCTCAACTGAGTGCTAAAAGTTAAGGGTAGTTTCAGGGCATAATTTCAGTTTTATTTTCACTCACCAATTTAATTATGATTCTTCATAAAGCAATTAGGAAAATTAAATAACCACATGAAGACCAGTCTTTTCTCTATGATAAATTACTAATCAGCAATAGGAAACAACTGCTCTAATGAGTTGCTACTAACATTGTAATGAAAGTAAAGCAACTTGAGAGACAGAGGAAGTTGCTTTATTAAATGCAGTTAATTACCAGAAAATTAAGTCTCAGTGGGTAGAAAAAGACCTAGAGTATTGCTGAACCCCAGCAAGATAGATTCAGCATGATAAATCTTGAATCCATGTCTTTAGCTGTCAGTGCTATTCTAGCAAACCTCCAATGTTTTAGCTTTCTCATTGGTCTCCAGAAGGAAGGAAAAGCCATTACCTAAGGATGTTGGGATGGGAGAGTCGATTCATGAGCTGTACTTCTTTCAACATGTTTGCCCGGTTGCTGCTCAACGTGTTCATTTTAAGAGCCATCACCTGACCAGAAGCTCGGTGGCGCACCTAGAAAATAAAATAGACCAAGAAAAGAGGGTCAAAGGGCAGCAGTTATACATGAGGTCAAAGTCCCCAAATGTAGAATATGCCAAGACATGTTAATGCCAGTTTAGATAAAATAGACATTCAATAACATTAAAGTCTCACTTCCATTAATGAAGATGAATTTATTCCACCCAAGACCAAAATTGTTTCACATTATCTGGGCCAAAAAACATTGTTAATAACATCTCAAGAAATCATATCTTTTTTTTAATACTTTAGGAAAAATATGCAGGACATTTTTTAGGCTGCTTCCTTATGACTGACATCAGTGAGTCTTATGATACCAACAGAAAAATTCCCTTCTGTGGAAGTTTTAAGTGTGCACAAAAAAGATATCTGCATAAGCGTTATATAACACTTAATGAACAATAAAACTGTCTTTATAAGATACTAAACCTACATACACAACATCTCCCCCAAGCCCCATAAAAATATATCTATAAGAAAAAAAGCATTGCATGTTAAATATAGAAAAAAGTCAGTAAAACTTTTATAGCTAATCTTGTAGTAACTCTACCCAAATAACCTTATAATTACTTAAAGACACAAACATGGGCCACATCACTAGCACCATCATAGCACACTGCAGCCTCCAACACCTGGGCTCAAGACATCCTCTTGCCTCAGTCTGCAGAATGCCTACCATGCCTGCCAGTTATGAAAGTCTGCCTCTAAAATCATTCATCCTCTATAGAATTCAATCTATTTTACATGTGTAAATATTATTTTATCATTTCAATGACACTTCACAGGTTTAAAAAACATAATACTTTACTTGTAAAAAAAAAAATAACTATGGGGGGGTAAAGGGGAGGGATATATACCTACATGATGGGTGCAACGCGCACTACCTGGGGAACGGACATGCCTGGAGCTCTGACTTGGGCGGAAAGGCGGTACATGGGCAACGTATGTAACCTGCAATTCTGTATCCCCCATAACAATAAGATGAAATTAAAAAAAAAAAAAAAGAAGTTATGTGAGGAAGACAAAGACCCACAGAAGCAATTCAATTAGACGTAGCAGAAAAAGACATCTGCTATATGAAAATACAGGGCAGAGGGACTATAAAAAATAAATAAATAAAATAACTATGTTTTCACCCTCTAAATGTGGTCTCAGTAGTAGCAAAATGAGACTACCAGGGAAAATATTTTATCTTACTCAAAAGAAGTTCAATTATTCACTGAGATGTGTGTGTTTCCTGCTGAGGAATTATGAATGAGGCAGTACAAAAATCATGAAGTACAAAGATCTCACTACTTTCTGATTAAAAAAAATTCACTTCAGGCCAGGTGCGGTGGCTCACGCCTGTAATCCTAGCACTCTGGAAGGCCGAGGCGGGAGGATCATTTGAGGTCAGAAGTTCGAGACCAGCCTGAGCAAGAGTGAGACCCCCGTCTCTACTAAAAATAGAAAGAAATTAGCCAAACAACTAAAAATAGAAAAAATTAGCTGGGCATGGTGGCACATGCCTGTAGTCCCAGCTACTTGGGAGGCTGAAGCAGAAGGACTGCTTAAGCCCAGGAGTTTGAGGTTGCTGTGAGCTAGGCTAACGCCACGGCACTTTAGCCCAGGCAACAGAGCAACACTCTGTCTCAAAAAAAAAAAAAAAAAAATTCACTTCAGAACTTGCACAACAGGGAGGATTTGATATACAAAATTGTCCACATCCTACGGACTTTAGGAATATTATTTCAATATGTTATACTTGACCATGTATTCCAGTAGAAAATGTGACAAACTATTTCACTTTTTAACCTCCAGAAACTCCTTGTAATGACAATACCCCCAGAAGTTTAATATAGCTGTTAATACAGGACAGACATCACAGCTTATCTTAGAATTCAAAGAAATAATGTTTCAGAGTGGCCAGAAAGAAGAGGGGAAGTGGGGGGCGGGGCAAAACACTCAGAGCCACAGGATCCTTGATCAGAAAAACTGAGGCAGAGCACTGGCTGCCTCTCTCCTCTTCTAGATCACTGAGTGAGATTTGGAACCCAACTCTCTTCTCAGTGCATCAATGATTCTGTTGTCATGCACCTCGTGATTGATGAAAGAGAAGTAGCTTTCCTTTTCAGATCCTGCATGGATAAGTTAAAAGAAACATTTATATACAAAGAGCTCACTGACAGTATTTTTCCAACTCTATTTATGGAAGACATCTGTGTTTTAATAAGGGCTCTTCATCTTTTTTTTCCCCATTATCTGAAAACTATCATCTTGAGCTTTTATCAAAATGTCTGTTTTTAGGAAAGCTTGATATTAAAATAAATGCGTGAAATTCAGAGATAGCTGCATTTCAGATTAATCAGAAAAAAACTCACTTCCTTAAGCAAGTGGACAAGATGTTGAGCATGCACATAACTCACTGTATTTTATCTTTCATCTGTATAAAATATTCTTTCTCTTCTCGCCTCTTATCCCCCTGCCCCAATTCTCCTTATCTTTCAAGGCCACACTCAAATATCTCCTCCTTTGTGAAACCTTTAACTCTCTCTAGGAACTATTTGTGGTTTCTTTCTTTATACCACCTCAGAACTCCATTCATAACACCAGTATAACACTCATCACATAGTTGTGTACATAAATATCTTCTTACTAGGTTATAAAGTACCTTGAGATCAATATCTATACTGCATTCATCTTTTGTCATGCAGTGCCTTGAAAGCTTGGCACATCATCAAGGGCACAATGAAAACAGTGGCAACAATAAATGATACTTCTAATATATTAATACTTTCTTACTGGCTAGTGTATCATTCATTTATCCAGGTATTTGGGGGGGGGGACGGTGCCTGCCCTACTTTCTTGCTTCCTTCTCTCTCTCCTTCCATCCCTTTCTTCTTTTTTGGTAGCAGAGTTGGGGGAAGGATGTAAATAAAAAAGTAGTATAAGATTTGGTCACATCTTTCTGTAGTTTATTATCTGTAAAGAGACAAACAGTAAACTATATGACTAGTCAGATAAGAAAGAGAATGAAGTGTCTAAACACAGCACAAGAGATATTTATATAAATGTTGATGGGATGAGCATGTAGGGAAAAACTTCAATGAACTTCAGTTAAACCTCAAGGGATTAATAGATTTAGATAGATTATGTTTTTCTTTTAAAGTGCAGAACAGACTATAGGTGATAAAGGAAGAAAAAAGTACCATTAAAATCAGGGGTCCACAAAATATGAGGAATCTGCCTAAATGCAGGAGGATCTTCATTCTAAGTTACCAAACATAATAACCAGAGGCAAAACCACAAAATTTAATCAGCTCTCAAATCTACTTAGATTTTCAGAGTAAAGGAAAGGTTTTTCCTTTATACATAGATACTTGTTATTACTAATAAAAGGATTTCAAACAGATTTATATCTTTAAACATATTTAAAAATAATGTCCTCAAAAATTAAATATAGAATTACTATATGACAAAGCAACTCTATTAATACTTCTGGGTGGCTGGGCGCGGTGGCTCACGCCTGTAATCCTAGCACTCTGGGAGGCTGAGGCAGGCGGATTGTTTGAGCTTAGGAGTTCGAGACCAGCCTGAGCAAGAGCGAGACCCCATCTCTACTAAAAAAATAGAAAGAAATTAGCTGGACAGCTAAAAATATATATAAAAAATTAGCCGGGGATGGTGGCACATGCCTGTAGTCCCAGCTACTCGGGAGGCTGAGGCAGGAGGCTTGCCTGAGCCCAAGAGTTTGAGGCTGCAGTGTGCTATAATCAGCCACTGCACTCTAGCCCAGGCAACAGAACAAGACCCTGTCTTTAAAAACAAACAAACAAACAAACAAACAAAAAAAGACTTTTGAGCCAGGTATAGTGAGTCCTGAGTAACTGAGACTACAGGCGTATGCCACTATACCCAGCTAATTTTTAAAATTTCTTTTTTAGAGATGAGGTCTTGAGGTTTTGAGGTCATGTTATATTGCTCCTGGCCTCAAGCAATCCTATCGCCTCAGCCTCCCAAAGTGGTGGGATTACAGGTGTGAACCACCAACTTTACAGGCATGAGCATCCAACTTAAAGGCAAAAGTTCTATAGACCAGAGCCTTCTAGTTCACATGCTCAGAAGTCCAAGGACCCTGTAGGTTCTAAGGAAGTTTCAGTAGCAAACCAAAACAAACAAAAAGCCATAAATATCATCAAATAACAATACTAAGTCACTAGAAAAGTCTGGGCAAACAAGAGTTTCTCTACCAGCATGGTGGTAACCTAATGAATATACTCTATGACCCCATTAATTCCTCTGGACAAAGCATAAACAAATGGAAGATAAAAATAAAAGGCCAATCAGAAGGCAGAAAACTATATAAAGGATGATCAGAAGAATCTCATCACTTCTTAAAGTTACTGATCATAGACAACAAGAAAACATACAATGGCATTAGATAAGCAACAACCAGGAACAGAGTTTCTCTACACTCTGTATGAGCCACTACATCCAGCCAAGTGAACATTTTACAAAGAAACACTCAATAAATTTGACAAAGATATAGCATGTTTCCTCGTTTTCGCTCCTTCTTCAATCTAATTTGTCTTGGCAAGCTAACCCTATTTCAATTTAAGTCACTTCTCTCTTTGTCTTATCATATACAAATAAATATAGCCTGTTACAACATTTTTATTCCAATACTCACTAGCACCTCTGCTCTTTAGTTTTCCTTCTTACAGAGTGGCTCCGATTGTCTTCCCTTAAGTCTAAATTTAGTTGATAAGGGTAAAAGCATCTAACTACTTCAATATGCCTTCTAGAATAGTCAGACCCCAAAATGTGCATATTGAAATCTACATTTTTAGGCCAGGCTCTGTAATGTAAGCACTTTGGGAGGCCAAGACAGGAGGATTGCTTGAGGTCAGAAGTTCAAGACAAGCCAGAGCAAAATCGAGACCCCATCTCTACCAAAAATAGAAAAATTAGCTGGGTGTGGTGGTGCATACCTGTAGTCCCAGCTATTCGGGAAGGTGAGGCAAGAGGATCACTTGAGCCCAGGAGAGTTTGAGGTTGTAGTGAGCTATGATTGCACCACTGCACTCTAGCCAGGGTGACAGATCTGGTAAGATGCTGTCTCGAAAAAAAGGAAAAAAAAAATCTACATTTTTTCTAATTTAATTTTTCCTTTATTATACAGTTAGAGTTTCATGTTGGGGTTTTTTTTTAATTATGAAGAATGTAACCTAAGTTACCTATCAATTTCATTTCAGGGTAGTTAGGAGTACGTTTAAAAAGTTATAAAATAGCAATAACATAGCTAACATTTATAGCACACTACGTTCTTCTGTGCAACTGCTTTATATATGTTAAATCATTTAATCCTCAAAATAATCCTGTGACACAGATATTATTAATATCTCCATCTTACAGCTATGGAAGCTGAGGCACAAATAGATTACATTACTCTCTCAAATCATGCATCTAGTAAATGGCAGAGCCAGAATTTGAATGCAGACTATGCAAAGAATATTGGGCCTGATAGGGTTAGGACAACTGATCTAAGGGGAAAAAGCACTGTTTGAACACTCCATAACAATTACTCTGTCAAAGAATAATAATCATGATCTTATATGTATCTAACAACACAGTCTTGTAATTTATAAAACAAAACCTGACAACATAAGGCAAATTTGACAAGTCCATGATCTTCATGAGATATTTTAACCTACCTATCAGAAACTAAAACCTCAAGAAGACATGAAATGTGTAAGGTATGGAACATTTAATAAGAAACTTGACATGCTTGATCGAATCCTGTCTCAACAAAGGTAGGCTTCCATTTTTTTCAAGTATACATGAAAAAATTTGCCAAAATGCTACTAAATGAAAATTATAGGAGGCCATTGTTTTGAACTAAACTCCTGCACTAGGCCCCAACAGACCAGACTAACAATTAAAATGGAGTCACCCAGGCTAAAGTTCCATGTCACCAAATCTAAACTAACACTTCCTTACACAAAAGAAGTAGCCTGAAGTAATCTAATGTTAACTAATCAGTTACTTTTCTATTATTTTATCTCCCTGTCCCTGCCTTATAAGATCTTTAAAAGAACTAATACATATTCTTCATTCTTTGCTTCTGGCTTTCTTCACTCTTCTCTGTCTATAAAGCCAACAACTTCTGCTCAGCTCACTGGAACACTTTATTTTAGGACATGAGTGTTACCAGATTCTAGAATAACAATAAAGACAATTGAGATCTTTAAACTAAATTTGTTATAATTTTGTCCTTTGACAGATCTGGCTATCACGAAGGGACCTGAAGGAGACTGCTGGTGACCCTAAGATTCTTTGAGGAACACAGAAAGGTGCTAACCTCCGCTTCCCTTGCACCTCTTTTTTTTTTTTTTTTTTTTTTTTTTTTTTGAGAGAGAACCTCTGTCTTCCTCATGGAGCCTTGAGAGTTTAAGTAAATCCCTCTCAGGTCTGAGTTCTGCTGTCTTTTGCCTTTGGTCTTTCTGATCTCTTTGGCTTTTGGGGTACCAAGGATTAGTTTGTGCTGTGAGAAAGTGCTTTACGGTGGGGTATCTAGGGTTAATTTGTGCTCTGGCAAGGCACATGACTTTTGGTTTTGCAGTGGTTGACAAATCTCTGGTAAGGGGTGTATCTTTTTGCTCCCTTTTTGTAGACATCTCATCTGTGGTTCCATAAAAAGTTTGAGTCAAGTACCCAAGAATGTAGCTGGACAGAAATATGGGTTACATCTCACTTGCTGCTGGTATATGAATGGACAGAAATGTGGGTTGCATTCCATTTGCGGCTAGTGTAAAAGGCTGCAGTTTTATAAGATAGAACCACCTAATTCAGGAGTGACTTAAACTTTCTGGACAAAAACAGAGCTATGGCCTTGAACTCATCTATTGTAATAAAAAAACAAGCATTAGTGGACAATACTAATTGTTTACTCAACATTTATTCTCCCCTTTTGCCTGACTGGTAGAACTCCAATTAGTGGCAATGTGATCAGTTAAAACACTCAATCTGGCAATCTTCCCTGCAGCTAGAAGAGTCCAGGTGGCATAGCCCTAGTAGGAAGTCCCAAGTGGAAATTGCTAGGTGGGATTTCTGGGAATGCTACTGTTTTCTTGATGAAACTGTCCTTTTTCCTTCCCCCTTTTTATAGCCTGGAGCAAAGATGATTTTATCAAGAGTAGTTATAATATCTTGTAAGGGTGCTAGGGAACATAGTACTGCACAACAGCTACACAGCATAGAAATTTTTTTCAGGATTTCTCAGGAAAAATTAATCTCTTATTTGAATAAGCCTCTGTATTCAGGTTTCCATAACATACTATAAAAGACAATCCTAACTCAACTGCAAAAGATTAAAAACAAATGGATTAAAGTTCAACTACAGATGCTAGAAAAACAGAGTAAGCCTAAAAAAAACTATAATAATAAAGATAAAGCCAAAATTATAAAACAGAAAACAAAGAAACAATAAAGATGTTCAACACACCAAAAGCTAATTTGGGGGAGGAAAAAAACTAATAGAGATTGAGTATAACTAATCTGAAAATCCAAAATCTGAAATGCTCCAAAATCCAAAATTTTTTGAGGGCTGACATGACACTCCAAGGAAATTCTCATTGGAACATTTAAGATTTCAGATTTTCAGGGGATGTTCAACTGGTAAGTATAACACAAATATTCCAAAATCTGAAATCCAAAACACTTCTGCTCCCAAGCATTTCACATAAGGGATACTCAACCAGTAAAATGAAGAACCGTATCTCTCCAGTGACTCTGATCAAAAAAAATCTTTTGGGCAAAGACTCTGTCTCAAAAAAAATTTTTTTTTTATCTTCTGGTCCCTGCATTCTAGACTCATCTGAGGCCTGCCATTCCTTTACATGCACCCACTAGACTTTAAGCCAAACCCAATTTCTCACCATTCCCAGAATATCCCATGCTCTTATTCCTTTGTGCCTGTGTACATGCTTTTACACCTGCTTGGTATATCCTTCCCCTGCTTGTCCTGCCTGACAAGCTCTTTCTTATCCTTCAAGAAAACTCAAGGGTGACCTCCTCTAGGAACCCCTTCAAGCAAGGTTTTTACCTGTATCTAGTACTAAGGCATACTTTCACACACTTAGCAACTATGTATTGAGCAATAGCAGACCCTTACAAAATGCTCTCTTTTAGCAGATATTGTATTTTAAATGTACTTCCTGTCTTCTTCTACCCTAGGCAAAAAACTCTATTATGGCAGGATTTTATCTTATTTATTTGTCTATCCCTGGCACCTAGCTCAATATCCTACATCTAAATAGCATTAATTAAATATCTACTGAGTAAATAAATTAATATAGTAAATAATTATGTTTATTACATGCTAGAATACAGGTAT
Organism: Eulemur rufifrons; assembly: GCF_041146395.1. Lineage (NCBI taxonomy): Eukaryota > Metazoa > Chordata > Mammalia > Primates > Lemuridae > Eulemur > Eulemur rufifrons. Next base: position 32,945,571 of record NC_090990.1, read on the forward strand.
TAGCAAAGTGCCATGAGATCACAAAAGGGAAAACAACCAACCCTCTCACTCTTCTCACTGCAAAATAACACACTCTAGAATTAGCTTTTGTAATCATCTTTCAAATGTTTTCATACATGTCATTTACAGAAATACTTCTGTGCATTGAGTGAATCCAGAATGTACATACAACTTGTTATGCTTTCAGTTTTTGTTTTTCCAGCTGGATAATCAATAAAGTAAAAGATATTAGAAGATAGTTCATAGCGTGAACTAAAAATAAAACCCAAAGCCCCCCACTAACTGAATGGACCCCATCCCAGTCCAGGGGATTCTAGAATAACCTTAAAACTGAGTTTCCGGCCATGATGGGATGGGAGATGTAAAGCACAATTACACATGTGGGTTTTCTCCTCATAAATATTCATGACTCTTCCTATAGCTTGTTAAATATATATATTTAGCCACCCCACTCAGTATAAAATCTGTTCCCACCTATTCTTGGTTTGTGGCCAGAGCAGTGTTTCCCAGCCTGTCAGAATGGCCACTACAGGGTAAAAGCCTTCACAAGAAATAAAGCTCTCCTTTTTCCAAAATATAAAGCTTATGGGGGTTTTTTTTTTTTAGTTAACAGCAGCAATATGCACACAGTAAAATTTGCTGTCTTTGGCCGGGCATGGTGGCTGACACCTGTAATCCTAGCACTCTAGGAGACTGAGGCGTACGCCTGTAGTCCCCAGTTGCTCAGGAGGCTGAGGCAGGAGGATCGCTTGAGCCCAGGAGTTTGAGGTTGCTGTGAACTATGATGACACCACTGCACTCTACCTGAAGCGACAGAGCAAGACTCTATCTCAAAAAAAAAAAAAAAAAAAAAAAATTGCTGTCTGATAAATTGTCCCTTCATGTCACCTAGTACTGAGCTTAGCCCACAAGCAGCATTTGCAAAATTCTTTTCTAATTAATTAGTAGCCCAGCTTTCCACATCAGCTCTGAAGCAAATGCTAAATGTACTGAATATGACCAAAAACTACAATCACACACTGTTGTGTATGAATCGTAAGTATACATGTGATACAAATGAGAAAGGTCTTATATGAAACACATCAATTCACACACCTCAAAACATTGAACCTCTCCAGGAAAGTTCCTTCTTGAAAACCCCAGTACTTCAAAGGGGTTGCAAAACAAATAAATGCAACAGGGAAAACAATAGGAAATTTAGCAAGAAGCAGTTTTGAGAAGCAGTAAGGAAATGTAACAAAGACCATTTCCAAGGTGCAGAGCCCCAAGAAGCATTAGGCCATTATCATCTTCTTCCTCCCAGCCTTTTCAATGCTAAAATCCTTAAAAAAGAGTGGTGGGAGGTAGGAAAGTAAGTTATTTTCCCTCTTTATTCTCTCTTTTGTAAATCCCTGCAATATGTTTCACTGTTTGGAATTTATGTTTCGTAGATTTGGCAACTTTCCTGATCTTTAGAAACCTATCTCTGACTGCCATTCCTCTTTCTTGCCATTTTGTTCATTTCTCTAAGTCTGAACTGTAGACAGTTTGCTACTCTCTTTCTTCTCCACACCCTCTGCCAAATAAAAGTAACTCAAGTTCAATACTTGTTGCTCTATTCTTTATTCATACTCTTTTCCTTGATTTTTTCTTTTGTTTTTTTGTTTTTTGGGTTTTTTTTTTTTTAGAAATAAATTCTTGCTATGTTGCCCATAGTAACATGGTGGTGGCTCATGCCAGTAATCTTAGCACTTGGGGAGGCCAAGGTGGGAGGATCACTTGAGACCAGGAGTTTGAGACCAGCCTGGACAATATAGCCAGACTCCATCTCTATAAAAAATAAATAAATAAAAAGTAAATAAAGTAAATAAAAACATTTTCTAATGGTTAATATACTCAATTCCCAAATAAGACTGCTTTTATGTCAGAGTATTATTGTATAATTAAGAGGTTTCTCTACATTTGTTATTCCTTATACCCTATTCCTTTTTTTTAAATTAATACATTTGTATAAATTTATAAGATACATGTGATATTTTGTTATATGCATAGAATGTGTAATGATCAAGTCAGTATTTGGGGTATCTATCACTTTGAGTATTCATCATTTCTATGAGTTGGGAACATTTCAAGTCTCTCTTCTAGCTATTATACTTAGAAATATACATTAACATTGTTATTAACTATAGTCACCCTACTCTTCTATCGACCATTAGAACTTATCCCTTCTATCTAACTCTATGTTTATACCCATTAACAAGCTTTCTTCATCCTACATATCCTTCCCAGCCTCTGGTAACTATCATTCTACTCTCTACCTCCTTGAGATCAACTTATTTAGATCCCACATATGAGTGAGAACATGTAATATTTGTCTTTCTGTGCCTGGCTTATTTCACTTAACATAATAACCTCCAGTTCCATCCATGTTGCTGAAAATGACAGGATTTCATTCTTTTTTTATGGCAAAATGGTGTTCCATTGTGTATATATACCACATTTTCTTTATCCATTTATCCACTGATGGACACTTAGGTTGATTCCATATCTTTGCTATTGTGAATAGTGCTGCAATAAACATGGGGGTGCAGGTGTCCCTTTGATATATTGATTTCCTTTCCTTTGGATAAATACCTAGTAATGGGACTGCTGGACTGTATAGTAGTTCTGTTTTTAGTTTTTTGAGAAACTTCCATACTGTTTTTCATAGTAGCTATACTAATTTACATTTCTACCAACAGTGTATAAGAGTTCCCATTTCTCTGCATCCTCACCAGATCTGCCATTTTTTGTCTTTTTGATAATAGTCATTTTAGCTGGGGTAAAATGGTATCACATTGTGGTTTAGGCTGGGCACAGTGACTCACACCTGTAATCCTAGCACTCTGGGAGGCTGAGGCAGGAGGATCACTTGAGCCCAGGAGTTTGAGGTTGCTGTGAGCGAGGCTGACACCACGGCACTCTAGCCCAAGCAATAGAGTGAGACACTGTCTCCAAAAAAAAAAAAAATCAATTATGGTTTGATTTGCATTTCCCTGATGATTAGCGATGTTGAACATTTTTTCATATACCTGTTGGCCATTTGTATGCCTTATTTAAGAAATGTGTTTATGTCCTTTGTTCACTTTTTAATGGGATTATTTGCGGGGGTTGTTTTTATTTTTATTGTACAGTTGAGTTCCTTGTATATTCTGGATATTAGTCCCTTGCTGGATGAATAGTTTGCAAATATTTTCTCCCATTCAACAGGGTGTCTCTTCAATCCATTGTTTCCTTTGCTGTGCAGAAGCTTTTTAATTTAATATAGTCCCACTTGTCTATTTTGTTGTTGTTGCCTATGCTTTTGAGGTCTTAGCCATAAAATCTCAGCCTAGACCAATGTCCTAAAGTGTTTTCCCCAAGTTTTTTCTAGTAGTTTTATAGTTTCAGGTCGTATGTTTAAGTCCTCAATCCATCTTGATTGGATTTTTGTATGTGGTGAGAGATAAGGGTCCAGTTTCATTCTTCTGCATATGGATATCCAGTTTTCCCAGCATCATTTATTGAAAGGGGGTCCTTTCCCCAATGTATGTTCTTGGTGCCTTTGTCAAAAATCAGTTGGCTGTAAATATGTGGATTTATTTCTGAGTTCCCTATTCTGTTCCACTTGTCTGTGTGTCTGTTTTTAGACCAATATCATATTGTTTTGGTTACTATAGCCTTGTAATAGATTTTGAAGTCAGGCAACATAATGACTCCAGCTTTGTTCTTTTTGCTCAGGATTGCTTCAGTTATTTGGGTTCTTTGGTTATACACGAATTTTGCATTTCTGTGAAAAATGATATTGGTTTTTGGTTTGGGGTTTTTTTTTTTTTGTAGCTACTATAAATGGGATTATCTTCTTGGTTTCTTTTTAAGTTCATTATTTGTGTACAGAAATGCTACTGATTTTTGTACATTGATTTTGTATCCTGTAATGTTATTTTACTGAATTTATCAGGTCTGAGAGATTTTGGTGGATTCTTTAGGTTTTTCTAGATATAATATTATGTCATTAAAATAAAGATTATCTGCAAAGGGGGACAATTTGACTTCCTCTTTTCTAATTTGGATGCCTTTTATTTCTTGCTCTTGCCTCATTGCTGCAGCTAGGACTTCCAGTACTATGTTGAATAAGATGGACGAAAGTAAACATCCTTGTCTTGTTCCAGTTCTTAAAGGAAAGGCTTTCAGCTTTTCTCCACTCAGTATGATGTTAGCTGTGGGTTTGTCATATATGGCACTTAGTATGTTGAGGTATGTTCCTCCTTCTATGCCTAGTTTCTTGAGAGTTTTTATCTTGAAGGGATGTTGCATTTTAGCAAATGCCTTTTCTACGTCTATTGACTTAACCCTATTCTTGATTTTGAAGGTTACCTTAACTTCTGACTACCTGGAGCAGTTCAATTCTGAAATGGCTGGTTTGATATGAGGAAGCAGATAAGCATACATGCACATGCACGCACGCGCACACGCGCACACACACACACACGTTGCTTATGGATATTTTGGGGGTTGAAGATGGTTCTGAATATTCCCAGAACTACTTTACTCCCCAAATAGTCTTAATATGTACTGACATCTTATTCAGAGCAAACACTCTGAAAACTGGTATGTCACAAATGCCTAATAGGCTTTCTCCTAACCTTTACCTTCAGGTAGAACATCTACTACCTCACATCATCCTTACTTTCCAGTTCTTCTTAGTCATCTTACAAAAACTGCTTTATACACCTCCAGGACTATAGAGCTTAACTCTTTTCTGACAGAGTAGTTATTAAAACAAACAAGCATTGCATCTTGTTAGAACAATATTACACAGGTTTGATGAAAATTCTCTTTACAATAAGGTCTCAGAGAGGCATACAAAGAAATACAAACACAACCATAAAATAAGACACAGATAATTTGAGAAAACCCTTGAATATTTTAGATTCAGGCTGCAACAATGGTAACATTTAAAAAGGAAAAGCTTCACTCTCTAGAAAATTTCACAAGTTACAGTCTGGAAAGTTAAAAAAATTGTAGTCAGTTTTTGGTACAGTTGGGACACTGAGGCCATTGCAGAAGCATTAGCATTTTGACACCCAGTATCTAAGTTCTCAGATCGTGACCAAAGAGAGCATATAAAACCTTTACCTATCCAAGCACAAAAACAAAACATCCCCAAACAAAATAACATTCACGGCCGGGCGCGGTGGCTCACGCCTGTAATCCTAGCACTCTGGGAGGCCGAGGCGGGTGGATCGCTCAAGGTCAGGAGTTCGAGACCAGCCTGAGCAAGAGCGAGACCCCGTCTCTACTAAAAATAGAAAGAAATTATATGGACAACTAAAAATATATATATATATATATATAGAAAAATTAGCCGGGCATGGTGGTGCATGCCTGTAGTCCCAGCTACTCGGGAGGCTGAGGCAGGAGGATCGCTTGAGCCCAGGAGTTTGAGGTTGCTGTGAGCTAGGCTGACGCCACGGCACTCACTCTAGCCTGGGCAACAAAGTGAGACTCTGTCTCAAAAAAAAAAAAAAAAAAAGAAAAAAAAAAAATAACATTCACTTACTAAATTATTCCTCTTCTTTCCTTAGACCGCAATTGTTAATATTGCTACAAATTTAATGTTTGCAAGATACACCACATGTGCACTAAATAATAAATATATAATCATGAATGTGAATAAATTAATTTTTCAGTACCAAACAGATGGCAGATATCTCGCTCTTTTAGTTCATAGTTCACTGTTTCTTACAACTTGGCATTTCTAAACACAAGTGCTGCCAATTTGGGAAAATACATGGGATGGGGGCAGGGGGGACAGGGGAGGGAGGGAACATCAGCCTCTATCTAATTAGGTTATATACTTGCCATACAAATTGAATCAAGTTGAACTTTATAAGAGAGTCAATAAATATATATAATTTATCATATTCCACAAATAGTAGCATAGTATGTAAACATTAATAAAACAGTCTATTTCCTTCTTATATAATGAATCAAAATTAGATGCAATCTTCCCTTTGTCGGTTGGGTAGATGGGAATTCAAATACTAGCTGCACCACTTACTTGTGGTATATCTGGCAAGACACCAAACATCTTTTAACCTCAGTATCCTCATTTATAAAATGGAAGTGGTTGGTCTAATGGTAGTGGTTATCAGAACTTATTAACATTAGTTGGTATTCACCCCCCTACTGCTAAATTTGATTGGCTTAAACACATAATAAAATGGAAGTGTAACTACTTGTAGGATTATTATAGATATAAAAACAAAATAATATATACATGTTCTTAATACAGTACCTAGCACAAAGAAAGAGCTCCATAAATATCAGCTGCCTATATAATGGAATATCTAGTCCTTAAATAGGGTGAATTATGTATATTCTAAGTGTTTTACATATATTAGCTCCTTATATCTTCTAAACTACTCCATAAGGCAGGTACTATTACAATCCCCATTTTGCAGATGAGGAAATGTAACTGCATCAGAACAACCTGGTTCAACTTTTCTATTTAATTTTTTTTCTTCTATGTGTGTATGTGTGTAAAGACAGGGTCTCTCTATGTTGTCCAGGCTGGTCCTGAACTCCTGGTCTGAAGCCAATCCTGTTGCCTGAGCCTCCCAAAATGTTGGGATTACAGGCATGAGCCACTGTGCCCAGCCTAGTTCAGCTTTTATGTAACAAAGTTGTAAATTGGGGCGGGGCACGGTGGCTCACGCCTGTAATCCTAGCACTCTGGGAGGCCAAGGCGGGAGGATCGCTCAAGGTCAGGAGTTTGAGACAAGCCTGAGCAAGAGCGAGACCCTGCCTCTACTAAAAATAGAAATGATTTGGACAGCTAAAAAAAAAAAATATATATATATATATATAAAAAATTAGCCGGGCATGGTGGCGCATGCCTGTAGTCCCAGTTACTCGGGAGGCTGAGGCAGTAGGATCGCTTGAGCCCAGGAGTTTGAGGTTGCTGTGAGCTAGGCTGAGGCCACGGCACTCTAGCCCAGGCAACAGAGTGGGACTCTGTCTCAAAAAAAAAAAAAAAAAAGAAAAGAAAAAAACAAAGTTGTAAGTTGTTTTTCAGTGGCCATGGACCTCCAAGTTGAAGGTCACCTAAACTAAGCATACCCAAATAAACTCAGCATGCAACCATGGGTGGAACTTAAATGCTCAGACCAATGAGTGGAGACTAAATTAAAAAGCCTACACCACATGGCAGGATCCAGGATTCAATCAGATCAAGCCTTGGCATCATCCCATGGCAGGATCCAGTCAGAGTATGTTTCCTGGCATCATCACCTCATCACAAGATCCTATCAGATCACACCTCATTACTCTCTGACTATAAAACCTGTCCCAACCTCCAGGTTGGGGAGACAGATTTGAGTCCAACTCCTGTCTCCTTATTTTGCCTGTCTAACAATAAACCTTTGTCACTGCAAAAACCTGGTGCTTAGGTTTTTGGCTTTCTGTTGCATGCAGGCAAACGAACACAGTTCAGTTCAGTTATAGAAACAAAAGCACAGAAGTCAAGTAACTTGCACAAGTTCAGAAAGTTTATAAAGTGGTAGAGCCAAGATTCAAATCCAGCTGGGTGCAGTGAGTGGCATATGCTTATAGTCCCAGATACTAGGGAAGCTGAGGTGGGAGAATTGCTTGAGCCCAGGAGTTAAAGACCAGCCTGGGCAACACAGAGACAGCACATCTCTAACTAACTAATTAAATAAATAAACAAACAAACAAACAAATAAATAAATTCAAACAGAGATAATCTAGGTCCAGAGTCTCTGCTATGTTGTGTCTCAGTGGATTCTTACACTACATACACTCACACACATTTTTTTCCCCTCATGCAACAAATATTTAGTGAGTATACTCTATGTGACAGATTCTGTGGTAGAGACTGAAAATATAAGAGATGAAAAACACAGGGAGTTTTGATCTAAGAAAGGCAAACAGATAAAAAAAAAAAAACATAAAATGTATCATTGCTCTGATAAAAGTCTATATAAAATATATAGGAGGCACAAAGGTGGTAATGACCAATCAAGCCATGAAAAATATGATAAGGGTAAGAAAATAAGGCATCTGATTTCACATAATCATCAAAAATAAAATCACATCCGGGCACAGTGGCTCATACCTGTCATCCTAGCACTTTAGGAGGCGGAAGCGGGAGGACCACTTGAGGTCAGGAGTTCAAGACCAGCCTGAGCATGAGTGAGACCCTGCCTCTTTTTAAAAATATAAATAAAATAAAATAAAATAATACCTAAAAAATAGTGAGCTGACCTAAGATCGCATTTGAACTTCTATGTAAAACTGAAAGAGAGAAAATAACATCAAAAATAATAAAAGGTATTTGCTTGATATACTAGGCACTGTATAAAGTACTCTATATATTTCATTTGATCCTTGTAACACTACAAGCTAGGCACTGTTATAGAGTACAACAAAAAGAACACAAATTTTGTGCTCATCTTAGGTTCATATTTCTTCAAGTCTCTTTCACTCGATCACTAACACACAGATACACACATGCACACTGGTTCTCTCATCTCTATTGCTACTCCTATTCAGGCTCCTCTGCCAGCTCTTCCTTCTTTTATTTACCCTTAAATGTTATAGTTCCTCAGTGATTGATCCCAGGCCCATTTCTATTCTTAGTCTATTTGTAGTCCCTGCATAATCTTATTTTATACCCATGGTTTCAGTTACTCCATGTTTGTTTGTTTTTATTTTTTTTTTTTAAGAGACGGAGGTCTCTCTATGTTGTCCAGGCTGGTCTTTTTTTTTTTTGACACAGAGTTTCACTCTGTTGCCCAGGCTAGAGTGCCATGGCGTCAGCCTAGCTCACAGCAACCTCAAACTCCTGGGTTCAAGCAATCCTCCGGCCTCAGCCTCCCCAGTAGCTGGGACTACAGGCATGTGCCACCATGCCTGGATAATTTTTCTATATATATTTTAGCTGTCCATATAATTTATTTCTATTTTTAGTAGAGAGGGGGTCTCGCTCTTGCTCAGGCTGGTCTTGAACTCCTGAGCTCAAACAATCCACCCACCTCAGCCTCCCAGAGTGCTAGGATTACAGGCATGAGCCACTGCGCCCGGCCCCAGGCTGGTCTTGATCCCCTGTCCTCAAGTGATCCCCCTGCCTCCTGAATAGCTGGGATTACAGGTGTGAGCCATTGCTCCCAGCTCAGTTACTCTACATTAATGGCTCTTAAATCTACATTTCTGAGCTCGGTCTGTCTTCTGAGCTCCAGATTTTTATAAGCAACTATTTATTGACCATTTCCATGTGTATGTCCCATAAGTACCTCAAACTCTAGTCCAAACCTGAAATCATCAAATATGCTTCTCCTTTGGGGTTCATTTAGTTGCTCAAACTTGAAATCATCTTTGATTCTTCTTTCCCTTCAATATCACATCCAACCATTCACCAAATGCTACAGATATCTAATATCTAAATATCTCTCAATTTTTACAAGCATATTTAAATTGGTAAATTTAAAAACATGTTTAATATTTCAAATCATTTGACTCTTTTCCATCCCCATTGCCAACCCCCCACTTCTGATATACAAATCATATCACATCTTTCATCTGGACCATTGCCAAACTGAAATCTATTCTTACCGTCTCCAATTCATTTGATGTCTTGCAGTCAGAGTAATCTTTTATAAAGCATATCAGAACACATTACCCCCTGCTTAAAAGCAAGTCCTGTAAGATAAAATGCAAAATCCTTACCACTGAGGGCCTCTATAAATGATGAGATCCTCAACAATAAACCTCTGCTTACCTCTGCAACATCATTTCATCTATTACCAATCTCCCTTTGACCATCTGCTCTGCCCATTCTGGACTTCTTTCAGATCCTCAGTTACATCTCAGACTTCACTCATCTAGGCCTATGAATAAACTGTTTCTTCTGCCCGGAATGCTTACCTCTAACATATTCCTTTTGTAAAGAGACTTCACCTAGCTAATTCCTACTCACCCTTCAGGTCTCAATTTAAACTTCCCTTTCTCAGGAAGACCATCCCCAATTTATACTATGGTCTTTTTGCACTCCACTGTAATCTGTGGTTGGAGACAAACTCTAGGTTGCTCCCATATCCCATCTCCTGATGTTCATACTCTTGTGTGATCCCCTCCCCTTAAGCATGAGCAGGATCCGTGATTTGCATCTAACAAATACAATATGGCAAAGGTGACCCTAACCTAAATTAAAAACATTTTTAAAAAATTTACTGTAACTTAAATGTAATGATGTTACATAAGATTACAACCCATTTTGGTAGGAGACACTCATTTGCTGGCTTTGAGGAATAAGCAGCCACATTGTGTGCTGTCATATGGAAAAGGCCATATGGCAAGGAACTGAAGGCAGCCTCCAGCAAGAACCTGAGGCCCTCAGTTCAGCAGACTGCAAAGAACTGAATGCTTCCAACAACCACAACAATCACATGAGTTTAGTAGCAGATTCTTCCCCAGTTGAGCTTCAGATAATATGGCAGACCTAGCTGATACTTTGACTACAGCTTTGTGAAACCCTGAAGGGGACCCAGTCAAGTCCGACTTGGACTCTTAAACTACAGAAAAAGATATAATAAATGTGTATTCTTTTAAACCCACTGCATTTGTGGTAACGTTGTTACCACAAATTGTTGTAACAATTGTTATGTAGCAATAGGTAACTAATATACTATGCTTCTCTTTGTGTTGCACTCATGACTCTTATAATTACTTAATGTAAGTATTTATTATTAAATTATAAACTTCATGAGGGTGAGAATAAGATAATCACCACAGTATCTCAGCATTTAGCACAGTAAGATATAGAGGAACCACACTATATTGACAGAATGAATGAATTAATGAATGAATGCCTTAGTGCCAGCCACAGTGCTATATCTTAGAGAAATAAAAGTAAATAAAACATGGTCCCTATTCTCATGAAGCTTAATGCTAAGGAGGATGGCAGACACTTTAAATAGATAATTTCAGCAGAATATAATAGAGATAACATAGGTTTCTGTGAAGACTCAGAATATGGGCACCTAAGTCAGATTGCAAGTGTCCAGGGAGGAAAGAGGAAAGAACCTTCTCTCAAAAACAATAAGACAAACAAGGCTTTTTTGGTGACCATATCAATATTATGAAGAGCACTCTCTCAGGGTTGATTTCATTACCAATAATGCCTTTAGAATATAATCTGCTTCCAAAGCAACAGAATATTTTGGTATGGTGGGTTTAAAAATAAGCAAATTTATCCCTTGTGATGTGGCAAGACACATTTTAAGTATTGTATAACATGGTTAACAAGAAAATCTGTGATTTCAAAGTAGTTCAGTTAATCTTCTCAAGGAGTGTCTGGTGTTTGGGAATCAACTCTTGAGATATTATTTACGCAATCAATATTTACATTGATCAGATGATATAATTTTTTTTTTAATTGAGACAGAGTCTCACTCTGTCACCCCAAATGGAGTACAGTGGCATCATCATAGCTCACAGCAACCTCAAACTCCTGGGCTCAAGTGATCCTCCTACCTCAGATTCCCAAGTAGCTGGGGCTACAGAATAATTTTCTATTTTTAGTAGAGACAGGGTCTCGCTCTTGCTTAGGCTGGTCTTGAACTCCTGAGCCCAAATGATCCTCTTGCCTCAGCCTCCCAGAGTGTTAGGATTACAAGCATGAGCCACCATGCCTGCCCAGATGATATGATCTTGTATATAGAAAATTCAAAAAAATTCATACACACAAGACTATTAAAACAAATAAAACAGTTCAGCAAGGTTACAGGATACAAGATCAATATATAAACAGCAATTGCATTTCTCTAACCTAGCAATAAACAATCTGAAAATGAAATTAACAAGACAATTCTATTTATAATAGCATCAAAACTTAAGAGTCAAAACTATAAAGATGCTCAACATCACTAGTCATTAGGAACATGTAAATAAACCACAATGAGATGCTACTTCACACCCACTAGGATGGCTATAATAATTAAGAGAAAAAGAGAGAGAAAGAGAAAATAACAAGCACTGACAAAGTTGTAGAGAAATTAGAACCTTTGTACATTGCTGGTGGGAATGTTAAATGATGCATCTACTGTGAAAAAGTTTGGTAGTATCTCAGAAATTAAAACATAGAATTACTATATGACCCAGCAATTCCACTCCTAGGTATATAACCAAAAGAACTAAAAACGGACATTCAAACAAATACTTACACATAAATGTTCATAGCAACACTATTTATAACACCCAAAGGCAGAAACAACCCAAATGCCCATCAACAGATGGACATATAAACAAAATATGGTACTGGCCATAAAAAAGAATGAAGTACTAATATATGCTATAACATGGATGAACACTGAAAACATTATACCATAAAAGAAGTCACCACAAAAGGCCATATATTGTGTGATTCCATTTATATGAAATGTCCAGAATAAGCAAATCTATACAGATAAGAAGTAGATTAGTGATTGCCAGGGGCTGGGAGAAGGGAGAAATGGAGAGTGACTATTAATGAGAAGTGAGCTTCTTTTTAGGATGATAAAAATATTCTAAAGTTAGATAGTGGTGATAGATGCACAACCTTGTGAATATACTAAAAACCACTGAATTATTTATTTTCCTTTTTCCACTTAGACATAGAAAGCGGAAATTGTTTATTTGAAAAGGAAGACTTTTATGGTATGTGAATTATTTCTCAGTAAAGTTGTTATTTTAAAAAAATTACATTGATACTTTGTTCTAGAATGGGATTCCAGCTTTTTATAGCTTTCACAATACACGCTGACAACAGACTTATCTCATGGGTAATGAAGGGTACTTGAGTTATCTTAAGAAACTGGAACAATCATTTCCTTACAAGATTTCCAGGAAAGGAGACTTTCTAGGAAGTCTCCAATTATGCTCCTAAACAAGGACTAGTATAAAAAGAAAGTAAGAGCCTTCTACTGTATCCCAACAAAAACACTTTTTTTATATGCCTGTACCCTCAAGCACTCTTAATTTGAAATATTAAACAAGTTGTCAGCCACTGCTACACTGGAGCTGAAGAGATTTTCTACTTACCAGAGGATAAGAGGCTGGGGCCATTATGCCACTTGTTTTTACATTTTTATGTCTCACAAGTGTATACACAAACACGTGTGTCACCTCCACTTACACATCCTTCAGTTATTCACTAAATAGACTTCACTAACATCCAAAATGTTCCAATTTTCTTAGAAATAATGAAAGTATCCTAATCTCTCTTTCATGGTTTTTAAAAAAAGATTAACAAAGGAAAATATTTGAAGCTCACAAATGGTTTTAAATGTAAACCCAATCTGTTTTGCTTCTAAAAGTATATTCTTCCCCAAATGCAGTAATAGAGGTCATAAAATACATTCATCTTTTCTAATGCTTCTAGGCCGGGGTTTCATAACCTCAGCACTATTGACATTTTGGGAAGAATAATTCTTTGTTGTGGGGAGCTGTCCTGTGCATTGTAGGATGTTTAGCAGCATCCCTGGCCTCTACCCACTAAATGCCAGTAGCACCCCCTCCCCAGCTGTGACAACTAAAAACATCTCCAATTGACAAATGTCCCCTGGGAGGCAAAATTGTCCCCAGTTGAGAGCTGCTGCGGTAGAGTATCTAACTCAATTATTTCCTAACAGAGCAAATTAAACTTATTAAACTCACAAACAAATAAATAGATTTTTTTGAAATACAGAAACTAAATAAAACTTAAAAGAAGAGGCTTTTTTTTGTTTTTTATAAACCTATTTCTGGAACTATTATAAAACTAATATTTTAAATAAATTTTTTAATTATTCATATATATTCCCAAATATACAGTATGGAAAAAATAGAACTATGCCTCACTACTAATGAATTGAGATTTCCTTCTATACATACATATCCCAGAATACACAAGTACCGGTGCTTTTCTCTTTCTCTCTCATAATCAATAAATTGTAGGTATTGAAAAGGAACTCTATGCTCCAAACTTTCTACTTCTACCATGGTAATCTGTAGAACAATGATAATTAATTGCAACCTAAAATACACATAACCCAACAGAAAATTAATATTTTTTGAGGTCCTAAGAGATTAAAGTCCGTAAAGATAACCCAAGTTTAGCCAATAAAATTAGCAGGTTAATTTAAGAAATATGTTGTTACTACTGACAGTCACAATCTAAAGGAGCCTCTAAGTTCCTTCCAAACCATCTGCTCAAATAGATGTTTTTATAGCTATACAACTAAATAAGATTGCTTAAGACAAGATAATTTTTTAAAATAATTTTGGTAAAGAAAATGACAAATTATGCTAATTATAACTTATGGGGTTACTACTGATCCACACAATGTATAATACAATGAAGATCATGAGGACTTTGCTAGTCATGGTTTTTCATCTTTCATAAAATACAGCCTAAAAGTTTTTTTTGTTTGTTTGTTTTGAGTCGGTGTCTCACTTTGTCACCCAGCCTAGCCTGCGTGCCACAATCATAGCTTACTGCCACCTCGAACACCTGGGCTCAAGCAATCCTCCTGCCTCAACCTCCCAAGTAGTTAGGACTACAGGCACATGCCACCATACCTGGTTACTGTTTTCATTTTTATTTCTGTAGAGACAGGGCCTTGCTATGTTAACCAGGCTGGTCTCAAACACTTGGCCTCAAGCGATCCTCTGCCTCAACCTCCCAGAGAGCTGGGATTATAGGTATGAGCCACCATGCTTGGCCCTTATAAGTGTTTGTTACTTACCTAGAGCCAGGTTTCAGAATTAAATGAAGAAGAGTATAAACTGAACAGATAATATAACTAAAGTCTATTTTTAAGGATGACTAGAATGTCCTAAATTCCAAAACTGAATTATTTTAAATAAGCTATTATACATAAGCTACAGAAATCCACATTCCTCACTGTAAGTCATCCATCAACCAATCTTTATTTTGCTATCTAGGACAACTGAAAGCCCTTAAGTCACCTGCATAATTTATATATCCCACACCAGAAGTCAAATATTTCCTTTTATTGCCACTGATACACTTTTTATTTAACCTGACCTTTAAAGCTCTATGACCATCTGTACTTTGTAATCAAAGATAAAAACTAACCACCACCTATCTATGCACTATAGCTATTAGATCAGGGTTGACAAACTTTTTCTGTAAAGGGTCAAACAGTAAATATCTTAGTCTTTGAGGGCCATATGGTTTCTGTTACAACTCCTCAACTCTGCCACTGTAGCAGAAGAGAAGACATAGAAAATATATTAACAAATGGGTGCAGATGTGTTCTAATAAAACTTTATTTACAAAACTAAGCAGCAGGCCAGATTCAGTCCAAAGGCTGTAGTTTGCTAAACCCTTTATCGGACTATTACACGTGGTAAAAAATAAATGCACCTCTTCTTCCCTTTCCTGATGATAATGGTCTCATCATAAAATTAACTAATTACTTTCTAACACACTATAAAATACTATCAACTAGCTTTCTCCTATTTTGTAATAGGCTTTCATAGCAGGATAATGCTATCCCTATTGCCTTGATGAAAAATAAGAGCCAACTATGAGAATCAGGTTTAAGATTGAAATTTGTACTATACACACTGCACAGAAAGATTGAGCCAACAGATCCAGAACCCATATGACCCCAGCAGAGGGCAAATGTGAGATCACCATATTGAAACATATCCATAACCTAGAATACAAGAACCCCCAGGGAAAATATGTCCCCCTGAAGATGGGGGGACTTTTAATATAAAAAGTTAAAAATCAAAGGAGAAATAAGCCATGAAAAAGAACCACTAAACACAATTAATAGCAGGATCTACACTCTTTAGAGTCGCAACTAATCTGAAAAAGACTTAAAACAAAGAAAAAAATATTAAGTCAAATTTTACTCAGCTCTATATAAGTAAATTAGAAAAGCCATAAGAAATTATCATTTTCTAATAAAATGTAATGTACCAAAATTGACTGCAGAAGAAACAAAAGTTTAGATAGACCAATTACCCTAGAAGAATAGGAAAAGTTTTCAAAGTACTTGGGCCAGAATTTCACAGGAGAATTATACCAAATATTTAAGGAATAAATCATTCTAATACTACTCAAACTGTTTCAAAGCATAGGGAAAAAACAACTTCCAGATTATTTTTATGAAGCAAACATAACACTGCTACCAAAACCTAGCAATAAAAGCATGAAAGAGAAAACCACAGGCCATTCTTACAAATATCAAGGCAAAATCACCTTAGCAAAAAGAAGTTACAGCACATTAATGAATATACCAGAGGCCAGATGCTGTGGCTCACACCTGTAATCCTAGCATTCTGGAAGGCAGAGGCAGGAGGATCGCTTGAGCTCAGGAGTCTGAGACCAGCCTGAGCAAAAGCGAGACCCTGTCTCTCCAAAAAATAGAAAAATTAGCCAGGCATGGTGGCACACACCTGTAGTCCCAGCTACTTGGGAGGCTGAGGCAGTAGGACCCCTTGAGTCCAGGAGTTTGAGGTTTCAGTGAGCTATGATGATGCCACTGTACTCTATCCAGGGCAAGAGAGTGAGGCTCTCTCTCCAAAAAAAAAAAAAAAAAGAAGATATTTTAATCAGTGTTAAATATATAATAAATGTTACTGGTACAACCAAGTAGCCATCCTGAAAAATGAATTCCAAAAATAAATTCATTCCAAAAATGAATTTAAATATAAATAGTAAATGTCTTCCTAAATAATAAAAGAAAAAAAGCCAGAAATGAGAAGATAAAGACAATAAACAACAAAATAAACTATTTCTACACTGCAAAAAATTGTTACAAGCTACTTTTTAAAAAAACTGAAAAGCTTAGAAAATATCTATAATTCATAATACAGATAAATGATTAATTTTCCAAAATATAAGGGAGTTCTATCAAGCAGTAGGATTAAAAAACAACCTTGTAGAAAAAATGTGTATTTTGTGCCATGTAGATTTCTAGGCATTGGGAATGGAGCAGTGCACAGATATAAAAGAGATAAAAATCCCTGCCCTCATTGAACTTAACACTTTATGGGTCATTTACCTTGGAGCAGGTAGGTAAGTAAGTAAATAAATTTTTAAAAATCAAGGCCATAATCAGGACTTACATCTTTTTACCAGAAAAGTGCTTATTTATGTACAGAATATCTCCAGAAAGGTATATAAGGAATTGTTAATATTGGTTGCCTCCATAAAGGAAAACTTGAGGGGCAAAAGAAGGTAGACGATTTTTCATTAATTGGCCTTTTATACCTTTTGAGTTTGTACTGTGTGACTGTAATTTTTAAAACAAATTCAATTAAAATTAAACAAAATTAGACACACAAAGAAAAAAATTTAAAAAAAGAGATTTAGTTAAGAAAAACAAATAGTCTACAAAACAAAAATAAAGCATTAAAATTTAAAAAAAAAACAATGAATGTAGACAATGGATATAAACAGAGTAGATGCAAATGAAAAGAGAATTAGGTAATTAGGGAAATGAGCTGAGAATCATCCCCTCCCTACAAAGGCAAGAAAGGTCAAGGAAATAAAAAATATGAAAGAGAAATTAAGAGACATGAAAGATAGCAAGAAACAATCCAATATCCATATAATGGGACTTGAAGAGACCAGAGAAAAAAATAGAATTTGAAAGGATAATGCCCAAGAATTTTCTAAAATTGAAGACAGACACGAGTTCTTAAACTGAAGGTATACCGAGTCCTCAGCAGAAAGAAAAGACTAACTGAAATGAAGAGTAACAACTAGACTAAGATTTAATTTATCAGCAACAGTAAAAAAAAAATTTATCAGCATCAGTAAAAAAAAAAAAAAAAAAAAAGGTCACTAAGTGTGGTAGTGCATGCCTGTAATCTCAGCTACTCAGAGGTTCAGGCCAGAGAATAACTTGAGCTCAGGAGCTCAAGTCCAGCATGGCAACACAGTGAGACCCTGTCTCTTAAAAAATAAAAAAAGAGTATGTTCAAAGTACTGAGGAAAATAACTGTTGTCCTAAATTCTACACTTATTAAATTACCATTTAAGAGTTTATTCATGGGACTGCAAACCAGTACAACCTCTGTGGAAAATAATATGGAGATACCTCAAAGAGCTACAAGTAGAACTACCATTTGATCCAGCAATCCCATTACTGGGCATCTACCCAAAAGAACAAAAGACATTCTATAAAAAAGACATCTGCACTAGAATGTTTATAGCAACACAATTCACAATTGCAAAGATGTGGAAACAACCCAAGTGCCCATCAATACATAAGCAGATTAATAAAATGTGGTATATGTATACCATGGAGTCCTACTAAGCCACAAAAAACGATGATCTAGCACCTCTTGTATTATCCTGGATAGAGCTGGAACTCATTCTACTAAGTGAAGTATCACAAGAATGGAAAAACAAGCACCACATGTACTCACCATCAAATTGGTTTTAACTGATCAACACTTAAGTGCACATATAGGAATAACATTCATCAGGTGTCAGGCAGATGGGAGGGGGGAGAAGGGGATGGGTGTATTCACTCCTAATGGGTGCAGTGTCCACCGTCTGGGGGATGGACACGCTTGAAGTTCTGACTTAGGTGGGGCAAAGGCAATAGATGTAACCTAAACATTTGTACCCCCAAAATATGCTGAAATAAAAAAAATTTAAAAAGTAAAATAAAGAGTTTATTCAGTATAAAGATAGAAGCAACCACAATAAATATAAACAGATTACAATCTCTGTGCCTTTTTATATGGACAAATTTATTTATTTGTTTATTTATTGACTGACTGATTCATTCATTCATTCATTCATTCATTCATTTTGAGATGGGGCCTATGTTGCCCAGGCTGGTCTTGAACTCCTGGGCTCAAGCAATCCTCTAGCCTCAGCCTCCTGAGTAGCTGAGATTACAGGGTGTACTACTGCACCTGGCTTATAAGGGCAAATGTAATTTTGGATTTAAAAAAAAATCTAAGGCCAGGCGCGGTGGCTCATGCCTGTAATCCTAGCACTCTGGGAGGCAGAGGCAGGAGGATCATTTGAGCTCAGGAGTTTGAGACCAGCCTGAGCAAGAGTGAGACTCTGTCTCTACTTAAAAAATAGAAAGAAATTAGCTGGACAACTAAAAATATATAGAAAAAATTAGCTGGGCATGGTGGTGCATGCCTGTAGTCCCAGCTACTCAGAGGCTGAGGCAGTAGGATTGCGTGAGCCCAGGAGTTTGAGGTTGCTGTGAGCTAGGCTGATGCCACGGCGCTCTAGCCCCGGCAACAGAGTGAGACTCTGTCTCAAAAAAAAAAAAAAAAAAAAAATATTAAGGGGAAAAAAATCTGAAAAAACTTATAACCAATTTTTTTTAAAAATTGAAAAGGGCCCAGCATGGTGGCTCATGTCTGTAATCCTATTCCATAAGAGACATAATCTATCAAAACTCACACAAGAAGAAATGGACAATTTTAATAGGCCTTTATCTATTAAAGAAATTAAAACAATAATTAACAGCTTAATAAAATAGAAAGCACCAGGCTCAGATGGGTTTACTGGTAAAACATACCAAAGATTTAAGGAAAAAATTATATCAATTCTCTACAATCTCTTCCAGAAGATGGAAGCAGAGTGAATACGTCCTAACTCATTCTCTGAGGTCAGCATCACCCAAATACCAAAACTAAAGACATTACAAGAAAAGAAAACTACAGACTAATATCTGAACATAGATACAAAAATCCTCAACAAAATATTAGCAAATCAAACCCAGCAATGTATAAAAAGAATTATATGCCATAACCAAGTGAGATTTATTCCAGGTATGCAAGATTAGTTCAACATTCAAAAATCAATTAATGTAATCTATCACATCAACACTCTAAAGAAGAAAAATTGTATCAATAAATACAGAAAAAGCATTTGACAAAATCCAACAACCACTCATGACAAAATTGTCAGCAAACTACAAATAGAGAGGAACTTCTGCAATTTGATAAGGAACATCTACAATAAACTGACAGTTACATCATACTTAATGGTGGGAAATTCTAAGCTTTCTGCTAAGATCAGGAACAAGGCAACATGGTCCTCTCACCACTACTTTTCAACATAGTCTTGGAAGTTTAGCCAATGCAATTAAAAAAGGACCCCTGGCTGTCGAGTGACTAGGAAAAAAAAAGAAAAAGAAAAAGAAAAAGAAAGAAAAGGTACACAGACTGAAATGGAAGAAATAAAACTGTCCTTGTTTGAAGATGACAGGATAGTGTATTTAGAAAATCTGAAAAGAAATCAACAAAAAAATTTCTGGAATTATAATATGTAAATATAGCATAGCTGCAGGATATCAGATAAATGTACAAAAATCAATTGCTTGTCTATAATACCACCAATGAACATATGCAATTTGAAATTAAAAACACATCATCATTTACATTCACATCCCCCAAAATGAAGTACTTAGGTATAAATCTAACAAAACACAGACACATGTTGCTTAACAATGGGGATACATTCTGAGAAATGCATCGCTAAGTGATCATCCCTCCTCAGCCTCCCAAAGCACTGGGATTACAGGTGTGAGCCACCACACCTGGTCAACTTTTTTTTTTAAGAAGTAGATGGAGTACACTCTAAAATGATGATAAAGTAGCAGGGCATGGTGCCACATACCTATAGTCCCAGCTATAGGCTGTACCAGGAGGATCACTTGAGCCAAGGAGTTCAAGGTTACAGTGAGCTATGATTGGCCTGTCTCCATTGACCAAACTCGGCTGCTTAATTGCAAGCATCCTCACCATTTCATCCAGTTGGTTGCAGTAGATATCCGCCGTAATGGACTGACCAGGTTTCATGAAGCTGTAGTGCATAATACCAGCATTGGTCACCAAACAGACACCATTAGCTTTTTTGGATGAATATTCAGTTTTGGACTGTGTTTCAGCACTTCATCTTTATCTACCCATTGTACCAAATGCTTGAGATTGTCAAAAAGAATCCATTTTTCATCATACATAACAATACGGTGTAGAAATGGTTCACCTTTATGTTGTAACAGCAAAAAGGCAGGCTTCAAGACGATTTCTCTTCTGACACTAGTTTAATTCATGCGGAACCCATCTATCTGCTTCTTTACCTTGCCCATTTGGTTCAAATGGTCCAATATTGTTGGAATAGTAAAGTCAAACCTTGCTGTTAATTCACATGTAGTTTGAGACAGATTCACTTCCACTACAGCTTCCAGCTGATCATTATCCAACTGGTCTCAGGTTGCCCACATGGCTCATTTTCAAGATTAAAATCTCCAGACCAGAATTTCTCAAACCATCGACATAGTGTGCATTCATTAGCCACATCCTTCCCAAACACTTGACATTTTGACCTGTCTGTGCTGCATTGGTTCCACGATGGAACTCACATTTGAAAATAACATGAATTTTTTTACTTATCCATGGTTTCACAAAATTGCTCTAAAAAAATTTGAAAGATAATCACAAGCCAAAACATGTGTTTGAAAGACTGAGGATGTAACTTCGCAATAAAAATAAAACAAGAAACGTCAAAGTAAAACATCACAGATACTTGTATTTTCCTGGATAGAGCTGGAACCCATTCTACTAAGTGAAGTATCCCAAGAATGGAAAAATAAGCACCACATGTACTCACCATCAAATTGGTTTCACTGATCACCACCTAAGAGCACATTTAGGAATTACATTAATCGAGTGGCGGGCAGATGTAGGGGTGGGGAGGGGATGGATGTATACATACATAATGAGTGTGATGCACACTGTCTAGGGGATGGACACGCTTCAAGCTCTGATTGGGGGGGAGGGCGGGTAAGGGCAATATACATAACCTAAACTTTTGTACCCCCATAATATGCTGAAATAAAAAAAAAGAAAAACAAAAAAACATCACAGATATCAACTGTCAAACTTAGCACTTAAGAAAATTGGACATTTCATACTTAATAACCTAGGTTGTAGCGATGGGAGTCTGTGGAAGTTCTCTTCTGCTTGCTTCAGTTTTCTCAGTGAATTCAGAAGCAATTCACTAATTATTGACAAGGAGGACTAGAGAGGAAATACTGGGATTTGAGAAGAGAAGAAAAGGTACAAAATAATCTTCTGGGATAGTGAATGAACTTAGGAAATATGATTGCTTGGGAGCATTAATGGCTCAATTTTTTTTTGAGACAGGGTCTTGCTATGTTGCCCAGGCTGCTATCAAACTCCTGGCCTCAAGCAAGCCTCCTGAGTAGCTGGGACGACAAGCACACACCACCATGCCCATCTATCAATTTTATTAAAAATAAGCAAACAAAAAACTATATGTGTGGGTGGATGTATACATGTATACATATACATATATGAGTGTGTGTATATATGTATGTAAGGTGTGTGCATAATATATGTGTAAGCACAGAAAGGGTCCAGAAGTATACACACCAAATTGTTAACAGTGGTTATCATTGCGGAATATATATACATATATACATACACACATATATGTGGGTGGGGGCAGAGGTGGTATGAAAGAGGCTCCTATATTATTTTGAATTTTTGATCAGTATGTATTATTTTTAGGATTAAAACAAAATATCTTACAAGTTAACAAATAGCTTGAGAAGAGAGTTTAGAACAGTGTTCAAGATCCACAGCACCCTGACTAGGCAAAGCCTATGCCCTAACTAAACACAACTATCAACTCTCTACAGTAAATCCGATCAACAGCAAGACAATATGAGAAAAGCTGAGGCATCACTCACCTTGAACACTTCAGAGAAGAAGCCAGATCCTATTTTTTCAAAGGTGAAATCATCCAAACGCGTCAGTCTGGAAAAGGCACTTATAAGAGCTCGATATGAAGATGGCCAAACTCTTCCCACCTGGGTCATGTTCCCATCCCCTCCACCACCTCCTTCAAATTCTTCAAGACGCTCCACTCGTGGAGGAAATCCTGCAATTGAATTCCGTTTGCTCCGATCCATAGTCTCAAAAAACCCTTTTTTCTTCTTTTAAGAAGGAACTCCACACATAAATTTTTGCTGAATTTTACTTCTCTTCCGGTTTGACACTAAATAAGAAATAAAAAAAAAATATTTCTTGAAACCATTAATGAATAAATACATGCAAAGCAATGAACGCTCAATGCAAAAATACTTCCTTTCACATTCTAGCTCCGGGTTTTCAGATCTAAAAAATACTTTATGTCTTTATCCTCAAACAACACTGATATATTTAAAGCCCAGGATGTAGTCAGTGTTTAACATGAGTAGAATACAATGAAGATCATCAATTACGTTCTAAGTAACAAAATAACAACAATAATTAATATCTATCATTGATTGAGCGCCTATTTCCAGGAAACACAGTATAAGAGCTGACATATGTCATGTCATTTGATTCTCATATAATCCATGATATAAGGACTATTATGTTCATTTCACAGAGAGATCAAGAAATCAGTCACTAAATGGCAGAGATAAAATTAAACTACAAAGCCTATCTGATTCAAAAGCCTGTGTTCCTACCAATGCCCTTTATATCCTCATATAATTTTCCCTTTATTTGAAAAATTAAGTCCAAATATGCAAAGCAAAGATGACCAGGAGACTTCAAAACTATATGTTATATAATTTTACAGGTTTGTGTTTTTCTTTTTCTGAGACAGGGTTTCACTCTGTTGCCCAGGTTAGAGTGCAGTGATCTCATCACAGCTCACTGCAACCTCAAACTCCTAGGCTCAAGTGATCCTCCTATCTCAGCCTTCAGAGTAGCTGGGACTACAGGTGTGTGCCACCACACCCAGCTAATTTTTCTATTTTGGGTAGAGACGGGGGTCTAGCCATGTTGTTCAGGCTGATCATGAACTCCCGGCCTCAAAGGATCCCCCAGCCTCAGCCTCCCAAAAGTACTAGGATTACAGGCATGAGCCACCACGCCCAGCCTATATTATATAATTTTAAAAGAAGAAAACTATATTCAAAAGCAATCTAAAAATTCATTGTTGAGTAAAAGGCACAGTCCAGTAGAAGTAACTATAGAAGGCTCTATCCCATCTGGTACATAACTAAGAATAAAAGCACAAGCCCACTTTTTCTTTAAGCCTGTCCCTCCCTACTTCTACTTTTTTTTTCCACGAGACTCGATTGTGAGGGTTTTATGCAAAATATAACATGACTCTTTAATTAGTGAAATGCTTTCATAAACATGGTAAATACCTACCCAGCCTATTTCCATCAGAATAACCAAGCCCTGCCATTCCAAGAATAGTGGCAGGGCCCCCTGGGCCACCCTTACAACATAACCCTGCCTCTCTAGCCATAGCCAGAAGTCAGCATTATACTCAATATGGACTGATCACAGTTCCTTTCCTGACAATTTGGAATTGTAATTAAGATATTCTAGGCTTAATATGGCTGCCTTCTAAAATGGAGATCATGTAAACTCGGGAGCTGTTGACCATGGACATTTTCCATCACACAGCCTGGAAGGCAGAAGTCAAGACACTGAGACCAATTTGCAAAGAAAAAAAAAAGAGAGACAAAGAGAGAAATTTTTTATTTCCCTATTGTGCTCTGAGGCCTAACTGCATCCCGGCTTAAGGTTCCATGAGATATCCCTCCATCTTTAAAATAAATTATTTTTGCTTAAGCTAGTTCCACCATAGTCTTCAAAGAAGGAAGAATAATCCAAGTTTCCAAAGAATAAAACATTAAGTACCTCTTCTGAACCTATGCCAAAAGGTGGCATCAGCACCACCAGACCAAATATTTATAGTCACAAGAACAAAAATTCAGGGTTATAAGACCAAAAATGGTAGAGACCACCAAGTTCAGTCATTCATCTTATATATGAAGAAACATAAGGCCCAGAAAGTAGAAATACTGTAAGGAAATGCTATAAGCTATTTATTAGCAAAGCTAGACTTGGAACCAAGGAACCAAGGGTAGTGTATTTCTTAAAGTGTGTCTGTTGATGATCTGCTTCAAATTACCTGAGGAGCTTGTTTAAAACCCAGAGTCCTGGGTCTCACCCTTGATAGACCTACTAAGTCAAAATATCTTGGAATGAGGCCTGGAAATTTAACTAAGCTCCTCAGTGATTCCTATGTACACTAAGAGTTGAGGATCCTCCCTCTACAGCAGGGAAGGGGAATAGTAATAGCTTTTTTTTTTTTAAACACCAGGAATTTTACAAGCATTTTCTCATTTAAACCTCAAAACACTCCACCAAGCTAGGTGTAATTTCCATCTTACAGAAAAAGAAATGTAGGCTCAGGAGGTTAAGTAACTTGCCTAAGGATACATAGCTGGTAAAACCAGAACTGGAACCAAGCTCCATCCACCATCAAAGCTCAAACTTTTTCCATTTCTTTATTACTTCGTTCAGTGTTTTTCCACTATGAGAGTTATAAGGAGTTAAGCTAGTCATTTGGGTAGAAAAGAAGACAGAGACTTAAATGCAGAGGAATGCTAAGCTGATTATAATTTGGACAGAGACAGAAGAAAAAAGAAACTTAACTTTAGAAAAATAAAAGATATTCAAGTAATATATAAAACATATGTAAAATATATAAAACATAGTTGAATATATAAAATATAGTTGCCTGCTAAATTAAGTGAACAATTTGATAGGTTTGCCATCTACTGACTTTTTCACTTTTTGAGATATATTTCATTTTTATCAAAATACATTATTAACCTCTTCAGTGCCCTCAGGTGGGAGATCCTAGTTTTCTACACTAAAGCACAAAAGACAGAATTGCTCACTACAGCTCAACAGGTCTGATTTTACATTCTCAGCTAGGTAGGCGGAGGTAAGGAATTGTTAATTGCAACTGAGCTGGTTTGGTAGGAGTCCTGTTACAAGTTTTACAATAGCACAATAGACTGATAATTTTGATGTTTTTGTTTTGAAAAATAAATAATGTATTTTGGCTCACAGCCCTTTTCAAGAGCAGGAAAAGTATTTTTAAAGTTATATGGTTAAAGAAACACTTGCACATAAGCACAGGAGACCTGAACAAAGATACTCATTTCATTTTACTATCGTGTGTAATAAGGGGAGAAAAAAGGAAGCAACCTAAAGTTCATCTGTAGAAGCAATAGATAAATTGTAGCATATTTCTCCATGAAATATAAAGCACCTACATGAATTAATGAATTATATCTAGAAATGTGGATGTATTTCAAAACTAATGTTGAGTGGGAGAAAAAAGCAAGTTGCAGTGCCAAAATTTAATTCAAAAAAATTTTTTAAGTTATCAAAAAATTGTATGACCACCCCTACAGTATGCTTTTCATAAAAAATGTGTTTTTCAAAACACACAAAATAATATATTTAATATTATGTATCATAGAGAAACAGAATAGCATAGTGATGAACAGTATGGCATCTACAAACAATCTGGGTTCAAATCCTTACTCCATAACTTGTAGTTATATGAACCTGGACATGTTACTCAACCTCGCTCTGTTACAGTTCCCCATCTGTAAAGTGGAAATAAAAATAGTACCTATGTTATGATATTTTGTATCTATTAACTCATTTAATCCTTATAGTAACCATAAGGTTATTGATTAAATGAACAATACCTGGCAAACAGTAAGCATTCAACTCCTTAGTTATTATAATTATTAAATATATTACATATGGCCAGGCATGGTGGCTCACACCTGTATTCCCAGTGCTTTGGGAGGCGGAGGTGGGGGGGGATTGCTTGAGGCCAGAAGTTCAAGACCAGCCTAGGCAACACAGCAAGACCCCATTTCTCAAAAAAAAAAAGAAAAAAAAACTTTTTTTTTTAAATTAGCCAGGTGTGGTGACATGCTCCTATAGTCCTAGCTACTCAGGAGGCTGAGGCAGGAGGATCACTTGAGTCCAGGACTTTGAGGTTAAAGTGATCATCCATGATTATGCCACTACACTCCAGCCTAGGTGACAAAGTAAGACCCTGTCTCAAAAAAAAAAAAAAAAGAGAGAAAGGGTGAATGAGACAAGGAACGCAAACAAAAGAGACATCCACTATTCAAATAATACTTTGTTTTCCTGACATGATGAGGTGGCCAAGTGGTTAAGGCAATGGACTGCCAATAATATTTTGCTTTCTTTTATTCAAAAATCCCAGCCTATAATCCTAGCCCTTTGGGAGGTGTCAACAGGAGGATGGCTTGAGGCCAGGAGTTCAAGACCCTGAATAACATAGTGAAACCCTGTCTCTACAAAAAACAGAAAAATTAGCCAGGTGCACAGCTGTAGTCCCAGCTACTTGGGAGGCTCATGAGACCTTTGGATCACCTGAGCTCAGGAGTTTGAAGTTGCTATGAGCTATCATGATGCCACCGCACTCTAGCCCAGGCAACAGAGAGAGGCCCTATCTCCAAAAAAAAAAAAAAAGAAAGAAAGAAAAACCCTGTAGCAAACGATACAAAATGGTATATTTGTTATTTTTTGTTTATTCATATTTGTCAATTCTGGGTGGTATTTATATATTGTACTCTTTTCTGTTTTTAAATTTTTTTGAAATTTTAAAAAAGTAAAACTCAACAGAAACCAAGCAGGTGGGAGGAGGGTGGGGGGATGGGTCAATACACGCCTACCGGGTACAATGCATGCTATCTTGGTGATGGGCACACTTATTACCTTGGCTCAAACTGTACAAAAGCAAATCTTATGTAACCAAAACGTTTGTACTCTCCTAATATTCTGAAATTTAAAAAAAAAATTTTATGAGTTTTTTTTTTTTTAAGTCTATTGCTAATACAACAGCTATGTAGTATGCTTAGGCCAAGAAAATTGAAAACAATTTGGCAAATAAATAGCATCCCAGCGTGCAAGCCAAGCTTCTAGATTCTCAAACTTTTATTCTGTAAAAGTTCCACTATAGTTTGTGCTTCCAAGGAGTATTTATATCTTAGACTAAAACTTCAAAAGCATTGGGTGAATTTTTGAATAGCCTAACTTAATCTAGTCCACAAACTTAAAATATAAAAGGGCTCATAACAAACACTAATATTTAGTGTCCCTATCACATGCTAAAGTAATACTAATTCTTAGACAGCAGAGATGAAATAAAGTCCCCTTCATGGGAGTAAGAACTCTATTAATTCATTTTGGAGAAGTACTAAGCAAGGGAAAACTTACTTCCAAACCATGCCTTCTGCTCCCTTGGCCAGCATACTAAATGACCACATTTTAAATGAAATCAATCAAGCTACAATGGCTGTCAATTTAGTCTAAAAATTTTTAATAACTAATAAAAGGCAGGAAAGGTGGATATGGACAGATTCTAAAACCATGCTCAATTTTTTAAAATCTGAAAATTATTAATTTTAAAATAAGAAAATATATTATTTGCAAAGTGACATTTTATGATGGTTTCTGCCTCTGGATTCTCTCTCTTGGTCTTATCTATGAAATACTATCTTTTGATATCAATAGTGCCCCCTTAAAGTATACATTTTTTTGGAATAGAGATAACTACAGTTACCCTCACATTTACTAGAAAGATATAAGGAATTATTGTCACAATGGCGGGGGTGTGGGATGGGCACTACTGGCATTTTAGTGGGCAGGGGCTAGGGAAGCTAAATGTCCTACAATGCACAAAACAGTCCTGCACAACAAAGAATTGTCCTGCCCTAAATGTCAATGGTGCCCTGGTTGAGAAACACTGTTAGAAAAGCGTAATCACTTTTGTTCTTAAACTAGGAAATAGCCTTTAGCAGTCTTTCAAAAATGCCAAAATTATGTGACTTACAAGGACACAAGTAAGTTTTTAGCAACTGTGTTCTCAACTTCAATATTATAAACTTGGAAGTTTAAAGCTTTTTCTTTCTTTTCTACATAGGTAGGTTTGTCTTTTCAAAGATTAATTTCATTTGTATCAAGGTTGATTTGTTTTTCACAAAGAAAGCAAAATTAAAAGCTTTGCTTAGTATAAGTATTAATAATTTGAAAAGCTCCCAATAAAAAAATTAGTGAACTAAATATCCTATACTCACTATCATATATTTTATTTTTCCAAAGTAGGAATTCCACAAATCATTTTCCAGAGAATCAAGGAAACTTAAGGACTCCCGTTAGACCACACTCTTATTTAAAATACTTCCAGGAATAATAACTGAAGACACAATTTACTATGGGCCATGCATTCTACCAAGTGTTTAGTATGTGATTGCTAATCTTTGTGACAACTCTGCAAAGTATATATTATAATATCACCTCAATTTAAAGAGGAAGAAATTAAGACCTTGAGAGATTATGACTTCTACAAACACAAAAAACTAGTAACATACTTAGGATTCAAACCCAGTAGTTTCAAATCTAAAATACTTCCCATTAAGACATGTCTCCTCCAGAAATACAGTTAAATTTTTGTGAAAAATGGTTTGAGGGTTAGCTATCAAAAGCTACTACTATTCCTCTCCCTCCCTCCTCACCAGGGAGACTAAAAAACGTACAGATGATAAGCTGTACAGCTTGTGAGACAAAAGCCTTCACTCATTCAATCATAGTCTACAGACCAAAAAAAATCAGCATTGATTTTAACAGACTTTCTAATGAATGGATGCCAAGCTGACAGGAAAGGTATGCCAAATCCCAATCATTCCTTCTTTTCTTTTTTGAGACAGAGTCTCACTCTGTTGCCCAGGCTAGAGTGAGTGTCGTGGCGTCAGCCTAGCTCACAGCAACCTCAAACTCCTGAGCTCAAGGGATCCTCCTGTCTCAGCCTCCCGAGTAGCTGGGACTACAGGCATGTGCTACCATGCCCGGCTAATTTTTTCTATGTATATATTTTTTAGCTGTCTATATAATTTCTTTCTATTTTTAGTAGAGATGGGGTCTCGCTCTTGCTCAGGCTGGTCTCGAACTCCTGAGCTCAAATGATCCGCCCACCTCGGCCTCCCAGAGTGCTAGGATTATAGGCGTGAGCCACCGCGCCCGGCCTTCTTTTCTATTTTAAGGTATAATATCTGTTGTTTCTTACCCCTTCACAGGAACAAAGTAGTAAAGCTTCACAATAGTGTAGACACAAAATCCTGCAATGTACTGAAAAGCCATTAACCAACAAGTAGCAAAATATGGCAAAGTGCTAGCCAGCAAACAAAAATCTTCAGTGTCCATCCAAATATGGAATTATGTGTACAAAGCTGGCAATGAAATCCCACAAAGTGAGTAAAAAGGATTTCTGAGAATTCAGTGGACTTTTACACCCTAGGTATAAAGAGTAGAAAAAGAATGTAAACATAATATGCTAATATCCTAATCATATTTTGTTTTCTTTCTAGGAATCATAAAAAGTCCCTAACAAATCCAAAATAAAATTAGGATTCATTATGAGTGATATGCAGCCCAGAAAATTGGCCATTTTCCAGAATAAGAATACTGATAAGGACATTACTGGTGTCAAGACCAAACACATGGCAAATCTACATGACAGGTCTGCTCAGCTCTTATCCTTTCTATGGACCAACACAGCAAATACTGACACATTTCAGGATGACTGCCTAATTAAAAATAAAAGCAATACTGCTGAGCTTGCCATCCTGCTGTGAAATAATGAGTTGCAGTTTCCATTCAAACCAAAGGCAATCTAGCATAAAAAGTGGCATCTCCTATTTAATTACCCATGAATATACACAATAACATATATTAGTGCCAGACAGATCAAAAGCCAGTTTTTTTTTTTGGGGGGGGGGGGTTGGTTTGGGCTTTTTTTTTGAGACAGAGTCTTGCTATGTTGCCTGGGCTAGAGTGCAATGGCATCATCATGGCTCACTGCAACCTCAAGCTCCTCAGCTCAAGAGGTCTTCCTGCCTCAGCCTCCCGAGTAGTTGGGACTAGAGGTGCATGCCACGATGCTCAGCTAATTTTTCTATTTTTAGTAGAGATAGGGTCTCCCTCTTGCTCAGGCTGGTCTCAAACTCCTGAGCTCAAGCAATCCTCCTGCCTCAGCCTCCCAGAATGCTAAGATTACAGGCATGAGCCACTACTCCTGGCCAAAAGCCAGTTCTTAAAACTGCATTAGTTCTGGGTAAGCATCATATTTGCTGTGTAACTACAGTCCACCAGGCCCTGAGCCACAACATAAAACAGAAACTTAGGTTTAAAGTTATAACAGTATTTAGAGGTTAACTAGTTTAATCTTTTGTCCAATTCAGGAATCCCCTCTATTAACTGACTCAAATGTTAATTGGGTCCCCACTAGGAACAAGGCATTATGACAGGTGTTATAATTTTTACTGAGCATTTACTACAATCTAGACACTTTTTCAAGTGCTTTTCATTTAATGTTCATAACAGTCCTATAAAATAGATACTATTATTATCCCCATTTTACAAATGGTAAACAAAGACATGAAGGAATTACTTAATTTGTCCAATCTCATAATCAAGAAGTAGGAGAGCCAGAATTCAAACCCAGAGCCTGTACTCTCAATCACTATATTAATACTGCCTCTCCAGTAGGAGGATATATAAAATGGAATAAAACACCCTTCCAGGAGCTCAGTCTCCCAGAAGGATACATGCAAATCCATAAATATAACACAGTGCAATAAGATAATTGCTAATGCCAGATTAGAAGGAGGGCTTAGTTAAGGTACTGGCAGTGAGGACAAAGAAGTGGGTAAACGGTTCTCATTATGTTGCCCAGCCTGGACTGCAGTGGCTATTCACAGGCATGATCATAGCACAACACAGCCCTAAACTCCTAAGCCCAAGGATCCTCCTGCCTCAGCCTCCTGAGTAGCTGGTACTACAGGACTGCACCACCATGCCTGACAGAGATAAGTGACTTTAAAAAGGTCATCAAGTGGATGTAGGAGGTACAAGAAGTACCTAGGATGACTCCAAGTTTAACTAGGATCCAGCTCATGTTTTTCTAGTTTGGGTGAATGGGAGAATGACTAGGCATTCACCTAAAGGAAATGATTTGTAAGGTGATGTGAATTCTCTGATCTTACTGAGTCTGAGGTGCCTGAAGGAACACCAATAAAATGTCCAGAAGGCAGTAGGAGACACCACACTGGAGCTCAGGAGAGAGCACTAGACTGGAGATGTACATTTGAGAGTCATTAGCACTTACTAAAGAATTTCCCATAGTAGAGAATATGACTAATAGGTAATACTGAGTTCCTACGATGTCCCAAAGCCCAAGCTCCTTCTTCATGTCCTTAGGTGAAAGCAGGTAAGAGGCCAAGGAAATAGCAACATATAAAGGACCAAAAAAGGAAGAATATAAAAATGAGACTAAAAAGGAACAACGCAAGAATAAAATCAAGAAAAAGTATGTCACATGATCCAAAGGTGAAAAGAGCAATCATCAAATACCACAAAGTATGTTAGTATCCACCGGACTGGACACTACAGAGGCCAGAGTCAGCTCAGCCTACTCAAACAACACCAGTAACAAAGAGCTCACCAAATCTGCCTGCTCTATTATCGGAAAGTTCAGATTGTTACAAAGTTTTTTTCTTTCCAATGAAAGAAAAGCAAAGGCTTTGGAGTACATAGTACTGTGTTCTAATTCTGACTCTTCAGAAGACTTAAAACAACTAAATGCAATGATGATACTTGGCTGGATCCGGATTTGAACAAACCAGTTATAAAAGAAAATTGGGGTAATTTTAATAGGCACTACTACTAGACAACAGTAGAAAATTATTGTTAATTTTGTTAAGTGTAACAATGATATTAAGATTATATAAGATGGCAGGGCACGGTGGCTCATGCCTGTAATCCTAGCACCCTGGGAGGCCGAGGCGGGTGGATCGCTTGAGATCAGGAGTTCGAGACCAGCCTGGGCAAGAGGGGGACCCCGTCTCTACTAAAAGTAGAAAGAAATTAGCTGGACAACTAAAAATATATATAGAAAAAAATTAGCCAGGCATGGTGGCACATGCCTGTAGTCCCAGCTACTCGGAAGGCTGAGGCAGAAGGATTGCTTAAACCCAGGAGTTTGAGGTTGCTGTGAGCTTGGCTGATGCCATAGCACTCTAGCCTGGGTAACAGAGCAAGACTCTGTCTCCAAAAGAAAAAAAAAAAAAACTTTCATGTGAAAAAAATGACAGTTGCTATAAGTACATAAAGACGTATGTACAAGAATATTAACTTATACATTATTAATAACAGAGAAAAACTGGAGCTAATCCAAGTGTCTATCAATAGGGATAATTTAAATTACAGTACATTTATACAATTTAGTATTATGTAGTCATTAAAAGAATGAGATATGCCAGGCGCAGTGGCTCACGCCTGTAATCCTAGCACTCTGGGAGGCCGAGGCGAGTGGATAGCTCGAGGTCAGGAGTTCGAGACCAGCCTGAGCAAGAGCGAGACCCCATCTCTACTAAAAATAGAAAGAAATTATCTGGCCAACTAAAATATATATAGAAAAAAAAAAATTAGCCGAGCATGGTGGCACATGCCAGTAGTCCCAACTACCCGGGAGGCTGAGGCAGTAGGATCGCTTAAGCCCAGGAGTTTGAGGTTGCTGTGAGCTAGGCTGACACCACGGCACTCACTCTAGCCCAGGCAACAGAGCGAGACTCTGTCTAAAAAAAAAAAAAAAAAAAAAAAAGAATGAGATAAATTCTACACATAGTAACATGGAAAGATGTCCAAGTTCCACTACTAAGTGACAACAGCAAATTGCAAAAAAGAATGTATAGTGTGATCTTGTTTTTATTTTTTTAGTATAATAATAGTAAACATTATTAAATGCCTGGAAAACAACTTAGAGGAATACATACACTAAACTGTCATCTTGGTGAAAGAGGGGGTCATAAGGCACTCATTTTTTGGTTATAAAAAACATTTCCATGAGGTTGATTGAAATTAGTGGTCCAGCATTGCTTTTTTTTTAAAAAAAAAAGAAGACAAAAAGATTAGAATAATGAAAAATAATTCTTTCCCTCTCCCATAAATAGTATCTTAGACTATGCAGCTACATGAGATAAAATTTATGATATAAAGTTAAATAGGAAGACAGAGGGCAGAGAATGTAAAAATTGAATAATTAAATGATTATAAGTATGTAAACTTATGCACTGAAAAAAATCAATGATTATAAATGTGTAAACTTATGCACTGAAAAAAAATTTACCAAATACTCGGTAAAATAAAAAAAAATTATACCAAAGTGATAATGTTATTTTGGGGTGGAAGGATTATGACTTATTCTGTACTTTTATTCTAAACTTTCTTGGCAGAGCATGGTGGCTCATTCCTGAAATCCTAGCACTCTGGGAAGCCACAGCAGGAGGATTGCTTGAGCTTAGGAGTTCAAGACCAGCCTGAGCAAGAGCAAGACCCCATCTCTACTAAAAATAGAAAAAAAAATTAGCTGGGAGAAAAAGATTATTTAAAAAATTAAAATAAAAGACAAAAAATAAACTTTCTATGTTATATTACATCTATAATTATAAAAATATCAATTTACTAATATAAAAAATGTAGCATAGTACACATAATTTCACAATGTTTAATGATCCTGAGTCTCTTAACATTCAATTCTGAGTATACAGAAGTATAAATACAAAAGATATAGTCATTAAACTGAATTCATACTAACTGCAGCATAATAACTGATATTTCTTTAACTTTCTGATAGGAGTTTGCTTCCTTTAGATATTTTCTTCCTGATAAAAGTTCATTGCTCCGTCACAAAAATCAATTCATGATAGATAACAGACTTAAACCTAAGGCATGAAACCATAAGCATTCTAGAAGAAAATGTTGGAAAAACTCTTACAGACATTGGTCTAGGCAAAGAATTAGGGAAGAAGACTCCAAAAGCAATCACAGCAACAACAACAAAAAAAATAAACAATGGGATCTGATCTAATTCAAAAGCTTCTGCACAGCCAAGGAAACTATGATTAGAGAAAATAGACAACCTGCAGAATGGGAGAAAATATTTTCAAGCTATACATCTGATAAAGGGCTGATAACTAGAATCTACATAGAACTTAGGAAAATCAGCAAGAAAAAATCAAATAACCCCATTAAAAAGTGGGCAAAGGACATGAACAGAAAATTTTTAAAAGAAGATAGACTAATGGCCAACAAACATATGAAAAAATGCTCAACATCTTTAATCATCAGGGAAATGCAAATCAAAACCACAATGAGAATGGTTTTTATCAAAAAGTCCCAAAACAATAAATGTTGGTGTGGATGCGGAGAGATAGGAACACTCATACACTGCTGGTGGGACTGTAAACTAGTACAACCTCTATGGAATGTAATATGGAAATACCTCAAAGAACTAAAAGTAGACCTACCATTTGATCCAGCAATCCCACTACTAGGTATCTACCCAAAGGAAAAAAAGACATTCTATAGTAAAGACATCTGCACTTGAATGTTCATAGCATCATAATTCACAATTGCAAAGATTGGAAACAACCCAAGTGCCCATCAATACATGAGTGGATTAATAAAATTTGGTACATATATACCATGGAGTATTAATCAACAATTTTTAAAAATGGTGACTACCTCTTGTATTATCCTGGATGGAGCTGGAGCCCATTCTTCTAAGTGAAGTGTAACAAGAATGGAAAAACAAACACCACACGTACTCACCATTAAATTGGTACTAATCGATCAGCACATATACACATACAGAAATAACATTCATGGGGTATTGGGCAGGCAGGAGGCAGGAGGAGGGCATGGGTAAATTCACACCTAATGGGTGCCATGCACGCTGTCTGGGAAA
The DNA here is from genome assembly GCF_041146395.1 of Eulemur rufifrons. NCBI lineage: Eukaryota > Metazoa > Chordata > Mammalia > Primates > Lemuridae > Eulemur > Eulemur rufifrons. The sequence goes on from NC_090990.1 coordinate 32,981,311, forward strand.
TGGACACACTTGTAGCTGTGACTCTGGCGGTGCAAAGACAATTTATGTATCCAAAATATTTGTACCCCCGTAATATTCTGAAATTTTAAAAAAAAATCCAAAGACAAAAAAAAAAAGAAAAAGTTCATTGCTGCTTTATTTCATGAGTTCAAAAAAAAAGGTTCAGGAAAATAAATTCCAGTTTCAGTTAAAGACGTATTCTATAATGTAATTATGGAGCTTTAAAAGGGCTTTTAATGTGATTGTCCTAAACTTGTAAAGCCTCAACAAGACCAGAGCTTCACCATGCCAGGAGAGTTATCAGGCTTTAAGAATCCAAAGAAGACAAACACACAACTTTTATTATAAAAGGTATTTTCGCACAATGCCTATTTTCATGTCATATATATATTAGATATATAAATATATTCCTTTTCAAGTAGTCATTTTTCAGTCCTAAATTTCACTCCTTTTAAGATACAATTTTCTTTAATAATATTTCTACTATTTCATAGGCATGAAAGATTTCAACAGTATTTCAGACTTGCCAGAAGGAAGCAAATTGCAACCTGTAACAGTTCACATAACATACATGACAGTATCTGTTGCTTATAAAATTCCTTAGCCTGGTATTCAAAGAATTTGCTCCACTAAAATTAGCCTAATCATTATCCCCCAGACTTAACCCACCTTTCTAGTGCAGTGTTACCTTCCTACCTCAGCTTAAATGATGTTTTTTTTTTTGTTTTTTTTGGTTTTTTTTTTGAGACAGAGTCTCACTTTGTTGCCCAGGCTAGAGTGAGTGCCATGGTGTCAGCCTAGCTCACAGCAACCTCAAACTCCTGAGCTCAAGGGATCCTCCTGTCTCAGCCTCCCAAGTAGTTGGGACTACAGGCATGCACCACCATGCCCGACTAATTTTTTCTACATATATTTTTAGCTGTCCATATAATTTCTTTCTATTTTTTTTAGTAGAGATGGGGTCTCGCTCTTGCTCAGGCTGGTCTCAAACTCCTGAGCTCAAACGATCCGCCCACCTCGGCCTCCCAGAGTGCTAGGATTACAGGCGTGAGCCACCGCGCCCGGCCTGCTTAAATGATGTTTACCTCATTCTAGCTCTGGTAGCACTTTTTGTTTTTTGTTTTTTTTTTTTTTCGAGTCAGTCTTGCTCTGTCACCCATGCTAGAGTGCCGTGGCATCAGCCTAGCTCACAGTAACCTCAAATTCCTGGGCTCAAGAGATCCTCCTGCCTCAGCCTCCTGAGTAGCTGAGACTACAGGTGCGTGCCACCACACCCAGCTAATTTTTTCTATTTTTAGTAGAGATGGGAGTCTCACTTTTGCTCAGGCTGGTCTCGAACTCCTGAGCTCAAGCAATCTTCCTGCCCCGGCCCCCCAGAGTGCTAGGATTACAGGCATGAGCCACCATGCCCAGCCTCTAGTAGTACTTTCTGACTATACTACTTACTTGACACTCAATGTCTCTTAGTCTTCCTAGCCAAGGAAGACTAGATTCTTGCAATCTATTCTCCAGGCTGAGTAAATGTTTGAGCACCTTTCATGTGTCATACAGAAACTCTGCCTCATTTGGTCCCTACCTACATCTCCAGCCCCATCTATCTCTATTCCTCCATCCACAGACACGATCTACTCTAAACATAGAGAACTACTATATTTGTAGGCCCCTGCTCACACTTCAATGCCTATGCATGTAACATTCTTTCTCCCTGGTGTGCTCTTCCTGGCCTCTTCCGCAAGGATCTCTCAGTAATCACCTCACGTGGGTAGTGTTCTCTGACCCCTCAATCTTCTTTTTCTGTGCTTTGACAATGCCCTGCACAAATCTCTGTTATTACAGTTATAATATAGTATTTTAATTGTTGCTTATCAGTCTCTTTCACTGGACTATGAACTCCATGAGGGCTTAGATTCAAACGTACTTACTTTCAAATGAGCTATGGCATACAAATTTTAATAAAATATGAACCAAAATTTACAGTGGAGAAAAAAATAAATAGGACATTGAGGTTCCACACTATCTATGTAAAAAACATATTCAGTCTTTCATTCACTCAGTAAACAAATATTTACTTAGCACCTTTAGGGGCCAGGCACTCTGCCAAATCCTGGAGAGTTGGTGATGACAATATATACACACACACAGAAAGATTCTGAGAGGATAAATCCCAAAATGTTAACATTGGATATTAATTATTTGTATCTTGGGCAGACTAAGAATAATTTACATCTTCTCCTTTAAAATCTTCCTTAATTTTATAATAACCAAAAAAATTTTTGGAGTCCTCCCAAATTACAAATTCCTACTAATCAGTAGGAATACAAAACCCAAAGTAAATGGTATGCAATGTGAGAGTGAAACAAATTTTGAGAACTTTTAATCAGATTCTAATTATACCTAATACAAGGAAAAACAAGACTAAAGTATGCAAAAATACTGCAGGATTTCCACAGTGAAGTTATTGTGGAAATCATTTTGAAAAAGATCCCATGCAAATCATTCAAGGAAAACACTGACCACGTGATCAATACCACCCTAGTTTTCCACACTGCAGAAAGAAAATTATATCATTCTATTCTATTTGATGCAGGGGAAAAGATGACAGCCTCCATACAACCTGATCAGAGGACAAATTAATAAATAACACCATATTTCATCTGTATAATGATTTACAGTTTACAGTTCACAAAGCACTTTGACCTTCACAATAATTGTTTTTCTGTTCCCGTTGGATAGATTAAAAAACTGAGGCTTGAAATGCAGAATGCCCTTCTATTTTTTGACTCAAAATCCAAAAGCCCTGAAAGAAAGCCTGAGACGTTGTCTACAGAAAAATCTAAAACTTGGGAATAAAATAAAAGAAGTCAAAAGACAAATATCAAAATACGAAAAAATATACAATACATATCACAGAAAATGTCTCTTTTTATACATAGAGAGTCTTAGAAATCAATAGGAAAGTGACCTTGACTCAACAGAAAAATAGGTAAAGGATTTAAACAGGCAGTTCACAGAAAAGGAAATATGAGTAACTCAAACATATAAAAAGATGCTTAATGTTAGCATAATTTTTTAAAAAAATTAAAACTACTCTGAGGTATCATTTTTTTCTATCAGATTGGCAAAACACCAAGTTTGATAATAGCAAGGCATAATATTAATAACACTGATCCTGGAGCCAGAGTGGTTACTTTGAATTTCTGCCACTTAGAGGCTGTGTGATTTCAGCAAATCACACTTAAACTCTCTATTCCTCAACGTATTCATCTGAAGAAAAGGAGATAATAATAGTACCTACACCTCAAAGAAATGTTATTAGATTAAATGAAGTAATGTATAAAAGCACATAGAACAGTACCTGGCACTTGATAAGCACTGTGTAACTGTTAGCCATGACACAACCAATATTAGTGAGTAAACAGGCATTGTATATTGGAACAACCCCTAAAGAGAGCAATTTAGCAATATATTTCATAGTGATAAATGCACATATCCTTTAACTTAGAAATCCCACGTCTGTGAATTTATCCTACAACTATCCTTGCATACATATAAAATGACATGTTCAAGGGTCTTCTTTACAGCACTGCTTATAATATTAAAACAGTGGAAACAATATAAATGTCCATTATAAGGAATTAGTTAAATAAATTATGATACATCCGTCCAATGGAATACTATGGAATAGCATGCAGGTGTTTAAAAAAAAAGAATGATTAAAAAAAATAAGAAAATTTAGAATATATATGTAAAACAAACAAACAAAAGAATGAAGAAACTTTCTCTGTACGGATCTGGAAAGGCCTTCAAAATATATTAAGTGAAAAAGCAGGTTTGGAGTATGGGGAGTGCAGAACAGGAGGGAACCATGGGCTAAATTTTACATGAAAAATGGAAAAAATAGGCCGGGCGCGGTGGCTCACGCCTGTAATCCTAGCACTCTGGGAGGCCGAGGTGGGCGGATCGTTTGAGCTCAGGAGTTCGAGACCAGCCTGAGCAAGAGCGAGACCCCATCTCTACTAAAAATAGAAAGAAATTATATGGACAGCTAAAAATATATATAGTAAAAAAAATTAGCCGGGCATGGTGGTGCATGCCTGTAGTCCCAGCTACTCGGGAGGCTGAGACAGGAGGATCCCTTGAGCCCAGGAGTTTGAGGTTGCTGTGAGCTAGGCTGACGCCACGGCACTCACTCTAGCCTGGGCAACAGAGTGAGACTCTGTCTCAAAAAAAAAAAAAAAAAAAAAAAGGAAAATGGAAAAAATAAAATTATATAGTTGACCCTTGAACAACACAGGTTTGTGGGTCCACTTATACACAGGGTTTTGTTTTTTTTTTCTTTGAGACACTATGTTGCCCAGGCTGGAGTGCAGCAGCTATTCACAGGTGTGATTATAGTGCACTGCAGCCTTGAACACCTGGCCTCAGCCTCCCAAGTAGCTGGGATTACAGGCAAGCCTGGCTTACACACAGATTTTTTTTCAACAAATATACTGAAAATATTTTTGGAGATTTGCAACAGTTTGAAAAAACTCACAGATGAACCACATAGCCTAAAATATCAAAATAATTATGGAAAAGTTAACTATGCCATGAATGCGTAAAACATACATAGATACTAGTCTCTTATTTACTACCATAAGATACACACAAATCTATTATAAAAGTTAAAATTTATCAAAACTTACACACACACAAACCATATGTGGCAACACTATCAGTAGAAAACAAACATAATGATTAAGTATTAACAGCATAAAATTAACTTGTAGTGTACAGTACATACTTGTGTAATAATTTTAGAGCCATCTCCTGATGCTGTTGCAGTGAGCTCAAGTGATGCAAGTATCCCTTAAAATGCATGACACTAATCATCTCCATGTGAGCAGTTCTTCTCTAGTAAATTGTATGTTGCAGTAAAAAGTGATCTCTCATGGTTCTTGTGTATGTTTTATTATGTTTAGTGCAATACGGTAAACCTTGAATAACACCATGACATCCATTAGAAACTGCCACTAGTAATGCTGGAAGTGCTTTCAAGAAGCAGAGAAAAGTCATGACGTTACAAGAAAAAGTTGAATTGCTTGATGTGTACCATAGGTTGAGGTCTGCAGCTGCAGTTGTCAGCCATTTCAAGATAAATGAATCCAGTATAAGGATCATTGTAAAAAAAGAAGAGCAAACTCATGAAACCAGGCAGCAGCTACACCAGCAATAGCAGTAGTTAAATTTTGAGGGAGTCAAAAGTTATACCTGGATTTTTGACTGCATGGGAGTCAGTACCCCTATACATGTGTTGTTCAAGGGTCAACTGTATATTCATATTTGTATGCATTTGCCTAAAGAAAGGCTAAAAGAATATAAAGACACTATTAAAAGTGTTTGAGAAAAGGTATGGAACTGGGTGGATGGAGGACAGGCATGGGAGTAAGACTTTTCACTGTTTATATAAATTTATATATAGGACTTTACTAATTTTTTTTTCTTTTATCATACTGCCTTTCTGAAATTTTCAGGAAAATTTATCACAAGCAGGCTTTTCTCTGAAACACACACTCCTTCTGAGTGTTCAGCAAAAATAACATTAGTGAGACCACACTGAAGTCATCTCCATATGATGACTTGGAAAAAAGTATAATGCCCATTGTTGGGCCAAAACATTCACCATCACCCACACAATACAATGTAATGATTGGGCTTCATCCACCAGGAGACAAATTCCCATAAAAGTCCTTATCATAGGTTTCAAATTCCAACACAACATTCATTTTGCAAAACAAAATGAAGTGTATGACACTAAGAATATATCTATAAACATTTTCACTTGCAACTCTAAGCCAGGGAATGAGCACATGTAAAGGCATACTTTTCTTTTTATAATTAACTCAAACTTTAAGTACAAAATGTTATTGGGGATCCTGGGGTGGAGAGTTCCTAGCCTCCCAGCACAAATATTTTTAAACAGAATTAAGGCCCATCAGACGCCAAAGTGCAAAGGATTTGTGTTTGAGAGTCCATCTCAAACATACATCTGTAAGAATAACACAGCATATATATCCAGGGCATCAGGTATCTGATGATATCACCATTAATTCACACACAAACATCTGTGCCATCTAGTACTACTTTCTAACAAGTGCTGAGGAACCTCCAATCCAATTCTGGGTCCCTCCTTGATGAGTGGCCTCACCTATAGGACCTAATATCTCCTCTGCTTCATCTCCTGCTACCATACTTGGAAGCTATGATATTCATATTGATGACATATTCAACATAGCCCCCTAACCTCCCACTACATCAATAACCTACACCTCCATTCCCCTTCAATAGCACTGAGACAGTTACACCAGTTTTTGTCTTTTTCCTTGAAATACTGAACTCTGAGCTTTCCAATTATGAATTTCTTGCAAAACCTGGTCTTCAACCACGTTTCTGATTGTCTCTTTATTCTCCAAGTTCACCAGCCTCCTTATAGGTTTTGCCTCTTATAATCCCCAGCTTGGACCCTCAGAGTCAATCATATCTCCCTACCACTAGCAGGGTAAAGTTGCTCCCCACTTTATCTTTCTGTCCTGTAAATTCCAATCATGGATCAACCCAACCATCTTTTTTGCCCTCCTCCTCCTAGGCTGTTGATTGAAGAAAGTGTGAAATCCATACTACTGGGCCCCATTACAAATATATTATTTCTAACTAACTGGGCCCTCAATGTAATCAGCAATCGTTTTTTTAAAAAAAAATCCTTAATCTAGGCTGGTCTGAAGGTAGTGAGTTATCTCACTTGATTGTTCACAGTCAGTTACAGATTGAACTCCTTGTTCTACTACTTTCCTGCCTTCTTACTACTACACTTGACTAGTCTAAAAAAAAGAATCCTTAATCTATTCCCCTTTCATTTTCCATTTAAGATTCCCATGGCCGTAATACTCAAGTCAGAAACTCACCACAGTTTCTTCAGTCTCCAAAGATAATCCACTTCACAGATAACTGATCACATCAAGAAAATAAGGCCATCTATCAAACTCCCTCACCTTCCTTCCATTCTACCACATCGTTATCCATCTTGACTTCTATCCTTGGTATCAAAGAATGAAATGCCTGACATATTTCCTAAGTAAACTTTTTCCTCAACCTACAAAACTGTTTCATCCGTACTAAAAAGAAAAACACATGTGCCATAATCGAAAGAACGCAGGTTTCAGAACTAGACATACCTAATCAAATCCTTGCCTACAGTCTTCCCAACTGTGAAAGAGGGATACTGACACCTAAACCACAAGGCTGCTGTGATCTATAAAGCATCTTTATGCTACCTGGCATACTCAATAAAGAGGAGTATATTCTCAATAAAGATGAGTTTCACTAGTACCAGTTCTCCTTCACAACACTGTTGAAAGAGTAATTTCACTCACTGCCTGCCATTTATTCCTCAGTCCATCATGATCTGACTACTGTCATCATTGCCACCACTATACTACCTAAACTGGCTTTCAAAGGAAACAAGTGACTTCCTAATTGCTAAATCCAGTGGCTTCTTCCTAACTGACCTCTGGAGCACCTGATATGGATAGTCATCCCCTTCCTTCTTGAAACCCTTTCTTCCTTTGGCTTCTATTATGATGCCATTCTGTTCTAGTTCTTGTCCCATTCCTTTAACCTCTCTTTTTCAGTGTCTAATACCCTTCAAACAATGATGTTCCTTCTGGTCCACAGCCCTTTTCTTCTCTTCTTTCAGTATTATCCCATACCAAGGCTTCAAATGTCCCCCATATTCTCTTGACCCTCAATTTTATGTATTCAGTTCCAACCTATCTCCCAATTTTCAGACCCAAATTTCCAGCTACCCTGAGTGATACCTGAAAAACACCTCAAACTGAACTTGTCCAAAACCAAATTTATTACCTTTCCTCAAAACTGTTTCTTTATGTTCCCTATTTCAACTAACGCTACCAATTCACACCATCAGCCAAGTCAGAAACCTCCCACTAATCCTCTCGACACTATTTTGGACGATCCCTCTTGGAACTGCACGTCATTCTCTCACCACTACTCCGGTTCATTCCCTCTCGCCTGGATTAGCACCCTAGTTTCCTGCCTACCTAGGTTTTTCGCCTCCAGTCTTCACTTTCAATTCTTCCTCTACATTTTCACCACAGACAATGCAATCGTATCAAACTTCTGCTTACAAAACCTTCAACGGTTCCCCAAGCCTACAGAATAAAGTCCAAATTCTTTAACAGTTTTTCTCAGAGGTGTAAATTTAGAGGTTTTTTAATTAGACAAATCTGGGTTTCATTTCCAGCTAAATATGAATACTGGCTTCGTCCAGAATCTTGAAAGTAAAGGGTAAAATGCAGAGGAGGGAAAAGGAGGGGAGAGGAGATGATGGGTGACCAGGGAGAGGAGGAGGAAGACAGTAGTGTCTGGGGGAAGTATTTTTGGAGGGTAGATAGAAGTGGACGTTTTCGAGAGAAGAGCATGTTTGAGGGAAGTAAACTGGAAGAATCCAGCTCTCAGAGGGAGGAGTGGGGAGTTGGAGGTCTCCGAAACAAGAGTTTTAGGAGAAAACGAAGGATTCCTTAATCTCTGAAGTGAGGAAGGTCCCCGATGAGAGGCAACTTCTAATGGGTTCCCAGCCCCTGAGGGGGAGAAGCCGCTGGGGGGGAGGGGGAAGCTGTCCTAGGACCGTGAGGGAATTGAGAAGGGAAGGGGAAAGGAGCCGAGAAGGGGAGCGTCCCCAGCCGCTGAGAAGAGGATCTCTGGGAAGCTGAGGAGTGCCCTCGCGTGCTAAGAGACCCGACTGCCAAAGCTTCGGGGCGGAAGAGGTGTAACAGCCGCGCGCGCGGGCCGGGATGCCCCCGGGTTTGTGCCCCACGCACTCTCCTCACGTTACCTGAGGCGGGACTGAGCAGCCAGAGGGGTGCCTGCGCGGGTGGGAGGGGGAGGAGGCGGCAAAGAGGGAGCATAGTAACCCTCACAGCTCGGTGGCGGCAGCGGCTCCTTAGCCTGCGGAGGCGGTGGGGGTCCCTCGCCCAGAAGCCGGCGACACGACGGGGCTAGTGGCGGCGGAGGACGAGGAGGCTACTGCCATGGCCCCACAGTCGGGCCGCTTACCCCACCCCGCCTGTTTGGCTGGGCCAGGAGGACTATTCAACCGGCGAGACTGAAAGGCCAGCTGCTAGCTCCACTGACCTCCCCGGGCCGCGAGCGACTGAAACGTCTGCCCACCTCGACAGGCAAGCTGGGGGCGTGGCCTCAGAGGACCCCGCCCCACTCCTCGAGCCCTCCCTTAGAAAAGCCAATCAATCGTCAGTCCTTGATAAACGAGCTAGTGGAATTGCCCAATTAGCGTTAGGAATGCCACGTGGTATGAGGGTGGGCACAATGGGCGTCCAGAAAAGCCAATCAACAGCCCTAGGCGCCAACTCTGGAGGACGAAGGGAACCAATAGGAAGGAAGAGGAGGTAAAAACAGAAGAGGCAGTGTGTTGGAAAGGCGGAACCGAGGAGGGAATACACCTGGGGGAAACCCAAGTCCAGGAGCCTCTCAGAGGGAGGGACAATAAACACAAGATGGACCAATCAAAATGCTAAACACAGAAGCGATCAGTAATTGATAAACTCGATTGAAAATGGACTAGACCCGCGCGGCATTCGGGTTGGTCGAGGTATAGCTGAGTAAGGAAAAGCCGTAAGAATGAGGCGTCCTGCAGTATCTCAGTATAATAAGGAGAAAAAACTGATACATACATAATTATTAGCGACTTGTGATAGATAGTAAGAGCACTGAGTAGAGCCAAACAAAATGCTGAGGGAGCAATAGACTAAAAGATTCGATGGTATGACGGTTTAGAGAAGGTATAATAACACTTGAACTAGCTTGAAAACAGAAGAGACTTTGAAAGAGCTGAGTGAGGAATAAGAATTCTCTCCAGCTGTTCAACAGGCACATATTTCCTCACGCTTTCCGTATGCCTGAACCTCAGGAACTCATAATCTCATACCTGAGCAGAATAGAACAGGAGAACGGCAAGAGCAGACAGGAACAGTGGAGTTTGTGCTTTACTGCACCAGCACTCCCTGTGGCTAGAGATCTTCTTTCGGATATCTTTAGACTTCCCTCCTCCTGGAAGGGGGTGGGGGAGTCTTGACAGACGAATGGGATTAAATCATTGAAGTGCATTCTTGGTGACTATAAAATTTGAGAAATATGTGTGCTAGAAGATATTGGAGAGAAAAGAGACTGAACGTGCGTTGGGCTTAAATGCCAAATTTGTGCTTTATTTTTTATGCTGTGAGAGCTATTCTTGAGCAGCAGTGTAACCTAAACAGGGCACTGTTTTAGGAAGATTAAATGATAGCTCACCGGATCTCTGAAGAGAGAAAAGAGCCCAGCCCAGTTCCCCTGGCCCCAAAGCCTTTTTTGTTACCATTCTTCTGGCAACAAATCATGTGCTGCCACCTGGTGACAGTTCAAATATCATTGTACCACCTTGCTATTTATTATTTCTGTTGTGAGAAGCCTGTCTCCCACAGAGCTTGATGCAAAGTAGTTGATAAATAAGTAAAGCACTGGTAGCAAGCAGAATTGAATAATGTCACCATGCCAGATGTATTACCTGCCCAGTGAAAGATGTAAATGACAGGGCTTTCTTGCACCTGCTTCAACAGGAAGATGAGGTTTGATGAGACATTTTTGTTGTTTTAAACTGGGTCTATTTGACTCATGTCTGATCTTTGTCATTCCACTCTCACAGTCTCCCAATGTGGAAAGAACAGAAGATTGCCCTGTACCTTGAAGACCTTCTCCCCATGACCTGTCTGCTAGTCAGGACAGGGCCTTGAATGTACCCCATAACTGAAGGTAATTCCTACCCTACTCACCTCAGCCTTTTATTATGCTTTTATTTCAGATAATTGTCTCCTTTCTCCAGCCAGACTGATCTGAGAACTGAGAACTTCACATGAGTCCACTGCACATTTAGCTCAGGGAAAATACATGACAGGATTGCTCTCAATAAACATCCACTGGTGGTCAGATGGCATTATCCTTTGACTACATTTAGCAGTAGAAGAGGCCTTATGAGGCCTCAGTGAGACGCTGCTGCCTCTTGGGAAATCCTGGACAATACTGTCTAGAACACAAAACCCAGTGAGGAAAAAGTAAAGCTGTTCTTAGTCACGTAGAAAGATGTACGCTCGTCCCTTGGTATACCTTGGGGAATGGTTCCAGGACACTGAGAATATACCAAAATCTATGTATACTCCGGTCTCAAAGTCAGCCCTGAGGAACATAAGCATAAGAAAAGTCAGCCCTCTATATACACAGGTCTCACATCCCAGAATACTGTATTTTTGATCGATGTTTGGTTGGAAGAAAGTCTACATATAAGTGAACCCTTGCAGTTCATGCCCATGTTGTTCAAGGGTCAACTGTACTTTCCAGACAGCAACTAAGTGGTAAAAGGATCAGAATCATTAGCCACAAGGTATTTTTTAAAATGAAATATAATCAAAATATCAGAGTGTTAATCCCAACACTTTGGGAGGCTGAGGCAGAAGGATCACTTGAGGCCAGGAGTTTGAGACTAGCTGGGCAACATAACAAGATCCCGTCTCTACCCAAAAAAAAGAAAGCAATTATCAAAGTGCATCATTCATAGTAAGAATAGTAATTGAGGCTGGGCATGGTGGCTTACGCCTGTAACCCTAGCACTTTGGGAGGCCAAGGCAGGAGGATTTCTTAAGGCCAGGGGTTTGAGACCAGCCTGGGCAACAGCAAGACCTTGTTTCTACAAAAACTAAAAAAATTAGCCAGGCATGGTGGTGCGCACCTATAGTCGCAGCTTCTCAGGAGGCTGACGCAGAAGGATCTCTTGAACCCCAAGTTTGAGGTTTGAGGTTGCTATGATGATGTCATTGCATTCTAGCCTGGGCAACAGAGTGAGACCCTGTCTCAATTAAAAATTAAAAAAGGGTTGGGCGCGGTGGCTCACGCCTGTAATCCTAGCATTCTGGGAGGCCGAGGCAGGAGGATCATTTGAGGTCAGGAGCTCGAGACCAGCCTGAGCAAGAGCGGAGACCCCGTCTCTACTAAAAAAAAATAGAAAGAAATGATCTGGACAGTTAAAAATATATATAGGAAAAAATTAGCTGGGCATGGTGGCGCGTGCCTGTGGTCCCAGCTACTCGGGAGGCTGAGGCAGAAGGATCGCTAGAGTAGAGCCCAGGAGTTTGAGGTTGCTGTGAGCTAGGCTGACACCATGGCACTCTAGCCTGGGCAACAGAGCGAGACTCTGTCTCAAAAAAAAAAAAAAAAAAAAATTGAATTATGAAAATTTTGTTTCAGTATAAACTGTATTTCTTACTGGTGGTCACACAAAAAATTCTGAAACCCTCACAGTTAGAGGCAGAGAGACTGAAAGAAGAGAGACCATGGAGAAGTCTGCCACAGAAATTCAGGCTGGGCTGCTAAGAATGAGGAGGTGTGGAGAAGCTGGAGTGAACCTCAAGAAGCAGAAGCTAGAGATAAGGAAAGGAAGCCTCCTACTATCTAGGTCCGAGTCGCACCAGAATATCTCACCCTCCTCCACATCCCCACAGCACTATTGCCCCAGAGCAGTGTCCTACCTCATTCTACTCACCTCATTCTACTCACAATGGGAGCTTCTACCTCTTTCCAAGTTCAACTCAGCTTATACACAGAAGTTACAGCTGTAAGTGTCTATGAACTTAGATTTCAGTGGTAAAGGTCACAGGAAGCAGTCAAGTAACAGGAGCAAGAAAGGGTACAGCTAGTCTATCCCATGTGGGTGCTGACTTACAGAAAATACATCAGGGAAGGTTAAACTATTTTATTGCAGTTGGAGGACAGGGATGGGCAGGCAGTGAAGAGCCTCAATAGAGAGCGCAGATAACAGCTAAATCAAGAGGGGAGGAGCAGGTGGCCTAGAAAAAGGGCCTTGGAGGGGAGGGTGGGCAATGAAGCCTTCATCTGACTACTCTTTATAAGTCCTTATAGGTCACTCAGGAGCATCCTGGGGCTGTGAAGGAAAGTCTCCTGCTCAAGACTCTGGGAGTGGAGGTGAAAGCTTCTGGGCTCCAAGTTAGAAAGGGTGCTCCTCTGGAGACCTAAGAGGAAGGAAAAGGGAAGAGAAAGCAAATCATCAGCAAGCACTATGATATGCACAGAACTAGGCCCTGGGCCTGTGTGATGGGGAGGGACATACAGGCCTAACTTGAGATAAGTAGCAACAGAGATCGATGAATTCACAAACAGGCAGAGAATCCATTCTACCCAGTGCTAAACAATTAGGCAGCTGGCATTCAAGAACCATTCAGATTCAGCCTCCCCCAAAACTGGGATCCCTGCTCTTACCCCCGCCTAGCTTCCATAAAAGTTCCCAGCTACTGCTACTGTCCAGAAGACTGACTTCAGAGCTAGATGAAGAAAGAGACATGGCACAGGTGATGGCCAGGGGCAGCTTAAATTGGAGGACATGAACGGAGGTCCTGGAAAGGGGAACAGATCAGAGGCAGACACGGTGATGATATGTCAAGGGAACCCTCCCAGCACAGAACTGTCCTCCTTTGTGACTCTCCTCCCTCTTTATATCCATACATATAAAGACATCTCAGTAACTCTGTATCAAGTAAAGAATGCCCAACGCTGCCCTTATAGGCTACAACCCAGAAACTACCAATACCAGCCCAGGCCAAAATCTAGGATAGCTGAACTTTGGTCCCCAGTGCCCGACCTCGGTGAAAAAAATCCCCTCCACTGCCACAGCACCCATATCCCCTGACCTGAGGAGGTCATGCTCCTGCCGGGCATCCTGGGCCTCTGTCCTGGCAGCTTCCAGGGTGTGACCTTTGCCTTCCTGGCCACTTTGCAGCTGCTCCAACATCTGCCAGACCACAGGCTCAGATAGGACCAAAGCTCTCCCTCTCCCCTCCCCATGATTGTCCTCTTCAGCACACTTGGAACCCTCATGTGGCCAACGACAGTTTCTCATGGCCTAGAGCATAAGGAATGGGAAGAAGAGCTTTGGGAAGAGGTGGAGTCAGCACAGGGAAAAGAGATGGGGGCAGGAGAGGGTATCCTGGCCTGCCTGCCAAATAGGATAGACAGAGAAAGGAAGGGGCCTCCATGGAGAAATTTGCAGAGATGGGTACAATCCTGGTCCTACCTTCCAGGTACAGGCCTGAGTCTGCCGCCCCTCAGAGATCTGTTTCAGCAGCAGCTCCTGGTGCTGGTCTGCAGGTGAGAGAGAACATAAGAGGGCTCTTCCCCAACTTCTTTCCTTCATGCTCCCTGCCTTGTGACCAGCCTGTTGCTGAAAACTGAGACAGAAGCATTCTGGTCCAGCTTTTGGGAAGCTTCCAAGCTGACTGGAGAGATTAAACTTGCACCATGAGAGACAAACAGCAAGACAAAAATACTTGGCCAGACTTCTCAGTAGCTCAAGCAGTCAGAGCTAAGGCCACTTAATGGGAGAGCAAGAAGGCTTTCCAGAAAAGGGGACAAGCGAAGACATATTCACCCCCAATTTTTCACTTACTCAGCTGGTCCCGCAGCAACTTCAGTTCCTTCCGCAGAATCTCTGACTCTTCCCACAGCTTTTGCCGCCTGCAGAAGCATCAGCAGTGTCAGTCAACAAATCCAGAGTGAGGAGGCCACCAGCCTCCCAGAATGCCACAAGTTCAGAGGCCCCCAAGAACACAAAGGCTTGCCCATCACTTACTCTGTCTGCAGCTCCTGATGAAGCCCACTGGTAGTGCTGCAGTTTAATGGTCCTGTTTGCATTTGGGCTTGGACTTGGGCCTGCTCCTGCACCTGGCTCCAAAGGCCCTGAAGGTCCCTTCTCAGCTCCTCCAGGTGTTGCTCCAGAAGAGCCCTCCCCTCTGGGCCCCCCTGCAGCAACCTTAGTGATGCTGTAGTGGGACAAGTTGGGGGTCAGCCTCTCTAAGAGCTTCACACATGAGCCTGACACTCTACTTGCAAATCAAGACACATCTGCACACACAACAGGTGTGTGGCAAAATTGTGTACATACATATGAAGTTGTGTGTATGAAGAAAAGAACGGGCCAGATACCTTCCAAGGCACTGATCTGGTACTTCTGCTGTTCTCGCTCTTCCAGCAAGCCTTGTACAGCCTGCCTTAGTGCCTCAGTCACCTACCCAGGCAGAAAAAACACATCAGCTACTGTGTAAGGAGCTTTTCCCAAGCCCTAATATTTTCATTTCACACAAACATCACATATACACATCTAGGGTTCCCAGCCTCACCTGAGCCTGAGATCGAAGCTGGGATTGGAGAATAGTAACTTCATCCCGGAGATGGGAAAGACTGTAGGCCTCAGGCCAGCTCAGCCGCTCTGGGACTGTGGGAGTCTCTAGAGCCCAAGGCTGTTGAGCTTGGACTCCTAACTGGGGAGGCAAGTCATGAGAGGAAATCCAGGTCCCAGGCAGCTCCCCTGCTGAGGGAATAAGGAAGGGATAAGTGCAGGGTCTATCTGTGTGGGGGGAACAGAGTTGAGGAAAGGAAAGAGTTGGGGAATTTGGAAAGAGCAGTGGATGATACAGACCCTGGAAGAGAGCAGATCTTGGAAAGAGAAAAGGCTGGGAGCAGTAGAATGGAACAATACTTACTTGCCATGGAGACCCCAAGAGGATACAGTCGCTGCTGCAAAAGAAACAGTTGCTCAGGCCAAAGAGCTCTGAGAGTTCCTTAACGCGGTTACGCAAGCTGGGTGCCTCCGCCAACCCCTCACCTTAATCCGAGCCACATTTCCATCGGTAGCATTGAGAAGCGCATCAAGCTGCTCGGACCAGCTCACGCTCCTACTCATGTCCTGTGGCAGGGGTCTGGGTCCCTGGCGTCTTGCGTCCTTGCTCTCCCAGCAGGGGATACCCCGAGGTACAGCCCAGAAAAGGCCACAACGTTAGATCGAAAGAGGGAAATGGGGATGCAATACTAGGACTAGGGAATGCAGTATCAGACCAAAATTGCGACTCTGCGACTAGGGAAGGGAGCGGCGCTCTTGGAGAACTGGGGGGAAAGCGGTATACCCTGATGATACGCAGGTATCAGGTGGGAGTTGAAGGTGCCGAACGTTGGTCGAGACCACCCCAGATCCAGGACACTGGCGCCATCATGCCAAACCTGTGCCAGCGACAACTGCCGCCGCCGGGTTCAAATCTTTGGGTAGGTGGGGAAAATCTGACATCGGGCTGGCTGCCGCAAGGCCACCTGGGAAACTGAGTAGGCCTCTCGTGGAGACAACCAGCGATGGAGGCAGCTGAACTACGTTTCCCTGGAGCGACACGTGCATCCACACCCTCACCGTGAAGCCTGCCGGGAAACCGAGTCCTACTGAATCTCTGTGATTGGCTCCGAGAGCCAAACGAACTACGCGCCCCAAGATGCATCGCGCAGGGCCAGCGATGTCCCGCTCCTGGTCCCAGTACTTTCTGGGAAATGGAGTCCAAGTGTCCGCTAAACGTAACGGTCCTGTTATCTTTGAGACTCCATTCCCCAGCAAGCTGAGCGTGCAGCGTGCGCTATGGAGCCGCGAGTCGCAGAGCTGAAGCAGAAGATTGAGGACACACTGTGTCCTTTTGGCTTCGAGGTGTACCCCTTCCAGGTTGGTTTATCCCTCGTGCGTTTCTAGGGCGAGGTGGATGACTGGCCTCGTTGCAAGTGGTGTGAGGCCCCAGGGGCCTCTGATCTTCCCTGAGCTCCTCTGGCCGGTGTCCATCTGCGAACTGGGACAAAGTGTCAGCGGGGGGTTGGGTTAAAAAGGTAGAGAAGCGGTTGCATGTTTGTCCTTTTACCCCCTATATAATGCCAGATTGAAGAATGGAAGATACCGTATGTTCCAGTGACCTGTGTGACTCTGATTGTCACCTACGTAATTTACAGGAAAAGGGACCTGAAGGGTAGAGTCACCTTGGAAGCTTCCTGAAGAATTTAGGAGAGGGAAAGGCCTGAAAGGTTTGCATGAGTATGATTTAGGTCGTCTGAGGAGGGATGGGCATTCCTAGTGACGAACACACAATTGGCTGGTTTGTTAATCTACCAACAGAAGGAGAATTCATGATGTTGCCAATCGTGAGTGCCAGGCTGGGTATAGAAACTCTGTGCACTGCCTGGCACGGAAGTCTCGGCACCCTACCCCCATCTCCGTTTACAAAGGTCGTTTTTCCCCACATCACAAACTCAGCATGAGCCTTTTGCCTGATTCTTAAGAAGCCACCTACTTCCCACTCTTTCCACTGAATGGCTCACATCAGTGCTGGGGGAGGATATAGACAGAAAAGTAGGTCTAGCTTAACAGAGGACTTGCCAGAAAAAAATGAATTGAGCTATGTATGAAAAGATGGATTGGAAGGAAGGAGCATCATTGTACATCCCAAACATCAGGAAGAGCCTGAATAAAGGTGTGGAGATAGTGGTAGATGGCAGGTGTGGGAGAGAGAGAGAATGCCTATTTGGCGAGTTGGATAGACCTAGGTATTACGAGCTATTGTACTAAACAGAGCCAACTGCAGCCCTGCCTGTCATCCTAGGCTTCTACCTCTCACCTCCCCAGTCCCACATCCAATCAGCCACCAAGACCAATAAGACTTTGTCTACTGAATCTCCCAAATCCATTCCGTTCCATTTC
This sequence comes from Eulemur rufifrons, assembly GCF_041146395.1. NCBI lineage: Eukaryota > Metazoa > Chordata > Mammalia > Primates > Lemuridae > Eulemur > Eulemur rufifrons. The sequence continues at coordinate 32,998,979 of NC_090990.1, forward strand.
ACCCATGTATGCTCTGGTCCAGGCCACCATTTCTCACTTAGATTATGGTAATAATCTCCTTGCTGTCACCTTGCCTCCAATCCATCCTTCACACTGCAGCCAGATCTTTCTAAAACTGATCATATCAGTTTACTCCTTAAATCTTCAATGGCTCCTCACTGTCACCAAATTAAATCCATATTCCTTAAATTGGCATTCAACTCACAATCTCACTCGTACTTATCTCTCCAGCCTTATCTCCCTCTGATCCCCTCTACAGACTCTTCACTTTCACCAAACTAGACAATTTGCTCTTCTTCAAATATGCCCAGTAATTTTCTGCCTGTATCTTTGCTTATGCTGTGACCTCTGTTTAAAATGCACACCAATTCTCTTCCCCATGTCAACCTGACAATTTAATTTCCAGCCTTCAAGACTTACCTTCTGGCCGGGGGCGGTAGCTCACACCTGTAATCCTAGCACTCTGGGAGGCCACGGCGGAAGAATTGCTTGAGGTCAGGAGTTCAAGACCAGCCTGATCAAGACAAAGATCCTGTCTCTACTAAAAATAGAAAAAATTAGCCAGGTGTGGTGGCACACACCTGTAGTCCCAGCTACTTGGGAGGCTGAAATAGGAGGATCGCTTCAGCCCTGGAGTTTGAGGTTGCTGTGAGCTAGGCTGATGCCACAGCACTCTAGGCAGGGAAACAGTGCAAGACTCTGTCTCAAAAAAAAAAAAAAAAAAAGACTTAGCTTTCAAGAAAGCCTTTTCTGGTATCAGAGGACCCTCATTTGGTCCTATTGTAGTGTAGTATAATCAAGTTTATATCAATCGCATGTTTGCTTTACTGGTCGGTCAACCTCAAAAACATACAATTGCTGATAGGGGTTTTAGCGACTAATATGGTGTTAAGTGTAGTAACAAGAAGGTCCATCAAAAGCAAGAAAACCCCTACGCCATCATGCCCAATGGGCTCAATGTCAAGGGTTAAGTATGTTGGTACTTAACCTTGACTGAAAATGAAAAGAATGGTGTTTTAAGAAACAGCCTGCAAAGCCAATCTCGAGAGTTAGTGTTATATAGCCTGAAACTGACCTTATCTTTGAGCTCTCTGTATGGAGATGGTTTGGACGTGGTTCAGTTTTTAATCTATTATGATACATAAAAAGTAAAACAGCTTAAATTTTTTTTTTTTTGGCTATATAGCTGTTGTTTTTTTTGTTTTTTTTTTTTTGAGACAGAGTCTCACTCTGTTGCCCAGGCTAGAGTGAGTGCCGTGGCGTCAGCCTAGCTCACAGCAACCTCAAACTCCTGAGCTCAAGCGATCCTCCTGTCTCAGCCTCCCGAGTAGCTGGGACTACAGGCATGCACCACCATGCCCGGCTAATTTTTTCTATATATATTTTTAGCTGTCCATATAATTTCTTTCTATTTTTAGTAGAGATGGGGTCTCGCTCTTGCTCAGGCTGGTCTCGAACTCCTGAGCTCAAACGATCCGCCCACCTCGGCCTCCCAGAGTGCTAGGATTACAGGCGTGAGCCACCGCGCCCGGCCTATAGCTATTGTTTAGACACAAAGGAGGGGAATGGTAAATTCTGGGAATGAGCAAAGGTCAGGAAAAGCTTCAGAGGAAGTAATGCTTCAGCTTGAGTCTCCTCTCTTAATTCAGCAAGCAGAAGCTATTTTAAGTGACATTGCAGTTATAGTTGCACCTGGAATCCATTTGGGCACAGCAAACCCAGAAAAGGACAGGTGTTTCTCTTGGCCTAATAATTCTCTGTGGTTGCAAGTTTGGGGATTCTTTAGGGGCTAGTCAAGCCATTGCCTGGTGTTGAACTACACTGGCATAATCAAACCATGTACCAAGAGTCTTCCTGATCTGATCTTCCGCCTCCTTGAACTTTACTATCTCCAGGGCAACTGAACTGATCAGGATGGTGCTATCCATGCAATGATCTAGGTATCCCTTTATCATGTTATATGTAGTCATCTAGGTCCCCTTTGCAACCACGCAAATTTGCTCCATTAGCTCCTTTCCAAGAGATTGGATGGAGACATTGAGTACTTACAAAACTAGTGTGCAGGCCCAAGGCTGGGAAATGATCCAGTCCCCTAAAGCCCCAGATGGATAGCCAAGCAAGAGGTTTGCTGTATCTTTTTGTGCTCTTGCCAGCCCATTGAGATCATAAATCCATTAAATTTCTCCTGAACCACTCTGCATTGGCTCTTACTTTGCTTGAAGACCAGAAAACCACACCTATCAGGGTATCATAAACAACTCTATAGATTGAAGCAATTTCCACCATGGAGAACTCAGGGGTCTTATCCTTAAAATCACAATGAAAGAGAGCTCACATGGCAGCCATCTTTGGTACACTGTTTTCATAAACTTGTATAGTTGTTCTCTCTTGGACCCAATACCATTAAGGGCATCATGTAATCCATCAATAACAAAACAAGAATACAAGTCCCAGAGTGACATCACTGAACTTGCTTCTCCACTCTGCATTGAGCATCAATTTGCCATTCCTCTCCAAAGCTTCAACCTTTCCAGGTTACTCTGTCCCTGCAACACGTGGAAACCCCCTGAGCCTTCCTGTGATGGATGAGAACTCGCTGTCTCCCTCTGTTGAGGAGTTCTAGTCACTGTCGTCTGTGTGGGGCCTCTTTCCTGGGTTTTTCATTTTCATTGTTCATGGGGTTTATAGTTGGGTGAGGCCTGAATTCTTTGCTGGGGGAAAAAAAAAAACTAAAAAAACTAAAAAAATTCAGATGAGTTCCCCATAAATATGTATCATACAGCATCAGTGAAAATTTGTCAAATGAATGAGATAGAGACTGGGGCAAAATGTATGAAGCCTTCAATATCAGGTTAAGGTGTGGGCCTGGCTAAAGCCTGGCCTGAGCTTTCTCTCTGTTCCAGGTGGCATGGTACAATGAACTCCTGCCTCCAGCTTTCCACCTGCCCCTGCCAGGACCTACCCTGGCCTTCCTGGTACTCAGCACACCTGCCATGTTTGACCGGGCCCTCAAGCCCTTCTTGCAGAGCAGCCACCTGCAACTGCTGACCGACCCTGTGGACCAGTGTGTGGCCTACCATCTGAACCGTGTTAGAGAGGTGAGGAAGGTTCAATTTTCTCCCAGCTCCCAGACCTATAGCTGCTTTGAGCTCCTCCTAGCTCCATGGAGGAGGAGCTAGATCCAGAGTTAGTCACTTGAAAGGAGAAATGATACCAAAAAGCCAGCCTTGACAATCTGTGATCTCTCCCCATTTTGCCTTCTCATACCCAGGTTCCACCACCTTCCTCTGGAAGACCCACAATCTGAAACCAGTTTCACTCACCCTACACTGATGGGCAACTCTATGTACCAAAGACCTGGCTTTCCTTGGTCTCCAAGTGAAATAGGAATGAGCCCAGCATTCCCCAAGCATTGCTTACCTGCCTTTGCCCTAGACCTGCAAGCTTTATGCTGTCTTTGGGTCCTTTTGAGAATAGAACAATATTCTCCCACCACACACTTAACATATGCACATACATATGTAAACACACACTGGGTCTCCCCAAAGCTGGACCATGTCTTCCTCCACACTGGGATTTGTGTATTTCCCTTCAAACATGGAGAAGTGTAACTCTCTCCACAGTGGAGGCCCCCAGGTTAAGGTCATGTTTTCCCTTCAAACAGGACTTCTGAGGACAGGACTGTATCAACACACCAACTAGGACAAGGTCATGACTCCCCTTGTGCTAACAGGAGCCTTTCTCTTGTCCTCTATCCCAGAGCCTCCCAGAGATGCAGATTGAAGTCATTGCCGATTATGAGGTACATCACAACAGGCGCCCAAAGATTCTGGCCCAGACAGCAGCCCACGTGGCAGGGGCTGCTTACTACTACCAACGACAAGATGTGGAGGCTGACCCCTGGGGGACCCAGGTCAGAGAGCAAGTGTGAATGAGTGGGGACTGAGAGAAAATGGTAAACGCCCCTCAAGATAGCCCTATCATGCCCCACATTCCTCAGCCTTCCCTGGATGAAGGATTTGTTAGATACAACCCAGGACAAAGAAGCTGTGTCTGCCCTGCAGTCCAGTCCCGTTACATGCTTTCTGGAGTTTACTTGGGGACACATCAGGTCAGAAAACCTGGTCTGTTCTTAAAACTCTACATGGAAGGGGCCAAACAGTGATCAGGAGACCAGTGGTGACACTGGGAAGCTGATTGAGACCCATCCCTTCCTTGTGCTCGGAATAAATTTTTGAGAGGGTCGTCCACAAGACAGGGACAGGGCTTACATGTATAATCAGTGTCCACTGAGTGGGAAATAAGTGGACAAGCCTAGCTTGCAGTAATGGTAGCTGGATTCACTGCCAAAGGGACCTCCATGACTTTGCTTTTCTTCATCTTCTCCCCAGCGCATATCAGGAGTGTGCATACACCCCCGATTTGGAGGCTGGTTTGCCATCCGAGGGGTAGTGCTACTGCCTGGGATAGAGGTGCCAGATTTGCCACCCACAAAACCTCATGACTGTGTGCCTACAAGAGCTGACCGTATTGCCCTTCTTGAAGGCTTCAATTTCCATTGGCGTGACTGGACTTACCGGGATGCTGTGACACCCCAGGAGCGCTACTCAGAAGAACAGAAGGCCTACTTTTCTACTCCGCCTTCTCAACGATTGGCCCTGTTGGGCTTGACCCAGCCCTCAGAGAACCCTAGCTCTCCATCCCCTGACCTTCCCTTTACCAGACTCACCTCCAAGAAGCCTCAGAACCCCAGCAAAGCCCGGGGCTGGCTCAGCCCCAGTGTCTCACCACCAGCATCGCCTGGCCCTTGATACCTTCCTCCCCCGTGGGACCCCCAATTATGGTGGTACTTCCTAGGACTTAATTGGCTTTGCCAAAGCAAGACAGGTTTTATTTTTGGTACAGGATGGACAATTTTTAGTAATATAATAGAGATCTTCCACGAAGATGATTAAGAAGTCAAGAGTCTGGCGCGGTGGCTCACACCTGTAATCCCAGCACTCTGGGAGGCTGAGGCAGGTGGATCGTTTGAGCTCAGGAGTTCGAGACCAGCCTGAGCAAGAGCGAGACTCCGTCTCTACTAAAAATAGAAAGAAATTAGCCAAATTTATAGAAAATATATAGAAAAAATATATAGAAAATATATATTTTCTAAAAATATATAGAAAAAACTATCTGGGCGTGCCTGTAGTCCCAGCTACTAGGGAGGCTAAGGCAGGATTGCTTGAGCCCAGGAGTTTGAGTTTGCTGTGAGCTAGGCTGACACCACGACACTCTAGCCTGGGCAACAGAGTGAGACTGTGCCTCAAAAAAAAAAAAAGTCAAGACAAGTCAGGCCAAATTAGATCCCCAATTCCCATCTGCCTTTGAATATGGGACTCTTCCATCTGTTACCACAGCTATGCAGTGCTCCCAAAATGCTACTTGTTAGAGGGCCTATGGGGTAAATATCCCCTGAAGAGCTCCTACCTCACAGGGTTGTTGTGGGGACTGAATAAACACATGTAAAGGACTTTGGGAAAATGCCTGGCACATAGTAAACAGTTAATGTTGGCTGTTACTGCAGGCCCTGGGAATCCTGTACTTTTGCTCTTAAGTCTAGTCTAGGTTCTGGAGGGGTGGGCAGGCTTGGGTAGCTGATAAAGAACCAAGTGGCTAGAAAGGCATCACACAATGCACAAAAGTATCCTCAGTTCTTAATCTACCCTAGCCTCAAGGGCCCAGGAAGAATCTTTTTGCTGACAACCTCCCGCAGGACAATAATATGAATGAGGATCAAAAGGAATATCCTCTAATCAAGGCTAGAACCCAGGGAAGGTAAGAAGTGCTTAGCACTGTACGTCTAACATTGAAAGCTCTACCCAAGACCAGGAGCCTTGTGTTTGTCTTCCTCTCCTAATTTCAGTTCAAAAGGGAAAGAAGCCCCCAACTCTGTTCTTTTACAGAGCAGGTACCAGGCACTTATTAGAAGAGGCCAAGTTTCTGGTTCCTGTGTAGCCCTCCCAGTAGTGTAAACATAGGTGTCCAAGTAATCTCATTGGGACCTTAACCTGCAACCCAGCCTATGGCATAAGTTGTGGTGCCCCAGCCAACACTATAGCAGGGATTGGTCTTCTCCCCATATGCAGTAAAACAAAATGTGACACCTTGGTTCAGTTCCATCACCTGTGTCCATCTGCATTTCCCCCCCCAACATAATTCCCTGATTCTGAGGTAGCTCTCCTCATTTTCCGACAAAGAGGGAAAGCAAAGAGTAAATTCCTCTTACAATGAAAGGCTAATGCCCCCCTAAAATGAAGAATCATCAAGGTCTCAGTTCAAGTTTAATAGAAACTACAAAAGATCAATGGGCTGATGCCCTCTACTGATACATCTTACAAATCAGAAGGGCTGCCCCACAACACAACTCAGGCCATTCCCACGAAGGGAAAAAAGGCTGGCCTCCCCAACCCCTGTAGGAAAGGCCTGTCTTGTAACACACCACATCTCCGCTGAATCTAAAGTCTGTGTCTTGTGTTTTACATGTGGAAAAAAAAGCACAAAAGAGGTTTTGTTCACATGGCTGCCCACTGCAGCCAAGCACTAAAATGGCCCAATACTCATTTCTGCTTGGAGAAATATTCTTTGCTCTTTTGGACATCAGGTTTGATGGTATCACTGCCAGGCTTCCAGCCAGCTGGGCACACTGCAAGAGAAAGGTACCACTAATTAATAACCTGCTCAGTGGTGTGTACCACCTTCCTCCTATGGACAAAGGGTTGCCTCAAAACCAGATCTGTGCCCTAGAAGGTCTGAATACTCACGACACCAGGAAACCTACCCTGCAATCTAAGATCATCTAGCCTTTTAGTGTTTAAGTCTAATCACTTTACAAACATTATGTAATTTTAATCCTCACCACAGCCCTAATATACAATTATGCCTAATTTACTCAAGTAATACCTAAAATTTAAAGAAATTAACAACTTTAACCATAGGCTTTGTTCTAAAAATAATCTGTTCAAAGCATATACGGAAAAAGATTAAGATTTGTTCATGGTAGGTAGTAGCTAAATGGGTATTCATATGTTCCCCATAATTTTATGTATGCCTCAAATACTTTTTTTTTTTTTTGAGACAGAGTCTCACTCTGTTGCCCGGGCTAGAGTGAGTGCCGTGGCGTCAGTCTCGCTCACAGCAACCTCAAACTCCTGGGCTTAAGCGATCCTACTGCCTCAGCCTCCCGAGTAGCTGGGACTACAGGCATGCGCCACCATGCCCGGCTAATTTTTTGTATATATATATTTTAGTTGTCCATATAATTTCTTTCTATTTTTAGTAGAGACGGGGTCTCACTCTTGCTCAGGCTGGTCTCGAACTCCTGACCTCGAGCAATCCACCCGCCTCGGCCTCCCAGAGTGCTAGGATTACAGGCGTGAGCCACCGCGCCCGGCCTCAAATACTTTTTTTAAAAAAAGCTCAAGGCCAGGCCGGGCGCGGTGGCTCACGCCTGTAATCCTAGCACTCTGGGAGGCCGAGGTGGGCGGATCGTTTGAGCTCAGGAGTTCGAGACCAGCCTGAGCAAGAGCGAGACCCCCATCTCTACTAAAAATAGAAAGAAATTATATGGACAGCTAAAAATATATATAGAAAAAATTAGCCGGGCATGGTGGCGCATGCCTGTAGTCCCAGCTACTTGGGAGGCTGAGACAGGAGGATCGCTTGAGCCCAGGAGTTTGAGGTTGCTGTGAGCTAGGCTGATGCCACGGCACTCACTCTAGCCCGGGCAACAGAGTGAGACTCTGTCTCAAAAAAAAAAAAAGCTCAAGGCCAGGTGTGGTGGCTCACATCTGTAATCCTAGCACTCTGGAAGGCCAAGGCAGGAGGACTGCTTGAGCTCAGGAGTTCGAGACCAGCCTTAGCAAGAGCAAGACACCACCTCTAATAAAAATAGAAAAATTAGCCTGGCATCATGGTATACACCTATAGTCCCAGATACTTGGGAGGCTGAGGCAAAAGGATTGCTTGAGCCCAGGAGTTTGAGGCTGCAGTGAACTATGACGGCACCACTACACTCTACCCAGAGTGACAGAGAAGACTCTGTCTCAAAAAAAAAAAAAAAAAAAAAGGCATCAATGACCTAAGAGCTAACACTCTTTGAAGAAAACGGGGAATTTTCATGACCTTGGATTTGGCAAAATTAAGAACTTTTGTACATCCAAGGACATATCAAGAAAATATAAAGAGAACCCACAGGATGGGAGAAAATATTTACAAATCATATATCTGATAAGGGATTAATATCCAAAATACATAAAGAAATCCTATAACTCAACAACAAAGACAACCCAATTCAAAAATGAGCAAAGGACTTAAATAGACATTTCTTCAAAGAAGATATACAAAGGGCCAATTGGGTATATGAAAATATGCTCAACATCACTAGTCATCCAGGAATTACAAATCAAAACCATCATGAGGCCGGGCGCGGTGGCTCACGCCTGTAATCCTAGCACTCTGGGAGGCCGAGGCGGGTGGATCGCTCGAGGTCAGGAGTTCGAGACCAGCCTGAGCAAGAGTGAGACCTCGTCTCTACTAAAAATAGAAAGAAATTATATGGACAACTAAAATATATATATACAAAAAATTAGCCGGGCATGGTGGCAGATGTCTGTAGTCCCAGCCACTCGGGAGGCTGAGGCAGTAGGATCGCTTAAGCCCAGGAGTCTGAGGTTGCTGTGAGCTAGGCTGACGCCACGGCACTCACTCTAGCCCGGGCAACAGAGTGAGACTCTGTCTCAAAAAAAAAAAAAAAACCATCATGAGATACCATATCACACACAAGGATGGCTATAGTAAAAAAGAGTAAGTGTTGGCAAGGATGTAGAGAAACTTGAACGCTTGGCATTGCTGGTATGAATGTAAAATGGTGCCAATGTGGAAAAGTGTGGCAGTCCTTCAAGAAGATAAATATGGAATTACCACATGACCTAGCAATTCCATTCCTAGGGTATATACCCAGGAGAACTGGATACAAGGACTCAAACAGATACTTGTTCACCAATAATCTAACAGCATTATTCACAACTAAAGGTAGTCCACCAACAGTTGACTGGGTAAACAAATTGTGGTACATACATATAGGGAGTAGTATTCAGCCAAAGAGAAATGAAGTTCTGATACATGATGCAACATGGATGAACCCTAAAAATATTAAGTGAAAGAAACCAGACACAAAGAGACAAATATTGTATGATTTCACTTACATGAACTATCTAGAATAGGCAAATTCATAAAAACAGAAAGTAAAACAGAGGTTACCAGGGGCTAGAGAAAAGGGGAAATAGGGAATTTTTGCTTAACGGTTAGACTATGAAAAGATGAAAAAGTTCTAGAACTAGATGGTGACAGGCATACATTATGAATGTAATTAATGCCATTGAACTGTACACTTAAAATGAGTAATTATGTCACGTTATCAAAACTTTCCAAAAAGAAAAAAAAGGACAAAGTTTAAATGATTTGATTTGCCATCACCCTCCCATCCCCAAGGGAAACAAAAAAAGCAAGCTAAATAAATGACAAAGCTAGGACTGTGTAAACGCTTAACACTAAGCTGCTGTTTCCCTCTGGCAGCCTTTCAGAGATCTGAAGGCAGCAACCTCAGTCAACCTTCTCAGCATTCTTTTAACTCTGCCAAACTGCATAGCCTCAACTACAATAATCAGGACCTTAACAGAAAGCCCTGCTTGTTTCATTAAGTAACTGCCTTCTACCTTTGGTAAGTAAAAGGCAGGGTATGAAATCTTTTACACATTTATACAGAAATCATAGCCTTCAGCTTTTTCTTAACAACCCCCAGCTAGCAATGTGCCTTAGTCTAGCCTGAGGAAAGTGAGACGGGGACCAATCTCTGATTTTTCAACTTCCATTTGCTGTCAGATTCTAGGAGTCATAGTCACCAAAGTCCATAACAGAGCAGCGAGTCTCATTTGCTCAAGTGAGAGATAGGGAAGCCCTTTTTTGGTCCAAGGATATCATAGCATCAGATGTCATGACTCTGTAACCAGCTCTCTGGGTATAGGGTAAAGATGGAACAAAAGCTAAAAGGAAGGCCCAGCTACCATTATTTTCCTGAAATATCCATCTGGTTGTTAGTTATTGGCTTTGGTGGCACCAAATGGTTACAACACAGGTCCTGAACATAAAACAAGCTGCAGAGAACAAAGAGCGGCATGAAAGCAAGACCAGGTCAGAGCCAGCTAGAAGTCTGCCAGTAGGTGCTAACAGGCGAACAAAAAAGATTCCTCTGTCCAGGATGATACAAAGAACTGGGCCTTACAGTTAAATAGGAGAAATAATGGACCAAAAAAGACCTTGGCAATTCAGTCTCTTTGGCTCTAAGGCCTCATGGCTCTTACACTTGTATTAGTGACAGAAAGATCCCCACTTAAATGTTTCACCCATACCCAACAGTGTTGCTTTTCTGGAATTAAAATGGATTCCAGCAGAACACGTTGAATTCCACATAAACCAGCCTTCAAGTGCAGCAAAAGGGTCATGACTTTTCAAGCAGAAAATGACAATAGACACAGTAACCTCAGTATGAGAGAACTGCCCTAGTACAGAAGGCCCTAAACAGAGTCCCTTTTCACCATTTTAATTATATACAAAAGGAGGGCTATGAATTTGGATCCCAGCTCCACCATTTACTATGAATAAACGGTGTATTTTAAACATTGGTTTATTGGTCCTTAAAAAGAATGTAGGATTATTTGTCAAACAGAACATGTGTAAAGTACCTAGGATAGTGTGTTTGGCATTTATAAGCTCTTAAATGGTAACTATTAAAAAGGCTGTACACAGAAAGCTGTGCATGTTCTAGTGGGATAAGAAGCAGCAGATACATGCAGATGTCAAGATGAGATTTAGAAAAAAAGAGAGAAGCAGCAGCAAAGACCAATACAGAGCCTTAAGAAGCAAGCTAAAGACTCACCTCAAGCTTGGGTTTCAGAAGCCTAGGCTGTATGTAAGGTCCTAGGGAAAGTCCAGTTCTGCTTAGTGCTGAACCTCATTCCCCACTAGGGGGCAGTCTCAGCAAGTGTCAGCTCCTTCATTGGCCAGACTAATGCTCACACATGCTTCTGCAAATTACCATTACCTTCTGGTTACCAGTGCTCACTGATCCCTATATTCTCAGACTTTTACTCTAGGGAAGCTAGCACCTTTGGGCATCTTAAACACACAGCACTAATCCAGACTCTAATAACTTCATTTTCCTTAAGTCACATGATCAGAGCTAAAATGGGCCTTAGAAAGCTAGTCTGAACTACTTGTCTCCAGAAAAAGATGATGAAATGTAGGGAAGGAATAAGTTTGTCCAAGTCCACCTCTGCCCTTGATTTGATGTCAACAGCACTAGATCAGATTCCTTATCCTCAATTACACTAAGCTGGAGAGAGGAGTCAAGATCCCCATTCCCCCACATATCCAGCACTTTGCTGGTTCAGGTACTGAGTTCTTTTTTTTTTTGTAAGGCAAGCACAAAAATGAGGTTTATTGAGGAGAGAAAGATAGGATTATAGAGCAAGAACAAGATACAGGTTTACAGAGCATGATACATATGCCACAGATGACAATGATGACCAGACCCACTGCTGCAGCAAAAGGAGAGCAAGAGGAAGGGTGCAAAAGAGGGCAACTGAGTTCTTAAAAGCTAAGCTGACTCTTAGCCAGGTTAAGGTCATTTCATTCGAACCACAGCCACACTCTAAGAGAAGGGGAAAAAGTCAAAGAGCCTTACAACTCAAAAGCCAGGATTCAAGTGGTTCAGTGCTTTTTTTTTTAAATTACAACAATGCTACGAGAACAGGTAAGGAGAGAGAAGTACCAGTGCTGCGGGAATAGGGAAAAAAAGAGCCTGCACTCTAGCAAATGCTAGATAAAAACCAAAAGTTGAATGTGTCCAGTCATGTATAAGTTTTATAAGGACAGGCTTACAAAAACATTATCTTTAATCCTGAGACTTCTAATGAAGAACCTTGACATTTTACCTGAAACATCCTCTACCCGTCCTTTAAAATAGTTTTTACATAAAACATTTATGTAATTTGGTATTTAATAACTGTAACTTACAAATTCAACTATCATATTGTGTAACAGAATGGGTTTGTTTGTTTTTTTTTCAGAGGCGGGGGTCTCTCCTTTGTTGCCCAGGCTTTGTTGTACAGTGGCTACTCACAGGCTTCATTACAGTGCACTACAGCTACAGCCTCAAATGCCTGGTCTCAAGTGATCCTTCTGCTTCAGCCTCACAAGTAGCTGGGACTAGAGGCAAGTGCCACCATACCTGGCTACAGAATGGATTTTTAAAAAACAGAATTGTATTAACTGCATCTGCCTATTGTCTTTGGGTAAGTTATCTTAGTCCTACTTTTATTTTCCAAATTTCCAAACTGCACATATTATTTTTTAAAACTCCAATAAAAACAAATAGGAATGACAGGGATTAAGCTCTACTCCCAATAAATTGTCAAAAGTGGCATGCTTTATCTCTAGATGTGATTCTCAACCTTTTTGTTTTGCCCTAATACATCTATGAGATCCTCCTATCCTCCAGTAAGTTAGATCTGTCACAGTGATTCTAAATGAGGACAGAAGACGGGAGTATGTAGTTTGAACAAAAAGCCTTTAAATTCTCGTTTCCAAGCTTTTCCATTACCCCCGCCCCCACTGTAATCCAGACTTCAATTTCTTGAAGAGACATACTCACTCTTTTCTTATTTGGTAGATTTTGGTCCTACTATCTTTCCCCCACCCTGCCACCACTCTGTTGTCCTGTTACCAGACAGATAACTTACCTTCCCCATGTTTGTCAGTGAACTGGAAGGCCTGAACTAGTCTCAGAGTCTCATCCACAGAGCGACCAACGGGGAGGTCATTTACAGTGATCTGCCGAAGGGTACCCTTATCATCAATAATAAAGAGGCCCCTGGGAGAAAGAGATTGAAGGATTAAGGGAGAAGCAATACAGGTTTAGAAATCTGCTTTGTTAGAATAGAGAAGCTTCAAGTCCTTTGGAAATGGACTGGTCTCCAAGACTTGTAGTGGCTTTGCCCTTAGTGAGGTGGCCCTTGCATAAAAGAACGAAATGAAGGAGACTCTGCAGATCAAGGCTCTAGCTTTCTCCAAATAAATGGCTTTCAGCCAACTGGATCCTTTTTTTTTTTTTTTTGAGACAGGGTCTTGCTCTGCCTAGACTCTGGATGGAGTGCAGTGGCATCACAGCTCACTGCAACCTCAAACGCCTAGGCTCAAGCGACCCTCCTGCCTCAGCCTCCCAAGTAGCTGGGACTACAGGCTCATGCCACCACACCCGGCTAATTTTTCTTCTTTGTAAAGATGAGGTCTTGCTTTTGCTCAGGCTGGTCTTGAACTAACTGAACCTCTCATCTTGGCCTCCCAAAGTGTTAGGATTAGACACGAGCCACTGCACCCAGCCCCAATTGGATAATTCTGATAACATACCTGAATGAGATGCCTTCATCAGCCTTTAAGACCCCATAATCCTGAGCAATGGTACGCTTGGGGTCTGACACCAAAGGAATGTTCATGGGTCCCAGGCCTCCTTGTTTCTTAGGTGTGTTGATCCTACAGCAAAAGGCACACATACAATCACGTTCATTCAAGCTCTTGTGTACCAAGAACATTAACTGTACCTACTCCTTCTTTCTCTTTCCCATATTCCTACTCTAACTTACCCAAAAAAACTTCAAACATTTTCCAGCAATAAAGTAAATGGCTGAGAACAGTCAAGGTAGGTAGCCAGGGTACACTCAATTGTAACTTAACCTGGTTCTCCTCTGTTGCCAGGTAACGAGAACAACAAAAGAAAGTGAGAGCCTCTGCACTCCTCCCATGAGGAGCCAGAAACATCAATACCTCAAAGTCTACTGCCAAAGTCTCCCAAGCTGTTGCTTCAAAAGTCCACATGCCAAATGGACGAAGAGATTTACCATGCCAGGTGACAGAAGTGAGAATCCACAGAAGCACCAATCACTTGGCAGTTGAGCTTCTTAAATTCTTCTGCCCTATCACTGAAAGCAATGATCTCCGTGGGGCAGACAAAGGTGAAGTCAAGAGGGTAAAAGAAGAACACAACATATTTTCCTGGGGAAAAAAATCGGAATCATCAGTTAGCCTCTGAAGCAGACTTCCTTGCTTTATAGAGACTAAGGCAAAGACATTTTCCTATGGAAAAAGAAATTTTCTTTTTAAGTTGATGGCAGACAAAATAATCACTAAATGCCAAGATATTCAATATAGATGTCTCCTACTAGCTATTTTTAGAACCTGTTGCAGCAGGAAGGCCTGAATGAAAAGTTCCTTCCAGTTCCAGCTCTATTTTCCTGCCTCCATATTCTTAGCTGCCAACTATAGAATAAACACTGTTCAGTCTAATTTTGATCATCTCTAAAATTAGCATAAACGCTAAGTTCTCCAATGAAGAAAAGGATGTAATTATCTACTGGATAGCCTAATGCCAATGCTTACAAACTGCCCAGAAAAAGCTGAATTGCTGGGTTCTCCTCTGCTGTGAAGCAGTAAGACACCAATAAGAACTTAGAGCCTTTTTGTTTTTTGGTTTTTTCTGAGACACAGTCTCACTCTGTTGCCCGGGCTAGAGTGCTATGGCATCAGCCTAGCTCACAGCAACCTCAAACTGCTGGGCTCAAGCAATCCTACTGCCTCAGCCTCCTGAGTAGCTGAGACTACAGGCATGTGCCACCATGCCCGGCTAATTTTTTCTATATATATTTTTAGTTGTCCAGCTAATTTCTTTCTATTTTTTTTTAGCGGAGACAGGATCTCACTCTTGCTCAGGCTGGTCTCGAACTCCTGAGCTCAAATGATCCACCTGCCTCAGCCTCCCAGAGAGCTAGGATTATAGGTGTGAGCCACCATGCCTGGCCTAGAGCTTTTTGTTATTTCTTCCACAACGAACCATAGTAATGGTTTAAGTGATCACGTGTTCCTAACATGCCTGACAGGACGAGAAAAACAAAATTTTAAGCTTAGTGCGGTGCAGTGGTGCGTGCCTGTAGTCCCAGCTTCCCAGGAGGCCAAGGTGGGAGGATCCTGTGAGCCCAGGAGTTCAAGGCCAGCCTGAGCAACACAGCCAGACCCCATCTTAAAAAAACATTTGTAAGACAAAAGTTACAAAAGTACTGGTAGGTGACAGAACTTTCAGCAGCAATTTTAATGAAGTCATTCAGATTACCACTGCAGTACATCTTCAAACTGGCCAGGCAGCCTCTCACCACACCTGAACTATTGGAACGATTCCAAATATTCACTCATTTCCAGGTAGCAGCAATGTTTCAAAGTCGAAAACAAGTGATCTTTTTGACTTTTGAGGTTTACCTCTTTGAAAAGCAGTATCATTAGAAACTGACTCATCTAAACAACCTCTCCAGGGCTTTGCCTAACAAGCACTTTGAAGCCTCTGCAGGTCAAGCCCTAGAGGGCAGAGAGCAGCTCCCCCTAGATCTTCCCCTTATACCCCTGGGCCAAGGTCTCCTCCCTAGGCTGTTATTTACCTTGTTTGCCAGGAGGAGCCCCAACAACCAAGTGTGATATGTCAAGCAACCTAGTCAAATGTTCTAGCAAACAGCTACTTCCAAGAATTAATACCAACCACCAAAAAAGTACATTTGACACCTGAGTTTCAGGTTTGCATTCTAAGGAAATCTACATCCTCAATTGTCCCAGGAGTCTCAAAAGAACTTGCCAAGTGTCTGCATGAAACTAGGACGACAGGAAAGGAAGCGGTTCCAACTGTAACACCAATTCTCCTCTGGAGGCAAAACAGTCAAGAGAATGTACCTAAACCTCTGCCTAATATAATATCTGTAACACACACATTTCCCAAACAAACTGAACAAGCAGTATCACAGCTCCAAAGACTTGAGCTTAGACTTTAAATGTAGATGGCCTCTTATAACAAGAGGTAATAAGAATTTCTCCAATAATACAATTGAGGAGTACTGAAAAGATAATTGAACTAATATGTCCAGCCATAATGAAATGTGCTTTCTCCGTAAGTGGTCTGGACCTAGGATATATATCCTGTGATCACTGTTGATAATCACCACTTCAACAGGAAGGCAACAGCCTCGTGATCTAAAGATTCCATCCTAGGAGACATAAAACATTTTACAGTCAAACATAACAGTGACAAACCACCACATGTATTCACCATCAAATTGGTATTAACTGATCAACACTTATGTGCACATATAGTAGTAATATTCATTGGGTGGCAGGCAGGTGGGAGGGAGGAGGAAAGGATTGGTATATTCACATCTAAAGGGTGTGTATGATGTGCACCATCTGGGGGATGGACACGCTTGAAGCTGACTCACGTGGGGCAAAGGCAATGTATGTAACCTAAACATTCTTACCCCTGTAATATGGTAAAATTTAAAAAAAAGGAAAAAAAACATAACAGTGACACAAATCTAACAAGCCATCTCTAGATTACAAAATAATTCCACCTCAATGAATCCAATGTAGTTACTTTTACCTTTGTAGTCAGATAGGCTGATATCTTTGAACTGACCATCTGGCATAACAGCTGTGGCTTTGAAGTTGGGGGCAGGGTGCCCAATTTTGGCATTTCCTGAAGACATGTTGCTATTAGCTGGAAAAAATAACAGAAAAATTAGAAACAAGTCTTATTTTTCTAGATAACCAGCAACCTTCACTTAGAGACTCTGCTATAGAACAATCAAAGAATTGTCTAGTGGCCCCGAATACATTAAATTTTATATTAGTAAGAAGTTCAGGACAGCAGTCAAGGATCACAATCTGAACTTTCCAACTTTTGGAACAAAACAAGCCTCTGAATCTCAGCCTTTGTTTTAATTTAAAAACAGCAAGGCAATTTCTTTATAAATTGAGGTCATCATTGTCACTCTTTATGAGCCTTTGTTTGTGCAATGGCAGTTTCTTCTGTACATTATACAGAAGCAGAGTAAAAAAAAAAAAGGCAGCACAGTGTGAGGGAGGTGGAGATTCTCAAACCAGAACACAAATATACAATGCCACAAAGAGTCACGTTGCCCTTAATCTGCACTATGCCTCCACCTGTCTTCATAATGTGGGAAGCACACTTGACTTTTCTCCAGGTAGATTTGTCCAAGCCAGCACACAACCTAACACCA
Source organism: Eulemur rufifrons (assembly GCF_041146395.1). Taxonomy (NCBI): domain Eukaryota; kingdom Metazoa; phylum Chordata; class Mammalia; order Primates; family Lemuridae; genus Eulemur; species Eulemur rufifrons. Next base: position 33,016,183 of record NC_090990.1, read on the forward strand.
ATCCAACATTTTAAGAGGCAAAACCAAGATATTGGCATCTGCTCAACAGTAATGCTTTCGGTACTGTGTTTAAGCCCTAGAAGTCCTTTCAAATATGGGTTCCTGACCTCGGAACTAATTTATTGAGGCATAAATAATTAGAACAAGACTCAATTTATTGCTGAAAGCAACACTGCACCAAATTCACTCAAGTCAACACCAAGTAAGGAGTTAAGATTTAACCCACTAAGTCATGGTCTGAAAGTTTTTCTAACAAGTCCAAATTCTTGGTTCATAACATCACAACCAAAAGAAACCTTGTGAACATGGATCATTGCGAACTTTTTACTGCTTATTTAAAAAAAAAAAATCTTTTAACACCTTTAACAAAAAAAAAAGGCACACAGCTTGGCAACCAACTACAGGGTGTGACCCTAAATGGCCTTCTCGTCCAAACCTGCTTTTCCAGATGGCCCCCCCACGTCCAAGGCCCTACCAAACCGGGGTAGGCTGCTGGACTTCTAGCCGGTGCAGAGCCCCTTCAACGGATCTGCCCAGAAACACTGGAGAACTCCTAAACTCCACTTTAGGTACCCTCCTGCCACTCCCACCATTACTCCCGTCCTAGCACTTCGGAAAGCGCCAGCAGAAAGTGTGCGCAGTCCTCAACGAGGGCATTTGGGATCATCAGAAACTTTATTTTCCACGGACCGGAAAATAAAGACACTTGAAAGGGAATCTTAGCGCCCGAAGCTCCGCCGCTAGTCAAGGCTCAGGGACGGGAACATCCCCGTCACATGATGGTCAGGCCGCCTTCCACAGCCACAGGTCAGGACGCAGGTCCACTCAAGAAGCTTTTCGAACCCGCCCAGCCCGGCAGGAGGCTTAGTCGATAAGACACCGACACCACCACCTCCACCACCACCAGCCGACCCACGCCACCGCAAGCTAATCATCGGCCTTTGCTCGGGTTGCCTGGGGAAGAGATTCGAATCAACGGAAACCTTGAGCCACTCCCATCATCACCCCCGCCCAGCACTTCGGAAAGCACCAGCAGAAAGAGTGCGCAGTCCTTAGCAAGGGCATTTGGGATCATAAGAAACCCCACTCCACGGACCGGAAAATAACGACAAGAAAGGGAATCTTAGTGCCCGACGCTCCGCGGCTAGTCAAGGCTCAGGAACGGGAACAGCCTCTACCCCATCACATGATGGACAGGTCGCCTTCTACAGCCACAGGTCAGGATGCAGGTCCATTCAAGAAGCTTTCCGAATCCGCCCAGCCGGGCAGGGCGCTGAGTCGAGGAGACCTCCCCCCCCTCCACCGCTACCGGCCCGCCCCCCGCCGCGGAGAGCCCATCAACGGCCTGTGCTCGGGTTGCCAGGGGAAGAGGAGATTCGAGTCGAGAGAAGCCTTGGGGTTCAACCAGGTCCTGGCACCCTGGGGTGAGCACGTGGGCGTTCACATAGCGCTCGAGCGCTCGAGCTCTCTCGCGCACCAGGCCTTGACTGGCCGCTTCACGCGCCACAGCATCCCCACCTGAGGGCGGGCGGGCCCGGGGGAGGGAAAAAAAGGCGATAGGCAGGGTGTGGGACGCTGCGCCTTGCTCCGCCGTGGTCGCGCTACCCACAGACTCACCTGTTCCAAAACAGAAGTCGTCGACCACTGAGACACCCACACCGGCCAGGAAGACGACTCGCAAAGTGCGCGCGAGGCGCTGCCTATATAGCCTGTAAGGCTCTCGCGAGAGTTAGAGGGGGCCCGGGTGCGGGAGGAGGATGCAGCGGGGGGAGTCTGTCCGAGCCCCGCCACGCCCCTGCGTGCCCCTCCGGAATGACTCAGCGCTTTCCCTCCCTGGGGCTGGCGTGGGCCCAGAAGGAACTAATCCTCCTTCCTGCTGCGGATGGTTGAGGTTGGAGAGAGAGGCGCCCTTTTGACTGCCCCCAAATCCAGACGCTAATCCGGGATCTCTTCCAGGAACCAGGATTTTATTTATTTTCGTGATCCTTGAGCACTGTGCCCCCAATGCTAGCTGCTACTCACATTTAATCCCACCAAGCCCTGAGAACTATCTAAATATTTCTAAAGTTCGCAGCCTCGGCTCTATCGTTGATCCTAAGTAACCCTCACCACTTAGGCACTCTTCTTCATTGTTATGTCTGATTACAGGGTTGCTGCTTTGTATCTCCTATTCATTCTTTCCACTGGGGCTGAAGGAAATCTTTTGGAAATGTGATCACGCCACTCCTCTTATTTGTGGTTTTAAAAAACTGTGGCTAGGATGGACGGGCGGGGTGGCTCACTCCTCTTATTTGTGGTTTTAAAAAACTGTGGCTAGGATGGACGGCCGGGGTGGCTCACACCTGTTATCTCAGCGAGACTCTTCCCTTGAAGCAAGGAGTTCGAGACCAGCCTGGGCAACATGGTGAGACCCTATCTCTACCAAAAAAAAATTTTCATTATCCAGGCTCCGTGACACGGGCCTGTAATCCTACCTACTGCAGAGGATTGCTTGAGCCCGGTAGTTTGAGACTACAGTGAGCTATGATCGCTCCACTGCACTTCAGCCTAGGCTACAGAGCACGACTCTAGTCTCAAAAAACAAAAAAGACAAAAAATAAAACTGGGGCTCTGTAGTCAATTTCTTGAGTTAAAATTTTTCATTTTTCAGCCAGGCGCAGTGGCTCATGCCTGTAATCCTAGCACTCTGGAAGGCCCATGCGGGAGGATCGTTTGAGTTCAGGAGTTTGAGACCAGCCTGAGCAAGAGCGAGACCCGTCTCTACTAAGAATAGAAAGAAATTAGATGGACAACTAAAAATATATAGAAAAAACTAGCCGGGCATGGTGGTGCATGCCTGTAGTCCCAGTTACTTGGGAGGCTGAGGTAGTAGGATTGCTTGAGCCTAGGAGTTTGAGGTTGCTGTGAGCTAGGCTGACACCATGGCACTCTAGCCTGGGCAAGAGTGAGACTCTGTGTCAAAAAATAAATAAATAGGCCGGGCGCGGTGGCTCACGCCTGTAATCCTAGCACTCTGGGAGGCCGAGGTGGGCGGATCGTTTGAGCTCAGGAGTTCGAGACCAGCCTGAGCAAGAGCGAGACCCCATCTCTACTAAAAATAGAAAGAAATTATACGGACAGCTAAAAATATATATAGAAAAAAAAAAATTAGCCGGGCATGGTGGCGCATGCCTGTAGTCCCAGCTACCCGGGAGGCTGAGGCAGGAGGATCGCTTGAGCTCAGGAGTTTGAGGTTGCTGTGAGCTAGGCTGACGCCACGGCACTCACTCTAGCCTGGGCAACAGAGTGAGACTCTGTCTCAAAAAAATAAAATAAAATAAAATAAAAATAAATAAATAAATAAATAAAATAAAAATTAAATAAAATAAAAAATTCCTCATTATCATTTTATGTGTGACCTTAGAGAAGTCTTAATCCTGTTACACCTTGGTTTTCTCACCTGTAAAATGGGAATAACATTAACACTTCACCGAGGTAATCTATGTAGCTCATTTAGCATTTACCACAGTACCTGGTTCTTTTTTTTCTTGTCTTTTTTTTTTTTTTTTTGAGAGGAGATGTGACCATGTTGCCTAGGTTGGTCTTGAGCCCCTAGCCTCAAGTGATCCTCCTGCCTTGGCCTCCCAAAATGCTGGAACTACAAGCCTAAACCACCGTACCTGGTCCCTAGTTCTTATAATACATTAGAAATGTTAGCTAAAATGTTACTATAACTCTTCCATCATCCTCACCTATAACAGCCAGAACAGGGTGTAGCTTTTGTTCAAAACTGGAAAACCAAGTTTCTCCCAACTGGGCTAGAGAAAGCATGTCTTTGAAGACTCAGCTGAAGTATTGGTTCCTCTGAAGCTGTTCCTGATCCCAGCTCATCCCCAGAATTTACCATTCCTCTCCTTTGTGTCCAAACAATAGCCTGTATAGCCAAAAAGAGAAAAATCTTTTTTTTTCTTTTCTTTTTTTTTTTTTTTTTTTTGTTGAGACTGAGTCTCACTTTGTTGCCCAGGCTAGAGTGAGTGCCGTGGCGTCAGCTTAGCTCACAGCAACCTCAAACTCCTGGGCTTAAGCGATCCTACTGCCTCAGCCTCCCGAGTAGCTGGGACTACAGGCATGCGCCACTATGCCCGGCTAATTTTTTCTATATAGATTTTTAGGTGTCCATATAATGTCTTTCTATTTTTAGTAGAGACGGGGTCTCGCTCAGGCTGGTCTCGAACTCCTGACCTTGAGCAATCCACCCGCCTCGGCCTCCCAGAGTGCTAGGATTACAGGCGTGAGCCACCGCGCCCGGCCGAGAAAAATCTTTTAAGCTATTTTACTTTTTACATGTCTGCCTCTCCCTGCCAGACTGACTTTCTGGACGGTAGGATTTGGGTCACATCCATCTCTGTGTCCCCAAGTCACAACACGGCATCTAACATAAAACAGACGCTCAGTCAATAATCATTTAATAAATAATATTATGTCCCTCTCTCTGTCCCCAACCACCACTAACTCCCTTGGCCTTTACAGTCGGATAAGAAATGAGGAAGTGCTGTGTCACGCTGGTTGAGCATCTCAATTTTTATTTATCATCCTACCTTGCAGTAGTGATTTATTTGCTTTTTCTTTCTCTGCTAGAGGCTGAACAGTTATTTGACATTATCATTTCTTTCTGGAAGGGGCAGAACAAACAAGTTCAGAGCTTAATAATGGATAGTTATTGGCTATGGGCAGACTAAACCAACACACGATGATACTTCAGCCAGCCCCAAGAAAATTGCCATCTATCGTATCCACCATGTGCCAGGCACTTGAGCTTATTTGTCTCATTTAAAAACCAAAAGAAACAAAGGCTTTTGTGGTGCATGCCTGTAGCCCCAGCTACTCAGGAGGCTGGGTCAGGAGGATCACTTGAGCCCAGGAGTTTGAGTCTAGCCTGGACAGTATAGTGAGATCGTGTCTCTTTAAAAAAAAAAAAAAAAAAGTTATCCTGGGCCAGAGAAATGTTAAGAATCTATCCCATTGGGAATATAAAAAAAAAATAAAAATAAAAATGAAATAGCTGGACAGAGCACTGAAAAGAGAAGAAAACTGTTGAACACTTACTTGCCTATGTGATTGCAGAGTCTCCCCAGAGAATAGCAAAGCTTTCAGAACTTCGGAGAGGAGGCTTTCTCACAGGGTCTGGTATATACCTCTAGCTCTTTTTTTTTTTTTTTTTTTAAGACTAGTCAAGTGAAGCAGTGGGAGTGGAGAAAGAACAAACGAATCTGTGACTGTTAGTGATCAATTAGTTGTAAACACCACTGCACTCAGACCAGCCCTCTAGCTCTATGTTTACACATACCCCATTATATTATTGTCATTTTTTTCACCAGTAGCCTGGAAAGGATTCATTCTGTTTTACTTATTGTTGTAGTACCAAGCCTAGCACAGTAACTGGTATAGAAGAGCTTAATAAATATTAGAATGTATTGAAGATTTTTGAGATATGGAATTAAATGATAAGAACTATGTTTTAGGAAGATGACTCTGGCAGTTGTGTGCTGGATGAATTTAATGACTAGAGTATTAGGCAAAGAGACCGTTGGGAGGCCACTGCAATAGTCTAATCAAGAGAAGTCTCAGAACTGTAATGTGACATTGGCAGCAGGATGGAAAGAAGGAAATACAAGAGATATTTCTACAGGCTTTAAGATTAAGTGGATTTAGGATGAGAGGAAAGAGTTAAATCTGATCCCTTGGTTTCTTATCTTGGTGACATGAGTGATGTCATTAACCAGTGACATTGGAAACACTGGAGGAGAAGCAGGTTTGAGGTTAACAATAATGACAAACAGGTAGGAAAAAGAGCCCTACGGCTGGAAGTGGCGGCTCACGCCTGTAATCCTAGCACTCTGGGAGGCCAAGGCAGGGGGATCACTGGAGGTCAGGAGTTCAATACCAGCCTGAGCAAGAACAAGACCCTGTCTCTATTAAAAATAGAAAAAATTAGCCAAGTGTGGTGGGGGACACCTATAGTCCCAGCTACTAGGGAGGCTGAGTCAGGAGGACTGCTTGAGCCCATGAGTTTGAGGTTGCTGTGAGCTAGGCTGATACCATGGCACTCTAGTCCAGGTGACAGAGCGAGACTCTGTCTCAAAACAAACAAACAAACAAAAAAGGAAAAAGAGCCCTAATTTGTAGGATTTGCATTCTTCCATGTTGTAAACATTCCCATTGTAGTTGATTTCAAGCTAACTGTGTGGTATCACTGAACACAGTTGAAAAGAGATGTGCCGTAGCACATAATTAGGTAATACTACTATACAGATACAATAGGTATAACCTCAAGAGCATGGATAATGCTGAATATTTATTACTTTTGTTTATAATATAAATTATTTCAATTTAAGTTTGTATAATTTAGTTCTTAATAATGACTCTGTTTCACAACTGGCACACAAAATTCCTGAAAATTTTTTGATCCACTTTTACGAACCAATACTAGCTACGAGAAATGTCAAAAGTCAACTAGCTGGCGGGAGTACACCACTGATCTTAACACACAGTGAAAGACCACAGCCTGACTCTAATAAGAACCTTGTTGCTATGATTTGAATGTGTTTCTCCAAAATTCATGTTGGAACATAAAACCCATGAGGGCTCTACCCTCATGAATAAGATTAGTGCTATTAGATGCTTCAGAGAGCTGCCTGGCCTTTCCATCTCTTCTGCCATGTGAGGACATAACATTTGTCCCTTCGTCCATATGGGGACACAGCAACACGGCATCATCTTGGAAGCAAAGAGCAAGCCTTTATCAGATGCCATGATCTTGGACTTCCCAGCCTCTAGAACTGTGAGAAATAAATTTCCATTATTTATAAATAAAAAGAAAAAGACAATTCTTTATTGAGTAATACCTGTACTGCTTTATAGATGAGGCACCCGATGCCCAAAGAATTTAAGTAAATTGTCCAAGGTTACAGCTAATGGATGTTGGAGCCAGATTCTATCCCAGGTAGCAGAGCCATCATGTTGTATAATATGCAAATGTGATATTTTTGTAGACTATAATGTGAATGGTACCCCCTGGAGTTGTGTTTCACAGTGGTCTGACCAGGCTGTGTGACTCTGGAGATCACCCTATTACTGCCTCCTCTCTTAAGGGAGAAGATCAGTTTGGTTTGGGGCAAGCAACACTGAGATGCTTATTAGACATCCAGGTGGAGGTATCCAGAGGTTCCCTTTAGAGATGTAGATTTGAGAATTAGCAGCACAGAAATTTAGTTAGATATTAGTATTTATTGTACTTCTCTTTATAGCAATCCTACCCCTCTGTTAGGTACCAGGTATGCAAAGATGAGTAAGACCATTCCCTGAGTATTTTGAAGGATCACAAAACAGTTAGCTAAAGAGAAGTGAGAGAAGAGTTCCAAGCAGAAAAAAAAAGCAAAAGAGGTAGGAAACAGTATAATATATTTGGGCAACTACAAATAGATCAATAGTAGTAGAATGTAAATGCCAAAAACTAGAATGCAGAGAGAAAGAACATAGACAGAGATAGGTTATGATGTATATGTCAATCCAGGCTAAGGATTTTGGATTTTATCCCAGCGGGTAAGATTGAGTATAAGAGTATAGAAAGAAATTAAGTTTTGACTAGGAGAATGATCACATCAGTTTATATTTTCAATCATTCTGGCAGCTGCAGAGAGAACAACTGTAGAAGAACAAGAAGATATGGGATAAGGAGACCTAAACAGATGTTGCCATGACCAGGAGAAAAGAGGTCATGAACCTGAAGGAGAGCAGTGGCGCCAGGGGTGGAGAGATGGGATTAGGTGCCAAAGTTTGCAAGATCTGGGCATCAGATATGGGATTGAAGGAGAGGGAGGAGTTAAGGATGAGTCCCAGGGGAAACAAGTGAAAATAGTGCAATTCACAGAAATGTTGTGAAGCAGATTTTTCAGGGAGTTGGTGAAGAGCCCACTTTGGGACATATTGAATTTGGGATTCCAGGCAGAGATGGCCACGCAGCAGTCAGAAGTGTGAAAACTTGAAAGAAAAGCTATAGGAAAGCAGGGACCCCTACCTATCTTGTTCATCATGTTATAATTCTGATAACTTGCAGCATGGTTCATGGCTCGTGGTAGGTACAATAGATATTTTTAAATAAATTAATAAATTACATATATTGATTTCAACATCATGCACAATGTCAAGGATACTTGAAACTGTGGGAGTAAATGAAATCCATGAGAAAGAGGTGAGAGGTGAGCCAAGACCAAAACATCAGAGAGTGTTTATGGGAGTGGAAGGAGGACAAAAGCAATCAAAGGCACTGCAAAACAGAACCAAAAAGAACCTTTTGTGGGTAAAGAGTCACTGATGAAGATGAACTGTTTCAACTAGATTAATTTCCTTTGGTTCTCATCATCAGCATTGGAATTTTTTGCACCTGGGAATGGGTAATAAAAAAGGAGTTAAGGAGTCAACTAGTAGATATACAAGCTGCCACCTGTGAAATTTACTTAATAAATTTTCTCTAAAATCCTTTAAATAAAAAAAAAAATTCTTTAACTAAATTGCTGGTTGGTGAGGGCTTTAGGTGGGGCTTTGTTAGGAAGAATTGCTTAGGATCAGGGCAGCCACTGAGAAAATGCTTGCAATGAATCATAGTTTGCTCTGTTTTTTAGAAGTGAGGGCCTGAAAATTTTTCTCTGCCCAATTCAAATAAATATGGCTCTTCTTCTCTGGGCAAAGCACTTGTTCCCAACCCAGTTCTTCAGAAAATAGAGCTCCTTCTATCTATTATCTTAAAGTAATATTCTCAAACATGAATAACCTGAGGTCCCTTGTGAAAGAAAGAAAATTCGTGAGAATCTTCAATGTTGGTTTAATTTATTAAATTGACTTTTTTGAGATAGGTTCTCACTCTGTCCCCCTGGGTAGAGTGCAGTGGCATCACTGTAGCTCACTGAACCTCAAACTCCTGAGCATAAGCAATCCTTCTGCCTCAGCCTCTCAAGTAGCTCAGACTACAGGTGCACACCACCACACCTGACTAATTTTTTCTGTTTTTGGTAGAGACAGGTCTTGCTCTTGCTCAGGCTGGTCTCGAACTCCTAACCTCAAGCAAGTGCTAGGATTACAGGCATGAACCACCTCACCCAGCTTAAATTTAATTATTTAACTTTCTTTAATTTTATTTGATTTTTTCATTCAAACTAATGTTTTACTAGGTTGCCCCATGATGCAATATTGAAAATAATTTTAAATAGTTTCATGAAAATATTTTCTTGTTATTTACTATTATCATTGCCACTGATGAACTACTGCAAGTTGGAACAGTATACAAGATGGGTTCCTGCAGGCAGTGCCTTCCATGAATATGGTCCTGACTGCTACAGTGCAGCTTCTTTTGGATTCTGCATACCTATACTGCTTACGCCCTGGGATGATGACTCAAATGACTCAATTCTTCCATCATCTTTTTCTTCGTTCAAGCTAGCATGAAACCTTGGTTTATACAGTGTTCATTGACATCATCTAGACTTCACTTTACAAAGCAGCAGTTACACAATTTGCTGTGGGGGACAATTACCTGTCTCTTTAACAGCCTTGTTCATAGCTAACTAGATATAACAAGTACGGCAATTTGAGGTGAGTATAAAGCAGATGTTCTATGACAATGATCATTTTAACATTAGGACTTGCTAACCTAATAGCAGCCTGCCATAAACTTATAAACCATTAAAGCTAAACCTACAAACCATTAAAGCTAAATGCTTTCATGTACTTGTAACAACAAATGCAAAATAAAATCATGGAAACCACAATCACAAGACAGCACTCACTTATGAGGTAATCCAGATGATTCAGACTATGTTTATGTTAATTTTTTTAGATTATTCTGAAAGAAAAATATTTAACAATACTAAAATTTATAAGGATTCAATTTATAAAATTATATTTGGACATACAGAGGCCTACAGATGCTAATTTGAGAAACATTGTTATCAAGAATGATAGAATTTGTTAAAATTTAGTACAGCTGAAAGTAACAGATAAACTGCAAATAACAAGTTTAACCAAATAGGGGATTAATTTTTCCCATTTAACAAGTAGAGGCCCACCTGTAATCCTAGCACTCTAGGAGGCCGAGGTGGGAGGATTGCTTGAGATCAGGAGTTCAAGACTAGCCTGAGCAAGAGTGAGACCCCCTTCTCTACTAAAAATAGAAAAATCAGCTGGGTGTTTTGGCGGGGGCCTGTAGTCCCAGCTACTTGGGAGGCTGAGGCAGGAGGATTGCTTAAGCCCAGGAGTTGGAGGTTGTAGTGAGCTTTGATAACACCACTGCATTCTACCCATGGTGACACGGTGAGACTCTTGTCTCAAAAAAAAAAAAAAAAAAAACAAGTAAACAAGTAGAGGCTGGGCACCATGGCTTACACCTATAATCCTAGCACTTTGGGAGGCAGGAAGATCGATTGAGGTCAGGAGTTCAAGACCAGCCTGAGTAAGAGCAAGACCTCATTTCTACAAAAAAAAAAAAAAAACAGAAAAATTAGCCAGTTGTGGTGGTACAGAGCTATAGCCTTAGCTACTTGGGAGGCTGAGGCAGGAGGATTGCTTGAGACCAGGAGTTTGAGGTTGCAGTAAGCTATGTTGATGTCACTATACTCTAGCCTGGGCAACAGAATGAGACAAGTAGACAGTCCAAGGCTGGTATGCACATTCCATGCTGCTATGAGGGACCCAGATTTCCTTTAACTTTCTGTTCCCAAATCCCTGGCAAGCAGCTTTTATTCTTATGATTACCTTATAGTCACAAAATGTCTACTCTGCTTCCAACCCTATGCCTGTATTCCAGATAAGGAAAAGGAATAAGGCAGCCCAAAGGGATAGGGGCCATAACCAGGAAGCAAAGCATTCCAGAAGTGCTCAGTTTATATATCATTGGCTAGAACTGTCATATTGCTACTCCTAGCTGTAAGTGGGGCTGGATATTGTGTCTTTTAGTTGGGAATATTACAACTCCTAACAAAATTTGAGATTTTGTTAGCAAGGAAAGAAGGGAGAAGGATATTGGATAGGCAACCAGAGTGACTGACCTTAAAGGAATTAGAATGAAGCTTAGGATTCTGACTGTGGCCATGTATGCATGTTGAGACATCAGAGAAAAAGAGACTAAATTGTACTACTTGGGTTTTTTTCCTAACCTTACTAAAGGTGGTAATTTGCTTTATTAAAATTACTTTATATAATATGGGTCTCTGTGTTATACAACTTCAAGAGGTGATAGTATTCACATTGTATTCTCTGTGAATAGTGCTTCTGGAATCGTGTAACACAGCAACCTCATATGTAGTAATGCTTTTGGTGTTGCAGATCTTTCATGAAGTGATATACAACCCTTAGTTACTTGCACAATTACATATTTAAATATAAACTGTTACCTCCTTGAAAAATCTAAAGCCCTAGACCCTCAGATTTGGAAGGAACCACAGTTAACTAATTCAACAATTAAGTTCCCACTGTGTGCCATGCATTGTCCCTGTACTTTATGCCCTGCATGGAACATGGAGCTTCACATCCAACCTTCTACTCGTTATAAGAATCCTATCTTCAACTGCCGGGCGGGGGGCTCACGCCTGTAATCCTAGCACTCTGGGAGGCCAAGGCAGGTGGATCGCTCGAGGTCAGGAGTTCGAAACCAGCCTGAGCAAGAGCCATACCCACGTCTCTACTAAAAATAGAAAGAAATTATCTGGCCAACTAAAAATATATATAGAAAAAATTAGCCGGGGCCGGGAGCGGTGGCTCACGCCTGTAATCCTAGCACTCTGGGAGGCCGAGGTGGGCGGATCATTTGAGCTCAGGAGTTCGAGACCAGCCTGAGCAAGAGCGAGACCCCACCTCTACTAAAAATAGAAAGAAATTATATGGACAGCTAAAAATATATATAGAAAAAATTAGCCGGGCATGGTGGCGCATGCCTGTAGTCCCAGCTACTCGGGAGGCTGAGACAGGAGGATCGCTTGAGCTCAGGAGTTTGAGGTTGCTGTGAGCTAGGCTGACGCCACAGCACTCTAGCCTGGGCAACAGAGTGAGACTCTGTCTCAAAAAAAAAAAAAAAAAAAAAAAAAAAAGAATCCTATCTTCAATGACCTGACAGTCACTGGGCCTTCTTCCAGGGTTATCCAGTAATAACCCTTTCTGTCTTGGTCACCCTCTTCCAGGTGTTCATATTGGTGCTCTCTGGGCTGTCCATGGCAGCTAAAAGTGGGCAAAAAACTCAGCTTCATGTAACTGTGGTGTTAGCCATGTAGAATACAGCAAAACTGTCTCCCTACCTTGACCTACCCACCAAGTTCTAGAGTAGTTTATTACACACAGATAGAAAACTCAGATCCCAGGTAACTTCCCCCAGCCTCAATTTTCTCCTCATTAAAACATATGACAGGCCGGGCGCGGTGGCTCACGCCTGTAATCCTAGCACTCTGGGAGGCCGAGGTGGGCGGATCGTTTGAGCTCAGGAGTTCGAGACCAGCCTGAGCAAGAGCGAGACCCCATCTCTACTAAAAATAGAAAGAAATTATATGGACAGCTAAAAATATATATAGAAAAAATTAGCCGGGCATGGTGGTGCATGCCTGTAGTCCCAGCTCCTCGGGAGGCTGAGACAGGAGGATCGCTTGAGCTCAGGAGTTTGAGGTTGCTGTGAGCTAGGCTGACGCCACGGCACTCACTCTAGCCTGGGCAACAGAGTGAGACTCTATCTCAAAAAAAAAAAAAAAATATGACAGAGTTTTCTCTGACACAAAGTAAGTGCTTAACACACGATAATTACTATCTTTATCATCATTATCATTATTATCTATGTTAAAATTTGTTGGTTTGGCTTTAACCCATCATTTGAGTCTATCAAAAAATAAATGAAGCTAGGTATAGTGGTGTACCCTGTAGTCTAGGGAGGCTGAGGTGGGAGGATCACTTGAGCCCAGGAGTTCAAGGCCAATCTGGACAACATAGCAGGACCTAGTCTCTAAAAAAAATAATAATTTTTTTCAGGCCAGGTGCAGTGGTTCATACCAGCACTTTGGGAGGCCAAGGCAGGAAGACTGCTGGAAGCCAGGAGTTCAAGACCAGGCTGGGCAACATAGCAAGATCCCGTCTCCACAAAAAAAATGTTTTAAGTAGCCAGGCATGGTGGCACACGCCTGTAGTCCCAACTACTTGGGAGGCTGAGGTGGGAGGATTCCTTGAGCCCAGGAGTTCAAGGGTGCAATGAGCTATGATCCAGCCTGGGCGACAGAGCAAGACCCTGTCTCAAAAATAATAATAATAAATTTTTAAGATTCATAAAACAAAATGTATTTAAGTATTTCTCTACCTAATCTTTATTTGAACTTGTTTTTTTGTTTCTGCCTCAGCTTCTCAAAGTGCTAGGATTACAGGCATGAGCCACCTCACCTGGCCTGAACTTGTTTTTGAGTTTACATTGACTTCCACGCATACTTTTGGTTTTTTATTTTTAAAAATCTGACATCTCAATTTCTACATTTTCAATAGATTCCAACCTTAAATTCAAATAATGACTTGGTATTTGTTGTTCTGTCGCTGTCCTATTTTATACTGAGCTGCTGCTTTTCATTATTAAGTAAGTTATGCATTAAGGATATTGGACTCTATGGATATTAGGCTCAAGTTTTCATCTTCCTCCCACACCCAGCTAAAAACATAAAGTGTTCTTCTCTTCTTCCATCTTCCTTTCCCTCCAATTTTATGAGATCTAGAATGAAAGCCCAGATACAGTCCAGACCAGAGCAGTAAAAGGAATGTGTCCAAACTGGATCAACCAGTGCTCCCTTGGCAGCACATATACTAAAATTGGAACAATACAGACAAGATTAGCATGGTGAAAAAGAAAAAGAAAAACTGGATCGAGGTAGTTGAGGTAGTTGTGAGCTAGACAACAGAAGACTTGCAGTTTAAGTTTATATAATTAAAGTTGGCTTTTACTTCTAACCACCTGATGCTTCAGGGACTAATTACTTCTCAGATTCTATTTTTTTTTTTTTTTTTTTTTTTTGAGGCAGAGTCTCACTCTGTTGCCTGGGCTAGAGTGCTGTGGTGTCAGCCTAGCTCACAGCAACCTCAAACTTCTGAGCTCACGCCATTCTCCTGCCTCGGCCAACCGCGTTGCTGGGACTACAGGCAATTGCCACTGTGCCTGGCCACTTCTCAGATTCTTTTTTCCAGAACCAAATCCCTATAAACAGGGCCTGGCGCGGTGGCTCACACCTGTAATCCTAGCACTCTGGGAGGCTGAGGCAGGAGGATCGTTTGAGCTCAGAAGTTCGAGACCAGCCTGAGCAAGAGCAAGACTCCGTCTCTACCAAAAATAGAAAAAAATTAGCCAGCCACGGTGGTGAGCACCTGTAGACTCTGTCTCAAAAAAACAAACAAAAAAAAAAAAACCCACAAATCCCTATAAACATAAGCATTTTTCAGTTATTTCTCAACCTCAGCACTATCAACATTTTAGGTCTGATAATTCTTTGTCATGGAGGGGCTGTCCTGTGCATAACAGTATGTTTAGCATATCCTAGTCTCTGTTCTCTAGATGCCAGTAGCACCTCCCCCCTCCCCACATTGCCAGTTGTCCCCCCAGGTTAAGAATTGCTGAGTTAGAGAAAGTCATATAAATGATTAGAGGACTCCTAGCCTCCTAGCCTATCTAAGCTTCTGACCTATTTGTCCTGGCTGTCAGAGTCAGCTTTGCCTGGAAGCAGGAAAAAAAGTCCTTTACTTCTTTCATGTATACATACTTTACTTCTAGCCATTCATCTTGGCCAAAGCTTCCAGGAAAGGGAAACTTGGCCAGGATGGATGGCCAAGCTTGCCAGAAGCACTACAATTAGGAGAGTGATGATGTTCGGACTGGAAAGACTCACACCCACCGTACTGTCTCTTTGGCTTGCTCTTAGGAGCCACTGTGCCATTGACAGATGGGAGAGAAAGGGAGATACGATAGAAGGCTCTGAGAAAGCATACAGATGGAAAAGGAGGGCTTTACCTCTGAGCAAGAAGGCTTCACTCTGATTCATTCCTTGCCCTAACCACCACACCTCTCACCAGAAGGTGGGATCCCATCTTTCATGATACCCTTAGCCATGTTCTCTTGGCCTACTGCAGGGTGCAATTCTACAACCAGAGGTATCTCTATATTCTCTCCTTCCATCTTCCCTAGAGAAATGTCAGGGCTGACAGATGGTCCTTAATCTGAGAACCCTAAGACCAGAGTGGGTTTGGAGGAAGGGCCATGCTATTCAGTTGAAGAGTTTGGGCACCAGACAAAAGGGGCTGATGGGAGGTCTGGGAACCCGCTCCTAACCTGTGTATCACGTATGGTTCGCCAAGCCAGGAGAAAGCTTGGCCCTTTCTAATTCTGAAGTATCATAGAATAAAAAACTCAGTATGTTTTTGAAACCAGGAGATTTATTTCTCCTAACTCTTCTCTTCTTCAACTTAAACAGCTCCATTTCCCCAACTGCTCCTTACTGTGACCTCATTTCCAAACCCCTGCTGATGTCTCCCAGTAGCACTTAATTTAGCATCAAGTTCAACCACCTTCCTTAGCTTGACACATGAGGCCCGCTACCTTCTGACCCCTGGTCTTTCCTCCTTCACGTACACCTCATGCCGCTCTAGCCATAAAGTCCTATTTGCAGTCCTCTGAGTGTATCATGATGTTTCAGATCTCTATGCTCTTCCACATCCTGTTTGCTCTTTGCCTAACTCCTACTTGTCTCTTAAAACCGGGCTTAAGTGTTACCACTTCTGGAATACCTTTCCTGACAACCTCCCCATTCCCAGTCTGATTTTCAGTGCCCCTTCCTCTATATTTCCACCATGCCCTATGCATATTTCTATCATAGATAGCACTTATTACATCATTCTGTAATTGTTGATAATTTCCTTTTCTCTTCCCCCTTCAGACCATGATCTTGATGAGTCAAGGTTATGGTGCTTGTAAGTACTTCAGAGCACTGAAGAGAAATAGACTGAGAACCACTACATTGAACTTCCTAGAGGGCAGGGCCATGTCTTCACCTCTGCATCCCAACATCCAGCATATGGCCTGTAAGCATTTGGTGCTCAGTGAATGTGGAATGAATGCATGAATTCTTCGGGCAGGAGATTGATTTTAGGTGGCTTAGCCACATATTTGGCAATCTTATTTTTGAGTGTCATACAGATACAGATGCAAAGTGCACAAGTTGGAGACAGGAGGCTGATGAATCCTTACCTCACCCCATACATCTGTATCTGTCATAAGTGTGCAAGTCCCATATTCATGTCAGGTGCAGAGAAAGTGCTGAACAGGTATTTGCTAAATTAATCAATGGCTCAATTTCCCCACTTTCAAGGACTGAGATACCTGCTTCCCTCTACCATAGGCTAACAAGAAGGTTAAATACAAAATTAAAAAATAGTTCTCCCACGTATTTATTACTACTTTCTGAGTTCCCTGAGGGCAGAGAGCATTATGAGTCAGCCTCCACTAAAACTGAGCCAACCACAGCCAGTCTGGATGGTGAGTGGGAACTGCTGACAGGAGGGAGCTTTGCTTACGGGGAACTAACCTAGGCCCGAGAATCACACTGCAACTTCTATCCTCCTCTTTTCCGGAAAGAAAAGAACTGCAGGCATTTTTTAAGTGTCTAAGAATTGGGCCCCTAGTACCTTAGGTGGGACAAACCAGTGTGGGGATTTTCACTGAAGAATGTTTTTGATGAGTGTTATAAACTGGATGTACTGCTTCAATCTCAAGAGAGTTTTCAGACAGGGCCTGGTCAGGGAGTTCCAGAGCTCTAATTAGCTGCTAATTGGCCATTTAAGTAATATCTTGGTCTGTCCAATGCACAGATTTGATCTAATGAAGAAGGTATTTTGCTTCTTACTGGAAGCTTAGGCTTATGTGAAATGCCTACTATTTTACTTCTGGGGACCTTGAAATCTTGTGATCCTTTTGCTCTTCAGAAATGGACTCAAATATCTTTTCTCCAATTGGACAAGAACGTGACTGAGCCAAGCAGCTTGGCTATAATTGGTCTATGACTAAAAGGGCAGCATTATATCAAAGGCTTATCTACTACATTCCCTAAAAAAAGGAAATCACGGGGAAAGGGCAGCAGGTGCCATGTCTGGCCATGATGGTGGCAAGAAGAAGCCCCTGAAACAGCCCAAAAAGCAGGCCAAGGATATGGATGAGGAAGATAAGGCTTTCAAGCAGAAACAGAAAGAAAAGCAGAAGAAACTCAGGAGCTAAAAGTGAAGGCCCTGGGGAGGGCCTGGCCACTGGTGGAATTAAGAAATCTGACAAAAAAGAAGCTATTCCACGTGCTTGAAGCGATGGTGACCCTAGATTGCATTCCTATTTAAATACCTGTATTCCCAGCCCTAACATCTTTTGCCACCTGTAGCTGGAATGAAGTGTTGTCTTGGAGCCTGTTCTGCATTTAAGAATAAATTTTATTTCATTTATTTATTTTTTTTTTGAGACAGAGTCTTGCTCTGTTGCCCAGGCTAGAGTGCCGTGGCGTCAGCCTAGCTCACAGCAACCTCAAACTCCCGGGCTTAAGCGATCGTACTGCCTCAGCCTCACAAGTAGCTGGGACTACAGGTGTGCGCCACCATGCCCAGCTAACTTTTTCTATATATATTTTAGATGGCCAGATAATTTCTTTCTATTTTTAGTAGAGACAGGGTCTCGCTCTTGCTCAGGCTGGTCTCAAACTCCTGACCTCGAGCGATCCACCTGCCTTGGCCTCCCAGAGTGCTAGGATTACAGGCGTGAGCCACTGCGCCCGGCCAAGAATAAACTTTTATTAAAAAAAAAAAAATCATGCAGTGACTCATCATCTAGTTGTTTCACTCAGCTATTCCCACCTTAGCTGTGAATTTAAAGTAAACCCTGCCCAGAATCCTACCAGAGTCTGCTCTTTGGTTGTCATTGTACCCTAAATACTATATCACCTAGAATTAAACTAACTCATTTGGGGGGGAAAAAGAAAGAAGGAAAGAAAGAAAAAGGAAATGAAGTTCTCAAAGCCCAGCACTAGCAGGGCTCAGGGGAGTCACCTTCTTACCTTAATGAAGCAGGAGGAGCACCAGTACATACCTGGTACTTGGGACTTTAACCTTCACCCACATTCTGCCTGGAGAAGGAAATCCAGGCTGCAATGCAGGGATCTGGCTCCTGGGCTCTGTCAAGGCTGAGGCAGAGCTGGAGAAGAAATCCCTATCTCCACCCCAGGCTCAAGCCCAGCTCACTCCCTTATCTTGCCCAACCTTGATCCAGGGACAGGAACTGGCACACTGGCCTTCAGAAGCCTTAGGACTTTCATCCTCAGAGCTGAATAAGCAGAACAGAGCTAGTGCCAAGGCCATTTTTGGTAACCCCATAATTTTTTCTCCCACTTAACATATCATGTACGTTTTCTCATGACAATACTTATATATCTACTTTATCCTTCTTGCGACTATATTTATCATATGGATGCACAATAATTTCTTTTGGCTATTCCCTTCCTATGAACATTTGGATAATTTCCTCTCCTCTAAACAATGCAGTAAACATCCTTGTCACTTTTCTACTATTTCCTTAAACTAAATTCCTAAAAATTGCTGGACCAGAAGGCATGCACATTTATTTTCACATATATTACCAAATTACCCTATGGAAAGATTATACTGTTTTGTGCTCCCATCAATGAGGTACAAGTAGATCCCTTTTTTCATATTGCCCCCAACACTGGAACTTGATATTTTAATTTTATCAATGTGATGGTGAAAGTGATTTGTATTTCTTTGATTATTAGTGTGTTTGAATATCCTTTTATTTAATTATTTATTTATTTTTTCAGAGACAAAGTCTCACTCTGTTGCCCAGGTTGGAGTACAGTGGTGTCATAGCTCACTGCAATCTCAAACTCCTGGGCTCAAACAATCTTCCTGCTTCAGCCTCCTGAGTAGCTGGGACTACAGGTGCGTGCCACCATGCCCAGGTAAATTTTTTTTCATTTTTTGTAGAGATGGGGACTTGCTATGGTGTGCAGGCTGGTCTAGAACTCCTGGCCTCAAGCAATCTTCTTGCCTTGGCCTCCCAAAGTGCTAGGATTACAGGTGTAAGCCACTGCAGCCTGAATAATCTTTTTATAGCCATTTTTCTTTCTTCTTTTGAGAACCACTTGTTAAGAACTTTGCCTATTTTTTATAGAGATATTTGTCTTTTTCTTATTGATTTTATAACAGTTCTTTATGTTAGGTCCAGAGCTGAGAGAGAGACTCACGAAGCCTCAGGTGTAGCAAAATGCTGTTTATTTTGAGTATCTGGGTGCAGATGGGTGGAGGCTGAAAAAGGCGGTCACAAGAGAGAAGGGGAGAGCCTTGGGTTTTATAGAGTGTTTTCTGGGAGTAAACAAATTCTTTTCAAACAACTGGGAGGGATAAGGAAAGTAAGTTCCCCTCTTGCATTCCATTCCTTTATCTCCCTAGGGGTCTGGCAAAGGCTAATGTGCCTAATACACTCTTAGGAAGGGGAGAGGGGTGGGTTTTATAGGAGATTTGGATGGAAGTTTGGGGAGGGTGAATTCTTTAAACCTAACACTTTACAAAATAAGATTTGAATCCTTTGACCATTAAATATTGCAAACTCTTTTCCTAGTTTGTCATTTATCTTTTAATCTTGCTTGTAATACTTTTCTGCCCAATATTCAGTTTTATCTAGTGAAAACCGTCAATATTTTCCTTTTGGCTTTCTAACTTTTATTGTCAAGCTAAGTAAGGGCTTTTCCACTCCAAGATTATATAAATGTTCACCTATTTCTTTCTTAAGTGCTTTATCTATATTCAAATCTCTAGGGTCTTGCTCTGTCTCCCAGGTAGAGTACAGTGGCATCTATCATCGTATTTATTAGCTCACTACAACCTCAAACTCCTGGGCTCAAGCAATCTTCCTGCCTCAGCCTCCCGAGTAGTTGGGACCACAGGCTCGTGCCACTGCACCCAGCTAATTTTTCTAGTTTTTGTAGAGATGGGGTCTCACTATTGCTCAGGCTGGTCTCAGACTCCTGGCCTCAAGCAATTCTCCTGCCTGGGCCTCCCAAAGTGCTAGGATTAGAGGCATGAGCTACTGTGCTCCGCCCTGAAATTTACTTTTGTATCTAGTATGTGTTAGAAGTCTAATTTTTTTTTTCCTAAATGGTTAGTCAGTTATGCTCTTTTCTTATCAAACCACATATAGTTACTGAAATGTAACATCCTGCTTCCTTTCTCCACAACTTGGCACATGTTAGTTCCTCTACTCAGACTGCCCCTTCTCTAGCTTCCTTTAACTCTCTGACCAACAACAGTCTAGTCTTCCAAAAAACTCCTGGCACATGGTAGATATTATATGTCTGTCGACTGAATGAATAAATCAATCACTTCTACCCACTTTTAGCACAGAGCAGCCTCTGTGGGTAACATATGCAATAGAAGGATGTAAAATTAGGAAATGCAGTTGACTGGGGAAATCCACACCACCATATGACAGGCTGTCTGCTTCCTTCGGTGGTTCTTCCCTTGACTTGCCAGCCCTGCCCACACCACTTCCTCTTCTTCTCCCTCACTTTCCAGCCTTAGTGCAATGGTTTTTGTTGGCTGCAGCCTCCTTTCCACCACTTCTCTGCAGCATCGATCTTTGTGACTGTGATTACTGCCCTGATATAACTACAGCTTTTATGCCAACAGCTGTAGCTCTCTACATAATTGTGTGTATGTACTTGTGTAAGTGTGCCTGTGTGCGTGCATGCGTGTGTGTGTGTGTGTGTGTGTGAGAGAGAGAGAGAGAGAGAGAGAGAGGAGAGTGCAACCCTGTACAGAGTCCTCCTCCATTCCAGAGTCCTGCTGTCTCTGTCAGGGCTGGATAGCAGTTTTTAGTAGCTTCGCTGGATGGGGTAGGAGAGGGGAGGGAACAGTTCTATCCAGCTTAGCTTGCAGCAGCCTACTCTAAATACAAATAATAATCGTTACCACTGTTAGGTAGATAGTGAGGGATTCCAGGTCTTCTAGGGACAAAAGTGGGGGCTGTTGCCCTCATCTTGGTTCTGCCCAACCCTAATTCTCCATACCTGGGAGAGAAGGGAATACCCTACGAATCTGCCAATGAAAACTTGGCACACCAGCTGCAAAAGAATGCAGGGGACTCTCTAGCCCATGGGCCAAGCCACATGCGTACCATAAAGTCCGGAAAGTGACCTAGTACCCATATGCGTAGTTAAGGCTCAGGTCATGTGACTCCCAACTGTCCAATCAAAGTGGTTCCATGGTGATCTCTGAACCACAAGGGAAGTCCCTATCCGGACACAATAAAATAGGATGCAGACCACAGCCAAGCTCGCTCTCTCTTTGCCCTTCCTTTTGCCTGCCCCGCTGCGACAATGGGTCTGGTTGTCATCTGTGGCATATGTACCATGTTCTGTAAAACTATATCTTGCTCTTGCCCTATAATCCTATCTTTCTCTCCTCAATAAACCTCATTTTCATGCTTGCCTAACTTCGGCGTGTCTGGTCATTCTTCAGCCATGAGCGTGCCAAGAACCCATGGCTTCAGACTGAAACCTAACACCACTTACTGAGTCTCTACTACATACCACCAGGCAATTTACATCCATTGTTTCATTTAATCCCCACACAGATCGGAAAGCTAGCTATTAAAATTTTCATTTCGCAGAGGAGGAAATTTGCCCAAGATCACACAGCTACTAAGGGGCACAGCAAGAATTTAAACACAGCTGTATCTAAACAACTATCCTGGTTGATTCACAACCAGTCTAGTTGGGCAATCTTCAGGTTGGAGCTTCAGGGCTGTGAGATCTCCAGTTCCTCAACCTGACATTCTAGGCACTCCACAACAACTATCCAACTTCTCGGTATACTTCTGTATACACCTTTCATTCATTCATTCATTCAACAACCATTATTGATCTTGGTGAAATGAACACTCTTTGAAATTAGACGAACATTTTAATCCCATCTTCATCACTATGTCATCTTAGGCAAGTCAATAAACCTCTCTTGACACTCAATTTAAAATATGGATGATAATACCAACATGCTGGATTACTGCGAATATTAAATGAGATACTAGAGATCAGGAGGCATCAATTACTTTTTTTTATTTTAAATTTTTTTATGTTGCATGTTCTTCTAATGAAGGCATCAATTACTTTAGAAAGTATTTATTAGTCTGCTCCCCTAGTGAAGGCCTTGAATACATGAGAGTCTATGTCCTCTTGCCTACTCAAGGATATGGCTTCTACAATTATTGTCTTTTTCTTCTGGATTGTTAATTTTCCTCACTCTGCTAGATCAGCACATAACCTACTGTAATATTGTACCTCCCAATTCAGGGGAAAAAAATCCCTCCCTTGACTTCATGACTTCTCCTACTGTCCCATTTTGCTATAGCAAACTCCTAAAAGAGTTGCTTATATGCACTTTCTCAACTCCAATTCTTTTCTTAGTTTGCCCTAATCAAGCCTTGTCTATACCACTTCACTGAAGCCTCTATCACCAAGATCCCCAATGGCCACCATTATGCCAAATCCAACGGCCAAGCCTCAGGCCTCATCTTACCTGACCTCTTAGTAGCATTTATCCTAGCTGATCATTCTCTCCTTGAAAGGATTTCTTTACTTGGCTTCTGGGATTTTGCACTTTCCTGATTTTTCTTTTATTTTATTGTTTGTTCCTGTTCTGGGTTCTTTTCCTGACTTCTAAATGTTGCAAGACCCTCCCAAACAGAGTCTTTGGTCCTCATTTCTTTCTCACTCCCTCCCTAGGTGAGCTTATCTAGTTTCAAGACCTTAGACATAATTTATATAGCCCATACCCCACCACTGGGCTCTGGACCCCTATATCCAACAACCTACGTGGCTCCCCTCTCTTATGTCTTATAGGCATTTCAAATTCAACTTGTCCAAAAAGAATTCTTTCCTCCCTGATACTCATATACTGCTTTCCTAGGGGTCTCCATCTGGTATAGGCACCTCCCATTTGCCCAGTCACTCAGGTCAAAATCCCAGGGGGTTATCCTTTATTCCTCTTTCCTTCATACCCTCATCTAATCCATCCTGTCAGCAGTTTTTTCAATATATATTCTGAATCTGACCACTTCTTACCACCTTATCACTTCTACCCTGGTCTAAGTCACTATTACCTCAAGTACGGTCTACTCTTAGAGCTTCCTAACTACAGTCATGTCCCACATAAGGGTATTTTGGTTAGCGACAAATCGCATATACTACAGTGATCCTGTAAAATTATAATGGAGCTAAAAAATTACTATTGCCTAGTGAGGTAGTAACCATCATAATGTCATAGTGAATGTATTGCTCACATGTTTGTGATTATGCTGGTGTAAACAAACCCACTGCACTGCTAGTCATATAAAAGTATATAGCACATACAATTATAGTATGTATTAGGGTGTGAGATAGTGCATGTTTTGAGAAAGATTTCTCACACAAAGATTAGGATAGGATAGTAAGAAGAAAAGTTTATTTTACTTTTTCCAGATGTAAAAAGGGCCAACACGGAAGTGAAAGAGGGAGAGTGTGTTAGGTGTAGAATACCGGTTACTCAGGCTTTTTATTTAGGGGTTGTAAAAGGGGTGAAGGTGATTTATGGCTATATCCTAATTAGCTGGGTACTGTTGTATCCACTTCTCTTTTTTTCTTAGTGGTAGGCTAAAAACGGAAGCAGCTGCGAGATGTCAAAGATCTTATTGGCTGGGCAGGAAGTGAGGCCTGAAGCTCACACCACGCCCACCCCCCCATTCAAGAACTCCTGATTGCTGTTAAGCAAATAGGTCTGGACATTGTAAAACAGAAGAATTTTACATTTCCTCTCTGTCTGCTCAGCTCTTTTCAAATGTTGTGAAAACAGAACTCCGTGGGCTGCCTGTTAGCCAGAGAGCTCATATGATCGATCTTAGCCCTTTCTGAGAAGCTAGATAATTTTTCTGTTATTTTGATAGCAAGGCAGCCCTTTCAGTATGTATGGTGCATCATAGTAGATAATGACAATAAACAATTATGTTACTGGTTTATGTATATACTATACTATATTTTTTTATCATTATTTTATTCTCACTCTGTTGTCCAGGCTAGAGTGCAGTGGCCTGATCATAGCTCACTGCAACCCCCAACTCCTGGATCAAGCAATCCTCCCACCTCAGCCTCCCAAGTGGCTGGGACTACAGGCTGCCACATCCAGCTAATGTTTCTATTTTTGTAGCGAGGTGGAGGTCTTGCTATGTTGCCCAGGCTGGTCTCGAACTCCTGGACTGAAGCAATCTTCCTGTCTCAGACTCCCAAAGTGCTGGGATTATAGATATGAGCTACCATGCCCAGGCTTTTTATCATTATTTTGGAGTGTATTCCTTCTACTTATAAAGAAAAAGTTAATTATAAAACAGCCTTGGGCAGGTCCTTCATGAGGTAGTCTAGAAGAAGGCATTTTTATCATAGAAGATGACAGCTCCATGTATGTTATTGCTCTGAAGACCTTCCAGTGGGACAAGATGTGGAGGTGGAAGTGATGTTGATAATACTGACCCTGTGTAGGCCTAGGCTAATGTGTGTGTTTGTGTCTTAGTTTTTAACAACAAAGTTTAAAAGTAAAAAAAATAAAAATTTTAAAAATAGAAAAAAAACTTACAGAAACCTTTTTTTTTTTTTTTCGAGACAGAGTCTTGCTTTGTTGCCTGGGCTAGAGTGAGTGCTGTGGCATCAGCCTCGCTCACAACAACCTCAAACTCCTGGGCTCAAGCAATCCACCTGCTTCAGCCTCCCAAGTAGCTGGGACTACAGGCGCACACCACCATGTCCGGCTAATTTTTCTACTTTTTTTTTTAGAGACGGGGTCTCACTTTTGCTCAGGCTGGTCTCAAATTCCTGACCTCAAGCCATCCTCCTGCCTCGGCCTCCCAGAGTTCTAGGATTACATGCATGAGCCATCGCGCCAGCTGCTTATAGAAACCTTAAAGAAAATATTTTTGTACAACTGTACAATGTAATTGTGTTTTAAGCTATGTGTTATTACAAAAGAGTCAAGAAGTTCAAAAAATTAATAAAGTAAAAATTACAGTGATTTATCATTGAAGAAAAAAAAATTTTTAAATAAATTTAGTTTAACCTAAGGGTAGTGTTTATAATGTCTACAGTAGTGTACAGTAATGTCCTAGGCCTTCACATTCATTTACCCCTCACTTGCTCTCTTACGAAGAGCAACTTCCAGTCCTGCAAGCTCCAATCATGGTCAGTGTCCTATGTAGCTGTACCATTTTTTATCTTTTATACTGTATTTTTATTGTACCTTTTCTATGTTTAGATACATTTAGATACACAAATACTTACCATTGTATTACAATTGCCTACAGTATTTAGTACAGTAACTGTACAGGTTTGTAGCCTAGGAGCAATAGGCTATACCATATAGCCTAGGTGTGCAGTGGGCTATATCCCATATAGGTTTGCGTAAATACATTCTAATCACCTAATGTGACACATTTCTCAGAACTTACCCTCATCATTAAGTGATGCATGACTGTATTCACACAGCACCCACGGATGCAGACTGGATGCTTGGGCAAGACTTTGCTTGGTTACTGCAGCCCAGGGCCTAAGCCTCCTACTCAACCCTTGTCAGAGAATCCTAACTCAGAGGAGTTTACCAGCATTTACGGACTCAAAAAGGACTGATATATAAGTTAGAAAATAAAAAAATATATTAATTTACCATGGGAAGTTTGCTTTTCATGGATGAGCATATTCCTATCTGCCCCCCGGGATACTCTCCGCCTGGCATTGAAGAATATAAGAAGTCAGGCTGGGCACATTGGCTCATACTTGTAATACCAGCACTTTGAGATCCTAAAGTAGGAGGATTGCTTGAGGCCAAGAGTTTGAGACCAGCCTTGACAACAAGCAAGACCTCATCTCTACGAAAAATAGAAAAATTAGCCAACAGTGGTGGCGTGTCCCTGTAGTCCCAGCTACTGGGGAAGCTGAGGCAGAAGGATCACTTGAGCCCAGGAGTCTGAGATTGCTGTGAGTTAGGATGATGCCAGTGCACTCTAGCCCAGAGGACAGAAAGAGCCTGTGTCAAAAAAAAAAAAAAAAAAAAAAAAGAATACAAGAAGTCCAATATTACTATTAGGTCATTAAATATGAAATGTCTGATTTCAAATCAAAAGTGTAGTTTATTATATCTCAAACAAGAAGCAGTACAATTAATCAAAGTATGCGCCTAAACTATCAACACAGTTTTGCCATCTTAATGGTAGCTTGTTTATGCCAGCAGCAAAGAATCCTGGAGGGCGAGTGGTGATGAAATCACGAAAGGCGTTTTCCACAGTTTGTGGAGAATTGAATATTTTTCCGTGCACGAAGTGGTCCAAAGCCTGGAAGAAGTCAGTTGGTGCAAGGTCTGGTGAATACGGTGGATGACAGAGTTTCCAAGTCCAGCGTGTGTAGCTTGAGCACTGTTGTTTTTTGTGACATGTGGTCTTGCAAGAGGATTGGCCTTTCTCTATAGATCAATCTTGGCTGCTTAATCACAAGCATCCTCATCATTTCATCCAATTGGTGGCAGTAGACATCTGCTGTAATCTACTGACCAGGTTTCATGAAGCTGTAGTGGATAATACCAGCGGTGAACAACCAAACAGACACCGTTAGCTTTTTTTTTTAATGAATATTCAGTTTTGGACTGTGTTTTGGCACTTCATCTTTATCCAATCATAGTGCCGAACGTTTGCAATTATCAAAAAGAGTCCATTTTTTATCACACGTCACAATATGGTGTAGAAGTGTTTTAGTTTTATGTTGTGACAACAAAGAAAGGCAAGCCTCAAGATGATTTCTCTGCTGATGCTCTTTTAATTCATGTGGTACCCATCTATCCAGCTTCTTTACCTTGCCTATTTGTTTCAAATAGTCCAATATTGTTGGAATAATAACGTCAAACCTTGCTGCTAATTCACACATAGGTTCAGATGGATTTACTTCCACTACATCTTTCAGCTCACCATCATCCATCTTGGTCTCATGTCATCCATGTGGCTCATTTTCAAGATTAAAACTCTAGAACAGGACTTCTCAAACCATTGATGTACTGTGTGTTCATTAGCTATATACTTTCCAAACACTTCAGTGACATTTCTAGCTGTCTGCGCTGCATTGGTTTCATGATGGAACTCATATTCAAAAATAACACGAATTTTTGACTTATTCATGGTTTCACAAAAATTGCTCTAAAAAAAACAAGGTGAAGGATAGTCACAAGCCAAAACATGCGTTTGAAAGAATGAGGATGTACCTTCACCCCCCCCCCAAAAAAAAAAAACCAACAAAAAAAACAATAAGTGTCAAAGTGAAATGTCAGATATGAACTGGCAAGCTTAGCACTTAAGGAAATCAAACATTTCATACTTAATGACCTAATAAGAACTTTGCTTTGATGCACTGGAATCAGGGAAAAGGCAATGAAATGCTTCTGAGGACCAAGTCACTCTAGTGGGAGAAAGAATTGAAGCTCATATCCCAATGGATGAGGTAGCTGCTGCATGGTGCAGTCGTCAGGGCCTGGTGCCAGCCTTGCTGGCTTTCATCAGGCACTTGAATGGGACCACAGGATCTAAGGAGCCTGAGAGGGAGAGTAATGCCTCAGTGCCTACCTTGGCAGGGACTGTCACTATTTTGGGGAAAGTTAGTCAGGTCTTCTCAAGTTGGTATCATCCCTTCCCTCCAGAAAAGTTACCGTTTGTTTCTGAGCTGGCCAGAGTTTAGGAATGATTCTGCCCTTTAGAGACATTCATGGATTGGAAGGAACTCAGGCTTTCCTTAAATGTGTTGCTGCCCTCACTACAATGGCAAGAGAAGGTCAGCTCATGAAGTCAAGATCTCATTCAAGTTATTCCCCAGCAGCCTAGTAGAATATCTTGCACATAGGAGTTGAATGAATGACACACTACTGGATGGAAAGACACTCAGCTGTGAGCTCCTGGGGGTGTGAGTCTAGATTTAAGGTCTCCCTCTCTTTCTGAGAGTACTAACTGATGAGGGGTCTGGACCCACAGGTCTGGGAGGCCATGCTGGGGGCCAGACCAGAGGGTATAGACTAGCATCTCCCTTCACTGTCTTGCCTCAGGTTTTGTTCATCTAGGTAAGGAACATAGGCCTGTCCCCTGCTTCTCCTGGCTATAAGCTTCTGGGGTGGCCCCCTTACCGCCCTGCTTTGTACATGGGTCCTCTGGGAACCTGAACTCTGTTCTTCACTCTCACTCAGACAGCCTAGCCTGGAGTAAGCAGGAAGTGCCAGCAAATAAAACACTGGGATAGCCCTGGGACAGACTCAGAGACCTGGGCAGAGGGCAGTTTTCTCATTCCCCTGACCTGGCCACATTCCACTGACAATTTGTCCCTCCCTCCCTCCCACCTAGTTGGCAGCCCCTCTCACTTTCTAGCTCTTCATCTGTTTCAGCCTCTTCCTCTTGCACCCTACAAGGCCACCTCTGTGCACACACATCTAGGTATGCATTCCACCTGTTCTACCTTAGCCTCTGGACTGTGAACCTTGAAGCCAGAGGACAAGGGTGGCCCATTTTTTATGTCCATTTTTGTGCTCAGTGCAAAGACTACAGCATAGTAAATGCTCAGTATATGTTAGCCAAATGCCTGATTCCTTCCGTTATTCTCTTCCCTTTCATATCTCAAGTCTCTTCCACTGGACCCTTCCCCTTAGCACATGATCATGTTCATATTTCCCACATAGCGAAAAACTCTCCTTCCATCTGCATCAAGCCACCAATCCATCACTTTTCTTCACCTTAATACAGTCTTCTTTTAATTTTTAAACAACTAAAAAATTTTTGGATCCTTTTGTAGTTCATAAGCATGATGACTGGGTTTTCACGCTCATGTGTGAGAAGTGCCTCCCTCAGTCCTTGTTACGATGTTGGTATGTTACCTGTCTGACATGAAAAATAAATAAATAATTAATTAATTAATTTTAGAGATAGGCTCTGGCTCTATCGGCCAGGCCAGAATTCAATGGCATCATCATAGCTCACTGCAGCCTTG
Source organism: Eulemur rufifrons (assembly GCF_041146395.1). Lineage (NCBI taxonomy): Eukaryota > Metazoa > Chordata > Mammalia > Primates > Lemuridae > Eulemur > Eulemur rufifrons. The sequence goes on from NC_090990.1 coordinate 33,045,345, forward strand.
AACTCCTAGGCTCAAGGGGTCCTCCTGCCTTTGCCTCCAGAGCAGGTAGGACTACAGGCGCATACCACCACACCTGGCTAATTTTTCTGTTTTTGTAGTGAAGGGGTCTCACTATGTTGCTCAGGCTGGTCAAACTCCTGGGCTCAAGAGATCCTTCCTCCCAAAGTGCTGGGATTATATGTGTGAGCCATTGCCCATGGCCTCCCTTACTGTATTCTTGAGAAGTCCTTCCTCTGCATCTCCGAGTTCTCATCTCTTATTCACTTCTAAATCCAGGCCATCTGGCCCAGGATTAACTATTCCACTGAATCAACTCTCCACAGGTTACCAATGACCTTCATTTCAACCAAATCCAAAAGTTTCTGCTGTGGAGATTAGACAGCACGAATATAAAAAGTATGGCAAATTGTGGATGCTCAAAATGGTAGTTCTTATTTCCCTTAGTTTCCTTAACATTATACTCACTTCCGATTCTTCTTTTTAATATTTTTTTTCTTTCTCTTGCCATTCATCATAAAATTAATGTAATTTTAACTTAGCCTGTTTCTCTAGAAAACCAGAGCTCAGGGCAAAGCTTACATGCTAAGGCTTTAATGGGAGGTGCAATCTCAGGACAACAAGAATGAGAGAAACACAGAAATGAGCCAGGGAAGATAGGAAAGGAAACAAAAGGTGGTGTGCTACACAGCTAGCTATAGCTTTATAAGTGTTAGGTTTGGTCCAAGTGGAAACTCAAAAAGTATGTGTGGGACACGAAAGTGGTTAATGGAAAACCGAGGTTTGTGAAACAATAGCTGCAGGAGTCTGGAGAGTCCCCGGAGGTTGTAAACCTAACACACAGCTGCAGACCCCAGCATTCCTATCCCCCTGATAAGGACGGAACTACCCCCCTCCATTATCTCTACAGGATGAGACTGATCCAGGGGTCCCAGAAATTGGTTAAAAAAAAATTTTATTACAACGGCTGTTCTGGCTCAGGTACTCACTCCCCTCTAAGAAACCCTCTACAACCCAAGGCTTTCCCCTCCCTCAGGGAGGATGCTCTTTGGCCTCCACCCATCTGCACCCAGATGCCCAAAATAAACAGCACTTTGCCACACATGAGGCTTCATGTGTGCATCTCTCTCTTGGCTCCAGACCTAACAATAAGAAGACACAGCAAGTTGCTCAGTTATATAGGACTGAGAGGCTGTATGAAACCACTTTATGGTCTAGGAACCATTTTATAGGGGAAGGAAGGGAAAACTATCTTTGGCTCTTTTCTTCTGCTCTTTCTCATTTGTTACTTTCCTTACACCCAATGAGACATTAACTCCCCTGCAATTCCAGATTGTGTTATCTGGCCCCTCTAGGCAGCCTGGGAAGACTGATCCAATTCTCACAGCAAGTGCTTCAGCTTACTCTGAAAGTGGTAGAAATGGCAAGATTCTCTGTGGATCTGGTTAAGTGAGACCTGAGTGCCATAGTTGTTGCAGTTCCTGCTATACCAGGTGCAATAGAGAAGGTATAGAAGTCTGTTCCACATACTCCAGGGAGGCTAAGACAGACTACTGCATTTCTTTCTTTTTTCCACTTAAACCTATGGATGAATATTACTTATTTTTAGAATGAGACAGGGTTTAGCATCAATTGCATTCTTGTTTTTTATTTTTATAGATAAAAGCACTGAGATACCTTGTTCACGTTAAGTAGGCAAATATAGAAATTTGGCTAAAGCAATGTCACTCAATTGTTTTGGTTCTTTCCAAGTTATATGCCCCAAATCATAAATCTATCATCCAGATTTTTTTTTTTTTTTTGATACAGAGTCTTGCTCTGTTGCCCAGGCTAGAGTGCCGTGGCGTCAGCCTAGCTCGCAGCAACCTCAAACTCCTGGGCTCAAGCGATCCTTCTGCCTCAGCCTCCCCAGTAGCTGGGATTATAGGCATGCGCCACCATGCCCGGCTAATTTTTTCTATATATTTTTAGTTGTCCAGCTAATTTCTTTCTATTTTTTTTAGTAGAGACGGGGGTCTCCCTCTTGCTCAGGCTGGTCTTCAACTCCTGAGCTCAAACGATTTGCCTGCCTGGCCCCCCCCCCCACACCGAGTGCTAGGATTACAGGTGTGAGCCACCGCGCCCAGCCCAGAATTACTTTTAATGGTCTACCAGCCTTTACCAATAGTTTTGAAAACAAGGAATTAGAAACAACTTGTATAAGGGTTTATAAATGCAGTCATTACCACTGTTAGGGTGGAAAACCTAGTAGGCGTTCATGGTGCAGGTGGAGAAAGATTTCTCAAGCAGAGATTAAGATATAAAAAATTAAAAGTTTATCATCTCAGAAGGATAGAGAGAATGAGAGGGTGAAGGGTGGGGGGGCAGAAGAGAGCAGGGAGCCAGTCTGGCATCCCAAAGAAAGAGAAGGGAGATGCCAGCAGCTAGGCCAAGTCGCTTGCTGCTTTTACAGGGACAAAGAGAAAAATAGTAATTGTGAATTGCTGTATCTGCTCTTTCTCTTCTTAACTGCAAGCAGATAATGGAATCTGCTGTGTGAAACTGCTGCATCCTTTCCCTTTGCTTTAGGGATAAAGTGGCCGTGCCTTCAAGATATGATTTTGGGCTAAGTTTGATGTCTGGAGATTGTCCCCTATGCTGTCATCCTGGAACTTTTCAGGAACTACTCCATGCTATAGAAACAGATGCTAAAAAGGCAGTTTTAGTAAGTCTAACCACCGTAAAAAAATTTTACATTTCCTTTTTGTCTGCTGGGCTCTTTTGAGATGTAAAAACAGAGCTCTGCAAGGCACCTGTAGGCTAGGTGGAGAGGGAGGGAGAGAGCAGAGAGCTGATTTATTTTACTCACAAGACCCACCGTCCTTTCAACCACTACCAGTATTTCTAAGCGTCTCTTTGTTTAGGGCCTCAAGATTTTTACACTGGAGCAGTGCACCCTAGAAGCTGGCTGAGGAGCATGTCTTTTGTAAAATGGGATGATTGTGAAAGGGATAATATGTTCTCAAAACAGTACACTTTTAAGTTGACAACTATTGCTCTGAAAACTCTAGGATGGCTAGGGCTGTGCCTTGCATCTAACAATCCTCATGGCTAGAACTGAGAGCAAAAGTCCTAAAGCTGGAGGAATGAGAGGGCTGGGTTACAGCAATGACTCAGCAGTTCGTTAATCTGCTAACTCGCGTCCACGGTCCAGATAGAGCAGGGACCAGGAACTTTCTGGCATCTGGAGTCTGCAGATCCGAGGTCTTCTCCGTTCTGGTCAACTTTGTGTGGTCGCTGCTCTCTGGGGCTGTTTCCGAAACTAAACAACGGTGCCAATTTAAGTGAACTTTGGGAATCCAGTCACAATCGTTATGGAGAGAAAGCCAGGATGGGGAATCCGTAACTACGGCAGATACAAGAACCCGCAACGTGGCACCTCCAACCTTACTTCCTCCGGAAGCACTGGAGCAACGTAGCCGAGGCGCGCGGTGCAATCTGGGCCAGAAAAAGGCGCGGCCCGGCTACGCCCCGCCCCGCCCCCAAAACGTCCACGTGGCCCGCGGCGCCGCCGCGTTGCGCCCGCGAGTTTTCCAAACTCACGCTGTGGAGTGAATGTCCAAGCTCCTGCCTTTCTGGCGTCCACCACCTAGGGGAGGGGAGGGGACGGTACGGCCTCCCAGTTCTGGCTTCCATCCCCTTCCGCTGCTTCCTGGGGAGGCGGGGGACGGGGTCCGCCATGCGCGTGATCCGTGATTCCTGGCCCCGGCCCCTCCCCCCGGGTGGAGCTTCCTCATCACCGCCAGACTTAAGCTGAGGGCCATTGGATCTCTGGCAGGTGCGAAACTGAGCTCAGCTCACGCTACTCTGTTCACGCTCTCCTGTTCACGCTCTGTGCTTTTGCCGAGGTGAGTTTCTCCTGCTGCTGGTCCATCTTTCTCCCGGAGATAGCTTCGATCTTTTACTGCGGAGGTGTCAGCCTCCGGGATTGAGCGAAGAGCTTGGGCACTGGAGGGGACCAGACGAGGTTTCGGATTTGAGCTCTTTCTCTTGTTCTCTGTATGATATTGTATAACTTCTCAGTTTCTCTGAACCTCAGTTTCCCCGGCGATAAAACGAGTTCCAACATGAGAGCTGTAGTGAAAATTGAGATAAAGCCTTGAGTGCGCCCAGCACATATGATGCACTGTAAGTTTTAATTGCAATCTTTTGTTTGCTCGCCTACACGATTTTTCCAGGCGCTCCGGCTTTCCTATGCAGGTGCAGGAATGCTTCTCGGAAGTGACTGGAAGTGGGGCAGAATCCTCTTACTTAAACGCCTACCATGGGACTGGGAAATCTGGGCATGTTATTGTGTTGCTCCAGAGCTCTGTTAAAGTGTGACCCGGATCTGAACCTTCACCAGATGTTGGTACTATTAATTAAGTCTTCTCTTAAGATTGTCCATAGTCAGGACTCCAGAACCTCCCTGGAAGAGTCTTGATGGTTCTTATTAGGCCTGTTACTTTTCCAAGGTCTGATTTCTCGTCTGCAATACAGAAGCAATCTCAGTATGATTCTATCTGGTCCGCTGGGATTTTTTTTGCCAAAGATAGTAAAGTGGTTTGATATTCTCTGGAGATTATTCTTTCCAGGTTTCCCAAGAAGTAAAGGAAAAGGTGACAGAGGTAGTGACTTCCTCAAATGTCCCTCCAGCTGACCAAACTCCAGCTGTCAAGATCTGTCCCCCATTAGCCTCTGTGTGTGTGCAGTGTGTATATATGTTTGTATGGGACAGGTACTCTAGTAGGAGTGAGAGGTTCAGACAGGTGACAGGCCCTGACCCCAAGGAGTAGCTAGGTTTGTGCGGGAAATTTATATATAAACAGAAAAATGCTGTGGTGTGCACAAGCTATCAGTACATGGGAGGAGACAGAAATTTACAAAGTGCTAGCTGAAGGATGAGCAGCAGTTAGCCAGGCACAGGTGGGGAAGGAAAGTGTTCAGAGGCCTGGAGTCAAATAAGTGGTGCAACTGTGTTCAAAGTCTGGAACGTGGAGTCTGAAATAAGGAAGTGGAGAAATGAGGAAGGTAGGAACCAGGTTTTAAAGGAGCCTGGACTTTGTACTGAGGGTTGGAGAGAACTGCTGGAAGAGTTTCAGACTGGGAGTCACGTGTTTGGATTTGGTGAATAGATTGTGGGAAAAGGGTCCACACTGGAGGCAGAGATTTGTGGTTTAAGTAAGGGATGATGGTGGTCAGAGTTAGGGCAGTGGCAGTGGAGGTAGATATGGATCTTTCTCTCTGGAGAAAGATTTAGGAAATATTTATTTAAAGATAGGATCTTGCTGCGTCTCCCAGGCTGGAATGCAGTGGTGCAATCATAGCTCGCTGTAACCTTGAACTCCTGGGCTCAAGGGATCCTCCTGCCTCAGCCTCCCAAGTAATTAGGACTACAGGTACACATTACCATGCCCAGCTAATTTTTTCTAAATTTTTTTTAGAGATGGGGTCTCACTATATTGCCCAGGCTGGTGTCAAACTCCTAGGCCAAGTGATCTTCCTGCCTCAGTCTCCCAAAATGCTGGGATTACAGGTGTGAGCCTGGCCGGAAGTATATATTTTTAAATTCTTCTTTCCACATACATCAATAAGTACATGAAGTATTATTGCAGTCTTAGGTCTTACATTACTTTTTTTTTTTTTTTTTTAATGAAAGAGTGGGATGTGGTGAGGAAGGGTGTTCAGTTGCCTTTTGTTGTTGTTGTTGAGACAGAGTCTCACTCTGTCACTGTGGGTAGAGTGCAGTTGTAGTAGCTCACTGCAACCTCCAACTCCAGGGCCCTAAGCGATCCTTCTGCTTCAGCCTCCCTAGTAGCCGCAACACCTGGCTGGTTTTTTTTTTTTTTTTTCCTTTCTTTTTGGTAGAGATGAGGTCTCACTCTTGTTCAGTCTACTCTCAAACTCCTGAGCTCAAGCAATCCTCCTGCCTTGGTCTCCCAGAGTGCTAGGATTATAGGCCTGAGCCACCTCGTCCGGCCTTACATTACATTTCAGAGGAAACAGTATCTCTTTCAATATTTACTTACAAGTATTAAAAAGATTTTTAACACAGCCAAATAGGCCAAATGTGGCCAACATTTACATATTTAAGGTGGTTTTCCAACTGGCTTCTCTTTTTTTTTTTTTTTTTTTTTTAAGAGACTGGGTATCACTCTGTCACACTGTGCCCTGCCCAAAGTGGCTTGTTTAGAAGTATAGGAGAAGATGGCCAGGCAGTGGCTCACACCTGTAATCCCAGCACTTTGGGAGGCTGAGGCAGGAAGATTGCTTGAAAGCAGGATTTGGAGACCAACCTGGGCAAAAGCGAGGCCCCATCTTTACTAAAAATAGAAAAAAATTAGCTGGGTATGGTGGTGCGCATCTGTAGTCCCAGCTACTTGGGAGGCTGAGGCAGGAGGATTGCTCAAGCCCAGGAGTATGAGGTTGCTGTGAGCTAGGCTGATGTCACAGCACTCTAGCTCAGGCAACAAAGTGAGACTCTGTCTCAAAAAGAAATAAAAAATAAAAAAGAAACATTATGGGACATACTGGTAAAGAGGTCCAGAGGGAGTCAGAATATACAGAACTGGGGTGGGAAGAATTAGGGCTTAAGGTGATAACTAAAGATATGAACTCAACTAGGGAATGAAAAGGATTGAGGACAAAACTCTGAGGGAAACCAGCATTTGTGGGAGGCAGAGGAGAGGCCCATGCAGCCAGGAAACACTCATGTAAATACTGTTTTCTTTTTTTCCTGGATCTGCATCCAGGCAGCAACTGTAGAGCCCTCCTGTGAGAAGGAAAGAATGAATACCAGAGAGAAGGAACCTTGGTGCTGAGTTGGGAATAATAAAACCTGAGTCCTAATACTACCCTCTTCCCCTGTATCCTCCTCCCCCGCAGCTTCTCTCTTTTAAACTTCAAGATAATTTGAGGGTTTCTGCATGCTGCCTGAGGTCCGGGTAGGCAGTTCCTGACAGGCCTAGAGTCTGGAATCTGTTAATGCAGGGCTAGAAAGCTGTTGCCTCAGGCAGAAGATGAAGTCAAGAGCTGACTGAGGATGACTTTCTGTCCCAGAGTAAAACATCTGTGTGGCCCCTCTATTCTTGCCTTGGGAACTCTTATTCTTTGCAGATCTTCCTTAGGTCTTCCTGCCTCTTTAATCCTCATCCCCCGAGCCTCAGCCCTTTTGGTTTTCAGTTTCACCAGCAAAAGAAAGGGAAGAACAAGATTCAAGTTTCTTCCTTTTCCCCTTAAGCCAGGGTTTTGTTCAAGCTCTCACCCCAGGTGTAATTTCAGAGCCTTCCCATGTGTGCTGGGAAATCTGGGAGTTGCGAACAGGTCATTGTTTGGACATCAAGTCCAAGAAACCTGTAATAGACCCTGGTGGCAGCAAGCCACAAGATTCTTCCTGTGAAGTCCAGACATGCTTGCTTTTGATCCCTGGGAAATTTGTGTCCATGGAAAGTTTGATTACAAAGAGTATTGCTCTAGGCAATCTATGGTTTGCTGTTCAGATTGAACAGTTTTGTTTTTGTTTTAGCAGAAAAGAGTGGTTTACAAAACCAGGTTACAATAGACTAAAATTTTTTCTAGGTCAGAAGCACTAAGAAAGACAGTTTTAGTGTATTGGCTATACTCAGAATTTGTCTTATTACCTGCTTTATCTTATGTCATTTTAGAAACTGGAAACTAAGATTATAGTTATAAAGATATTGTTGGCAGTGAAATCAATCCCAAGAAACTGATATTTATGGCACTGATGAGATAAGGGAAACGGTTATTTCTACCTCATTGGCTCTGCTTTCTCTTTCACTTGGGCAACTCTTGTTCATTCATTATTTAAAGCTTGACACTCAGGAAGGCATGGCCTCCAAGAAGCCATCCTTGCCAGGTTATTCTTTTCTTGCAGTCCTTATGTAGCCCTTGTTCAGATTTTGATCAAAGATTTTGCAGCCGGCCGGGCGCGGTGGCTCACGCCTGTAATCCTAGCACTCTGGGAGGCCGAGGCGGGTGGATTGCTCAAGGTCAGGAGTTCGAGACCAGCCTGAGCAAGACCCCGTCTCTACTAAAAATAGAAAGACATTATATGGACAACTAAAAATCTATATAGAAAAAATTAGCCGGGCATAGTGGCGCATGCCTGTAGTCCCAGCTACTCGGGAGGCTGAGGCAGTAGGATCGCTTAAGCCGAGGAGTCTGAGGTTGCTGTGAGCTAAGCTGACGCCACGGCACTCACTCTAGCCTGGGCAACAAAGTGAGACTCTGTCTCAACAAAAAAAAAAAAAAAAAAAAAAAAAAGATTTTGCAGCCCTATAGATGTTCTTATCACATTGTACTGATATCATTTGTCCCCCTTACCAGACCATAAACTGAAGGAAGGCAGGGACCCTATTTAAATATGTGTGTCTCTTGTTTAGCACAAGGGCTGGAACATACAATTTGCTGAGAAAATGAGTATTCCTGGGCATTTGGAAACTTCTAATTTTCATACCTTTCAGTAGGGGGTGCTCCAATTACCTGCTTTGTTCAGTTGGAAATTTTCTTATAATTCCACTACTTTTCTGTTACACCGAAGCCATGTATCTAGCTTCCCCTTCCTGGCAAGACTTTTTTCCCTTTGGCTCTTGGGAAGAGTCCAACACATTCTTAAAAGCCAATGTCAATATTTCTTGATCCTTGCGCTACAGAATTCACTTCCTTTTCTGTAGCACATCGTACATGTATCTGTTGTGAGGCATAGCACATATATATATATTTTTTCCTTTTTCTACTATGAGTTCCCAACTGAAAGCACATATATTTTTATAGGCCTGTGTTTACCTGCCTTTTTCCATCAACTCCTCCTGGGATTCTTGGTTTTGCCACTTACACTGATTCTTCTTTTTTTTAATTTTTTTATTTTTTAGAGGCAGGGTCTCGCTCTGTCTCCCAGGCTAGAGTATTGTGACACACTCATAGCTCACTGCGCCCTTGAACTTCTGAGCTCAAATGATCCTCTTGCCTCAGCCTTCCCTGTAGCTTGGACTACAGGTGTGTGCTACCACACCTGGCTAATTTTTTTTATTTTTTGTAGAGACGAGGTCTCTGTTGCCCAGGCTGGTCTCAAACTCCTGGCCTCAGGTGATCCTCCAGCCTTGGGCTTCCAAAGTGTTGGGATTATAGGCATTAGCCACTGCACCCGGCCATTCTGCCACTTCTTAGCTGTTGATTTAGGGCAAATAACTTCACCTCTTTGACCCTATTTTCTCATTTCAATAATGTATACCTCCCTTGTAAAAGCCCACTTAGGCGAACCAGTACAGCTGATGAGATCTCTGTGAGAGGGACTTAGAGAATCTCTGTAGTTCTGATAATCTCCTGGAGACATTCATTTCATCCTCAGAGAAGGAGCCCCTTCCTGGGCCTATTAAGTTACCTGGTCTCACTTTATCTCATTATGGCCTTTGCCTGTCTTACATTGGCTTGAGACCTTATTTAGTCCAGGCTAGGTGCTTCTGTGGAGCCACCCCGCCTTTATTTTTAGATATTAGAACTCTTTAACACAGGCTTTTAGCCTGGTAGAAGGAAAGGCAGCCAGCCTGGTGGTCTGGTTAGTGTTTGTTCAGGAGCTATTGGCTTTGTTTGGTTTTGGACACCCTGTCTCCACTCCCTCTGCTCACAGGCACATATACAACCATGTGTTTGTTCTCCATGTCTGTCTCCTCTTCCCCACCTGCTTCCTGGCCCATGTTTTACAGTGTTCTTGACCAGTGGATATCTGAAACGCAAGCAACAGCACTAACCCCCACACCATTCTCTTCTCATCTGTGTTTCAGGGGGCAATGGCGGCTTCCTATGTCCTCCTGCACACTGGGCAGAAGATGCCCCTGATTGGTCTGGGTACCTGGAAGAGTGACCCTGGCCAGGTGAGGGATGAGGGAGGAGAAGGGAGTACTTCTTGAGCCTCTGCTAGGGAAAAGGCAGGATTTAGGAGAAGGGCCCTACATTTTCCTTGGCAGCCCCACCCTGTATTCCACTTACAGTAGGGATGAGCATGGAGGGCAGTGAGAAGAGATGAGACCAATAGTAAACCCTTGGCTTCCCTGGCTGACTCAGGACGGGCTGAGGGGGCCCAGCAAGGCCAAGAATAAAGGAAGGACACCTTTTTCTAACTGGATCTGCGCTGAGTGCTCTGGCGGACATGGTGCCCTTCTGTGTTCAGCCCTGTGCTGTGACCCCCTAATACGGCACTTATCACCCTGTGCTGTGATCATGTTTCCTCTCCCACGACGGGCTCCCTGAGGGCTGGGTCTCTCCCTGGTGCTTAGTCCGGAATTAGGCGTATAGCAGGTATCAAGTTTTAAAGAATAACTAGGTCAACTGTATAGACCAAAGTTCAGCAAACTTTTTTTTAAAGAACCAGGTAGTTAATATTTTAGTTTTTAGTCAGACAAGTTACAAAATGGAGGTGATTATATACTTATATAACCGCTTAATAAGTAACCATTTAGAAATGTAAATGGTTAATTATTAAATTCTTAGCTCAATGTCTGTTTAAAAAAAAGTTGATAGTTTACTGATCCCTGGTGTAGACCCTCACAGGTAAGGGGATCCTGGAAATGGAGACCTGCTTTCTTGGGCTGACTTAGCTATGAGATTCGGCTCCTACTTAGGGCGGGGCATTTCTGCAGGGCTTGTTCCTTGAAAATCTGAGTCAGAGTTAAGAGAAGTTTGGGGATTAAGTTTGAAAGAAGCCCCAGCAGGAAGAGCAGCCTCCTCTGTCTGGGATTTAGGCTGGTATTTGTGGTATGGTTGAATGATCTCTGCATTTTTTTCCTTTTTCTTTTCTTCCTATAGCTGTGTAGGACCCTGGAGCTGGGGGTCCCAGTGTTCCTGGCAGGCACTTGACACAGCCTGGGGACAAGGCCAGGAGCTAGGTCAAGGCAGGGGATGGAGGCCAGAGCCAGGGCCAAGGTGGGGCATAGAGCAGCAGGATTCAGGTCAGGCATAAGGGGAGTATATCTGAGGAGTAAGCTGCATCAGATAGGGATCTTTTTTTTTTTTTTTTTTTTTTTTTGGTAGTTTGTTTTGTTCTTTGTATTTTTTTGAGGCAGAGTCCCACTCTGTCACTCTGGCTAGAGTGCTGTGGCATCAGCCTACCTCACAGCAACCTCAAACTCCTGGGCTCAAGCAATCCTTCTGCCTCAGCCTCCCAAGTAGCTGGGACTACAGGCATGCGCCACCACGCCCGGCTAATTTTTTCTCTATATATTTTTAGTTGTCCAGCTAATTTCTTTCTATTTTTAGTAGAGACAGGGTCTCACTCTTGCTCAGGCTGGTCTCGAACTCCTGAGCTCAAGCAATCCTCCCGCCTCGGCCTCCCAGAGTGCTAGGATTACAGGTGTGAGCCACCACGCCCGGCCTCAGATAGGGATCTTGAATGCTGCGCTAGGTGCACACAAGAGCTTTGGGTGCTTTGTGGCTAGGGCTGGATGTCCTTGGTTCTGCTTCTGCTGCCATGTTTCTTGTCTGGTTTGTAGCAAATTAACTGACCCATCCTTCTACTTGATGCCTATCTTCTCTTTCACTAGGGAGCTCTTTGCTGAGCCTCCAGCTCACTTCTCTGCCTTCCTTAATCTTCCTCCACCCCTCTCACCTCTTTTGCTGGCCTGAGCTCTCAGAGCTCACTCTGTCTACATGGCTCCCTGAGGATCTCTCCCTGTGTAGCTTGGCCCAGGAATTTTTTTCCCATATCATGTTTCTCTCACCAGCTCCACAAGACTGGGAACCTGTCTCTATGATCTATACTTTTGTTTTCTGCCTATTTATCCATCATTTAAAAAATATTTGCTAAAGCCTTTTTTATGCTAGATGCTGGGAACATATTGTTAGTTTTTTGCTGGACCTTGCTGAGATGGCTTGGATAGGAAGAAACCTTAGAGACTGATGGGGTGGGGGCAGGACAAAGAGTTTGGGGCCTCTGAAGAGGCTTCTGGTCTCCTAGGCTAGAACCATCTTCCATCTTTTCACCCCCATTGCATGGATGGCCCTGGGATATTCCTGCCTTCCTAGCAGTGACCTTGTGCAGGAGACAGTTTCTGGCCCAAACCAACAGAGCTAAAACCTCTGCTTCTCTCACCTGGCAGGTAAAAGCCGCTGTGAAGTATGCCCTCAGTGTAGGCTATCGCCACATTGACTGTGCTGCTATCTACGGCAATGAGACTGAGATTGGGGAGGCCCTGAAGGAGAACGTGGGACCAGGCAAGGTGAGGACTGTGGCTTCAGAGAGGGGTACAGTGACAAAACTCAGAAGCTGAAGCTGGGGCTCAGCCTGGCTGGAGGGAATCTGGCATCAGCTTCCATCCAGTTTGTCTGCCAGAGTTGAGGGCGGGTAAGACTGGGTGCCCATGGCTCTTCTCACTATGGACCCTGCACTAGGCGGTGCTTCGAGAGGAGCTGTTTGTGACATCCAAGCTGTGGAACACCAAGCACCACCCTGAAGATGTGGAGCCTGCCTTCCGGAAGACGCTGGCTGACCTCCAGCTGGAGTATCTGGACCTGTACCTGATGCACTGGCCTTATGCCTTTGAGTGAGCCTTGCCAGGGTCTTCATCTGGGAGTCAGGAGGTTGAGTGGGGTGATATTCGTACCTTACTGTAAGTTAAGCAGCAGAGCAGGATAAGAATACTCATCTGTGAAACAAGCTGAGGAGCTTGATGTGGGATCTTAGCCTTTTCTGTTACAGTAGCCAGGAGTTTAGCTCTAGAAAAAGGAAGGCAGCTTCACATGGTATGCCCTAGGGTATGCTTGTGTGTACCTCCTGGTCCCATTATTCATTCAGGAAATGTTCTGACCCTTTTGTTGAACTAGGTCCTGGGATTATAGTAATGAATAAGTCCCAGCAGAGGGTGTGATAAGAGCCCACTATCAGCACTGTGCCCTGTGCCGGAAGAATAGATAACTCCCCAAGGAAGAAGGAGTTAAGAAAGACTTCCCAGAGGAGAGGATAGCGTCTAGGAAAAAGTGGAGGGCGAATAGGTGTTCCATGTAGACTTAACACCTGTGTTACAATCTGGAAGGATGAAAAAGCGTAGCTGTTCCTAGTTCTTGGCCCTCTACCCTCTCTGGGCTTGGAGTTTGGGACATAGAGTAGCTGGATGGGCAGGTACGGCAGAAGCCTGGCACTTGTGCCCACAGTTGGGGGGCTCTCTCTCACTCAGGCGGGGAGACATCCCCTTCCCCAAGAATGCCGATGGGACCATCCGCTATGACTCAACCCACTACAAGGAGACCTGGAAGGCTCTGGAGGCACTGGTGGCTAAGGGGCTGATACGGGCACTGGGCCTGTCCAACTTCAACAGTCGGCAGATTGATGATATACTCAGTATAGCCTCTGTGCGACCAGCTGTCTTGCAGGTGAGCATAGCACACAGATCAGTGGTTTGGGGATTGTGTGCACACAAGTATAAGTGAGCAGGTGATGGGCCTACTCAATGGAGATGAGTTGTCAGAAGTATTGGTGCATAAAGGTGAGTGCTGAAGCTCTGGGAGGGAATGGAAAATGGTGAGAAAAACCAGGCTGAGTGGAAGTGGGGGATCAGCAATGGGGAGTTGGCCCAGACATGCATGACTAGGTGGGGCTGGGCAAACTGGGTATGACTATGTATGGTGATGGCTTGTTCCTTGGTTCAGGTGGAATGCCACCCATACTTGGCTCAGAATGAGCTAATTGCCCATTGCCAAGCACGCGGCCTGGAGGTGACTGCTTACAGCCCTTTGGGCTCCCCTGATCGTGGTTGGCGTAGTCCGGGTGAGCCTGTCCTGCTTGAGGAACCAGTGGTCCTAGCACTGGCTAAAAAGTATGGCCGATCTCCAGCTCAGATCTTGGTCAGGTACGGAGCAGTCTTAGGGAAAGGGCTCCTGGGTTGGAAGCCAAGGGTAAGGGATTCCTTATTTTAGCATGTGAGTGGGGCTGAGGATCTTGCCATGTGATATGAGGGGAGGCCACTTGGCATGTTTCGTATTCCAGGGAGGCTCACGTGCTTCAGCAACTTAAGGAAGGCTGCATGGTGGACAAAATAATGCTTATGAATACTGACTCCTTTTCCTCATCTACCTTAATCCCCAATTTAGGTGGCAGGTCCAGCGGAAAGTAATTTGCATCCCCAAGAGTATCACTCCCTCTCGTATCCTTCAGAACATCCAGGTACTTGGTAATGGGTTCTGTCTTCTTTAGCTCCTTGGGATACTTTCTGGCCCCAACTCTGCCTAGCTAAAAAGGCAATGTCATGGGACCCCAGCTTCTGCTCACAAGGCCAGCTTTTCTGAACCCCTCTCTGTCCCCAGGTGTTTGACTTTACCTTTAGCCCAGAAGAGATGAAGCAGCTGGATGCCCTCAACAAAAATTGGCGATATATTGTGCCCATGCTTACGGTGAGGATGTATCACTCCCCAGAGTCAGGGAGTGTCGTGTGGCATTTGGGGTGGGATTCTTGTCTGGGTCTGGCCTCAGGCTTGCTGGTTGTGGGAGGGAGATGTTGGTGGGATTGCTATCCTGGATATACTGCTCTCTTTTCACTTTCTTGAGCTCAGGGAAGTAGTATGGCTCAGATAAGGTATATAACCTGTGAGCCCGAGTCCTACTTCTTGATATCTTATAATCTAGAGCAAGTTATTTAACTTCTCCAAGCTTCAGTTTCCTATCTGTAACATGAACCCAGCTCCTGACATGTAGTAGTTTCTCAGTAAATGATGCGAGGGGAGCCCTGAAGGCATTGTCGACCTTGTAGAGGGGTTGGGTTGTGGGTAAAGTCTGCTGCACATGGGGAAATAAATAGTTCCCGGCCACTTGATCCTGGCTGAGACTACAAACTCTTAGGGCAGGAGCAGCTTTGTGTCAGGCCATGGGTTTGGTGCAGGAATGCTGTTGATACTGTGGCATTCTCTGAGTAGGGGGCGGGGATCCCAGCCACTGCCACTTGGCATAGTGTTGTACACAGATAAATTTGTTTAGGAAGATTTTAGGAAGATGCCATGAGTGTTTGGAATGGCAGCTCCTGCTAATGGAGTCATCTATTTGTCTCTCTTTCCAGGTGAATGGGAAGCAGGTCCCAAGGGATGCAGGGCACCCTCTGTATCCTTTTAATGACCCATACTAAGACCACAGCTTCCTAGTTTCCCTTCCAAGCTCTCCAGCAATGAGGTCCTGCCACCCCAGAAAGAGGGAGTTAATAAAGTTATTGGAACATCAACATTGCTTGCTTGTTTTATTTATCTGGTCAGGATGGAAGCTGTTTCCCCTAGGGATGGCAGACCTAGGGGCTGCTGAGTGTGACCTGCCCTTGAAACCCAAACTTCTTATCTTTCTTGGTTCTGGAGGAACCTGCAAGGCCGCTGAATTTCACTTCTGTATTCCTGCGTTAGGCACGTTGGGGAGTAGCGCCATTTAGTGGCAGATCTCAGCACTGCATGCTTCCCTAGAGTTTTACCAAGTGTCAAAAATCAGTCCCCTCAGGAGTGAGATCAGGGCAGTAGTTCTGTGGTTTCAAGGCAGTGCTAGACCTTGGCCCTCAGTTCCCATACCCCTATCCGGGTCAGTTCCTGGATTTATGAATATGAAGAGCTGAAAAAAGTTATATTTAGAAGTTTGGAGGTCCCACCTTGCAAAATCAGGTGAAGCTTGCAAAAGAAGGTAGAGATGGAGCTTTTTCTCTTAGACACTATAGTCAGTGTGCATAGGCTACCTGAAAGAGGTACAATCCTGCCCAAACCTTGTTACTCTGCCCGTGAGGGCTTGTGTACTTTTTATCTGGCCACCAGAGGCCCGCTGATAAACGAGTCTTAGGAAGGTTCTAGGCAAATCTCTCTAAGCTCCAGTTAGACAAAACTCATTTTAGTTTTCAAGTTGAACCATTGCTCTTCATTCAAGAAGTATTTATTGGGCACTTATGGGTTAGGCACAATGCTAGACCCTGGGGATATAGCTATAACCAAGACATACAGGTCCCTACAGTCTACCTGAGGAGACAGACTAAGTAATTACATAATTAGTTTAATTACAGTTGGAAGTAGTGCAGGGTGAGAAGCTTACTTATTAAATCAGCTGAGATCTGAAGGATGAATAGGGATTAATTAGTTAAAGGAGGTGAAAGTGGGAATAGTATTCCATTCAAATTGGACAGCTTGGGGAAAAGCCTTGGAAACTGGGAGAAGCTGCTGGAAAAACCTAAAGAAGGCTTGTGTTGACAGAAACTAAAAGTGAATAAAGAGGAGTTGGAGGTGGGGGAATACCATGAAATTATGCTGGAATTGGTAGGGCCTAGAAATGGAGGGCCTAGGAGACTGTTAAAGATGGTTTTTTTTTTTAAGACAGCGTCTCACTCTATTGCCCGGGCTAGAGTGCCATTGCGTCAGCCTAGCTCATGGCAACCTCAAACTCCTGGGCTCAAGTGATCCTCCTGCCTCAGCCTCCTGAGTAGCTGGGACTGCAGGTGCACACCACCATGCCCAGCTAATTTTTTCTATTTTTAGTAGAGATGGGGTCTCGCTCTTATTCAAGCTGTTCTCCAACTCCTGAGCTCAAGCGATCCTCCTCGGCCTCTCAGAGTGCTAGGATTACAGGCATGAGCTATCACACTCGGCCTTTTTTTTAATCATTAATGCAATGTGAAGCCATGGAAAAGTTTTGAGCAGGAGTAACATGGGATGATTTGTGTCTTAAAAACACAACCTGGGTACAGTGGAAAGAATGGATTAGAGGGGTAAAAAGTGGGTGGAAGGAGACATGTTGGAAGGTAGTGTTTTGTTTCTAGTCCTTTCTATACATTGTCCTGACTAGAATAATCTACCACTTAGCCCACCCTTTAGTATTGGCTAACTCCTTTTAACATACTAACTGCCATGAGAGTTGTATTTAATTCATTCTAGCTTTGACCGTGGGGCTTCATGAAGCACATATAAAATCTTGTTGATGTTCTTATTGTTACAATTAATGTTGCCAATTTAATTCCAAAAACATGGACTAAATGAATAGAAAATAAATGTGTTTTTCTATTTATGTTTACCTTTAATTACACTTGAAGTTTTTATTCTATTTTCATAATAAAACTGTGGCCCCAAGGAAAAGTTTCTGTTTTTTTGTGTGTGGCAGTCAATGTGTTAATTATGTGTTTGTTTTACATGTTACTTCCTGTGAGATGTCTTTCCTGACTTCACCCTTGCCAGGTGGCCTGCTATGTGATTCCACAGATCTAGCACATGGTTTCGTGATCCAGATTTATACAGATCTGAGGTAGGGAAGTGTGTTAGGTTGCTAGGGCTGCCATAACCAATGAGACTAGGTGTAAACAGAAATTTACTTTCTCACAGTTCTGGAAGCTAGAGGTCTGAGATCAAGGTGTTGGCAAGATTGGTTCCTTCTGAGGGCTGGGAGGGGTCTGTACTAGACCTCTCTCCTTGGCTTGTAGATGGCCATCTTCTCCGTGTATTTTCCCATTGTCTTCCCACTACCCATCTGTCCAAATTTCTTCTTATAAGGAAGGACACCAGTCATATTGGATTAGGGCCCATCCTAACAACCTCATTTAAGTTAACTCTTTAAGGACCCCATCTCCAAACAATCACATTCTTAGTTCCTGGGGGTTAGGACTTCAATATATGAATTTGGGGGTGGGGGCACAATCCAGCTCATAACAGGAAGCAAAAGTGGTCATAACATGAAATTATTTACTAATCAACTACTTAGAAATTATTATTATTGTTTTTTTGAGATAGAGTCTTGCTCTATTGCCCACACTAGAATACAGTGGCATCATCATAGCTCACTATAACCTCAAACTCCTGGGCTCAAAGTGATCCTCCTGCCTCAGCCCTCTCAAGTAGCTGGGACTACAGGTGTGTGCCACCACAGCCAGCTAATTTTTTTTTTTTTTGTAAAGATAGGGGTCTCACTATGTTGCCCAGGCTAGTCTCAAACTGCTGACCTCAAGCAATCCTGCTGCCTTGGCCTCCCAAAATGCTAGGATTTGGATTACAGCTGTGAGCCACCATGCCTGGCCCAGAAATTATTCTTGACTCAAATATCAAACCCTGCTTAACATTAACATTGTCTACTGACATCTTTGTCTAATCACTGGACAAAACAGTACACACCCATTGTAAAGTAAAACTGTGAATCTTGCAAAAGATGCCATATTTTATGAAGCAATAAAAAAATTTGGAGAATTTCATGAATCATACCCAAAACCATTAAAAAGTTAGGATCCACTCTGGGAGGCCGAGGCAGGTGGATTGTTTGAGCTCAGGAGTTCGAGACCAGCCTGAGCAAGAGTGAGACCCCATCTCTACTAAAAATAGAAATTATATGGACGGCTAAAGATATATATATAGGCCGGGCGCGGTGGCTCACGCCTGTAATCCTAGCACTCTGGGAGGCCGAGGTGGGCGGATCGTTTGAGCTCAGGAGTTCGAGACCAGCCTGAGCAAGAGCAAGACCCCATCTCTACTAAAAATAGAAAGAAATTATATGGACAGCTAAAAAATATATATAGAAAAAATTAGCCGGGCATGGTGGTGCATGCCTGTAGTCCCAGCTACTCGGGAGGCTGAGACAGGAGGATCGCCTGAGCTCAGGAGTTTGAGGTTGCTGTGAGCTAGGCTGATGCCACGGCACTCACTCTAGCCTGGGCAACAGAGTGAGACTCTGTCTCAAAAAAAAAAAAAAAAAAAGATATATATATAGAAAAAATTAGCTGGGCATGGTGGTGCATGCCTGTAGTCCTAGCTACTGGGGAGGCTGAGGCAGGAGGATTGCTTGAGCCCAGGAGTTTTAGGTTGCTGTGAGCTAGGCTGACGCCACAGCACTCTAGCCCGGGCAACAGAGTGAGACTCTGTCTCAAAAAAAGAAAAATAAATAACTAAAAAACTTAGGATCTGACAGTTAACCAAAAAAGAAAAAAAATCAAAGTTGAGGACACTAGACTTCAAAAGAGGATGTTTGGTGGAATATCAGAGTATTAAGGACGGCTTTTAGGAAAACTATGAAGTTTTCAAATATTTCTGCAAAAATAATTCTTAATATGATTATTGGGGTTTGTTGTTTTATTTTTCTAATTTATAGAATTTAATTTATTTTTTTTAAGAGATAGGGTCTGACTCTTACTCAGGCTGGTCATGAACTCCTAAGCTCAAGAGATCCTTCTGCCTCAGCCTCCCAGAGTGCTAGGATTACAAGTGTGAGCCACCACACCCAGCCAGGTTTGTTGTTTTAGAGACAGAGTCTAGCTCTGTTACCCAGGCTGGAGTACAGTGGCACGATCATAGCTCACTGCAACCTTGAGCTCAAGCAAGCCTCCCACCTCAGCCTCCTAAGTAGCTGGGACTACAGGCGTACACCATTGCGCCTAGGTAATTTTTCTTATTTTTTGTAGAGATATGTTCTTGGTCTGTTGCCCAGGCTGGTCTCGAACTCCTGGGCTCAAGCGATCCTTCTGGCTTGGCTTCCCAAAGGGCTGCAACTGGTCTGATTGTTGTTTTGAATAAAAGGCCACAGACTCAATTTGAAAATGAGACTTACCTTTATAAAAACTACATTGCAATGTTTATAGCAGCACAATTCACAATTGCAAAGATGTGGAAACAACCCAAGTGCCCATCAATACATGAGTGGATTAATAAAATGTGGTATATGTATACCATGCAGTACCACTCAGCTGTAAGAAACAATGGTGATATAGCATCTTTTATATTTTCCTGGATACAGCTGGAACCCATTCTACTAAGTGAATTATTCCAAGAATGGAAAAATAAGCACCACATGTACTCACCATCAAATTGGTTTCACTGATCATCACCTAAGAGCACATTTAGGAATCACATTAATCGGGTGTCGGGCAGATGTGGGGGTGGAGAGGATGGGTATATACATACATAATGAGTGCGATGCACACTGTCTAGGGGATGGGCATGCTCAAAGCTCTGATTTGGGGCGGGGGCAAGGGCAATATATGTAACCTAAACTTTTGTAACCCCATAATATGCTGAAAGAAAAAAAAGAAAAGAAAAGAAAAAAAACTACATTGCAGGAGGGAAGGAAGGGTGTACTCACCAGCCAGAAGCTAGCACCATGACATCCCAGTCCTTACATCAAAACTCTTTATATACAAGTACAGTCTAAGACCCCTTTCGGCAACTGCCTTGTGGTCTTCAAGGGAGGAGGGGCTCTTTCACACTGGCATAGGAAAAATGAAATCTTGTGACACCTGCAGGGGAAGGAATGTGAACCTTGTGGTCAAAGGTTGGCAAACTTTAAAAAGGCTCCTTGAGAAAGGGGACCAATAACATACCTTTGAAAGAGATCATAGTATTAATATTTGTCTAGGAAAATATTAATATGATCTATGAAGGAGTCCTGATATTGGTTCAAGACATTAAAACATTGAAAATTTCTTTATTGGTTGAGGTGTTAATTTTTAAAATATTCATTACTTTCTTTTAGAGGTATCCCTTCCCAATTGGCATTATGGATTGATAGATTGTGTTAATAAGAGTGCAAACATCACCTCGAGCTATGAGTATGAAGTTAAGAGCCATTTGATTCTGCCAAACAAATGAGGTAAAACTTCAATTTGTAGAGATCCAGGGTGTCACTTTTTGTATTAAAGCCCTACTCTGGAATTTCAGAGACATTTATAATGGCCCTTTCTACAAGCTTCTGCTAGGCAGCATAGGTATATTTCAAAAGAATATTGTCCCTGTTGCCAAAGGGTGGTATATCCAACAATCAGAGAGATTTAGGAAGATAATTAGGCCTGGTATACATCAGGTATCATCTAAGGATTGATTGATGAACCCAAAAAGTCAATGGATTATTTTTCTTCATTACCAAAGGAAAAATTATGACAGAGATGGTGAGGGACAAAAAGGAAGACCTTCCTGATAAGTAGCAGCAATGTACAATAAATGGCAAAGTATGCTCAAGATTGTTTAGAATCTTTTTTTTTTTTTTTTTTTTTTGAGACAGAGTCTCACTCTGTTGCCCTGGCTAGAGTGCCATGGCGTCAGCCTAGCTCACAGCAACCTCAAACTCCTGGGCTCAAGCAATCCAACTGCCTCAGCCTCCTGAGTAGCTGGGACTACAGGCAGGCATGCATCACCATGCCCGGCTAATTTTTTCTATATATTTTTAGTTGTCCAGATAATTTCTTTCCATTTTTTTAGTAGAGACAGGGTCTTGCTCTTGCTCAGGCTGGTCTCGAACTCCTGAGCTCAAACAATCCGCCCGCCTCGGCCTCCCAGAGTGCTAGGATTATAGGTGTGAGCCACCACGCCCGGCCTAGAATCTTATAATTAGTAGTAGCTTAGTGGTTTCCTAACACGAAGTGGTTTCACAACACTAATCCTAAGATTCTTTGTCTTGAATTTGCTTTAG
This sequence comes from Eulemur rufifrons, assembly GCF_041146395.1. Lineage (NCBI taxonomy): Eukaryota > Metazoa > Chordata > Mammalia > Primates > Lemuridae > Eulemur > Eulemur rufifrons. Next base: position 33,066,751 of record NC_090990.1, read on the forward strand.
ACTTCTTTCAGTTTTCCTTATGCCTTTTGTTTTTTTCCTTATGGAAGGTTGTATAGAATACCCAGGACAAAATTAAACAGTAATGGTAATAGTTGGCAGTCTAGTCTTGGTTTTGGTATATAGTTTTTACAAACATAAAGAATTTAGTTAGGGCCAGGCACAGTGTGGCTCACACCTGAAATCCCAGCACTTTGGGAGGCCGAGGTGGGAGGATCATTTGAGCCCAGGAGTTATTTGAGACCAGCCTGGGCAACATAGTGAGACCCCCATCTCTAAAAATAATAATAATAATGAAAAAAAGAATTTACTTAGTATTCCAAGTTTGGTAAGAGCTTTATAGATATAATTTTATTTTATATCTTAAGTGAAAATGTATATTTCTTTCTACATTGATGATCATACGATTTTTCTCCTTTTAACTTTTTTTTTGAGACAGAGGTCTTGCTATGTTTCCCAGGCTGATGTCCAACAGGCTGGCCTTGAACTCGTGGGCTCAAGCGATCCTCTTGCCTCAGCCTCCCCAATAGCTGGGATTACAGGCACACAACATCAAACCCATCTTTCCTTTTAATCTTTATTGTAATAAATTAAATTGATAGGTTTTCTAATGTTGAATTATCTTTGCATTACAGAGATAAATCCTACTTGATCATGATTTTTAAAAATATACTGTTAGTCACAGTTAGGTGGTAGTCATTACTGCTGTCCACCAAATATTTTGGTTCTTCTTTACAGTAAAGTTGTCTTTCCCTACCTACCTGGATTTAGACGTGGCCACATGACTTGTTTTGGCCAGTGAAAAGAGAAAAAGTGATACCTGTTGGTTCCTGGTGAAAACTTTAAAAGCAAGTGTGACTTCCAACACATTTTCTCTTTCCCTCTGAAACGGTGACAAGCAATGCTTTATGGCCTATATGGTCACTGTTCCATCAGCTTGAGATCCAGAGTGAGAACGACATAGAGCAGAGGCTCCAGCTGACCTGAGTTGAAAGTGTAGTATAAGTAGAAATTGAACCTTATTGGATGAAGCCATTGAAATTTTGGGGTTATTTTTGAGACAGAGTCTCGCTCTGTTGCCTCAGCTAGAGTGCAGTGGCACCATCATAGCTCACTGCAACCTCAAACTCCTGGGCTCAAGTGATCCTTCTGCCTCGGCCTCCCCAGGAGCCGAGACTACAGGTGCCAGCTAGCACGCCTGACTAATTTTTCTATTTTTTTGTAGAGATGGGGTCTTGCTCTTGCTCAGGCTCATCTGAACTCTTTGGCTCAGGCCATCCTCCTGCCTCGGCCTCCCAGAGTGCTAGGATTACAGGCATCAGACACTGAGCCCAGTCATTGTTCTTTTCATGAATTCATAAGCTGAACAAACAAACATTTGTTTGTTTCCTGGTAAAAATTTTTAAAGCTGTAATTCTTCATCTAAATACAGCTTTATCTATGTCCTATGAATTTTGACATGTAGGATTTTCATTATCATTCAGTTCTAAGTATTTCTTAACTTCCTTCATGATTTTTTAACTCAAGGGGTATTTTATATTGTTTATGCCATACATAAAACATAATTTGCAATGCAATAAAGCTTTATGGTTGGAGAACATAATCTATATAATAATGCTAATGATTTTTTGGAATTTATTAAGGCTTTCTTTGAGCCTTAATAAATGTGTGGTCCTTATTTGTAAATGATTTATGATGTGTGAATATAATGTGCATTTGCTGTTTTTTGAGTACAGATTTCTATACATGTTTAGTTATTTGAGCATATTAACATCTTCAATATTTCTCCTTATTTTTTTTTTTTTTTTTTTTTTTTTGTTGAGACAGAGTCTCACTTTGTTGCCCGGGCTAGAGTGAGTGCCGTGGCGTCAGTCTAGCTCACAGCAACCTCAAACTCCTGGGCTTAAGCGATCCTACTACCTCAGCCTCCCGAGTAGCTGGGACTACAGGCATGCGCCACTATGCCCGGCTAATTTTTTCTATATAGATTTTTAGGTGTCCATATAAGGTCTTTCTATTTTTAGTAGAGACGGGGTCTCGCTCAGGCTGGTCTCGAACTCCTGACCTTGAGCAATCCACCCGCCTCGGCCTCCCAGAGTGCTAGGATTACAGGCGTGAGCCACCGCGCCCGGCCTTCTCCTTATTTTTTATCTGCTTGATATAATCATTTCTAAATGGCATGTGTTAACAATTTCAACTACAATTGTTGATTTATATCTCTTTCTTTTCCAATCCTAGTGTTTGTTGCTTTTTTTTTTTTTTTGAGACAAGGCTGAAGTATAGAGGCATAATCATAGCTCACTGCAATCTCCAACTCCTGCTCTCAAGTGATCCTCCTGTCTCAGCCTCCTGAATGGCTGCGACTACAGGCATGAGCCACCACACCTGGCTACTTTTCTATTTTTTGTAGAGGTGTGGGTCTCATTGTGTTGGTCAAGCTGCTTTCTATTAATAACTCCTGGCCTCAAGCCATCCTACCGCATTGGCCTCCCTCTTCCCAAAGTGCTAGGATTACAGGTGTGAGCCACTGTTCCTGGCCTATTTTGAGTCTTTATTACATATTTTTATATATATCTATACATATATATGTATATACACACACAAACACATTTCTGTATATAATGTATATATATATTTATGATGGATATATCTAAGAAGTTTATTTCTTTCTCATATAACATTTTAGGATTAAGTAGCCCAGAGCTGGTATGGTGGCTTCATGATGTTAGGTACCTAGGCTTCTTCTGTCTTACTACATTGTCATTCCTGGAGCATTTCCCTGATTGACATATCCAACATGATTCACCACTGTGTCTTCTGAAAGACAACCCCTTCCTTTTGATGTCTCTACATGGAAATTGCGTATATTACTTCTGTTCATTTTCCATTGACCAAAAAGTCATTATGTGGGCATTTCTAGCTCCAAGGGAAATTGACAGGTTTGGTTTTTATTCTGATGGATGTGCACTAAAATGAATACATAAATAAAAACAATCAGGGTTCTATTACTACTACAGAAGAAGAGAAAAATAGATACTGGGAGACAAACAACTAGCAGTCTGTCACAAGGTCTCAACATTTTGTATGTAAACATTCATTTAATTCCTCTCTTTTCAATACCCTTCCTCTACCTTCAACTTCAATTTAGTTCAACATCTTTTTTGTTTTACCCTCTGTAGAGAATAAACTGTCAGTCTTCTATTAGCTCAGGGGAGATTTAGGGATCAAACTGCTTTTTAAAATACTTTTAACCTAACCCACTTTTTTCTTTTCTTTCTTTCTTTTTTTTTTTTTTTTGAGACAGAGTCTCGCTTTGTTGCCCGGGCTAGAGTGAGTGCCGTGGCGTCAGCCTAGCTCACAGCAACCTCAAACTCCTGGGCTCAAGCAATCCTTCTGCCTCAGCCTCCGGAGGAGCTGAGACTACAAGTGCATGCCACCACGCCTGGTGATTTTTTCTATTTTTAGTAGAGATAGGCATCTCACTCTTGCTGAGGCTGGTCTGGTACTCCTGACCTCAAGCAATCTGCACACCCCCCCACCCCGACCTCCCAGAGTACTAGGGTTACAGGTGTGAGCAACTGTGCCGGCCTGATTTACATTTAAAAAATATTTTTTTTTGGTAGAGTTAAACAGAGACCAGAGGCTATGCAGTAGTACAGAGAAGAGGTAATGGTGTCTAGACTTAGATTAGAGTGATGATAGTAAAGATTGAAAGAAGTAGATAGATTTAAAATACCGTACTTCAGAGGCTGAGGCAGGAGGATTGCTTGAGCCGAAGAGTTTGAGGTTGTAGTGAGTTATGATGACGCCACTGCACTCTAGCCCAAGCAACAGAGACTCTGTAAAAAAAAAAAAAAAAAAAAAAAATATATATATATATATATATATGTATATATATATATGTTTCCCCTAAGACTGAGTTCCTCAAAGGCAGAGACCTTGTCTTTTGTCCCCAGGACTTAGTACAAAGCCTTGCACATCATAGGTGTTCAGTGAATATTAGTTTAATAGGTGAATGGTTCACACAAGTAACTGGACTGGGTTTCTGCAGGCTCTCGCCCTGGCTGTAGGGACTCTAGAGAGATCTTCCCTTTCCAACCCTCCGGTTACCATGTCATGAGACTGTGGTAGCCATTTAATGGATGCTTAGCATGAGCCAGGCACAACACTAATTACCTCTAATTCTCCCAGTATCCTTATGAGGTGGATACTAATATTAACCTCATTTTACATTTAATCTCAAGAGATTACATGACTTGGCTCAGGTCACCAAGAAAATAATAGGAGACCCCACGTCTGTTTGCCCCAGGAATTGGCATTTCCAGGTCCAGCTCTGTACTCCAAAGATTTCAACCTGCCTGAGCCTTGTCGGATTAGAATAAGAATCCTCCCCGGGAATCTTTCCTAGTCAATGTGTGTAACCTAAGGGAAAATAAAACCCCCTGTTCTAATTACCATAGACTGGACCATAGTGAAAAGGAATGGATGATGCTTCAGGTGTGAAAAGTGTAGCTTTTCAGCCTGTTAGTTATTTTTGAGTCAGCCAGTTGCAGGAAATGAGGAACATTGCTTGCCATAATCGACTTGTCTTGCAACTTTCTGAGCAAGTCACACACCTTCCCTGAACCTTGGTTTCTTTTTATACGACATAGCGCTAGCAGAGATCTCTCTAGTAGCACTGTTGTTTAAGATTAAATAAATGGCTAAATTAAGATTAAATAAAACAGCTAATAGCTTTCAAGCATCTAAGCACAGTACCCCCACACGTAGTTGGCATTCAACAAATCATAGCCAAGAGTGGACGAAAAGAGCTGGGAGGGCCGGGCGTGGTGGCTCACGCCTGTAATCCTAGCACTCTGGGAGGCCGAGGTCAGGAGTTCAAGACCAGCCTGGGCAAGAGCAAGACTCCGTCTCTACTAAAAATAGAAAGAAATTAGGTGGACAACTAAAAATATATATAGAAAAAAATTAGCCGGGCATGGTGGCGCATGCCTGTAGTTCCAGCTATTCGGCAGGCTGAGGCAGGAGGATTGCTTGAGCACAGGAGTTTGAGGTTGCTGTGAGCTAGGCTGACGCCATGGCACTCTAGCCTGGGCAACAGAGTGAGACACTGTCTCAAAAAAAAAAAAAAAAAAAAGAGCTGGGCGCATTAAACTAGCCAGATTTGGAATCTGGGTAGGGCCTAAGAGGATGGTATCAGCGGATTGGGCCAGCCGACGGGGGCGGGTTCAGAAGGAGGAGCCAGCCGTTTCCCGCCACAGCCCAGAGCTTTGAATCAAGCGCGGTAGTTTCAGCTGTAGCCAATCCTAGAACAGCATCTTCTTGCGTCAGTTGTTGCTGGGTGCCAGAGCCACGCGTCTCTCACCGAGATCAGTTCTAGCTGTTGCTGCTGTACTCGTGCTCGGCTCTTGCGTGTCCGTCCGTTACGACTGACAGGACGGATAGAAAGTCTCAAGTCACTTTCCCCAGTATCCAGGCGGGAAGGGGATCCTCGGCTACTCGCTCTAAATATGCAGAACAGCACTGGCGTCCCTTTCTGTGGAAGCCGAAGGCTGGCGTCCTGTCAGGAGTTGTAGTATCAAGATTCCAGTTCTTTATGCGACTTGCTAGAGAAACAGGAAGTAGCTTTTTTCGGGTAAGGCGGGCCAGAGAGGGAAGGTACCCCGCGGAGCCATACAGCGAGGGCGGGGGGATGGGCTGTCCTTGGGATAGAGAGGGGTTGAGTTCTGGCCCTTTAAACCTCGGGGGGAGGATCCGGAAGTGGATGGGCGGGGCGAAGGGCCCTGGTATATAACAGGGCCCTAGCCGCGCGGAGTCTCCAATCTGCCATTTTCTGTCCCTGACTAAGTCTCTGGCGTCCCAAATTCCTTCTGTTTTTCTCACAGGCACTGTTCTGCCTACTGGCTCACCACTTCAGGGGAACCATGGCCACAGACTCCACAGCCACTGCCGCCATCGCCGCGGAGCTGGTTTCTGCCAAGTAAGCGGGACGGTGGAGAGCTTGAGGCACTGGCCAGTCCGCGGGGTGGGCTGATGGACGGGGGCCCTGCGGGAGGGACAGACCGGTGGGCAGGAGGACTTGCCTTCCCAAGAATAACTGTCGCTGTTCGGGGAAGGCCTGGACACTGGAGAACTTTCCCTCTTCCTGAGTGCCTCGCGCACCAGCAGTAACGGCGATCGGCTGGCGCCCCCTGCCCCGCTTTTCGCGGCCGCCATCTTGCCGGGGGCAGCGGCGGTTGTCTCCATCGCCTGCCCCTCTCCTTCCTTCCCCGGCCCGGGGTTATCGGCGGGGAGGCGGGGCCCAGGGTTAAGGGTCTGCGGTCATACCCCTACTGTCCCCATACTCTTGGCCTGCCCCTCCAGTAGAGTCTCTAGATAACCCGGGAATATAACCAACAGATTTGGCGCCAAAATAAAAAAAAATCTGCACGAGGAAGGAGGCTGGACCTAAGGGGTCGGAGTGGGCGGGGCCTTGCGGAGGGCGGGGTCTTGCGCGCGTGCGTTCGTTTCCCTCCGCCGGCTCTGGAGTAGGGGGCGGGGCCCTGAGGAGGCGGGAAAACTCCATTGTTTGGGGCTGCGACTGGAGCTAAAGCTGTGGACTTCCGCGGAGGGGCGCGGTGAGGTCTTTTCTCCTCCGCCTCCTCGCTCACCTTGTGTGCTCGGGGGATGGTTACCGCACTCTACGACCCTTAAGAGAGCTCCCGTCTGTAATGGGGAGGATCGTAGTTTTTTTTAGACCTTGAAGGTGTTGATTGTTTCAGGGAAACACTATCAGGGCGCAAAGCGTCTTCACCCAGCGCTTCGTGGAACTCTCTTCACTTCCCAGTAGTTTAGTTGCTAGGAGAATCGGTTGTAGCATGCACGAGGTGTAGACTGAAGGGAAAGAAGGTATGATTGTTTTGAAAGTGGCACATTGCCACTCAGGCATAAGCTATTTTTTGAATAGTGGAGGGAAACGCCACATCAGTTGGAGGAAACGAGTGCTGTTTTCGTACAGTAGTTCTGATTTTCCAATCTTCCGTTATTTTTTGGTACCTGGTTCTACTTTTTTTCCTAATCTTGTGCACTTTAGAAGTTAGTTGTCTTCCCTGTAAAAGGAAAGGTTGCTGTGAGGTTTTTTTGTTTAAAAATGAGGTTTTTATAATTGGTTTTCTATAGGCTTACATTTCTGACGATGATGTTAGTACCTTTGTAGTTACTAGAGATTTGCTTATCTCTACCTATGACTTGTCACCTTTTGTTTCCTTTGCGTTCATGTAGTTAGTGTAGAGAGGATTGGTTCTCATATTATCCTGAAAATCACCTTGGAACTGGGAAATAGTTTTTTTTTTTTTTAATTTTTATTTATTTATTTATTTATTTTTTTGAGACAGAGTCTCGCTTTGTTGCCCGGGCTTGAGTGAGTGCCGTGGCATCAGCCTAGCTTACAGCAACCTCAAACTCCTGGGCTCAAGCAATCCTCCTGCCTCAGCCTCCCAAGCAGCTGGGACTACAGGCGTGCGCCACCATGCCCGGCTCATTTTTTCTATAATCTTTTTTTTTTTTTTTAATCTTTTTAATCTTTTTTTTTTTTTTTTTTTTTTTTTGAGACAGAGTGTCGCTTTGTTGCCCTGGCTAGAGTGATTGCCATGGCGTCAGCCTAGCTCACAGCAACCTCAAACTCCTGGGCTCAAGCAATCCTCCTGCCTCAGCCTCCCAAGCAGCTGGGACTACAGGCGTGCGCCACCATGCCCGGCTCATTTTTTCTATAATCTTTTTTTTTTTTTTTTAATCTTTTTAATCTTTTTTTTTTTTTTTTTTTTTGAGACAGAGTGTCGCTTTGTTGCCCTGGCTAGAGTGATTGCCATGGCGTCAGCCTAGCTCACAGCAACCTCAAACTCCTGGGCTCAAGCAATCCTCCTGCCTCAGCCTCCCAAGCAGCTGGGACTACAGGCGTGCGCCACCATGCCCGGCTCATTTTTTCTATAATCTTTTTTTTTTTTTAATCTTTTTAATCTTTTTTTTTTTTTTTTTTTGAGACAGAGTCTCACTTTGTTGCCCTGGCTAGAGTGAGTGCCATGGCGTCAGCCTAGCTCACAGCAACCTCAAACTCCTGGGCTCAAGCAATCCTCCTGCCTCAGCCTCCCAAGTAGCTGGGACTACAGGCATGCGCCACCATACCCGGCTAATTTTTTCTATATATATATTTTAGTTGTCCATATAATTTCTTTCTATTTTTAGTAGAGACAGGGTCTCGCTCTTGCTCAGGCTGGTCTCGAACTTCCGACCTTGAGCGATCCACCCGCCTCGGCCTCCCAGAGTGCTAGGATTACAGGCGTGAGCCACCACGCCCGGCCCATTTTTTCTATATATATTTTTTAGTTGGCCAGATAATTTCTTTGTATTTTTAGTAGAGTCGGGGTCTTGCTCTTGCTCAGGCTGGTCTCGAACTCCTGAGCTCAAACAATCCACCCGCCTCGGCCTCCCAGAGTGCTAGGATTACAGATGTGAGCCACCGCGCCTGGCCGGAAATAGTTTTAATTTCAAACTCCCATGGCCTTTTTCCCCATTGATTCGATAGGACCAGTATAGATTGGGCTTGGAAGTCATGCTGTATCTATTATAAAAAGAGTTCCTTTATTATTGTGCTTCTTAGACATCTCTAGCAGTCAATATTTCACTTAGATGAATCCTCACCCCTTTCAATACTTAAAAGGTTTTTTTTTTTTTGAGAGATAAAAGTATAGGCCGGGCGCGGTGGCTCACGCCTGTAATCCTAGCACTCTGGGAGGCTGAGGTGGGCGGATCGTTTGAGCTCAGGAGTTCGAGACCAGCCTGAGCAAGAGCGACACCCCATTTCTACTAAAAATAGAAAGAAATTATATGGACAGCTAAATATATATATAGAAAAAATTAGCCGGGCATGGTGGCGCATGCCTGTAGTCCCAGCTACTCGGGAGGCTGAGGCAGGAGGATTGCTTGAGCCCAGGAGTTTGAGGTTGCTGTGAGCTAGGCTGACGCCACAGCACTCACGCTAGCCTGGGCAACAGAGTGAGACTCTGTCTCAAAAAAAAAAAAAAAGAGATAAAAGTATGCACCTAACGTCTCTTCCACATTTTCAGGTGTCATCTGTATATAGCCAGTTAGGTTATTAATGAACTAGCCTTCAGCTTCCTGGCAGGTTATACACAGAGAAGGTTTATGTATATGCAGCTAGAGAAAATTAACCATTTAGATTTTTCTTCCCATTATAAATTTATTTATTTTTAGAGATACAGTCTCTCTGTGGCCCAGGCTGGAGTGCAGTGGCACAATCATTGCTCTTTGCAGCCTCGAACTCCTGGGCTCAAGCGATCCTCCCGAGTAGCTAGGAGTACAGGCCTGGACCACCGTGCCCAGCTCCTCCCATCATAAATTGAAAACTAAAACTGAGCAATTATATGTACTGGTTGTTTCTTGTTCTTTGTTTTAATTTATTTTTTGAATTTTTGAAACAGTGTCTCTGTTGCCTGGGCTAAAGTGCAGTGGTGTCATCGTAGGTCATTGCAATCTCAAACTCCTGGGCTCAAGTGATCCTCCTGCCTCAGCCTCCCAAGGTGCTAGGATTACAGATGTAAGCCACCATGCCCAGCCTTGTTTATTTTTTTTAAATAAATATTTATTTGATCTACGTGAGTATGCTGTGAAGTAGTTTTTATCTCTATTCTGTAGATGAGGAAACTCAAGATCAGAGTTATTAGTATTATTAGAGAAATAATTTCCACATTAAAAAGTGGCAGAGACTGGATTAAATCCCAGCATTTCCATTTTCATTTCCTCATTATCCCATCTAATTAGTCTGAGAGAACAATGAAGGCATTGTACCTCAGTTAAGTACGTTGGTGGGGATGTTTAGAAGTCAAGTTTCTAAGGTTCTCATGTTTATGGGTAGGATAAAGAAATAAAGAATTTAGAGTGTAGATAAGAATGTATATTATAATTCCAGTATAACCATTGAAGGAATAAATATAACTTCCAAAACAGTAGAAAGAATAAATGGAATGAGAAATAAACCTCAATTCAGATTTTTTTTTTTTTTTTTTGAGACAGAGTCTCATTCTGTTGCCCGGGCTAGAGTGAGTGCCGTGGCGTCAGTCTAGCTCACAGCAACCTCAAACTCCTGGGCTTAAGCGATCCTACTGCCTCAGCCTCCCAGGCATGCGCCACCATGCCCGGCTAATTTTTTGTATATATATATTTTAGTTGTCCATATAATTTCTTTCTATTTTTAGTAGAGACGGGGGTCTCACTCTTGCTCAGGCTGGTCTCGAACTCCTGACCTCGAGCGATCCACCCGCCTCGGCCTCCCAGGGTGCTAGGATTACAGGCGTGAGCCACCGCGCCCGGCCTCAGATTTTTTTTTTTTAATAAAAAAGAGATGGGAGTTTTACTGTGTTGCCCAGGCTGGATTCCAACTCCTGGGCCCAAGCAATCCTCCTGCCTCAGCCTTCTGAGTAGCTGGGACTACAGGCATATGTCACCTCATCTGGCTTAGAATTGCTTTTGATACCAGCTTCCTTGCTTAAGTAGGTGATAGTGGACCACAATTTTATCATCTGTAAAAAAGCCTCAGTTTGACTTCTGTCGCTACACACCATTGGAACAATATTGCTTAAGGCAATTATGATTATCTAAATGCTAAATCAGTCCTGGCATTCTTAGCTTTCTAACTAATTCTTTCTTAACCTTTTTTGTTTGTATCATAAAAATAATGTATAGCAGTTTGTACTGCAGTGGTAGGGAGGAGAGAAAGAAAGCTCAATTGGAAAGAGAAGTCCTATGTAATGCATTGAATTTTGTCTTAGCTGTGTTGTAATTCCCGAGCTTCTTATTCTTTGCTTTAGAAGGAAAAATGTCAAAATAAAACTAAGTGGTTTAGCTCAATAGTCTTTGGAGTAAAAAAATTTTTTTTTTTTTTTTTTTTGAGACAGGGTCTCACTCTGTTGCCCAGGCTAGAGTGCCATGGTGTCAGCCTAGCTCACAGCAACCTCAAACTCCTGGGCTCAAGCAATCCTACTGCCTCAGCCTCCCGAGGACTACAGGCATGCGCCACCATGCCCAGCTAATTTCTTTCTATACATTTTTAGTTGTTCAGCTAATTTCTTTCTATTTTTAAATTTATTTATTCATTTTTTTTTTAGTAGCGACGAGGTCTCGCTCTTGCTCAGGCTGGTCTCGAACTCCCGAGCTCAAACGATCCGCCTGCCTCAGACTCCCAGAGTGCTAGGATTACAGGCGTGATCATTTTTCTTAATGTTGTTGATATTTCTAGTCTACGTGGTTTGTATTGAGTTTTTTCAAATTGTCAAAAATCTCCAGAAATGTTTCCAGTATATTTATTGAAAAAAATCCTTGTGTAAGTGGATCCAAGCAATTCAAACCTGGGTTGTTCAGGGGTCAACTTTAGTCTGCATTCTCAAATGGAACTTCTATTAGTGGGATAAAGATGATAAATATATATGTGAGAGGATATTAGTGATAAGTGTTTTGTAGATAATTATTTCAATGTGCCCTATTTTAAGGTTAATGTGAAAGCTCTTTTTTTTTTTTTTTTTTTTTGAGACAGTCTCGCTCTGTTGCCCAAGCTACAGTGCCGTGGAGTCAGGCCAGCTCACAGCAACCTCAAACTCCTGGGTGCCAGTGATCCTTCTGCCTCAGCCTCCCAAGTAGCTGGGACTACAGGCGTGAGCCACCTGATGTGAAAGTTAATTGGGTGGTTATATCATTTTTTTTTTTTTTAATTAAAAAAATATTTTTGTAGAGACTGGGTCTTGTTATATTGCCCATGCTAGTCTTGAACTCCTAGACACGAGATCCTCTTGCCTCAGCCTCACAAAGTGCTGGATTACAGACAGGCATGAGTCACCATGCCTGGCTAGGTGATTATTTTACATAGGTGGTCAGGGATGGCTCCAATAAGATTAAATGACAATCGGAGGCCCCCTCTAGCAGGGAAACTTCAATGGGTATGGATGCAAGTGAGTTGGTATATTAGGTGCTTGAGGAAGGGGGATTTCCTGTCTGATTGTGTTTGCTCAATGAAGAGTGAGGCAAGGCCTGCTTGGAAGTAAGGTGGAGTGTAGTATAGTGTAGGAGATTTGAGGAGAGGTAGAAGTGGGAAATAGTCATTTTAGTGAATCAAAAGACAAATATTCTATGGGAAATGTGATAGGATTGACAGCCAATGTTGAGTGCTTGTTTTAGATTTGTGGCCAAGAATTTAAATCGAGGCCAGTCAGGTGGTGTTTGTATGTTTTTCTACTTTGAATGTTCATTCACCTGCTTGTCTATAGGAGATACAGATAGAGGGTTGGAAACTAAAATTTGCAAAAAGAAAAACCTAAGTGGTATACTGTATTTTCTTTAGAGGGTCTCACCCTGTCTCCCAGACTATAGTGCAGTGGCTTGATCATAGTGTGCTGTAACTTTCAACTCCTGGGCTCAAGTGATTCTCCTGAGTAGCTAGGACTACAGGTGTGGGCCACCACACCTGGCTAATTAAAAAAAAATATTTCTTTTGTGCATTCAGGGTCTTGCTATGTTGCTGTGCTGTCTTGAATTCCTGGCCTCCTGCCTTGGCTTCTCATAGTTCAGGGGATTATAGGTATAAGCCATATACTTTCTTCACAAGAGTGCAGATTTATGTTGAAGAAAAAATATCTTGAACATAAACAATTAAAGATTTGCTTTTTGTTGTTGTTGTTGTTGTTGAAACAAGTCTCACTTTGTCACCCTGGGTGCAGTGGCACCATCATAACTCACTGTAACCTCAAACTCTTGGGCTCAAGTGATCCTCCTGCCTCAGCCTCCCCAGTAGCTGGGACTACAGGCACCATAACACCCAGCTAATTTTTCTATTTCCAGTAGAGACGGGGTCTCACTCTTCCTCAGGCTGGTCTTGAGTTCCTGAGCTCAAGCAACCCTTCCACCTTAGACTCGCAGAGTGCTAAGATTACAGGTGTGAGCTCCTGAGCCCAGCCAAATCTCCATTTTTTTATGTCTAATTGTCTAGCACTAGCTACTTGTTTGGTCTCTTGGTGCCTCCTCTCCTTCCCTTCTGGTGGCACTGTCTCCTCTACATTCAAAGCTCTTAAAATGGATGTATTTTAAAAACATTTTCTGTATCGTATCTCTTTAGCTGCTTTCCTTTACTTCTTCAGTCAAAAGTCTGCATTCCTAGAAATCTCCACTTTTTTCCTTGTTTGCTTATTCGTTTAATTTTTGTATTTAATCTATATTTTATTGTTAGGTTTTAGGGATACAAAGATTAATAAGGTACCAGTTCCTGGTCATCAGATCACAATCTAATAGGACAGGCGTGTACTGAGAGTGTATAAGTTTATTGAACTTGCTTCAGTCTGGCTTCTTACCTTCATACCATTTAAACAATGTTACTAAAGGTGATCAATCATTGTCTAAATGCTAAATTTGTCCTCATCATTCTTAGCTTTCTAATTAGTCTTTAACCTTTTTGCTGCATTGAGACCAGCTACTCCTTCCTTGACATGTTTTCCTTTGATAGACCACCTCCATTTATTTCTCTTTTCTTTCATTGTTAATGATTGCTAGAATCTGTACATTCCTTATGTCCCAGTAAGCATGATTCTAAGCACTTAATGAACTTTCTCATTTGCTTTTCAAAACCATCCTGTGAGATATATACTGTTAATTATAGTTGAAGAAAATATGAGGCAGTTCACATGGTAAGTGACAAAATCACTTGCCCTAATCCTACCCTACTGATTCAGCATCAGTCACTTATCTTAACAAATATTGATTATGTGCCAAGCCTTGTGCTTGGTACTAGAATACAGGTAGGATAAGATAGACGTGATTCCTTTCTTTAGAATAAAGTCAACAGGCAGTTGGAATATGAGTTATGATAGGGGTCATATAGGTACTGAATGATCTGTGTTACTGGGTAAGTTACTTCTCTGCAAAACAGGAATATTGGCACCTCTCTCAAGAGTTTTTTTTTTGGTGTGTGTGTGAAGGTAGTAAATGAGAATGTAATAGACACTTACATGTATTATGTCTGGCAGTCTAATTTTTGCTCTAAATTGCCTTTTGAACATTATCCATTTAGGTTTTCCATAAGCACCATAAAATCAACTTATGTTAACATTTAACTCCCTAGTTTCTACTAATGAATACTGTTTTTGTAGCTTATTTTGATTAGATAGGACTCAGTTTCCCAGCCTCAGATATTAATATAAACATTCTGGACTCCCCACAGGAATCTCTACCCTCCAGCCCCACTCCTTTTCCAGTTTCCAAAAGGTCTCCAGTAATAAGTAGTTTGGCCTTCCTAGTATTGCTCTGTAGCAGAGCTTAGAATTGTAAAGCCTAGAGGGCCAGATAGGAAAAAGTGAAGTACACTTGACCCTTGAACAGCATGGGGGTTACGGGCACTGATCCCTATGCAGTAAAAAATTCACATATAAATTTTGACTCCCCCAAAGCTTAACTACTAATAGTCTATTGTTGACTGGAAGCCTTACTTATAGCAGTCAATTAATACGTATTTTATATATGTGTTATATACTGTATTCTACAATAAAATAAGCTTGAGAAAAAAGGTTATTAAGACAATCATAAGGAAGAGAAAACATATTTACTATTCATTAAGTGGAAGTGGATCATTATAATGGTCTTCATCCTCCTTCCTCCTTGTCTTCACATTGAGTAGGCTGAGGAAGAGAAGGGGTTGATATTGATTTTGCCTCTTAAGAATGAGCAGGAGCATGTGCTCAAATGTTTGAGCTGTTTGTGTTTTATTTTCTGAAAAATACCGGTAGAGATTTCTAGGAATGCAGACTTTTGACTGAATGTGTTTGTTTATGGTATACTCATTAATTTATTCCCACTGGGATTTTTTCCTGTTTGTTACAAGATTCTATAATATGAATATTTGCTAAGTTAACCTTTTGTGAAATGAATTAGATGGAGTAGAATTGATCAATATTCATGGTTTCTGGATTTAAAACGGCCTTCTCCAGATGAATTATTAAGTAATTCTCTTAGGCTTTCCTCTACTATTCTGATTTCATATTCATTATAAAAATTCATAATGATTCTTTAAGAGAAGTAGGAATCCGGACTTTTATGTCATAGTTTTATAGTTTTAAATGTAGTAACTACCAGAATTAATATTTTTTAAAATAACTGGGTCACATATGTCTATTGCCCAGATAGGACATGAACATCAGTTTATAATTTTTGATCTCATCCAGTAGTTCTCAGAGTGGTTCCAAAACCAGCAGTGTAAATATCACTTGGGCAATTGTTAGAAATGCAAATTCTTGGACCTTATCTCAGACCTACTGAATCAGAAACTCTTGGGGATGGAGCTCCGTCTGTTTTAACAGGTCTTCCAAGTGATTCTCATACTAAAATGTGAGTACCACTTCTTTAGTCTACTTCTGACTGTACAAGTACTGCCTTACTTCAGATCCTTTTCTGTTTGTCTAGGCTACTGCTGAGTAAGAATGGAAGAAATAAATTTATCACTGCTGAGCACTTTACAGTGTTATTTAATAGTGTCTTTACTGGTTCCCTTGTTAATAATTTTATCTACTTCAAACTATCTTTTGGGCAGAGCACAGGGGCTCACGCCTATAATCCTAGCACTCTGGGAGGCCGAGGTGAGAGGATAGCTTGAGCTTAGGAGTTCGAGACCAGCCTGAACAAGAGTGAGCCCATCTCTACTAAAAATAGAAAAAATTAGCCAGGCATGGTGGCGTGTGCCTGTAGTCCCAGCTACTTGGGAGGCTGAGGCAGGAGGATCGTTTGAACCCAGGAGTTTGAGGTGGCTGTGAGCTAGGCTGACGCCACAGCACTCTATTCAGGGCAACAGAGTGAGATTCTGTCTCAAAAAACAAAACAATATTTTGTACTGCAGTCAGGGTGTATAAAAAGTAAATTTGATCATAATACATTTTTGATGATTCCTGACTTCAGAATAAAAATACTTGGGAGGCTGAGGCAGGAGGATTGCTTGAGCCCAGGAGGTCGAGGTTACAATAAGCTATGATGGCACAACTCCACTCCAGCCTGGGTGACAGTGAGACCTTGCCACAAAAAATTTAAAAACAATTTTTTAAAGCTTTAGGTTGGCATCAAAATAAACGATCTGGCTTTTGTATACCTGTCTAGCTTTGTGCCTGGTTACATTTTGTGATGGAAAGTGGGAGGAGGAAAGTTACTGGCATTATGCCAGTTGTGATATTTATTTTGTTTATTTTGTGGGGTTTTTTTTTAGAGAGCGGATCTTGCTATATTGGGAAGGCTGAAGTCAGACTTCTTTCTGGGCTCAGGTGATTCTCCTGCCTCATCCTCTCAAGTAGTGAAACAGCTGACAAGTTGCTGTATTTGTTACTTAGTTTATCTGGTAAAAACTGGCTCTTACAAAACGGACAATATATCTTAAAAAGATACTGGAAAGTTGTTTGGAGTCCTTGAAGGGATTTGGCAGCAAGGGGTGAGGGGAGATGAAGTAGGAAGAAAAAGAAACGATGGCAGAATATTTTCCAATTTTGATGAGAACCGTAAATCTATAGATCCAAAAATCAAACCCAAGCAAAAGAAACATAAAGAAAACGACACCAGGATACATCATAATCAAATTGTTGAAAACTAGTGATAGAAAAAAACCTCACAAAATCAGGCAGACAAAAAACCACATTATATATACAGAATCATTGTTGAATTCTGTGGGTTTGTTTGTTTGTTTGTTTATTTGTTTGTTTGTTTTAATTTTTTAAAAAAGTTGTTAAAGAGATGCGATCTCCCCATATTGTCCAGGCTGGAGTCAGTGGCTATTCACAGGCAGGATCATAGTGCACTATATAGCCTCTAATTCCTGTCCTCAAGTGATTCTCCTGCCTCAGCTGTATCCTAAATGAAAATGCAGTCTTTGTATTTTCATTTAGGATAGTTCCTGCTGCTGCATCTTTAGATTTATGAATATTTTCTTTTGTAGGCTCCAATCTTTACCTTATTGAGCATGTAGAATATAGTTGTAACTATTTTAATGTCCTTGCCTAATTCTCTCATCTATGTCATTTCTGAATCTGTTTCTATTGATTAATTGTTTTCATTATGGGTTTTATTTTCCTGTTTAGTTTCTTTGTTTGCCTGGTAACTTTATTTTTGGGTATCAGACATTGTGAAGTTTCTTGTTGGTTGCTGAATTTTTTTTATTCCTTTGAATATATTTTGGCTTTGTTCTGGGGTGGTTATTTGGAAATAGTTCAATCCTTTTGAGGCTTGTTTTTAAGTTTTATTAAGCAGATCTCTGAAACACTCTTTATTTAGTCTATTGCTAATTTTGCCTCCATTATTAAAGTAGTACTCTCCTGAGTGCTGTACTTGATGTCCATGAACTATTTTAGAAATCTGTGTGATCTCTGAGGTTTCATCTCCTCCATTCTGGTGGTTCTTTTCCAGGCCTTAGTAGTTTTCTCATGCATTAAGTTAATTAGAACCTAGCCAAAGACCAGAGGGACCCTTCTGCAGATCTCTAAATCTTGCTCTCTATAGCTTTCTCCTTTCTACTATTCTGTCCTATAAATTCTAACCACCTTGGTCTCCTCAATTTGGTGAGACTGTCAAATGTGTTTGGGTTCCTCCCGTATGTCATTGACAAAACTCTCCAGGCAGTAAGCTGGGGCACTGATAAGGCTCACCTCATGTTTTCCTCTTCTGTCAGATCACTGTACCGTGCTAATGGTTGAGTGTCTGAAATCTGATGTTCTTGTACTTTAGCTATTTTTTTTAGTTGTCTGAGGCAGAAGGGTGAATCCAGTCCCAGTTACTTCTGTCACAGCTAGCTATGAAAGTTAAATAGTATTGCACCTCACCCTCTCTCCTATGTGGGTACAAAACATTTTGTGTGTTCTTGTTGCCAGTGGTACCTGAATGTTTTATAGCAGGTATGTGCAACATTAATAATGTGTTTATTTTTAGTATTCAAACTCTTTATTTGGACTTTTGTGTTACTACCACACTATGTGGTTCATAGACTAGTGTTGTTTTGTTATTGTCCTACAAAGAGATAAGTATGAAAGTTTGGAATAAGCATTTAGGAACAAAGCAATTTGACATTACCATGACACTTCTATTGTAATTTACAAAAACCCAACTGGTACAGGTTGGAAATAAAAAAAACCTACGTAGTTTGCAAAGCTCTGTGCTGGACTATTTGGCTAGAATAACCCCTTAATAAAACTTTGATGTATATAATTGGCTGTGGCAGAAAGAGTTTGTAGATAAGGATCCAAGACCATTTGGAGATTCTGGGTAAATAGCCCAGATAGCTTAATTACCTGCAGCTGAAAGCACTGCCTTTTAAGTTGTACCTTATCTCTGTGGTTCTAGCTATGAAGTTGCTAGTTATTTTCAACCCTGGATATCTGAAAGAGTAAGAATTAAATTTGATTATGTAAGTAGGTGAATAATTCTTGGGTGTTTAATAAATCGTAGCTTTTTTTTATTCCTTTATATTTTTTTCTGAATTTATTTAATTTTCAGGCTTAAAATAGGCTTCAGTTTTACTTTTCCCTCTTAATTTTTCATTACAGAATTGAAGAAGATGTTCCTGCTCCTTCTACCTCTGCGGATAAAGTAGAGAGGTAAGATCATTTACACGGTACCATTAGATTCACGTCTGTAACATAAACTAAGAGCAGTATAACTTGAGGGCAGTTAGTTTCAGGACTGTTGAAATTGATGGTGGTATTTGAAGTTGTGGTAAAATAAATACACATAACGTAAAATTTACCATCTTTTTAAGTGTATACAGTTCAGTAGTGTTAAGTACATTTACATTGTTGTA
Organism: Eulemur rufifrons; assembly: GCF_041146395.1. NCBI lineage: Eukaryota > Metazoa > Chordata > Mammalia > Primates > Lemuridae > Eulemur > Eulemur rufifrons. The sequence continues at coordinate 33,085,601 of NC_090990.1, forward strand.
CAACAAATCTCATCTTGCAAATCTGAAACAACTCCCCATTTCTCCCTCCTCCATCCCCTGGCAATCACCATTCTATTTTCTGTGTCTGAATTTGACTACTCTAGGTACCTCATAGAAATGGAATCATACAGTATTTGTCTTTTTGTGACTGGCTTATTTCATTTAGCATACTGTTTTTAACGTTTATCCATGTTGTATCATGTCAGAATTTCCTTCCTTTTTATTGTGAGTACTGCTGCTATGTCCATGGTTTTACATAATCATTCATAAATAGAAGATCCAGCGTACAAGAGAGACCAGTTTTTTAATGTACCAGTATGAGAAGTTCATTAACATGTTTTCAGATTCTACTTTACAACTAACCTTTTAGGTTTTGGTGTAGTGTCAAAGAATATCTGCAAGTTACCTGAAAAGGTTTTTTAAATATTCTCCTTTCCAACTATATATCTATGTGACATCAGACATTCTTACACAGATCAAATCAGATCAAAAACAGATCAAAACAGATTGAATGCAGAATAGTGGCTATGAAAATCCAGCTATCTTCTATTACCAGACAGTTCAGAGATTTGCAAAAATGTAAACTGCCATTATTCTTACTAAAATTTTTTTGTTTTGAAGTTATTTTTCACAAAAATGACATTATTAACATGCAACATTTTAAATTATTTTGGTTTTAATTTCAATGTGGTGAATACTGATTGAGATAATACACACACAGAGCCTCTTTGGGGGCGGGGGGCGGGGGGTGGGGGGGGGAGGCTTCAGTAATTTAACAGTGTAAAGGCTCCTGAAAGTTTTAGAACCATTGCGCTTATATAACACCAACATCTCCATACATTCACAAGATCCCATCCACAATCATTTACTTAAGAACAGAGCTCCTATAGTTCTCTATGCAGCAATACTACTTTTCTTTCCAATGACATTGTTTGCACAGACCTACTTTGTACAAATAAACTTTGTTGACCTTTCATACCTTGTCATCTTTTTCCTCTTCAGTTTGTTTGTTTGTTTGTTTGTTTGTTTCTTTCTTTTTTTTTTTTTGAGACAGAGTCTCACTCTGTTACCCAGGCTAGAGTGCTGTGGCATCAGCCTATCTCACAGCAACCTCAAACTCCTGGGCTCAAGCAATCCCTCTGCCTCAGCCTCCCGAGTAGCTGGGACTACAGGCATGCAGCATCATGCCTGGCTAATTTTTTCTATATATTTTTAGTTGTTCAGCTAATTTCTGTCTATTTTTAGTAGAGACAGGGTCTCGCTCTTGGCTCAGGCTGGTCTCGAACTCCTGACCTTGAGCAATCCACCCGCCTCGGCCTCCCAGAGTGCTAGGATTACAGCCGTGAGCCACTACGCCTGGCCACCTCTTCAGTTTCTTTGGCAGGAAAACGTGAAAGATGTGACTACTTTATTTCTCTACTTCCTCTTTTATTCTTTCTTTAACCTTCTTTAATCAAGATTTGTCTCCACCATTCCACTAAAACAATCTTGCTTATAGTCATTAATTTCATCCATATTCCTTACTCTACATTTCTCAGCCCTCTGAGTTAATATTGTCAGAAACATTTGACCCAATCCATCAGTTCCTTTACTTCATTTGGCTTCTGAGATACCATTTTGCCTTAGCTCCTTTCCCTTCACTGGCTATCCCCCTTCTCCTTCCCACCCCCCCCTTCCCTCCTTCTTCATCTCCCCTACCTCTAAATGTTGGAAGGCTCCAGGCTTAGTCCTACAACTTTTCTCTCCTGTCTTGTTTTTTTGTCTTGTCTTGTCGTGTAGTGTCATGTCTCGTGTCTTGTCTCATGTCTTGACTCCTGTCTTGTCTTGCTTTGTTGCCCAGGCTGGAGTGCACTGGCACTATCACAACTCACTGTAGCCTCAAACTCCTGGGCTCAGGTGATCCTCTCAAGTAGCTAGTATTACACATGTGCACCACCACACCCAGCTAATTTTTAAATTTATTTTCAGAAACGGGTCTTGCTGTGTTGTCCAGGCTGGTCTCGAACTCCTGGCCTCAAGCGATCCTCCCGCCTCAGCTTCCCAAAGTGCTGGGATTACAGGGTGAACCACTGCACCCCACCACCTCTCTTCTTTATTAATAGCTGCTCCCTATGTAATCTCCCCTGTTAAGTCCTATGGGTTTAAGGACATGACTCCCATTTGTATCTCAAGTCCCTGTGTATCTCCCATCTGTACATATCTCCCAGATTGCTCCCTTTTAACATCTTGGAAGTCTAAAAGGTGTCTTAGAATTAACATATCCAAAACTAAATCCCGTACAGTAATTGATTCTTCTATTCCTCATTGGTTTTTCCTTCAGTTGACCTTATCTCAGTAAATAGCAATATTGTTATAGAATTCTTGATCTAGATTGTCTGGATTTGAATCTCTACTATTAAGTTTTAGTTTTTCCTTCCTTAAAATGAGGTAATAATCCAACAACTTTATGAGGTATGGATACTAGGATTAAATGTAAATATAGGTAAAATTCTCACAGTCTATTAATGGCTGTTAAAACAAGTTGCCTGGGCCCCCCACCAAAAAAATAGAAGCCTTTATCTCTGACTCATTCAAGAAATTATGTATCTAGTCCATTAGCAAATTCCAAAATAAGTATATCCGGAATCGAAACATTTCTGCTAGTACTCAGGTCATTGTCTAGATTTTTGTACTTTTTTGGTAACTGGTCTAATCTCTACTACTCTTCTTGTTCTGTCTTACTCTATACTGATATGCTGCTGCATATCCCCCTTCCCTTTATTTCCCACAATTTTCCCCATAGCTTAACTCCAGCCAAAAAAGTTTTCTATTTCTCAAATATTTTTAAGCACTCTTCTATTAGAGATTTGAACTTATTGCCTCTGCCCTGGAGTGCTTTTCCCCTATGGCTTGCCTCCTTACTTTCTTCAGTTCTCTGCTTTTACTTTTACATTGGCAGTGTGTTCTTCCCAGATCAGTCTTTTTATAGTCAACAGTGCCAAGAGCAGGTGCTCAAATCTAGTTGATTGAATTAAAAAGGGATTATCCTTCCAAAAAACGTGGCTTCCATTAATTGGAACTTAGAAACCATATGTATACACCTATAAAACATCACAGTTAAGGTAGTGAACATACTCATCCCCTCAAAGCTTCCTCATCCTCCTTTGTGTTTCATTCCCTCCCTAGCAACCATTAATCTGCTTTTGTCACTGAAAATGAGTTTGCATTTTGTATAATTTTATCTAAATAGGATCATACAGTAAGTAGTTTTTTTGTGTGGCTTCTTTGAGCATAATTATTTTGAGATTCATTCATGTTCTCACATGTATCAATAGTTCATTCTTTTTGTTGGTGAATGGTACTCCCTAATGTAGATATATCACAATTTGTTTATCTGTTTGGGTTTCCAATTTTTGGTTATTACGCATAAAGCTGCTGTGAATATTTGTGTACAAGTCTTTGTATGGGCATACACTTTCAATTTTTGGGTTAATACCTAGGATTGGAATGGCTGGATCATATGGTAGGTATGTATCTAACTTTAAGAAACACCCAAACCATTTTCTAAAGTGATTCTACCATTTTACATTCTTACCAGCAGTGTACGAGAGTTCCACTTGTTTTATATCCTTACCAGCACTTGATGTAGTCAGTCTTCAAATTTTAGCCATTCTAGTGGGAATATAATAGTATCTCACTGTCGGTTTAGTTTGCATTCTTTAAATAATAATGTTGAGTATCTTTTCATGTGCTTATTTGTCATATATCTTTGATGACATATTTGTTCAAATCTTTTGCCTGTTTTTTTAAATTGGATTGTTTTTGTTATTGAGTTGTTAGAGTTTGTTATATAGCCAACTCCTTTGATAGTTTTGCATGTATTTTCTCCCAATGTGTGGTTTGCCTTTTTTGTTTTTATAACTGTCTTTCAAAAAACAATAGTTTTTCCCTTTAATAGTCTCTCTAGTTTATTGATTTTTTTTCCTCTTGATAGTTTATGCTTTTTCTCTCATGTTTAAGAAGTCTTTGCCAAATCCAAAGTCACTAAGATTTTCTCCTAAATATTCTACAAATTTTATGGTTTTAAATCTTACATTTAGAAAGCCTGTGATCCATTTCAATTTGTATAAGATGTGAAGTAAGGATTGAGGTTTACTTTTTTGTGTTTGGGTATCCAGTTATTCCAGCACTGTTTGTTAGAAAGATTATCCATTCCCCATTGAATTGCCTTGGCACCTTTGTCAAAATTTCAGTTGGCCGTATATGTGTAGATCCATTTTTGTACTCCATTTTGTTCCATTTGATCTATATGCTTTTCTTTATGCCAATACCACTTTGTGTTAATCTTGAGATCACTGCCTGTTGTCCTATTCTAAATGGTTCTTAATTTTAATTTTTCTTTCAGCTAGTACAACTTGTATGAATTTGTGGTTCCTTTGTGATTCTTTATTTGTTACTTAATGAGCAAATATTTATGGTAACATACAATATAGACTTTGTGAGGAGATAAGCCTTTATGAGAAAATATTCTAGTCAAGCTTCTGGGAATGTTGCCTTTGAGATTTCTTTTGGTTTTGTGGTAGTAAAATAAGTGTGACTCAGCAGGGCCTTGCCAGAGTAGTCCAAAGTTTTAAAAAATTAAAACTATTCTCAAATATAGCAGGTGTTCAGAAAATGTTGATTTAACCAGTATTTGATACTAGGAAAAATATCTTTTTCTTGCAGTCTGGATGTGGATAGTGAAGCTAAGAAATTACTGGGTTTAGGACAGAAACATCTGGTGATGGGGGATATTCCAGCAGCTGTCAATGCGTTCCAGGAAGCAGCTAGTCTTTTGTAAGTACTGTGTGTTTTGCTATGATGTAATATTATGTTCCTAATAGACCTTGAGTTATAAAAAGTTTTATGGGGGAAAAGCATGAAGGTTAAGAGTTTTAAAACATTTGACTGTTTTTCATACAGAAGTTTATTCCTGTAACTATGTAACTGTAAAACTTAAATATCACTAAGCAGTTTCAGCCTTTGATTTTTCTGAGTAAGGTAATTTATATTCTGATCACCACTAATTACGGTACCACCTTGTCCTTCCTGGTTTGTCTGGGACTTTGGAAGTTATGTGTTTGGGAGAACCCCTCAGGCCCAAGCAAGTCATGATTGCTTACCCTACCACAAATGATATTATTAACACAGTATTTTTCATCTTTTTTTTTTTTTTTTTTTTTTTGAGATAGAGTCTCACTCTGTTGCCCTGGGTAGGAGTACTGTGGTGCCATCGTAGCTCACTGCAACCTCAAACTCCTGGGCTCAAGTGATCCTCCTGCCTCAGCCTCTCAAGGAGCTGGGGCTACAGGCACACACCACAATGCCTGGCTAATTTTTCTATTTTTAGTAGAGGCGAGGTCTCGCTCTTGCTCAGGCTGGTCTCGAGCTCCTGAGCTCAAGCAATCCTCCCTCCTTGGCCTCCCAGACTGGTAGCATTACAGGCATGAGCCACTGCACCCGGCCAGCACAGCATTTTTCATACATTTTTAGCACATGTGTTACCTGCTGTTGCAACTACATGGAAGTTGGCAGCTACCACCAGTTGGCCCTATACCTATATCCTGGAGGAAAAGGTTAGCTTTAGTATCTTAAAGGTGATGTATTTTCCCCAAAGAGTTTAATGTGCCTCCAGATCTGAAAAAGAAAAAAGTAAGTTAAATCTTCTAGCAATGGCCTTTTCCCCTATGACTTGGTTTGAGCAAGTTTCTTCTAAGATAGAATTACCAATTGCAATTGGAGGTCAGTCATGTTCCTTACTGGTTGATTATATTACATACAATTGAGTTTAATCTTCCTTATAAAAGAAATGGTTTTTATGAAGCATTTATGGATTTCAGGTTTGAATCTCATGATGATTAAGGGTCATATCAGTCCATTCTTATCCTAACACCTGTTCCCTCTCCGAACATCCAGAACAGAATCTTATTCCTAGATGTCTGTAATAATCTTTTGTCTGATTCCTGGTGTCTTTGTTTGTCTCCACCTGGGCTTAATGTATTGGGCTGTGGCGGTGGAGACCAAACTTTATCTGATAGCATCTAGGTATGTTTATATAAAAATGCATGATTGTCTTACAGTGTAAAATGTTATCAAGTTTTTAAGATTAAGCACAAATAAATACTTTTCTTAGCTTATTCTTCCTAGATTCCTGGAGAGGTCAGTATCCCTACTGTCCTGCCATTAAGGGTGTTTAGGAGGAAAATTTGAGGTACACTATTCTAATCTAATAGACTAACTTTAAAGATGACCCTTCATCACAATGTCCTGCTTAGTTTCTCTAGTTACTCTCAATAGTTGGCCTGATTTTGCATGACTTCTGCCAATCTTTTGCTGCTTGAAAGTTGGTCTCCTGGCCGGGCGCAGTGGCTCACGCCTGTAATCCTAGCACTCTGGGAGGCCGAGGCGGGCGGATCGTTTGAGCTCAGGAGTTGGAGACCAGCCTGAGCAAGAGCGAGACCCCGTCTCTACTAAAAAAAAAAAAAATAGAAAGAAATTATGTGGACAACTAAAAATATATATAGAAAAAAATTAGCCAGACATGGTGGCGCATGCCTGTAGTCTCAGCTAGTCGGGTGGCTGAGGCAGGAGGATTGCTTGAGCCCAGGAGTTTGAGGTTGCTGTGAGCTAGGCTGACCCACGGCACTCTAGCCTGAGCAACAGAGTGAGATTCTGTCTCAAAAAAAAAAAATAATAATAAAATAAAATGGAAAAAAAAAGAAAGTTGGTCTCCTTACTTTACATAGAGAAGTACCTCTTCCCATTCATCACACTGTGTAATTTCTTTTCTCCCTCTTCCCTGTCTAGATATTGATAGCTAAAACTTAAACAGTGCTGTGTTTCTAAGCATTGTTTTCAATGCTTTTACATACATGAACTCATTTAGTTCTTGCCTTAGCTTTTTCAGTAATTTATATTCCCATTTTACAAATGAGAAAACTAAGGCACTATGAGAATAAGCAATTTATCTGAGGTTATAGGGCTAGTTAGGGGTTAAAGGTAGGATTTGAATCGAGGCAGAATAGCTCCAGATATTGTGTGCTTTATTCAGGTCATGATGCCTTTTCACGGACCTTACTCATTCTCTAGGTCCCAGACAAAGGCCCTTTATTCTAGTCCATATTGATATCCATGTTGTAGCAGGAGGAATACCTATTAATGCATTTTGGCCCTAAGATTATATACTAACTGTAGCAAATTGATGTTACTTAGAGTATACATCATAGATAGATAAAGAGCATGTAACATTAACTTAATACATTGGTTTTTTTTTTTTTCCTTTATGTTTTTTTTGGAGACAGAATCTCCCTCAGTAACCCAGACTAGAGTCCCATGGCATCAGCCTAGCTCACAGCAACCTCAAGAGATCTGGGCCTCAAGAGGCTCAAGAGATCCTCCTCCCTCAGCCTCCCGAGTAGCTGGGACTATAGGTGCGCATCACCACGCCCGGCTAATTTTTTCTATTTTCAGTAGAGACAGGGTTTTCCTCTTGATCAGGCTGGTCTAAACTCCTGAGCTCAAGCGATCCTCCTGACTCGGCCTCCCAGGGCGCTAGGATTACAGGTGTGAGCCAGAGTCCATTTGACCTTGACTTGAAACAAAGAGGGAAGTACTGATTTCTTAGGAGTATGTTACTGAAGAAATATCAATTTATAACTAAAGAACTAGAAATAAATGTGTTAGACTACATGTCAGATTTTATTGATAGATGTTTATTCTCTTTGTAGAGGTAAGAAGTATGGAGAGACAGCTAATGAGTGTGGAGAAGCCTTCTTTTTCTATGGGAAATCACTTCTGGAATTGGCAAGGTATGGTTGATCTATTTAAAAACTAAAGTTTCTTTGTTTGTTAAGATTGTTTACTAGCTTTGAGATTTCACATGAGCTAAGTGAGACTGGTTTTACCTAGAAAAAGAGTTTTGAAGGAGCTTGAAATAGTGGTGGAAGTTGTGAATGGCACTTGATGCAAAGAGTAAAATTATATTTAAGTTTTGACTTTAGGGGTTATTAGAAACAAAGATCTTTCTAATAATGAATGGTCAATAATTGATCAAAGTCCAGTATGGAGAGAGAACCTTTAAAAGCACTCTCTAGCTCTAAACAGGACTGAATAAAGGACAATTTGAAAGAACTAGCATGTTAGAATGTCTAGTAAATAAGACTCACAAGTAGTCTTTTTTTTAGTATCTTAAAGTATTGGAAAGTTCTTGGGTAGTTTTTACCAGAATTTAGTAACCAGAATAAGATAAATTCAGAGTGTACAAACTAGCAAATGATGTGTCATCTATTTAATCTCAGTTCTGCTAATTTCTAACCTTGTAATCATACAGAGCATTCTGATGATTTGCCACGAAAATCCTGCCAGAATGTTACTGGCTATCTAGAGAAATGGGGGTGGATGCGAAGTTTGGGAAATATTATGGCCCTGTCTTAAAGGGGGAATACATATGGGTCTTGTTCTTTTGAACAAGAGTCAACAGTGCTTTTTAGGTGGCTGGGTGAAAGGTATGCTTATTTCCTTCAGTGCTCTTACAGCTTTAATTCATATTAAAATTTTGATTGTTCCTCTTCTTCTATGAGCATATATAGTTTCTTATTGCCCTCACTTGGCTTACTCTTCTGTTGCTTCTGTAATATAGGATGATATATATTTTTTCTTTTTTAATTTTTTTTTTTTTGGTTAGGACTGTATTTTCTGTCTTGGAAAAAATCGTTAGGTTGTAGCCATCAAACCTTTGCTGCTTTCTCCCTTTTGTTCTCCTAGAATGGAGAATGGTGTGTTGGGAAATGCCTTGGAAGGCGTGCATGTGGAAGAGGAAGAAGGAGAAAAAACAGAAGAATCTCTGGTAGAAAATAACGATAACACAGATGGTACGTGGAGTTGCATGTGACATTCAAGGGATGCGACGTTGTATATTTCTTGTATACAAGTGATGGAAATAGGGCTCTCTCTGCTCTGGATGGTCTCTCCTAAGATGCTTGGGGTGATGCTTGCATCCGGTGGAGACTGCAGTGGGGGTAGCCAATTACTGAAACTAACAGCAGGCTTTTGTAAGAGGATAACTTAATGTCTCAAATAAATCTGGTTATTTAAATTGTTGGGTTTTTTAAACTAAGTGATGAAAAAGCAAGATTAAATTGGTGTTTTAAATATTGCTACAACTTTAAATATTTTTCTGATGCAAGTTTTTTAAACAGTCTGTGCAGCTCGGTTATTTTGATAGCAATACTTTGGGAGCCCTGTCACATTTTTATGTCTAAGAAAGTTAAATGTTAATTTCTAACCTGAGTTTGGGTGCCAGAGTTTTACTTATCAGATGCGAGTCTGTAAGGAGAATGAAAAGCTTGGCATCGCTTACCTAACTGGTAATCAGAATGCTTAAGTAAAATGATATCTAGTTTAATGAGCCTGGGTTTCTTTTGCAATAAGTTGCTCTGCTAGCTGGGACTCTCCCTTTTCTTTTCTCAAAAGGGCAGATAATTTTTAGGCAATCTGCTAAAATTTGCTAGGCCTTTTGAGGGTTTAAAGGGAATGTGTTTTTAGTTTCCATTTATGCCTTTATCGTTAAACTCGAAGACATGTTTATGCTTCATGTTCTTTAACCATGTAGAGGAAGCAAGGGAAGAGTTGAGAGAACAGGTTTATGACGCCATGAGAGAAAAAGAAGAAGCAAAAAAAACAGAAGACAAGTCTCTGGTAAAGCCTGGAACTGATAAAGAACAGGAGAGTGAAATGGAAAAGGGTGGAAGAGAAGATATGGATATAAGTGAGCCTGCAGAGGAGCTACAGGAAAAAGTTGAATTGATTCCAGATCAGTTAATTGAAACCTCTGAAGAGGCAAAAGGAGCAGGAGCAGCAGCACCAGGAGGACTAAATGAAACTGAGATCATTTCTGGGAAACCAGAACAGGAAGTACCAGATGCTGAGGAAGAAAAATCAGTTTCTGAAACTGATATCCAAGAGGAATGCAGAGAAAAAGGTCAGGAGAAGCAGGGAGAGGTAATTGTGAGCATAGAGGAGAAACCAAAAGAAGCTTCAGAAGAGCAGCCTGCTGTGGCTCTAGAAAAGCAGGGCGCTGCAGTGAAGGTAGAAGGAGAGCCTGTAGACCCGGCAGTGAAGCCAGTGGATGTGGGTGGGGATGAGCCAAAGGAGAAGGTAGCTACCTCTGAAAATGAGACAGGAAAGGCTGTTCTTGAGCAGCTGGTAGGGCAGGAAGTGCCTGCTGCTGAAGAGTCACCAGAGGTGACAATAGAGGCTGCAGAGGCCTCAGCTGTGGAGGGTGGATCAGAAGTTTCTGAGAAGCCTGGGCAGGAGGTCACAGTTCTTAAGGATGGTGCAGTCAATGGACTGTCAGCTGCAGGAGATCAGACACCCATTGAATCACAGAATACTTTAGAAGAACTGACAGAAACAAAAGATGGTTCAGGACTAGAGGATAAGGTGAGGGCAAAGTTGGTTCCTAGCCAGGAGGAAACTAAGCTGTCCATAGAAGAGTCTGAGGCAGCTGGAGATGGGGTTGATACCAAGGTAGCCCAGGGAGCTACTGAGAAATCACCTGAAGACAAAATTAAGATAGCTGCTAATGAAGAGACACAAGAGAGAGAAGAACAGATGAAAGAGGGTGAAGGTAACCGGGATATGCAAGAGCTGCAGTGGGTGGAGTACATTCTGGATTTGACTCACTAATCATGGGTAAAAGTTAGCCTTCCATTCAGGATTTTCCGTCTGCCTTTGGATTAGGAAAGGGCTAAATGAAAATGGGGGTAGTTTAAGAAGGTTGTGATAAGTTAAATCAAAAGCAGCAAGTCTTTAGCTGGCTTATAAACTAACGCTTTTACTAACTGCAAAATAGGTCTTCTTTGTGATTTCTGAGAACTTGGCTAGCTATCAGTAACATGTACCATACTAGCCAATAAAGGGAGATGGAAAATGTGGATGAGGGGTGGGGTAGGTAGGAAAAGAGTGGGCTAGGCTGGCAGAGAATGCTGAATGGATGTTCACTTGCATGCCTTTGGATTTTTTTAATTTATTGTTCACATGACTCCTTTTCTCTGCTTTAGGAAGCAGGAACAGAGCAGTAGAATCCATTGAATTGGTACACTTAAGCAGGCATGCCATTTAAATGAAGGCAGTTAACCCTGAATGTTCTATCACCAGAATTAAAGAATTCTGGTGCTGCTGTCTACCTTTAGTCTTCAGGAAGTGTTTAGACTCTAAACACTAAACTTTAGAGGCTTATCCACATTAGTTAGCCCCTAGCCCCAAGACAACAAAAAACATGTAACTATTAGCGCCCTTGCTGCTTTCCCTTCACATTTCATGCTTGCTTTGGCTGCTAAACTGAATTTTTTGTTACTTAAAATGCTATAAAGTGAGGATGCTTTGTATTTCTATTGGTCTAATTGGGATTCAATTTCATCAAGATGTGTAAGCCTCTAATTAGTAAATAATTCCATAATTGGCACGTCTGACTTGTGGTATCATTTGAGGATTCTACTGTATATAAGGTTCATCTAACATTGACATTAATAACCACAGGTATTTTCCAACTAATTGTTACTTCGTGTAATTGCCAGATTACTTTGAGTTCTCTTAAGCTGTAGATTTTCAAAGACTCATCTTCAATACTTGGACTTCGTTCTGGTAAACTTCTTCTACCTATGTGCAGGTCCCGACTCTCCAGCCAGCACAGGCATAGTAACCAGAAGTGAATTGGCTAAATGGTAGCACCATTGGGCTTCTTAACAAGCTTTAGGAGTTCTTTATGAAAAGGCACAGAACTGAATCCTCAGTTTTTAAGAAACTCCCACGTTTTGTTCTTTTTTAAAAATCTATTTATTTTTAGAGACAGGGTCTCACTCTGTTGCCCAGGCGAAAGTACAGTGGTGTGATCATAGCTCACTGCAGCGTCAAACTCCTGGACTCTAGCAGTCATCCTGCCTCAGTCTCCCAAGTAGCTAGGACTACAGACGTGCATCACCATGGCTGGCTAATTTTTTTCCCCCTCCATTTTTTGTAGAACCAGGCTGTCGTTATGTTGCCCGGGCTGGTCTAGAACTCCTGGCCTCAAGTGATCTCCCACCTTGGCTTCCCAAAGTACTGGGATTATAGGCTTGAGCCACTGTGCCTTGTCCCCTGTCTTGATCTTAATGATAGTGAGCAAGGAAAGTGAAAAGCTCTGCTGGGTCTCTTAAGTTGGACTTTGAATGACAGGGTCTCACTATTGCCCAGGTTGGTCTTGAACTCCTGCCCTCAAGCAATCCTCCTGCCTCTGCCTCCCAAAGTTGTAAGATTACAGGCCCGAGCCACTGTGCCTGGCCATATACATTTCTTATGATTCCAAAACAATACAATGTGGTGTAGGTAGTACTGCTGAAGTTATAGTGATGAGAATGAGGCTTAAAAGTTACATGACTTGGTAAGAGTCAAACAGTAAGTCATAGTACTGAATTCAAACCTAGATCTGCCTTGAATATGTTGTTCTCCCCAGGCTACCTCTCACTGAGGAAAGCAATCTTATCAGAAATTTCCTAGTCACTTATTTTTAAAATTAACTGTACTTAAGAAAGCCCCAGGCTTTTCATATGTTGCATTTTTTTGTGCTGTGTATCAGGTACTGTTCTTCATATAAAGACGACACAGTTTTCCATAGTTTACAAATGAAAAAATGGGAGAAAGGATCGGTAATTTGCCCTAATCACATAGCCAGTAAAGAGAAGGCTGGGTGCCCAGTCTGTCTGGCTCTGGGTCCCAGCCCCTTACTTTCTGTGCATTATTTCTCTTCATGTGGCAGCACCAGTCTGCAGAAATCTCACAAGTGGTTTTCTCTTCACATTACTACCAGCTCTTGACTTTTTGCAGCCTCTTGGGCTGTCCATATCTCCCTAATAAAGATAATTGGTCTGTTCTTTTCTAATTGTCACGTTAGATATGGTTGATAAATAAAAATTTTAAATTGTAGGTATAAAGCTTGGCTATGCTCAGATAGACTACACTGGCCAATCTGGTGGCACTTCCCTGTGAGAGTGCTAATATAACCAAGAATTGGTACCTTTTCTTTGCCTTTAATAGTCATTCTTCTGGTTTGTACCATTTTGTGCCCATATTGTTTTGAGGATGCTACAAGATCAGAGAAATTGCATAAAAAGGTATTTCCCTTTCTCTGAAGGATAGAATAGACATAACTAGAAAAAATAGTCCATTATCAAAGAAGCTTGGAAAATAATTTAACAAATTTCTTTACTGAGGACATTGTCATTAATTCCCGGGTCTAGGTTACCAGATTGGGAAATGTTTTTAAAGTAATGGCTTTCTCATTGACCTAACTCCTGCTCCGCCATTCCATGAAGGTAATTGCAGATTCCTCAAGAGAAACCAATATTCTTCTTGGGCAATTATAAGAATTTCAAAATTTGATGTAAAACTTCCAATTATTTAAGATGTTTTCTTAGAAATTAGAGGTTATCTTCTAGTATTCTGGTATGAGTAGAAATGGATACCACTAATTAAGAAGAGCATAGAATAAAAATGTCAATTTAATTTTTCCTACAAATTGAAAAGATGAAATTTTAAAAAGTTCATTATTTTTAAAAGTTAAATACGTAGATCTACTTCAGCTCTCTTGCATGTTCTGCTGGAGATTGGGCAGAGTTAAGAAAACCACCCACCTGTTCTAAACTTTTAGGGAACTAAGGCCAAACCCACTTGGAAATTTGGACATGAAAAGAATGGTGTGTGGTGGTGGCTATACTTCTGAAGCACTGGATTATAGTCAAAGGAGAAAAGCAAGCCACTTGATAAAATAGGGTTTGCTTGCTATAAATGTTTAACTAGGGCCAGGCACAGTGGCTCACACCTGTAATCCTAGCACTTGGGGAGGCCGAGGCGGGAGGATAGCTCGAGGTCAGGAGTTCAAGACCAGCCTGAACAAGAGCGAGACCGCATCTCTACTAAAAATAGAAAGAAATTATCTGGATAACTAAAAATATATAGAAAAAATTAGCCAGGCATGGTGGCACATGCTTGTAGTCCCAGCTACTTGGGAGGCTGAGGCAGGAGGATTGCTTGAGCCCAGGAGTTTGAGGTTGCTATGACCTAGGCTGACCCATGGCGCTCTAGCCTGGGCAACAGAGTGAGACTCTGTTTAAAGAAAGAAAGAAATGTTTAACTGGCTTGACTTGTCACTGGTTCTTAGAGGATTTCTTTAGTTTGTCATAGTAATATGTAATAGGAATTTTCTGTGCCTCTTCCCATCCTGAAGCAGTATTGCTGCCAGTAAAACTTCCTACAACTGGACTTTATTACTCTACCCAATTGCCATGTTTAGGAGATAGTGAGCTCTTCTGTTGGTATTGAAAATGCTTAATGAAATGTGACAGAGGTAGGCACATTATACCCAATTGATGAATTGTTTGTATCAACAAAAAATCCATTTTAGCCATTTGACATTGTGAATTTTGCCTTATCACTGAGTGTAGAGCTGTTTATTAGGAGCCTGACCTTTAGGCAGTTGACTGTGAGTATATGTCAATATGGTGTTTATGACTTCAGATTTAAAAAAGAACGATTAACAAGGCACAGGAGTAAAATAATGGGTTGTGGTATTACTCACTGAAATTCTGTATGTGCTAGAGCTGGCTGGATTCTGTGGCATGCTCATTGGTAAGAGTTGGTAAGGACTATGCTTTTCTCTCCATAGCTCTGTTGTGGGAAAGCTAGTCTTTTGAGCATTCTTGCTCTGAATGGGCTGGAATAATTTAACTTTTGATATTTTCCCAGGCTATTAGTATTATCTAATGAGTGGCTTAAAGATACCAGAAACAGTGGCTGAGGTCTCTGCCTGCTTCTGGCTGAATGAATGGGAGCTTCTAGCCAGTGAATAAGAGGCAGTAGCTAATCTGTCTCATTCTGAATAATCTAGGTTGACTTTTATAAGAGAAACACTCAGCCTTTTAGTTGCTGAAGGTCTAACCCATAGACTATATAAGGTTATACTTTCTAAGTCTAGGTTAGACCTGAATTAGGCTATAACCACTGACTTTATATTCAGTTCAGATGCTAACTGACTTGGATTAGCATCTGGCTTGTCCTATGTCAGAATATAAGTTGACATGTTTATTGGAGTCTCTGATTAGTCAGAAGGTATCTAGTTTTATTCTCAATACCGAGGAATTTTTGTTTGTAGAAACTGAAGGCTCAGAAGAAGAGGATAAAGAAAATGACAAGGCTGAAGAAACGCCACACGATTCAGTTCTTGAAAACAAGGTAAGTCGTTATTCATTCAGTACTGTTGTCTGCTTTCTTATCGTACAACTGTAGCTTGCTAGTATAGGCGTGACAATTATAGATAGCTGTCTCCTGGTTAGGAATTAGGGACCCTTTTAGTCATGCCTAGGATGGACAGGTAATTTGATCCTAGGCAGTCCTGTCTGTTAGTATATGACTCCAAATTTCACAATTAAATATCACTGACATAATGTGATGACTTAGGATAGAAACCTTGTAGGGACTCTGTCTAATTCCATTGATTTGGATCTACTTTGGTCTCTTCAGGAAAATGAAGAGGAGGAGATTGGAAACCTAGAGCTCGCCTGGGATATGCTGGATTTGGCAAAGATCATTTTTAAAAGGTAAAACTCTTTGCCTCTTTGCTCAGTTGGGAGCTTCGTGGTTGAAAATAGAAAGTAGTTAGGGTTAGACAAGTACTGTTAAGGTTTCTGATCAACTTTCTTTCTTTTAGGCAAGAAACAAAAGAAGCCCAGCTTTATGCTGCACAGGCACATCTTAAACTTGGAGAAGTTAGTGTTGAATCTGGTAATACATTTTTCATTTTATGTTCTCTAGCCTCCCCAGTTCTTCCTTTAATAGCTTTTCTAGAATCCAGCTTTATTGATCATAAGTTGGGTGGTTGGCTTTAAAAAGACAGTTAAGTTTGGGTTTCCTATAGTCCCTTGAACAATGAACAATCTCTTCTAAGTGGTACTCTAACTGAAAGTATTTCAGTAGATTGGGGTGTGTGTGTGTGTGTGTTTTGAGACAGTCTCACTCTGTTGTCCCGGATAGAGTGCTGTGGCGTCATTGTAGCTTACTGCAACCTCCAACTCCTTGGCTCTAAGCGATCCTTCTGCCTCAGCCTCCCAGTAGCTAGGACTATAGGCACGCGCTGTAGCAACCAGCTGGGTTTTTTTTTTTCCTTTCTTTTTGGTAGAGATGGGGTCTCACTCTTGCTCAGGCTAGTCTTGAACTCCTGAGCTCAAGCAATGCTTCTGCCTCGGCCTCCCAGAGTGCTAGGATATAGGCGTGAGCCACCGTGCCTGGCCTTCTGTAGATTTTTAAAAGTCATTTTGATATTCTTTATATCCAAGGATCTTAGAGATACTATTAATACAAACAAAAACGAAATGTAAAATAGGGGAGCATTACCCGAGGATGGGTCTGAATTCTGGAAGTACTTTATATTAAATGTTGTTCTTTTTCTCTTCATTAGAGAACTATATCCAAGCTGTGGAGGAGTTCCAGGCTTGCCTAACCCTGCAGGAGCAGTACCTGGAAGCCCATGACCGTCTCCTTGCAGAGACCCACTACCAGCTGGGCTTGGCCTATGGGTATAACTCTCAGTATGATGAGGCAGTGGCACAGTTCAGCAAGTCTATTGAAGTCATTGAGAAGAGAATGGGTGAGTGAGCACCAGCTGCTTCATGATAATGTTGGTGGATCCAGCAATTGACAGGTATAAACAATGATTCTTTTTTATGATAACTGTTACTGATCACATTAACCTGTTATTTTGTAGCTGTACTAAAGGAGCAGATGGAGGAGGCTGAAGAATCACCTACTGAATATAAGAAAGAAATTGAGGAGCTGAAGGAACTGCTACCTGAAATTAGAGAGAAGATAGAAGATGCAAAGGAATCTCAGCGTAGTGGGAATGTAGCTGAATTGGCTCTGAAAGCTACTCTGGTTAGTTTGGTTTCCTTTTAAAGTTTTGATAATAGCATATTTGGAGCTGGGTGTGGTGGCTCACTCCTGTAATCTTAGCACTCTGGGAGGCTGAAGCAGGAAGATCACTTGAGCTCAGGAGTTCGAGATCAGCCTGAGCAACAGTGAGACCCTGTCTCTACTAAAAATACAAAAATTAGCCAGGTGCAGTGGCTCACACCTGTAGTTCTAGCTATCCGGGATGCTGAGGCAGGAGGATCGATTGAGCCCAGGAGTTTGAGGTTGCAGTGAGCTATGAGGATACCACTGGACTTTAGCCTGGCAACAAGAGTGAGACTCTGTCTCCCAAAAAAAAAAAAAAAATTATTTGGTATTACTAATGTTAATGTTCCATTTACTAGGAAGTTTTCATCGTGATTTGGTTTCCAGGGAGTTGGTGAGCTCATCTGTTTATTCCTGTCAAATAATATAATGCTTAAACGAATATACTGTGAAGCCCCAGGCTGTCTAGGCTTGAATTGCATCTGTTACTTACTGTGTGTGATCATGGGCATTTCTCTGCCTTACTTGACCCATCTGTAAAATGCGGATAATATAGGTTGAGTACCCTTTTCCAAAATGCTTGGGATCAGAAGTGTTTTCGGATTGTGGAACATTTGCATTGTACTTCACATCCCTATTCCGAAATTGAGCATCCTTAATCCAAAATCTGAAATGCACCAACGAGCATGTCCTTTGAGTGCCATGTAAGTGCTCAAAAAGTTTCGGATATCCAGATTTAGGAGTTGGGTGTTCAACCTGTAGTAAATATGTGTAAGATATTTCTGACAGTACCAGACAAACAGAAATTTCTTAACAAATGTAAGCTATTATTTCCATCTCTGGGAACTCTGTATGAATTACTGAGCATTGAGGGGTTTTCATCCCAAATAGCCTGGCTTTGCTTTTGGCTACTGGGATATCAGGGAGCTTTATACCCAGCAGGTAGGATACGAACGGTTTAGTTTAATATCCATATTCTGCCTGTGCCTTGGGTGGGAGAGTGGGACAGGTACAGATGTGGGGGGGGGGTGATCTTGATACTGTCTGGAGGCCACTAGTATTTCAGTTCTTAATCAGTTGCTTGGATGGTGGTGGATACCTGTTGTGAGACTATGGGTGGCCTGGGTTCTATCATGAAACCAACTTGGATTTGTCATCCCTCACACAGGTGGAGAGTTCTACTTCAGGTTTCACTCCTAGTGGAGGCAGCTCTTCAGTCTCCATGGTGGGTATTTGGGTGTTGTTTCGTCATTTACGATTAAGCCTCTGTGTTGGTCTCATGTACCTTGTACATTGCTAATAAAGGCTTCCTTTTTGCCAGATTGCCAGTAGAAAGCCAGCAGACGGTGCTTCTTCATCAAATTGTGTGACTGATATTTCCCACCTTGTCAGAAAGAAGGTAAATATACATGTGATTGTTTATTTTCTTTCTTTTTCCCAGTCTGTATTTTTTTTTTAAATCCCAAATGATGTATGGGGATTACCTTTCCTGTAAACCTTCCTAATAGTTGGTGTGTGATGACACTCATTTCGCAAATGTGAGGGTTTGTGAGTGAAGACAGTTTTCACTTGAATACCTCTTCCAGCAGACTCTCCTGGCCTTTTCAGCCCAAGGACTATCAGGAAAGCTGCTGAGGAGGATTGGTAAGGTCCATTTTAGGAAGCTGGCAGGTTTTCTTTGATAGCAGTTATTCAGCAGCAGGCCTGCTGGTACAGACTCCTGAGTCTGCCTCTGCCTGTGGTGCCAGTAGAGCTTTTCTGGGGTTAGGGGAGAGGAGTCTTAACTCTTGCTTTGTTTCTTGACTCAAATGTGGGAATTCAAACTTACACTTTGGTTACTGTTCACATCTGCTCCTGACCTCCACCCTTACGCCACTGTGATTCCAGTAAGGAGGCTGAATTGATATGGTGGGACAGACTAATTTATTCTGCAGAGTACAGGTTGGCATCTGTCCCCTGTGACTAGAGAGAGAGACCCTTAGAACCGTGAAATTTTGGTGTTCACGATCTTTGCACCAGAAGGGTTAAGGAATTGTTTTGTAGTTGTCTTTTTTAAAACATTAAGCACATTTGTGAAGGCTTCACAATTGTATCTTTAGAGGAAACCAGAGGAAGAGAGCCCCCGGAAAGATGATGCAAAGAAAGCCAAACAAGAGCCGGAGGTGAATGGAGGCAGTGGGGATGCTGTCCCCAGTGGAAATGCAGTTTCGGAAAACATGGAGGAGGAGGTGGGCAGTTAAGCAGAGCTTGGCCTCTTGCCTCATCCCTTGTTCTCAGGACTGGGGGAACCCAGTCCTCCCAAGTGCATGCTCCCCACCTTGAACCTGTTTGGATTGTTGAGTGCAACCCTCACAGAAACGGTAATTGTGCAGCAAACAGTTTGGTTATGGGAGTGTAAGACTCACTGACAAATGGAACCTATATGCCACAGGTCCCGACCCCAATGAATGTATGAGAAGGCACTTGATTGGCAAGACCATTAGGTCACTTCTGCTTGCTCCTTTCCGTGTAACATGTGATTATTGGCTCTGTCAGCCCTGTTGTCACAGGGAATTCAGGAAATGGCCTTATACTTTGTGGTCACTGCCCTCTTAATATAGGGAGCAAAGCAGAGTTTGGGTGACGTGTTTTCTTCCTCTGACTGAGGCCTGCTCAGTTATATAACAGGGAATGGCTTAAATTAGGGTTACTCATGCCCAGGCTCCATTTGTCTTCCAGGCTGAGAATCAGGCTGAAAGCCGGGCAGCAGTGGAGGGGACAGTGGAGGCTGGAGCTACAGTTGAAAGCACTGCATGTTAAGAGGGGGCAGAGCCTTCCTCCCAAGGGAAAGTGTTTTTGTATATATTGTATTTTTTCACTTTTGGGGGATTCTTTTTGTATAACTTCAATAAAGATTGTAAGCAAAGGTTGAGGCTTTGATGGTTTTTTTCTTAATTATTGGCTGAATATGTGCCTTGGAGCACTCCAGGTTTTATAAAATGGCCAAATGTACTTTTTTTGCCTTCTCCACTGATCTGTGTTGGAAGTTCTGATCCCACTTCCTATCTGTCCAGTGTGGAAGTGATCAAATCAAATGTGGCTGTAGGACCATTGTCTTCCAACGGTGCTATATTTTTTTCTGTTCTCAAATTTTGAAATACTTGACTGAACCCAGCTGTCTTGCAAACCTTCAGTGGTGCTGTCCCTGGATGGGGGCTACAAAAACAAGACTTGGTGAAGATCTTGCTCTTCGGTGCTAAAAATGGATGATGGACTTTGGCTGTGAGCCAGGCCTTGGGTGATACTTGTCTCTTATATACATACTCTTCAACTAGGGCCACAATCCTGTTCTGGAAAAAGAACTCTGAAGAAAAACTGGGGAGGGGGCGGGGAGTGATTCTTGAAGAAAACAGTCTGTGTGTTTAAATGTAGAGACATGAGCTCTCTGGTTTGAAAGTGGCTGTAGGACTGGTGGTGGACAGACACTTTGGATGTGGTTGGAAGAATCTGTGGGGATGCTGGCTGGTTGAGTTATATTTGTTATTTTCTGTATAGAAAGGTTGAAATATATCAACACTTGGAATTGTTACCCTGTTTGCAGTTTTCATTTCTCAAATAAAGATGCTTAAGAAAGCTCCTGGTCTGGAATTGTGTTTAAAGATATTACAACTGGGCTGCCTGAAACATTTCACTGTGAGATAATAGGGTTGAAAGGTAGAAACTAGCCCAGCAGTTCTAGGGGTCCATTCCAAAGATGCTGGTTGTCAAGGCACTGATATTAATGCCATCCCATTGGGCTCTCACCAATGTCCAGGGTGTAGGGCTGAGTTGCCTCTTACCTGACCCTTAGTTAAAGAACCTGTTACGGACCTGGCACTATTTGGATCTGAATTCTAAACAGTGCCTGTCCTGCATTACCCAAAGATTTAATAATCCTGACACCTATGGGACTTCTTTGTTGCACTATACAGACAGGTAGGTTAGAACTTGTCTTTAACATCCAAGTTGAAGGCAGAGGGAGCTGTGTTGACCCTCAAGTCAACCCCGTTTTCCAGAGGTTTCTCCCCCCGCCCCAAATAATACAAGAGTAGTAAAAACTGGAGGTTTTTTTTTTTTTTTTTTTTTTGGCTTGTCATAGTTTCTCATGGCTGCAGAAAATCTCTGGCTTACCCTGGCTTTGAACTTTCTTCCTGAAGATGTCTTTGCAGTGCATGTTCCAGGTCCTCAGGCTTTTTTATTTACTTTTTTCCTCTTTGTTGGTCAGGACAGTCTTGACATCCTTTGGTTGACAATGGGATCTGGGGCTAGGCTCAGTATCTAATTTCAGCTAGATCTCACATGGGACCCCCTGCTTGTGGGGTGGGGGGAGGAACATCATTAGGCTGCAGTCTTATCTTGGATCGATTTAGATTTAGATTATATATAAGGCTGCAGGAGCTTCCTGGTTATGGAACCTTGAGAGCCTGGGTTTCCTGGGAGAGGTACTCAGCAAACAGGAATTTGGGTGAAGTCTGGGAATAAAATTGGCTTCAGCAAAAAGCCAAGTGGAAATTACTTTATCCTTTAGTTGGAACTAAAGGATGCCCCATGTCCCTTTTCATAGACCTTTATAAGTGCCATATTGTAAATACCTGACATACTCATTTAATTCTCACATCTATTTTGCAAAAGCAGAACAGATACAAGTACTTGTGAAGTGGTAAAGCTGTGGTTGGAGCTTCTGTTTTGTACCCGTAACTGCTGTTCGCTTCCAGGCTGTGTCAGAACACAGTAGTAAAGCTACAGGTCTGGGAACAGGCCTCCATGCTAGGCCCTGGTCCTGCGCATGGCTCATACCCACATTCACCTGGGTTCAGAAACTCATTGGGGGTGGGTTAAAGCCGAGGTGAGGGCCCAAAGCCTCATCTCTATCCTTGACTCCACTGAGAGACTCTTCTGCTGGAGGTGGGGGATCAGCAAAACCAGCCGTAGGGGTGAGGGAGTTAGCACCCAGTGAAGGTGAGCTGGACACCTGTGGAATGCAGAGAAGGGGGGTCTTTAGCAAAAATGTAGAGGTTATGTGCACAGGTTTTGGAGATAGGCTACTTTAGAGTCCCATCCCACTTACTGTGAACCAAATTAATCTGGTCTTTGTTTGATTTCCTTATCTGTTACATAATAGTATAATATTTACCTAATAGAAATGTAAGGATCAAGTAAGTAATGCACAGAAAGACTGACACATAGTGGTCAGTAAAGGCTGGCCATTAGTTAACCTGTGGTGTCCCTACCTCTAGTTGGACCCTCACCAGAGGTGGGTATTGGTACTCATGGGCATTTGCTGGATTGATTTCTGCCAGTGTCTGGACAACTGCATCTCTTGCATTCACCAGCCGCAGGAAAAGCTCAGCCTGACCTGCCTGGGAGGAGGAGAAATGGTACTACCTCTGTCTCTTGGAGTATGCCCAGTCCCCACCCTTCACACTCACCTGGGGAATCGCATTCATCTGTCCAAGGCTAAGGCTAGGGTCCAGAGGACGGGCCCGAAGTGGAAGGCGCCAGTGGCCACTTAGCACTCGCTCATCTCGGTCAAAGAGCACAAGTGAAGCCCAAGCCTTTGGCTGTGGTGCCCTAGCCCATGCCAGTCCCTGCCAGGCCTGTAGCTCACAGACCAAGGATACTGGTGGTGAGGGTAGCAGTCTGTAGAATAACCAAAAAGCAGCATCAAGCCAGAGCTGCAAGACCCTTCTCTTAGGACTCAGCCCTCAGAGCCAAAGGCTTCTGTATACAGATGAGAAAATTTAGCAGAAAGAGGGACAAGCCTCAATTGTGGCAGACTACCAGAGTCATGATCCCCACCTACTGACCTGGGCACAGGCTGTCTGCTGGCAAGGATGGCACAGTTGCCCATGGGCCCAGGAGCTGGAGGTGGGGGCAAGCAAAGGGCTGGGGGCAATGCTGTGGTCCTTCCTGTATCCTGGCCATCTCGTGTCAAGCCAGTCATTAGCTGCACCCAAGTCCAAGAAGACTCAAGGCCCCGCAGGAAGTCATAGAAAATGACCAGGCCAGCCCTGGGGAACACAAGTCTAAGCACACGAACACTCAACTCTTCTCACCTTCCCTTCCCTCTGCCAGCTCCCAACTCTATCTGGCCCTGGCATTGGCCCAGTCATAGAGGATGTCAAAGGAGGGGGCAGGCCTCACCCAGGGTCATAGGGTGCAGGGCCCAGCACGTCAGATGTGGGCAGGAGGAAGTGTGGGTCCAGGCCCAGGTTCCTGGTCATTGTTCCAGGAAGCTGTGACTGTGGGCGAGAGTTTTGATTCCTCCAGAAATCCTTCTAGCTGCCCACACTCCCCCAACTGCTCAGAGCAGAGCTGCCCCTGCCCCATTCCCGGTCCTCACAGCTTTTGCCGAGCCACCCAAGAACTGAAGGTCTGTGGAGCCTGAAAGTGACGGCAGCGGGGGTGCCACTGGCGGCGGCGGGAGGAGTGGGGGATCTCTCCTCCCCTTCAGTCGTAGGCTGGGACCCTTGGGACCTGCCAGGGGTCGTGGCTCCCCAGGCCCTAGGAGTAGAGGAAGAGATAGGGTGCCCCAGAACTGGAGAAAGCAAGTATCTAGGCTGAGATACCCTTTCCCCCGAGAGCCGAGCCTACAAATGGGTCCGCGAAGTCACGGGGTTACAGAGACAACACACAGACACACGGAGATGCGGTGGACACGAATGGAGGGGGCACAAATATGGGCCTCATTCCCTACCCATGGTCCCTCCACCCTCTCCCTGAGCCCCAGGCCTGCTGGAAAGGGGTAGGTGGGATGGGGTTGGGGTGCTTACTGACCCCAGGCGCCCCTCTGCATCTGCAAGGCCAGGATTTCTGCCTCGAGGCGCTGGTTTTCGGCCTCCACTACTAGAAGCTCCTCCGATTTGGCTCCTGCCCTTCCTGCCATAAATAAGTCTGACCTGTCACCTTTGACCTCTGGTCCGACTCCGGCTGTGAGCAGCTCTCCAGCGTTAGAGCTCTCTCAAGACTGGACTTGTCAGCTCACATTTTAGTCACTGTCACAAAGATCACCCAGGTTTCCTACCTCGGGGCTTTTGCCCATGCCAATGGTGCCCTCCCTCACGTTCTTTTCTCCTCCCAGGACTAAGACCACCGATGCTGAGGCCCCCCAGTTCACCCCTGCGGGTCCGCGATCGTTGCAGCTCCAGTGCTGATGCCTCCACTTGCAACTGCCACATCTGGCCCAGAACACCCGGGTCCCGACCCCCGCCTCGAATATAGGCCTCACGCAGGGCCCTAGGAGTGGGGGACAGCAAGGCAGTCTTTCCAGGACTCAGCACCGCTTCGCCCCACGCCCGTCTCCGGATCCCAGGCCTCACCCGATTTCGGCAGCCAAAGTCCCTGGTTTGGCCTGTAGCACCGGACAACAGAGTTCTGCCTCTTGCCAGGAATTCAGTCGGGTCCTGGGGTGGGGACCGACACGCAGGGAGACACCATCAAGGACCTTAACCCCCGGACTTACAGCCACCTGGCTCCTCCTCGCCCTCGCACACCGGGTCTTCCGGCTGCGCCTGGGCCTGCTCCCTCCCGCCCCCCGCCGCGGGCTCCGCCCCCCGCCCCCGCCGCGGGCCCAGGCCCCGCCCTCGCCCCCGCTTTCGCTTCGGCTCCGGCTCCCGCCGCCCGGTCACGCGTGTGGCTGCCGCCGGGTCTCACCCGAGCTCTGGCTGTAGCTCTTGAACGCGCGTCCCTAACACCTCTAGAGCTCCCCGCGTCCGTCCCGCCTCTGCCCGGAGTTCTCGAAGCTCCCGCTCCAAGCCGAATAGGCGGGATATCCCGCCCCGCGTCCGGGCCACACCTTGGAGGCACCGGCTGAGTTCTGAGGAGTGTGGCACCGAGTCAGAACGGGTCCGAGCAACCACGAGTCAAAGGGCAAGGGGCAGGGCAGATCCTCAGTCCCCCCTTCACCCTCGCCGCGTCGCTCCAGGGCCCGGCTCTGTGCTTCAGTCTCCGCCACCCGCCTTGCGCGGGTCGCCTGCAGCGCCCGCAGCCGCGCGCCCGGGCTCCCTGCAGCCTCGCAGGTGGGCCACTGAGGCGGCTCCTCTGAATGTCTCCAGACCGCTGCGCACCCCCAGGGGGCGTCTGTTATCCAGGGTCGCATTTCCTGTAGGGACAGCCGCAGCCACTGCACCTGGAGATAGCAGTGGTCGGCGATCTCTATGTCCCATGTACGATCTACAGTTTTGGGGACGTTTCGAGCCGCGGGGAAAGGCAGGTGGGTGTACCTCCTCTGTTAACCTCTTTAGCGCAGATTTACTGGCCTGCTGTTCTTGGAAGCCTTGGAGTTCTTGTGGCACAACCTGGGGACAGGGCATAGGATGAGGAATCGTGAGGGTCTGGCTCACCTGAATACCCACCTGTGGCCACGGAGGAGACCCTTACCGCGGCACCCTGTGGTTCAGTGGCTACTGAGGGCTGTGCTCCAAATGTCATCTCCTGGGTCACGCGGCCAATGCAGAAGCGCTGAGTGTGGGTGGCTAACAGGGCCGAGGACCGGAAAGCCATGTCACAGTTCTCACAGGGCAGGAGTCCTGGGTCCCCGGAGTGGGAGTCCATGGGATGGGAGCTGTTTCCAGACGCCAGCCGAGACCTGCAGAAAAAGGGACAGAGAGCAGGGTGAAAGGCAGGAGGATGAAAGGCAGAGAGGTAAGGCCAAGTCTATTAGGTCTAGGAGAGCTTCAAGTTTATGTTTGGGGAGGAGCCTTATTTAGCTCCCTGGGCAGCAACCACAGGTCTGGGCAGGTCAGGAAAGTGGGTGGGGAAACTTTGGCCACCTTTGGGAGGAGCCACTGGCTTGAAAAAGTGTCACAAAGTCTGTACTAACTCATTGCATAAACTTGGGCAAATCTCTTAATACTGCATGTTGGTTTCTCTGCCTATATTAATAAAAAGGCAAAAACAGCTGCTTCCTAGGCTAGCTGGGCCCTTACCACTTACTCCGTCATTGGTCATTTAGTAGAGTATGTTCCAGAGAACACCTGGGAGAGGAGGCAATCTGCCCTTCTCTCATTCTGGCTGGAAGTCATGTCTTTCTCCTGACTGAAAGCTCTTCCTAGCAACATGCTTCTCTGGAAGCATCCACAGCTTTGGCACGATCGAATCACACTGGGGATAGTGGTCTTTCCCTAAGTCCCATTCCCTCATTCCTGTTTTTTCAGCTGTAGAAGGATCCACACGTAGTGTCATAATTTAACTGGAAAGTTTTCTCTTAGTACATAACAATGTCTTAAAATAGACGCCATCTTACATTCAATGGGATATGTTAATGGTTCTTACTGCTCTGTCACAACTGTTTGCACATGGATTGCTCATACTACTAGTAATAGGGACTATAATACAGTATGGCAGGCAGGGTCCCTGCCTTCCTGGCCTTTAGCATCTAGCAGATATCCTGCTGGTCTCTCTGCCTCGTACCTTTATTTATTCCCTCTGGTTCACACTATAGGCTAGTTATCTTCCTAACACGAAATTAGGCTTATTATTCCTCTGTCTCCCATTAAAGTATGATCTTAGTCCTCCTATATCTATTAGGGACTATTAGGGACAGCCAAAGAATGCCAGTGCTAGATGTTTAACGTCTACTTGTCCATCAGATCTTGGCCTAAAGTTTGATCTTTTCTAAAATAACTGTTCTCTGCCCTACTGTGTTGAGCACTCCTGGGATCCCCAGAACCTTATACAATGCCTTGGACATACAGCAGGGGCTTAGAAAGTATTTGTTGAGTGAAAACACCCTGCTTCCTCCACTGGCCACCCAGCCAACGCTGGCTCGAGTCTTTTACCAAGTTCTTATTTAGGAGGAAAACCAAGGAAGAGACTCTCTTTAAAATACGTACGTTGGTAAAAACATGGGTACTGCAAATGTTTCTGGAAGTAAAATTTGGTTTCTGACTTTATTACTGACGATTTATTGCACAGGTTTTTCCGCATCAAAAAAATTACCTGCAAAAAGGCGAAACAGGTGTGTGTGTCTGAATTCACATTTCCCCCAGGCTTCTAAAAATATTTTCCCTAGAAAAGAATCCATTCATCTAATTTTGAAAATATACTTCTTGATAAACGTCACGGCGGGCGGGGCGGGCCTGCAGGGCGGGGCGGGGCTCGGGGGCGGGCCTCTGTGTCGTGTCCCAGGTCCCGTGGGCGGCGGCGCGGCGCGGAGCGGCGGGCGCTCGGGCCTGCGGGCGGCATCATGTCCCCGGGGAGCGGGGTGAAGAGCGAGTACATGAAGCGCTACCAGGAGCCGCGCTGGGACGAGTACGGGCCGTGCTACCGCGAGCTGCTGCACTACCGCCTAGGCCGCCGACTGCTGGAGCAGGCGCATGCGCCCTGGCTCTGGGACGACTGGGGCCCAGGCAGCTCCTCGGACGACTCAGCGTCGTCGGAGTCGTCTGGCAGCGGGGGCCCAGCGCCCCCGTGTGCCCCGGCCTCGCCCGCGGAGCAGGAGGAGACGGAACGGGGGGTGCGCGGGCTCCCGGAGGAGCAGGGCGCACAGGCCGGGGCCGCGGAGGACGCGGCTCTGCCTGCACTGCCAGTGAAAGATGCAGAAGAAAAACCTGAACAAATCAGAACAAAAGAGACTGATGTATTACCTACCGGTATCGAACCACGACAACAACGAAGTGCCTTATTTGCCAGAGGAAATAGGGAAGCGGTCAGAAGTCCCCAAAGATCATCAAGCAAAATAAAAGAACACAAGCATCCATTTGCTCTTTATGGCTGGGGAGAAAAACAGACCGACACAGGAAGCCAAAAAACTCACAACGTCTGTGCGTCTGCCGCTGTGCATGAGATTCATGAATCAGCATTGCGAGCCAAGAACAGAAGACAGGTGGAAAAAAAGAAATTGGTTGCTCAAAGGCAACGCGCTCACTCTGTGGATGTGGAGAACAGAAAGATGAAGTCTTCCTCCTCGGAGAACCCGTGGATGACAGAATACATGAGGTGCTATTCGGCCAGAGCCTAAAGAAACAGTCACGTGGACAGCCTCTTAAAAAGTGTAAGTGACAGAAAGGAAAATCAAAACAAGATGGAAACCATGAAAAGAAACTGGACACAGATTCAAGAAACCAACTGAATATGCAAGGTTTTTCTTAGGAAATTCCTAAAAGATTGTTTTATTTTGATGAATTATTGGTCACCTACCTCGGCAGTAGGGCAGACAGTTTAAGCCATAGACATTGGGTTATTTATGAAGATAATTTCCTAAATCTTTGATATTCTTATAAGGGTTTAAAGCATCTTAATCTTTTAAAATACTGACACCAAATGCCTTTAAATGGCTACAGATGCTTACAATTCAGTATTCTCAAGTTTAGGTGAAGCCCATTTTCATTCTATTCTGATTAACTTTTCAGATTCCATAGCTGTAAGATGATTCCATCTGACAGCATAAAACTCATTTTTCTTATGTGCAGTTTTCTTTGTAAAAGACTAAGTTGAAAATGAGTTTCAACAATACTTTTAATTCCATGTATAAAGAAAACTAGAACTTTGGTGGTTCCTGAAAAATCAAACTTATTTGTATTTTAGTTCAGCATCACCTTCATGTAGATTGTGATATTTAAGAGTTACCTGGGCCAGGTGAGGGTCACTTTTTCCCTTTTAAATTATCATCCTAGGCACTTAATAGCTCCAATACATTCCAACATATGAAGCTCCAACGAAGTATGTGTGTAGAGTAGTAAAGTTTCTTTTGAGTCAAAGACTGTCACAATTTTCATTGCAAGATTTTTTTTTAAGAACACATAATGTGGACTCAGTCACTTGTTATACTCTGGCTTTTTGGCATATGCCCATTGTGAACTTTTGCCTTTTCACAGTAATAGCTGGCAACGACATTTAGAATTTATAATCTGAAATTGCATTTAGCAAATTGTGATCTTTTGGTCCACTGGGATGGGGACCATTAAGATTAGGCATGTTGCCCACCCCCACTTCCTCTACTTTTTCTTCTTCTACAGAACTTAACAGTGAAGTCTTGATGATGTACAATATTCAGACTTTAGGTTGAAATACACTGCTCTTTGATTCCTAGCTAGTAGATCTATCTACAGCTTACTGTGAGAGAACGGTGGTGTGTGGCTAAGCACAAATGTATGTAAATAGTGCTGCTTCTCTTTAGCATGTTTGTTTTTGGAGCAGAAAAATGGTTTTAAAAAACATTGGTTTCCATCAAACGAGTGGAATCTTCTCCATTCTGCAGACAGGAATCTACTAGAAAGATGTATGCTAAGTTCTTTACAAGAGATAAGAAAGGTACTTTGTCTATGCCAATTTAGCACCTGAAGATGTGTGAATGAAAATTTGGCACTAGATGTGAGGCTGAGCATTTCCTTGATATTTTACTCTGGGTCTTTGAAGTATGACAGTCAATTTTTAGAACACAGAATGGTTAATGATTTCATTCCACATAAAATCTTCACAGTGTCATTTTAAAACTGTTTTAAGCTTTGAAAACACATACTGAAGTATCATGAGCTTTTTAAAAGAGCTTGTAAAATATATGCATAGTTTTGAGGTGAATTCTTTTACATAGAGAGCTCTCCTAATCACTGAGATGTATACTTAGTAAGAAGAAATTCTACATGTTGTCTAAAACAACCCTGCTAGTAATTCTGGTGAATTTTGGTGTTAAACTATTATATTATTAAAGCCTTTAAATGTTGCAGGTACCTAAAGATCACATTAATGTGGCAATTGTGATGGTGTAGCTGACTGTGAAAACTATTCCTTTAACATAACTTCTTGCATGTTTGGTGTTAGCCATCAGCTCAGGCATTTGTGTTGTACCTGACAATCTTAGGAAAGATGACCTTGGGGAGTTCAGGCCCACACTGATGGACTGCCTTAGAAACCTGACTTCCTCTAGTCTTACTTTGAACAAGCCAGACTTTCTCTTGTTTAGGAAACAGACTTGTATTTAATGTGCTTACTACTGAAAACTCCAGGTGGAGATAAAACCTAGAAGGCAAATACTGGTCAATTTCTTTCCCGTTCTTTGTAAGTGGAGGACAAACAAACAAGATTATTAAACTACTCTTAATGTGCAAGAACAATGAATAAATCAGTATAATTAATTGTAAGTCTTCTCTCCCATGTCCAAGTTCTTTGTTGGTTAGGGTTTCTTTTCTTTCTTGTTTTAAGGTTGACAATTACCTTTTGAGCCCATGAAATTTTTTAAGTTGTTACAATTTGATGGTCCTATTTTTTCCTTCTCTGTTTTAGAAACTAATGTGGTTGTAATCATGTTCCTAATTCCTGGGACAACTTGCAAGACAGTAACATAGTTTGAAATTACCTTTCAAGCTGAAAAAAATCTGAAACTATTTGAGAATTCAGTGATACATAAAACTTAAAAAGAAAAGAAAATATACTTCTTACACAAGACAGTCCAAACTGATGCAAAATATTTATTCCAAGTTAGTTATTTTATGCAGTAGTTTTCCCCCTCAACAGACCTGTGATAACCACATCTTTTAAATCTGTAAATAATGTTATCAAAATAATCTTAATCTTTGAAATCTCACAAAAATTTATATTTTACAATCCACCCTGAATATCAAGGCTGCAAGAATAACACAACATTTCTTATATCCAAATATTTTACAGCTGTACCCAAAAAGGAAAAAGAAAAAAAAACAAAAAACAAAACAAAAAACCACATATGCTTGGTTAAGGGCTAAAGTTACCCGAGCAGCCAAAAATAAAATAAAATATCCAAATTATTAGCATTAATTTAATACAATTATAACTTCAATAGTCACTTTGTCATTGACAATGATTGCTTGAGCACAGGGGTGAGTGCCCCAAGGGCTGGTCGTAGAAGCCGTTGCTGCAGACCAGTGTCTCCTCTGCACTGTCAGCTCCCACCTGTGCATCGCCCCGTGTGTTCTGTGTGTGTGTGTGTGTGTGTGTGTGTGTATTTTAAAAGTCTTTCCCACCACACAAACTTCTCTATTAAGCAGATAACAGGGAAGAACAAAAGCTAAACAAGCCAATCGCTCTCTCTTTGGGATATGCTTATTTCCCTTGTGCATGAAGTATTCAACAACATAAGAAAAAGAAAAAGAACAATTTCTTTTGTATACTCCCTAAACAGAGTTTACTGGGTCAGATTTAACTGTGAGCATTTATATGCCTACTTCCAGGCATCGTCATCTGATGTTTCACTGCTACTGGTTTCCGTCTCTGAGTCCTCAAACTCTGCTTTACAAGTGCTTCTCCAAGGGGAGAACAGGCCGGAATTGCGGCTCTGCAAGAAGCCATTCTTTCCAAAGCCATTTCTTCTCAGCTGTCGTTAGTAAGGGAGAGAAAGAAAAATGAAAAATCATCAATGACTGCACTGACCCGTGGGCCCTGGGAAGGTCTAGGCCTCAATTTAATTCTGGGTAGAATGTGTGTGTGCAGGGGGTCCTTCTGGATCCTCCTGTAGCAGTGCTTTTCCAACTTTAATGTGCAAATGAATCACGTAAGAATTTTTTAAAAAATGCAGATTCAGTATGTCTGGGGTAGGGTTTGAGATTCTGTATTTCTTATATCAGACTGTATGTACCTTGTTCCTTTTTAGGACTTATCCAGTTGTAATTTATGCTTTATATATATGCCCCCAGAATGTTAAGTTCAAGGAGGTTTGTAGAAACCCCATTTGTCTTGCTTGTCCTAGGATCTTGCAGTGTTTTTATTCAGAGAATCCAAGCATTTGTTGAATGAACTGACAGAAGCTGTTTGGCTTCTTATCTCGGGCCAGAGCACCAGAAAGAAACTACAACCCAGGGGAGGAGGCAGAGGCAGGTGATCCTGCTGCCCTGAAGACCGAGACCTCTGTAACTCTGGAACACAGCCTTGTGGTTCTGACGCGGGATCAGAGCTGTGAGGATGAAAGGAAGGACTACTCTCTGGAATCTGCTAATCACTGACCTGGGCTTTGTATTCACCACTGGGGATCCCTATTGTCCAGGCAGAGAAAGATGCCCCACTGCATTTCCACTATGGTAATTTATTTTATATTTTCTTTTTCAAAGTCTTTCTCTAACATTAAATTAGGGCTCCCTAAGGGAAAGGACCGTCCTGACTCCTCCTCCTTGTAGTCGTTAACAGGTCTCCGGGAGAGGTTTCTGACATACCTGCTCTGTTTTCATGTGGAATTCTTTGAGCTCATCCTCTGTGAGGGGAAGGCAATTCTCATCATTTTCAGGATATTCCTGCCACCCCATTGCTTTCAATAACCTGGCGGAGGCAGAAGGACAAAGAAAACATGACACCATTAAACCTAAGTGGGCCGCCCACCACTTTCCACAGAAAACTTTCCTGCCCTGGGGCAATGGATGCTAAAGGAACTTTGTTTTTTTTCTAGTGAGACAAGTTTTAATTATGGCTACTCTAATGCTTGTAGTTAAATGGAGGCTCTCCACAGTTGAGAGAATAATTACAGAATAGGCAGAAACCAAGACAGCATAAAGAAGAGAGCCAAACTGCAAGGGCTCTCTGTCCCACAGACCAAAACAGAGGAAATCTCACTTTTGTTCCCTGTGAGCAAATTAGCATATTTGCACATATACCTAAATTCTCTTTCAATTTCATGGCATCCTGGACTCCCTTATAACCTTGCGGACCTCTAAAGTTCCTCTGGACAGGAACCTCCTTTAGAAAGGTATTGCTATACTTGGCAGGCCTGACCTGCTATCGAGTTGCTCAGACAGCTGGCTGTTATGTGTTCAGGGCCCTATTTAAACAATATGTTTCATCCATGGGGGTCTCACGCTTCCCAAGGCCCCTTAAAAGCGTCTTATGGTAACTGCTCACTTGGGACAGGAGGGTCTAAGGAGCCGACACAACAGTCCCAGCAAACAAGTTCCCGTCTTCTCCCCTTCTCTGACTACAGCCATAAACTGAGTCTGAAATTAAAATATACGAAAGCCTTGGGGAGGAGACTGTAAAAATGCTGGCTGAGTCTGTGAGAGAACGCCTGGTGGGCAACAGGCCAACCTGGGGGCCTACAGAGAGAACAATTACGATGCTCAAGGGCACTTCTTTCTGTATGTCTGACTCTATCTGAGATGTCTTCTCAAGTATGTTCGAGGTCCTTACAGGCCATATACTACATGCCCTGTGATCTCCTCCTCACTTACCTGTGCTCTGCTTCCAAAGAGTGTGAGAGAACCTCCCCTTCTTCCACTATGGGGAGAGCAAGACCATTCTGATGACAGCCTTCCTCTCCATTTTCCTTTGGTTCAGGTGTGCTGTCGTCCTCCAACTGCAACAAGGAAAAAGGAGGATATAGTTGCTATAAGGTTTCTTTGTGATAAGATAAACCACCTTCACAATCAAGGAGTCAGGAAGTGCTTTCTAGAAGATAGCCTCAGCCCACAGGTTTCCCCCACTTACAAATGAGGACCAGCTCTATCAACAACAAAACAATTCTAAAGTTTATATGGAGAAGCAAAAGACCCAGAATAGCCAACACAATAATGAGGAGAAGAATAAAGTCAGAGGACTGATACTACTCAACATTAAGACTTACTAAAAAAAGTTAGAATAATTAAAACAGTGTAAGAAGTGCTCACAAGATGTATGCCAAAAAAAAAAAAAAAAAAGTGTGGTATTGGCAAAAAGAATAGACAAATAGTTCAATGGAATGGAATAGAAAGGCCAGAAATAGACCCATAAACAGTCAACTGACCTCTGATGAAAGAGCAAAGGCACTACAATGGAGAAAAGATACTCTTTTCAACAAAAGTAATGGGACAAGTGAACATGCACATGCAAAAAAAAGAAAAAAAAAAAAAAAAAAAAAAAACGAACAAAAAACATCTAAACATAGATCTTACACCCTTCACAAAAATTAACTCAAAATGGGCCACAGACGTAAATGCAAAATGCAAAACTATAAAACTCCTAAAGATAACACAGGAGAAAATGTAGATAAACTTGGGTATGGCAATGACTTTTAAGATATAACAGCAAAGGCACAATCCATGAAAGAAATAACTGTTAAGCTGGACTTCATTAAAATTAAAAATTTCTGCTTTTCAAATGACACTGTCAAAAGAATGAAAAGACAAGCCACAGACTGGGAGAAAATATTTACAAAAGACATATCTGATAAAGGACTGTTATCCAAGTTATACAAAGAACTCTTAAAACTCAACAATAAGAAAAAAAAACCATTTGTACAGAGGCAATGCACTGTATTAAATATGTAAGGTCTTATCTATATGGCTTTGATTAAAGAAACTAATGAAGCAGTCTCTAAATAAAAAAAAAAAGAAACAACCTGATTAAAAAACACACATATCACCAAAGATAGATAGATGCTTCACATTATATGTCATCAGGGAAATGCAAATTAAAATTACATGCCCATGGGGGGTCCAAAATCTATAACACTAATAATACCAAATGTTGGTTCAAGATGTGGAGCAACAAGAACTCTCATTCATTGCTGGTGGGAATGCAAAATGGTAGAGCCACTTTGGAAGACAAACTGAACATGCTCTTATCATACGATCCAGCAATTGTGCTCCTTGGTATTTACCCAAGGGAGCTGACAACATATGCCAACACAAAAACCTGCATGTGGATGTTTATGGCAGTTGTATTCATAATTGCCAACACCTGGAAGCACCAAGCTGTCCTTTAGTAGGCGAATAACCAATCAACCAACCAACCCACCCTAATATGAAATCTCTGCTGAACAAAAGATTAAATTCACTTTACCACAGGTTCTAGAAAGCTGTTATTCCTACACACAATATCTCTGTACATTTTAAAATCTTGCTACATTTTTATCCTTGAAGAAGAAGAAGAAAGCACATAAATAACAAAGGAAAACTCCTATGCTTCCCCAGACAAACCCTATGCTCTTACATCCTCCAGCTTGTCACAGTCTCTGTTTTCTGAGAATTCTCCATTCCGGCCATCCTTCAGAGTCTTCAGGAACTCGCTCTTCCTGTCTGTGGTTCGGCGGGTCAACTTGGTCAGACGAGAGGAGCTGATCTCAATTGGAGGGGTGGTGCTGGAAGGACTCTGGGCAAATACCACAAATAGGTTGCTCCTGACAGCAAAGAGCAAGAACTGGGATTCTCTGGGTGACTTCTAAATGGCACTGATTTTGAGAAACTGGTAGTCTATTTGTTACTGTCTTACCAAACAACCCTTTTATTTAAACAAACTTCAGTTTTGCAGGGTTTGTACGGTTAAGACCAGCTGGCTCACATGGCCCCTCTTTGCTCTTTCTGTGGACACCAGCAAAGTGCCAGTCTAACACAAAGCAACCTGGCCTATCACAAAGCATTTACCCCGCCCAGCCACTGCCCACTTGTGGATGATAAAGGAAAACGTTAATAAATGACTCGGCTAAGCACAGCTACAAAAGAAACAGTGTTATAGTTATACATGTTACACTGTATACTTAGTATAAGTAAATGGGAAATGGCAACTTTAGAAAAGGCCGCCCTGCTTTATCCTCACTCACCTCTTTGGGAGAACTCAGAACTGCACCACCAGCCAGTACCACTGGTTTGGTAACAGAGACCGGACTGGTAAAAGCACACTCCCGGCTAGAGGAAAGGGATCCCGATTTGTGTTCCATTCTGTTAGCTTTCCATGCATTGGGCTACAAGGGATGAAAGAACAAATCAGTCAGAACAAGCAGGCAAACAGAAGCTCAGCTTATAAACTCATAAACCACGAGTGGGCTGTTAGGTGGGAACGTAAGTTTCCAGAGCTTACCTGTCTCAATCTGTCTGGGAGGTAGGCAACCTTTTTCTGAGATTAGGTACTTTCAGAAAAAGGCAGATGGGAAATAAGACCCATAGGATGTTAACGGGTATTCCTCAAAAACAGAGCTCTATTTCAGTAAGCCTGGGAGGTGCTATGGTGACCAAAGTTCAACGGTTTCTTTACTGTGCTATTTCTCAAAGCATTTAACTGCACGTAAGAATTTGAGAGGCAGGCAAAGGGGGAGGGGAGGAAAAAAAAAAGCATTTGAGAGGCAAATATACAGCATTTTCTAAACTTATTTGACCCCAAAATGTTTTCTTGTATAGTGTGTTTGTTAACTTCTGATGTAACCCTGATATTCCACAGACTGTATCAGAAAAATACTTTTTTGGGAACTTCAATGGCAAGAGGCTAGTTCCATGACAGGGTGGATACTGTAAATGGCTACACAATTTTGGTTTAGTCCAGAGGTTCTTTTTCTTCTCAGCCTTCCAGGGTCTGTGCCTATTCCATCCCCCTGGCCATGGCTCCAACTTTGATGGCAGCACAGTATAGCTGAAATACTCAGTCAACTACACTGTCTGAGGAGACCAAGGAAGACAAGGCAGGTCAATGGGAGTGGGGCTGAAGCAAATGAAAAACTTATTTTGCCAGAAGGAAACAATTAGAACTGAGGCCTCCAGGACAGAGAAAGGGCCTGAGTGAATAGAATCCCCTTTTCTGCATGCTTTTTGGTTGATGGGTATTAAAGAGAACCTGACAGCTTTAGGAAGGAATTAAATTGACTACCTGGTGCTAGGTGCTTCCCATACTGTTTCATTTAATTCTTATACCAATCAGGTATAATAATTATTATGTTGACTTTTTTTTTTTTCCTTTTTGGACAGAATCTTGCTCTGTTGCCCGGGCTAGAGTGCCATGGCATCAGCCTAGCTCACAGCAACCTCAAACTCCTGGGCTCAAGCGATCCTCCTTCCTCGGCCTCCCAAGTAGCTGGGACTACAGGCATGTGCCACCATGCCTGGCTAACTTTTTTCTATATATTTTTAGTTGTCCAGCTAATTTCTATTTTTAGTAGAGACAGTGCGGGGGAGTCTCACTCTGGCTCAGGCTGGTCTTGAACTGACCTTGAGCGATCCTCCCACCTCAGCCTTCCCAGAGTGCTAGGATTACAGGTGTGAGCCACCACACCTGGCCTATGTTGACTTTTTATAGAGAACGACACTGAGGATAAGTTACACAGTTTGTTCAAGGTTACTCAGCTAGTAAATGAAACTGCTTTTTCACTATCTCAGAATGCCTCCAAAAAGGACAAACAAGCAGATAAGAGAAACGATGACCCAACCAGAAAGAACATTAATATTTTTCTCACATTGATGAAAATCTAAAGATGGCTGCTGGTGTCAGGTTAACTACCAAAGATGATGTGTGGCTTTCCCAGAGTTTGTAGAGGGTCACCAGATACCCTGTCTTTATTTTAACATTGCCACCTCAGGACACAGAAACATTTGGATTTCTGCCACGGTAGTACAAAAAGTTTATCAGACAGCCTTATATAAAAAAGAATACCTATATCTCTGCCTATTTTATTCCTACTTAATCTTAATTCTCAGTAACTTAAAACACTATGGGATAGCTGACTGCTCACTGGAGAAATCATTATGCCCCAAGCCCGTTTTTAATTTCTTAAAGATTTTATTATTATTTTTAATAGAGATGGGGTCTTGCTCTTGCTCAGGCTGATCTCGAACTCCTGAGCTCAAGCGATTCCCCTGCCTTGGCCTCCCAGAGTGCTAGGATTATAGGCGTGACCCACCCTGCCTGGCCCCAAGCCCCTTTTTATTAGATGATTATGTATATAAAAATCCATTAAAGTGAACTGCATATCAACCATAGCTTTCTTTTAAAAATGTCCTTTCCCTTTTGCTCAAATTTACAAATCAACTCCAACTCACTCCATTTCAAATGACCTTGTCTTCTCCTACTAGACTGAAAATTCTGAAATCACTGGAACCAAACTTTCCCCATCCTCATCCCCTTTGCATCTCAAGTACAAAGAAACTTCCTCCTCCCTTTCTAGCATTCTACATCTGTCTGCTATTTTTCCTTAGTGGACTGATCAATTACTTCCTCCTTGTATCATCTTTTTTCCCCCCTCAAGACAGAGTCTTGCTCTATTGCCTGGGCTAGAGTACAGAGGCATTATCATAGCTCACTGCAACCTCCAACTCCTAGGCTCAAGTGATCCTCCTGCCTCAGCCTCCTGAGAATCTGGGACTACAGGTGTGCACACCACTGTGCCCGGCTAATTTTTCTATTTCTACTAGAGATGGGGTCTCGCTCTTGCTCAGGCTGGTCTCAAACTCCTGAGCTCAAGTGATCCTCCCAGCTTGGCCTCCCAGAGTGCTAGGATTAAAGGCGTGAGCCACCGAGCCTGGCTTCCTTGTATATTTAATCTCCTTCTCTCTAATATGTTATTCTATTTTATCTACAAACATGTTAAACCACCTATTGAAGCTAGGGGAAAAAAGCCAGACTTATTTCCCCTCCATCTTACATAACACCATCCTTTCATCTTTCACTTGTCCATTATTGCTTACTACTTAGTTCCCTACAATACTCATATCCCCCCATTTTAGTAAAACAACTCTTTCATACGTAACCAAAAATTTCATCCTTACATTACATTCAAAGGCCAGCTCTTTAAAATCTGTCTTCTTTGGGAAAAGAGATATTGCTCATTACCAGTCTTTTTGAACCTTTCCCTTTTCCCCCTTCTTGATTTCCTGATGCTTCACTCTTTAGGTTCTCTTCTAACCTCCTGAGTTCATGTCAGTCTTTTTAATGGATGTGGGCGTTCTACAGTGTTCTAACCTCAGTACTCTTCTTCTGCTGTAATCTGTTCCTAGGTGAATTTCATTAGAAAAACTACTTATTTATAACTGTTCAATCAGTTTAAATTGTCAAAATTATGTAGACAATATGTGAAATTGTATCTCTACCCCTAACCTCTCTCCTGAACATTTATAAAGGCCTCCATGAAGTTTATTTTCCAACCACTTCCCACATACCAGCCATTGTAGGGGCTGGGCCTAGAAGAAAGGATGGCTGGATGGATGGATGGAAAGAACCTGAGCAAGGTGAATGAAGGGTCAGGCGAAAACGCCTGCCCTAAGCTGCTTGTTTGCTGAATGCAAAGGTCATCTGAAAACAGCCGACCTGTATGGAAGTTGTTAAAGGAATTAACAGACGGCCCTGACCCTTTGCACGTGTTCTTGGAAATAAATACAGGGAGAAACCTAGCTGAAGAGGCCATTTTCTTTCTCCTTTCGATTTTGGTCTCTCCCCTTCTCTCGAAACACTGTGTGTTTTGAGTAATTATTCATTCCTTCCCTACCAAGCTCAGGAGCGAAAAGCAGCCCCAACAAGCCATAATGAACCACTTGCCTTTACCCCAAACACGGCATATTCTACTTCCATATTTTGGGTAATGATAAGTTCCCTCTGCCTAGAATGCTGCACCCTACTTGCTCTCTAACAAACTACTATAACTGATTTTAAGCATCCATTTACTGAGTAATTAGGATGTTTCAGAAACTATATTCCAAGTACTTGCTCCAATGTATTGCTGAGGAAAGTTTAGCAAAATTAAATAATGTGCCCAAGA